>NC_064628.1:351450229-352088145 GCF_023864275.1 Schistocerca cancellata
CATTTTGATTTCGTACTTTCAGTTTTCTGAGGGTCACTCACGCACCGACATAGTTACACACCGCCTCGTTACAGCCTACAACTCGAAGCCCTCGAGCGGCAGAGCTTCGCAACTTGCGTCAGCGAAGCGGGAAACTCGTACGATTAACATGCATGGTATAAAGTACTTCAAACGATATTGAGAACAACGAAAAGGAAATCGGAGGAATTACTTTTGAGCACGCCCTCGTTCTAGCACTAACGTGTGACACAATCTACATCTGCAACTACACCTATACTTTGCAAACTATTGTGAAGTGCATGGCCGAGGGTACGCCCCAATGAACCAGTTGTTAGGGTTTCTTCTTATTCCATTCACGTATGGAGCGCGGGAAGAATGACTGAATGCCTCCATGCGTGCTGTAATTAGGGTGACCAGACGACCGGATTAATCCGGACATGTCCTCCTTTTTAGCTCCTTGTCCGGGATCCGGGCGGATTTTTACAATCTCCGGCTTTTTCGCAAAGTTGAGCGTAATACAGTTAAATTCACAATTCACCCCGTTTATTGCCCTTTTCTTAATACTTTAACTATTGGCACAGCCTTCGTGATAAACACGCACGAAGGTGGTGTCGGTATGTGGCACCAGGATCGTTGATAATAGTGTTGATCAACCTATAAGCGAATGCAAATATCAATTATTTAAAATTTTCGTAAAAAATATTGTTCTGGGAATCACCACTGACCACCACTAACAATTAACTACTAGTTTTACCGCTAATTCCCGGCAGTCACGTGACTTGTCCAAAGCCGATGGGTGGTATCCTAATCTGCAGTTGACCCGTTTGATGTGTCCTCTTTTTTCTTCCTTTGTCCTCCTTTTTGAAGCAGTTTGTCCTCTTTTTTAAACAATTGCATCTGGTCACCCTAGCTGTAATTATTCTAATCTTCACGATGCCTGTGTGAGCGATACATAGGTGGTTCTTGTGTATGTGATGGGGGTTACGATTTGTGTAACAAATGCATGAACAACGTCTTCCTGACACGGTACACCCCGTTCACACATACTTTAGACTTAGTACATGTGTCTATAACAGTAAAATTGAGATACATATTTCACGTATGTTTAAATATCTCATAAAAATGTTTTCTCAGAGTTGTACGTAGTTCTGACAATCTGTCAGATATTATCTCATTATTGGTTTCGCAACAGTCAACAAACTAACTGACAATACTAAACAACAGTAACACTGTAATAGTGCCACAGTGCGTAAGGCGAGAGAAGAGCTCTGACAGGTCATGGGGCCATGGCGCGCGTGCTTCGCGCATCCAGGACGACCAATCAGATCGTGAGCTTTTGTTTACGTTACTGTGGCAACGCCCCAGTGTTGCCGTAGTCCTGGGCGACCGCTGCTGCCGCGCTGCTCGTCTGTGTCGAATACTGTCAACTGCGCTGCCAATAGTCAGAGTTCTTCTCTCTGTATAAAGACTGCTGTAGAGCCTACACAGTATTATTATTATTATTATTATTATTATTATTAGCAGTAGTAGTCGTACATCTACACCTACATGACTACTTTGCAATTCACATTTAAGTGCTTGGCAGAGGGTTCATCGAACCACAATCATACTATCTCTCTACCATTCCACTCCCGAACAGCGCGCGGGAAAAGCGAACACCTAAATCCTTCTGTTCGAGCTCTGATTTCTCTTATTTTATTTTGATAATCATTCCTACCTATGTAGGTTGGGCTCAACAAAATATTTTCGCATTCGGAAGAGAAAGTTGGTGGCTGAAATTTCGTAAATAGATCTCGCCGCAACGAAAATTGTCTTTGCTTTAATGACTTCCATCCCAACTCGCGTATCATATCTGCCACACTCTCTCCGCTATTACGTGATAATACAAAACGAGCTGTCCTTTATTGCACCCTTTCGATGTCCTCCGTCAATCCCACCTGGTAAGGATCCCACATCGCGCAGCAATATTCTAACAGAGGACGAACGAGTGTAGTGTAAGCTGTCTCTTTACTGGACTTGTTGCATCTTCTAAGTGTCCTGCCAATGAAACGCAACCTTTGGCTCGCCTTCCCCACAATATTATCTATGTGGTCTTTCCAAGTGAAGTTGTTCGTAATTTTTACACCCAGGTACTTAGTTGAATTGATACCCTTGAGAATTGTACTATTTATCGAGTAATCGAATTGCAACGGATTTCTTTTGGAACTCATGTGGATCACCTCACACTTTTCGGTATTTAGCGTCAACTGCCACCTGCCACACCATACAGCAATCTTTTCTAAATCGCTTTGCAACTGATACTGGTCTTCGGATGACCTTACTAGACGGTAAATTACAGCATCATCTGCGAACAACCTAAGAGAACTGCTCAGATCATTTATAAAGATCAGGAACAGCAGAGGTCTGAGGACGCTTCCCTGGGGAACACCTGATATCACTTCAGTTTTACTCGATGATTTGCCGTCCATTACTACGAACTGCGACCTTCCTGACAGGAAATCACGAATCCAGTCGCACAACTGAGACGATACCCCATAGACCCGCAGCTTCATTAGAAGTCGCTTGTGAGGAACAGTGTCAAAAGCTTTCCGGAAATCTAGAAATACGGAATCAACTTGAGATCCCCTGCCGATAGCGGCCATTACTTCGTGCGAATAAAGAGCTAGCTGCGTTGCACAAGAACGATGTTTTCTGTAACCATGCTGATTACGTATCAATAGATCGTTCCCTTCGAGGTGATTCATAATGTTTGAATACAGTATATGCTCCAAAACCCTACTGCAAACCGACGTCAATGATATAGGTCTGTAGTTCGGTGGATTACTCCTACTAGCCTTCTTAAACAGTGGTGCGACCTGCGCAATTTTCTAATCTGTAGGTACAGATCTATCGGTGAGCGAGCGGTTGTATACGAGTGCTAAAGCAGGGAGCTATTGTATCAGCGTAATCTGAAAGGAACCTAATCGGTATACTATCTGGACCTGAAGACTTGCCCGTATCAAGCGATTTGAGTTGCTTCGCAACCCTTAAGGTATCTACTCCTAAGAAACTCATGCTAGCAGCTGTTCGTGTTTCAAATTCTGGAATATTCCATTCGTCTTCCCTGGTGAAGGAATTTCGGAAAACTGCGTTCAATAACTCTGCTTTAGCGGCACAGTCGTCGGTAACAGTACCATCGGCACAGTGCAGCGAAGGTATTGACTGCGCTTGCCGCTTGTGTACTTTACATACTACCAGAATTTCTTCGGATTTTCTACCAAATTTCGAGACAATGTTTCGTTGTGGAACCTATTAAAGGCATCTCGCATTGAAGTCCGTGCCAAATTTCGCGCGTCTGTAAATATTAGCCAATCTCCGCGATTTCGCGTTCTTCTGAACTTCGCAACCTTTTTCCGTTGCCTCTGCAACAGCGTTCGGACCTGTTTTGTGTACCATTGGGGATCAGTTCCATCTCTTACCAATTTATGAGGTATGAATCTCTCAATTGCTGTTTCTACTATATCTTTGAATTTGAGCCACATCTCGTCTACATTTGCATAGTCAGTTCGGATGGAATGGAGATTGTCTCTTAGGAAGGCTTCTAGTGACACTTTATCCGCTTTTTTAAATAGAATTATTTTTCGTTTGTTTCCGGTGGATTTGGAAGAAACGGTATTGAGCCTAGCTATAACGACCTTGTGATCACTAATCCCTGTAGTAGTAGTAGTAGTAGTAGCAGGTCAGACACAAATAATTGGCATCCAGAAGTCTTCCAGTTTCTGCCATTTCAGAAGCAAGGAGTCCAGCGATCAACTGACTTACAGACCGTAGGTGTAATTTTTGCACAGATATTTTAATTTGATTAATTGGGAATGGGGTACAAGGTGTGGATGAAATAAATTTCAGTACAGAGGGAAGCAGTGTTGTGTTACAAGTGTCTACTCTCAGTGTGGATAGCTTACTTTCTTGAGAAGGAGTTATAGGTAGCAGTCATCATACAGTGAGAAATTACGCAATCATTACGTAAAAAAATAATTTTGTTAAAATGAACAGTTCCAACTGTCTCATTACCTCATTATTTACTGGTTTAGTAAGACATCTACAAAAACTAAACATGATTTATCTTTTGTCATTTTAAAAACAAAAGATTAATAATTAGTAGCGATGTCGAGGTAAAAGTATGGGGGAGGGGCTAGGGTGTACTTGCTAACATCTTATTACTCTTAGGCCTAATGTCTCAGGAAGGCTGGGAATCAACGGTGTAGAGTGTGCAGCGACTGTTAGTAAGCAGTGAATGAACAGTTTGGCACTAGTCTTTCACATTATTAAATAACTTCTTTAGAAAACAATATCATAAATTGCGGATAAACCGAACGAGATAGAACTGTTTTGAAAAAACAGGCCTTTTATTCGGAAGGCGGAGGTTACGATCTTCTGGGCATTTTAACTTTTAACTTCCACTGGAACGGATACACATTTTTTTAAAAATATGTATCAGCGACAGCTACTTGCGAAAAATGTAAATTTGTGCCGGACCGGGTCTCGAAGCTGGATTTCTCGCTTGTCATGAGCAGTCGTATTAACAAATCCTGCTATCCGAGCACTCACACATGCCTGTAGAAACCGCCAGATTTGTCGTAGTCACCATCCAAATGCTTTCACATTTGTGAAACCAAACATGATTATATCATTAATGACCACAGTGTCTGTGTTTTTACAGTTGCTGTATTTATTGCGATACAATGTTCTTCAGACATGCATGCATGTTTTAAGGACCTTGTATTTTAATAAATGCAGCAGCTGCATAAACATATACATTGTCGCCGTCAATGATGTAATTTACACTGCCTGAAAAAAAAGTGTGCAACGGCCTTGCCGCAGTGGCTACACTGGTTCCCGTGAGATCACCGAAGTTAAGCGCTGTCGGGC
Source organism: Schistocerca cancellata (assembly GCF_023864275.1). Classification (NCBI taxonomy): domain Eukaryota; kingdom Metazoa; phylum Arthropoda; class Insecta; order Orthoptera; family Acrididae; genus Schistocerca; species Schistocerca cancellata. The sequence continues at coordinate 351,455,138 of NC_064628.1, forward strand.
GTGGTCGGCACTTGGATGGGTGACCAACCAGGCCACCATGCGCTGTTGCCATTTTTCGGGGTGCACTCAGCCTCGTGATGCCAATTGAAGAGCTACTCGACCGGATAGTAGCGGCTACGGTCAAGAATCCCGTCATAACGACCGGGAGAGCGGCGTGTTGACCCCACGCCCCTCCTATCCGCATCCTTCTCGGAGGATGACACGACGGTCGCATGGTCCCGATGGGCCACTTGTGGCCTGTAGACGGAGTGTTTTTTTTTTAAAAAAAGTGGTGCACACAGAACGCGAGGAGGAAACGAAATAACGAAGTGAAACTTTGCAGCTAAGCGTGTATGTGATGTAATTTCAATCATTAAAAATAGTCAAATTTAGAAGGGGTAACATGATCCCACTCACCAGTACGAGTTTATACCCCTCTGGCGTCGATGTGTGCACTGATGCAGTTTTGAAGGGTGTCATGCAGCTGTTGTATCGTCTACTGAAGCAAGCTGTTGTAACTGGTCCTTGACATCATAGATACTCGCATCGGGAGGTATTTGATGTCCCTTGTGGTCCCACGTATGTTCTGTCACGTACAGATATTGGGACCTTAGCGGCTAAGGGAGTACCTCAACATAACGCTGACAGTTCACAGAAACTCTTTCCATGTGTGGATGCACATTGTAGTGTTGAAAAATTGCGCCATGATGCCGTAAAATGAGAGGTAACTCATGAGGACGCACAACGTCCATGCCGGCCGATGTGGTCGACCGGTTCTATGCGCTTCAGTCCGGAACCACGAGGCTGCTACGGTCACAGGTTCGAATCCTGCCTCGGACATGGATGTGTGTGATGTCCTTAGGTTAGTTAGGTTTAAGTAGTTCGAAGTCTAGGGGACTGATGACCTTAGATGTTAAGTCCCATAGTGCTTAGAGCCATTTGAACCAGAACGTCCATGACGACCACTGGGTCTCAGAGTTCCCTCAGTCATTACCAGTCTTGAACAGAAGTCATGCTGACTGGTTAGCCCCAACACCATGACTCCAGGAGTAACACTGATGTGCCTCTCCAAAACATTGGAAGAATGGGAACTGCCACCAGGTCGCGGACAAACTCGCCGACGGGTAGTGCGGAACTGCGAGAGATCGGTGAGCACTATGTGATGCCATTCATCAGAAATCCATCGGTCCCAAAAACAGCCGTTTCTTTTGTGGTGTTATGCATGAGATGGTAATCCCAGAATCCGGCTGCTGCTAGTACAGGCCTATTCAAAAAGAAGGAACAGATTTCAAACAGTTCAGTATTATATGCATTCAATGTGAGCACCATGTGTTACATGACAAATATCAAAACGGTGGCTCATTTCCTACGACTCACGAAGCAGCTGGTCTCTCATTATCGAATTCACAGTTTCAACAACATGATGTCGCAGTCTTTCAAGAGTGTCAGATATAAGGAGGAAGAAAACTCGGTCTTTTACGTAAGACCACAGATGAAAGTCGCAAGGTGTGACGATTGACTTGGCATTTTTCTTACTGGTAATTCATTGTCAGATGTTAAATAAGTGATAAGTTATTGAAAATATCTCTAAACACGTCCAGCGTTACCTGAGTGACACCATTCCAGGACATTCGATTGGGAGAGGAGGAGCAGAAGACGAAGTACATCGCCAGTGGTCTCCAAGGTCTCCAGACCTCACTCCTTGTGACTTTTATCTGTGGGGTTATGTAAAAGACTGCGTTCTTATCTGCCCTATACCTGTCACTCTTGTCACCATCACTGCCAAATGTAGATGTTGGCGTGTGGTGGAGTAATGTTGGAAGTGGATGGAAACAATCAGGATGCACCGTATTACAACTTGGCTGTGATCTTCAAGTGCTTTATTATTTCCTCTTTGTCTACATCACAGGGTCCCACAACGCCGAGGACGCCACTTCGCTGTCTGTAAAACAGCTAGGCACAGAAAGGCTACCTCAGCATACCATGCAACATACTGCGGAGTGCCAGCCGTGTATAGCCGTGGTGTTTTGACCTCAGCTGGATGCGCCAGCAGCCAACTCAGTGGCCTTCGCCTCGGGATGCCTCCAGCTTGTGTTGGGAGCCAACAAGACTGCCCGTGGTAGCGATCCGTCGAATGGCCCGCTGCTGGCTGGCTACGGACCCCGCATTAGCCTCAGAGCGTCGAACCAGCGACCCGCCACGGACTGGAATGCAGGCGCCCCATCTGCTGCTGCTTGTAGCCGGTGGTGTGGCACGCCCGCCAGCCAGGAGAGCTGCCACACTTGAATCCCCTTTGTTAGAAAACCGGCACCTCTTTATACGCGGCTCTGCACCTCTGTTTTCTAATGCGCCGCTCCTAGTCATGTACTCATAACACCTGGGCTGCGCCAGTGGTCCCCTTCTGCCTGTAACTCGCGCCATGCAAACCGCTGCATTTACTCTTTTCAGCTGTTCTACGGCCCTGTGGCCTCTATTCTACTTCGCAACCGCTGGTAGCGTAACTTACCGTCAACAGGCTCGCGCCTGGCTGTAACTTGTGCACTCAGAAACATTGCACTGAATCTAACTTTTTTCCTATCTCAAACGGTGGTGCCTCTACACTCTTGAAAGTCCGCAACATCGCATTGTTGAAGCTGTGAATTCGATAACAAGAGACCAGCTGCTTTTTGAGTGGCAGGAAACGAGCCACCGTTTTGATATTCGTCATGTAACACATGGTGCTCACATTAAATGTATGAAAATTGGAACTTTTCTCTTTCCAGGAACGTTGGAACTGTGTTTATATTTTTTGTAGTTTCTTTTTGAATAGCTCTGTATTAATACCAATGGTGTGGGATAACACAGTATGCTGTAGAGAGCACATTACTTGTTCTCTGGCGGCAGGCGTCTATGTGGAATGGTTACAATGCGCTTGCTGCACAATACGGCGACTCTTCACTATGGTGATCAAACGTGATTGACCAGAACCTTGAAGACGAGTACACCTGCCCTTCCGTATGCCACACAACTCTTGATACTGCACGATTCGACCAGCCGGCCAAACAGAGACACACAACGAGCCCTCACTGTCATGTGCTGACAACGCAGTCTGACACGAGTGCATGGCATTTCCATGTACTTCATAGTGATCACCCAGCAGCTGAAGGTGTTCACGCTACCAGTCCTGGTAACAAACTAAACACGAACGATGGTACACCCAGAAAACATGGTCTGATATCGATGTTGCTTCATGAACGTACATATCATCGGCGGATATGAAAATGATTATAGTTGCAATTCTCTGTGACAGGTAGAACGGCCACCAGACTGCATTAGTATCGTTCGTGTTTAGTTTGTTACCAGGACTGGTAGCGTGAACACCTTCAGCTGCTGGGTGATCACTATGAAGTACATGGAAATGCCATGCACTCGTGTCAGACTGCGTTGTCAGCACATGACAGTGAGGGCTCGTTGTGTGTCTCTGTTTGGCCGGCTGGTCGAATCGTGCAGTATCAAGAGTTGTGGGGCATACGGAAGGGCAGGTGTACTCGTCTTCAAGGTTCTGGTCAATCACGTTTGATCACCATAGTGAAGAGTCGCCGTATGGTGCAGCAAGCGCATTGTAACCATTCCACATAGACGCCTGCCGCCAGAGAACAAGTAATGTGCTCTCTACAGCATACTGTGTTATCCCACACCATTGGTATTAATACAGAGCTATTCAAAAAGAAACTACAAAAAATATAAACACAGTTCCAACGTTCCTGGAAAGAGAAAAGTTCCAATTTTCATACATTTAATGTATTTTTTTTTGTCAGTCATGTCCATTGATCGGCCAGAACATTATGACCACCTACCTAATAGCTGGTATATCCACCTTGGGACGGATAACAGCGGCGGCACATTGTGGCACGCAAGATGTGAGGCCTTGTTAGGCCGCTGGAGGGATTTGGCACCTCATCTGCAGACAAAACTCATCTAATTCCCGTAAACTCCGGGGAGGGGGCGATAAACTCCGACGCCACGTTGAATCACATCGGAAATGTGATCAATAGGATTTAGATCTGGCCAGTTGGGGTGCCAGCGCATCAATTGTAACTAGCCACTGTGTTCCTCCAACCACCCCATCAACTCCTGGGCTTGTGACAGGGCGCATTGCCTTGTTGAAAAATGCCACTACCGTCGGGAAACATGTTCGTCATGAAGGAGTGTACGCGGTCTGCAGCCAGAGGACAAATCTCCTTGGCCGTCATGGTGCCTAGCACGAGCTCCACTGGACCCATGCATGGCCACGTGAATGTTTCTGGGAGTATAATGGAGCCGCCGCCTGCTTTTCTCCGTCCCGCAGTACAGGTGTCAAGGAGCTGTTCCCCTGGAAGGCCACAGATTCGCGCCTTCCCATTGGTGTGATGAAGAAGGTATCGGTGTTCATCAGACTATGGAACGCTCTGCCACTGCGCTTAAGTCCAGTTCCGTTGGTCACGTGCCCATTTCAGTCATCGTTGCCGATATCGTGGTGTCAACATTGGCACATGCATGGCTCATCGGATGCGGAGGCCCATCGTTAGGAGTGTTCGGTGCACTGTGTCTTCAGACACACCTGTACGATGCCCGGCATTAAAGTCTGATGTTGGTTCCGACACATTTGCTGTTTTACCAGTCTGCCTAGCCAACGACGTCCGACATCTGTAAAGAGAAGTGACCGCCCATTTCCACTAAGTCTGCACGTGGTTTTACCCTGGTTTCGCGACATACTGAAGACACTCACCGTAGCACTCCTCGAACACACGACGAGAGTTTCTGAAAAGCTTGGGCCAAGCCTTCGGGCTATCACAATCTGCCCTCGGTCAAACATAAATAGATCGCGCCGCTTCCCCATTCTACACACGGATAGCACAGTCGTGGTTCTACACGCACCGTGCGTGTGTCTGACTAGCAGTCATTCCTCACCAGGTGACCTTGCTATCGTCTGGACTGGTTTATATCGATAGTAGGTCGGAAGTAGATTTTCCGTGGCCTCCGTAAGTGACTTTAGGCAAATGGCGAAATGAATCTTATGAGGCCAAGGCCGACTCCTGTACCATACTTGTCAAATGTGGCCTTTAAGCACAGAGCGACCTGTCTAAATGAATTATGGTTTTCTTCTTGTTCTTAAATTCTTAATACTTATGTAACAGTGATAGACAGATGAATAAAATTACTTCTACATATTACTATCACTACAAATGAATCCCATTTTCATAACAGTAAAATAGAAAATGATAACGCAGTCAACCCTCTTGCGATTACAGGTTCCCGCCACATGTTCATATGGTGATCAGTTATGCAGATCGTCTCTTAAGCACATTTCACACGAACGATTGTCTAGTCGAAATCAACTGACCGAAGCACTTGCGTCTTTCGTGCCTGTACGTAAATTAACAACCCATTACGATTCGAGTGTGTCTATGTCGTCCATAGACTGTGTCGAGTGCGGATTTCTAAATTTCAGATCATGCCGCGCAGTGCGCTTGCGCATTGACAGGCTTCCGCTAACACAGGGAGTTATCCCATCTTACCGAGCTCACTCCTGTTACAGAAATGGATTTTGTACTTCCATGTCTTTTTAATCCTTATTTTGAATTTTCTTTTGCTTTCGAGGCACAATGAAAAGCTGCGCAAGGTCCTGGTACTGTATCGTACCAGCGTTCTCCTGCAAGAGAGACGAAATATCTGAAACAAAAAAGGTATTTTCGCTTTACAGAGAAAAAGCCAACACTATTCATCAATATGAATGTAAGCAAACAAGTGAGTTTTAAAATAAATTATATCTACAGAGAAAAAGTCATAATAATTCTACGACAAAAATAATCATCAGTGTTGTTTGCTACTTATCAAGAAAACAAAATACCAAGGACAAAGCAAAAACCCGCTATTCACTACATTCAATGTATTTTTTGATGCGTGTGCGCGTATTTATTTTTCCGAATAAATGTTCTGAAGTTTTGGGTGACATTCTTACCTGTTCTTTCGGTTCTCAGGAGTGTAAAGAATTGAACGCACGTACTTTGACAAGAACTTCCACTAGAAATTCTTCTTTGGTCACTAACCGTAGATTACTGACCCCTCGTAAAATTTAAGATTGTAGTAGGGTATAAAACAGAAGGGAAGGAAGGAAGATTGAGTTTAACGTCCCGTCAACATCGAGGTCATTAAAGACGGAGCCCAAGCTCTGATTGTGTCAGGGATGGGGAAGGAAATCGGCAGTGCCCTTTCAAAGGATCCATCCCGGCATCTACCTGGAGCGATTTAGGGAAATCACGGAAAACTCAAATCTGGATGGCCGGACGCGGATTTTGACCCGTCGTCCTCCCGAATTTGAGTGCAGTGTGCTGACCACTGCGCCATGTCGCTCTGTATAAATCAAACTATTTTGTAGTGGAGATCTAATAAATTAATAACCTCTAAATTACGACTTCCTTTGAATAAAACCTGGGATACTATACATTACTGTGGTTTAGTAGCAAGGTAAAACTTCCCGCACGTTAGTATTCTGGGGTTAGCAAACGCTGTTATCACAGCTTGTTACTCTATTTTGCTATAACATTTCGATTTTTTCGTAAAAAGGACAATCCCTCATACCACCACTTTCACCGTTCGGATGCGAAACTGCACTGCAGACAGCTCTCGCAACACACGCAATTATGACGCTGACGTGTAAACGAATATGACCGCTCGGAACGGACGAGACTCAGTACAGGAATAGAACGCCAAGGGTTCTGCAGTAGATAAACTTGTCTCGAGTAGCCAATTACGACAAGAAAGTCGAGCGTGTAAAACGGGCTTCATTTACGCGGGATGGACTTCGCTCGACTTTAGTCTCCCTCAGTGGCCTTGAAGCATAAGGAAACAAACCGAAAAATCAGTTCCTACGCTTCACAGAACGTAGCAAACAATATAAGATGCTTACTTTTTATTCTCATTACTGGGTGTTGCTGAGGCGGGAAAATTCTGAGCGCCGTGGTCCAAGCTTGGTGACATAACAGCTCCCACATCCGTTCCTCGTGTCCATCGTCTACATATAGACCTTATGCCCTGCAAACCACCTTACACTCTGTGTTGGACTGTTTTTCTGGTGCCACTGTTTTTTCTCCCTTCCTTGTTCCATTTGAGAATGGCGCGTGGAAAGAGCCCCTTATCAGTGCTAATATCCCGGAATTTCTCGTTGTGTTTATTTCTTGAGGAGCATTTGGGAAGAAATAATACGTTGCCGGGCCCTTTCCGGAAAGTACCCTCTTGGAATTTCAGTGCAAACTACTCCGTGAAGCACAACGTCTCTCTTATAACGTCTGTCACTGGAGTTTATCGACCATCTCCGTAATGTTCTCGCGTCGACTCCCGTGACGAAACAGGGCGCTCCTCATTTGATCTCGACTATCTCGTCTATTAATCCAAACTGGTAAGGATCCCAGACTCATGAGCAATACTCAAGAATTGGTCGAACAAGTAGTCTATTTTATAAGCCACTTCTTCCGTGGGTGAATAGTTCAAATGGCTCTGAGCACTATTGGACTTAACATCTCAGGTCATCAGTCCCCTAGAACTTAGAACTACTTAAACCTAACTAACCTAAGACATCACAGACATCCATGCCCGAGGCAGGATTCGAACCTGCGGCCGTAGCGGTCCCGTGGTTCCATACTGAAGCGCCTAGAACCACTCGACCACCAGCGCCCGGCTCCGTGGGTGAACTACATTTCCTTAACACTCTTCAAACGAATTGAAACGTCCCCTTAGAAAAATTTATGAATTACTATGCTGATAAACCTCTTACATTATTTGATTTTCAAACAGCTGAGCAGAACTGAACGTACTCAGACATTTCGCTCTTTACCTATTCTGATCAACACTAAACTGGCACACAATATTTTCAGCGCAACGCAATCTGACTTTCAAACATTCCTACAAAAGAATGGCCCTGACTAATAATAACCTATACATTTCATGAATCACTTACGTCACAAAAATCTTCGTTACTCGAACTACTGCAGTACAGCGAGCGCCAATACAACCAGCTAAATAAAAGATTCTAACTACTGAAGGCACTAACTGCTGATAGGCATAGTCAGCAAATGAAAGAGTTTGATAGAGAACAAACAATGTAGTTACCTTAATAAAGTTCTATATATATATACACTCCTGGAAATGGAAAAAAGAACACATTGACACCGGTGTGTCAGACCCACCATACTTGCTCCGGACACTGCGAGAGGGCTGTACAAGCAATGATCACACGCACGGCACAGCGGACACACCACGAACCGCGGTGTTGGCCGTCGAATGGCGCTAGCTGCAGCATTTGTGTATCGTCGCCGTCAGTGTCAGCCAGTTTGCCGTGGCATACGGAGCTCCATCGCAGTCTTTAACACTGGTAGCATGCCGCGACAGCGTGGGCGTGAACCGTATGTGCAGTTGACGGACTTTGAGCGAGGGCGTATAGTGGGCATAAAGAAGCGAAACACAATAAAATTACATCGAAGCGACATTTTCCACTTTACTGTCGGACACCACTGCATGTTTAGACCTATTATAAGATTTGGATACTTTATGAGAACGGCAAGGAACTCTTAGAGCCCGTTAATACTGACAATATTAAAGACGGATCATACCATGAGTTAGATGAGAGCTGTAAGTAGAAAGGCAGGAAGAAAGAGTAGGGTTTAACTGCAGTCGATCGCCAGATCATTAGGGATGGAGGAAACATTCGGATAGGGCGAGCTCGCGGAAGAAAGCCATGAAAATACATTCATCGTTAGCTGTAAATCTCGTAGGTTTAACGCAGCTCTTCAGATTTAGTTTTTCTATAGCTACGTAGGGTTAACATTCCGACTTAAATTAACAACGCTTGATTCTCAATATGAATATAAATTTTCAGCATTTCAGCATATTTCCTTTTTTTCGGAAGTTATCGCTATTTCTGTTAGAATTTTCCTTGACATGTCTTTTTTTCAACTTTTTGTTTTGTTTTGTTTTATGTGGCAAGGTAAATAAATCACATCCCGAACTTAAGTTTCAATATACCAGTGCGTTGTGTGACGTAGCCTTACTGACTGTTTTAGCAGCAAATTGCGGCGGAAAGTACAACTTGACATTTCTGACACATTCAAATCACTGTAAGAAATTAGAGGACTGGTAAATAACAAAAACTTAATAAATAGGACAAACATAGATTTCAACATCAGATGTCTTCATATACACTCCTGGAAATGGAAAAAAGAACACATTGACACCGATGTGTCAGACCCACCATACTTGCTCCGGACACTGCGAGAGGGCTGTACAAGCAATGATCACACGCACGGCACAGCGGACACACCAGGAACCGCGGTGTTGGCCGTCGAATGGCGCTAGATGCGCAGCATTTGTGCACCGCCGCCGTCAGTGTCAGCCAGTTTGCCGTGGTATACGGAGCTCCATCGCAGTCTTTAACACTGGTAGCATGCCGCGACAGCGTGGACGTGAACCGTATGTGCAGTTGACGGACTTTGGGCGAAGGCGTATAGTGGGCATGCGGGAGGCCGGGTGGACGTACCGCCGAATTGCTCAACACGTGGGGCGTGAGGTCTCCACAGTACATCGATGTTGTCGCCAGTGGTCGGCGGAAGGTGCACGTGCCCGTCGACCTGGGACCGGACCGCAGCGATGCACGGATGCACGCCAAGACCGTAGGATCCTACGCAGTGCCGTAGGGGACCGCACCGCCACTTCCCAGCAAATTAGGGACACTGTTGCTCCTGGGGTATCGGCGAGGACCATTCGCAACCGTCTCCATGAAGCTGGGCTACGGTCCCGCACACCGTTAGGCCGTCTTCCGCTCACGCCCCAACATCGTGCAGCCCGCCTCCAGTGGTGTCGCGACAGGCGTGAATGGAGGGACGAATGGAGACGTGTCGTCTTCAGCGATGAGAGTCGCTTCTGCCTTGGTGCCAATGATGGTCGTATGCGTGTTTGGCGCCGTACAGGTGAGCGCCACAATCAGGACTGCATACGACCGAGGCACACAGGGCCAACACCCGGCATCATGGTGTGGGGAGCGATCTCCTACACTGGCCGTACACCACTGGTGATCGTCGAGGGGACACTGAATAGTGCACGGTACATCCAAACCGTCATCGAACCCATCGTTCTACCATTCCTAGACCGGCAAGGGAACTTGCTGTTCCAACAGGACAATGCACGTCCGCATGTATCCCGTGCCACCCAACGTGCTCTAGAAGGTGTAAGTCAACTACCCTGGCCAGCAAGATCTCCGGATCTGTCCCCCATTGAGCATGTTTGGGACTGGATGAAGCGTCGTCTCACGCGGTCTGCACGTCCAGCACGAACGCTGGTCCAACTGAGGCGCCAGGTGGAAATGGCATGGCAAGCCGTTCCACAGGACTACATCCAGCATCTCTACGATCGTCTCCATGGGAGAATAGCAGCCTGCATTGCTGCGAAAGGTGGATATACACTGTACTAGTGCCGACATTGTGCATGCTCTGTTGCCTGTGTCTATGTGCCTGTGGTTCTGTCAGTGTGATCATGTGATGTATCTGACCCCAGGAATGTGTCAATAAAGTTTCCCCTTCCTGGGACAATGAATTCACGGTGTTCTTATTTCAATTTCCAGGAGTGTATATATATATATATATATATATATATATATATATATATATATATATATATATATATATATATATATATATCAGTTCAAGATATCCAGTATTACAAATTTACTTTCTGGCGGACACACGTCCAGGTCGTCCGCTCTCAAAATTCTGCCATCTCTCTTCCCACATCCACCACTGCTGGCGGCTCACCTCCAACTGTACAACGCTACGCGCTGTTCATATCCAAATTGCCCAACACTACAATAGCGAATATTCCAACAATGCCAACCAGCCACAGACTGCACACAGCACAGTCAGTGATTTTCATATAGAACGCTACGTGGCGTTACCGACATAAAAACCTAAACAGCCTAATTACAGAATCTCGGCCCGGCAGCTGCTTTGCCTACTTATTTTATACTGTGAAGTGTTTGTGTTGTTATGGGTTGACTTCAAGTGAGTCTTTACTCGTTCCCGTATAATAACAGCTATCTTACTTTCAGAATTTTTCGGACGTCGTCTTGTTTTCTTTTACTGTTGTGATCCTGCTATGCAGTGCCACGTAATTAGCCGCTGACTTCTTTTCCGATTGCAGAGGGATTAGGGCTGTAAGTGAGCTTCCAAATTTAAACAACTCACTACGAAATCACAAAAACATGGTATCTGTAATTCTTCTATATTCAGGTAAGTTCTCAGCTCACAAGAACTGATAATTAACAAAGCTTTCCAGACAACGTGTTCATTCATGATGCTTCAGTTCTTCGCCAAAACCATAAATTCATACTTAGCTTTAGATAGCATGGCATAGACTCTATGAAACAACATTAATTTTTCTTTAGTGCTTCACCATTGTCGTTAGGCCCTTTTCTGCTTTGGAATCCACAGCACCCTCAAAGCACAACTGCAAAATGTAACTCACCCCTCACTGGGCAGTCCAAATTACACATCCGTCGTCGCCTTATGCGCTGTGCTCGCATTTTTCTTTCTCATATCTGCTCATAAATTCCAACCAAGCTGGACACAGTAGATGCTCTGTACTCTACTACTAATTTAAGTCCGTTCTTTCAGGCGCGCATCTTTCATCTGTCTACTAAAAGGAAAGTAAGACGTGCTGCTGTGTTTTGTAGCAACATGCACCACTACAACTGTCACTGTACTTTAGGCCGCTCAGGAAGGCTACTCCTGTATATACGACAGTTACCGTCCCTTTGATTTGTTTGTTGGTGTGGAGGACCTCCACCTCTCTCGCTTTGATTTGTTGCCAATTATATAACCGAACAGTGCAAGATTGCTTCGCCTCTTCGTGCGCAGTCGTTACATTTATCTACGTTCAGTCTCGACGAAACTAATAATGGAATTTACGTATAGTTTTCAACGGCACCATTCGATGACAGTAATTTTTTGTTACAGAAATGATTCGCCGAAGAGGTAGTACAACAAACTCCCGAATTTTGTTCCACTTTCAAACCCTTTCTTTTATAGCCTACATTTCAGTCAAGGAGTTGCTGCTTCAGTCCGTATTCGAGGGTGGGACGCCGTCCTTAACCAAGTCTATACCAAAGCTTGATATTAGAGTACTTCGTGCCTATTTTATAAGAAATAAAACTACCGACTCTCTTGGTTTTGCGTTGTTATTAGTGAATTTGTGTCCCTCTGAATATCTTAGTCGTATCACACAGATATTCTGCAAATACAGTTCAAGAACTTCCATTGCTTCCAATTCTCAAGTATTTCAGTCATTGGTTCATTATAATCCAATATTATATGAAATGCTGTATGTTTATGTTTATGTTGTCGTTGTTGGTGTTGTTGTTGTGGTCTTCAGTCCGAAGACTAGTTTCAAGCAGTTTACGTATTCTGTGCAACCCTCATCATCTCCAAAAAACTGCTGCAACATGTGTTAATTTAAACCTTCTTATCTGATCTCTCGTTGTAATTTTTACCTCCACACTCCCGTCCAATACCATTCTCACAACTTCGTGGTGTCTCAGAATGTATCCTGTCAAATTAAACCCTTCTTTTCATCGAGACGTGCCACAAATAATTTTTTCTCCTATTCGATTATGTAAATCCTCGCCAGTAATGCGATGGTACCATCTAATCTACTGCATTTTTCTGTAGTACCACACTTAAAAAGCTTTAACTCCAGTTTCTTCTGGTCTGAACTGCTGATCGGCCACATTTACTGCCATGCTAGGCTACAATCCACAAAAGTAGTTTCACAAAACATTTCCTACCGCTTAAATTTACAGTCGATGTTAACAGGTGTTTTGGTTAAGTGATAACCAACAGCCGTCAAGATATTGAAAAAAAAATTTTTTTTACTGGCAATTGTTTATTCTAAAGATCTAAATGTACCGGTTTTCGTCATGGACCATCTTCACAGGATGTATGATGAAGAGAAAAGATCAGGTAAAAGCATATTTCATATTCCTAATAGGATAATACACTCTCAGAGCTGTCATAGTGAGAATATTCGATGTTATAAAGTTCAAATTGTTCGAATGGCTCTGAGCACTATGGGACTCAACAAATGGTTCAAATGGCTCTGAGCACTATGGGACTTAACATCTGTGGTCATCAGTCCCCTAGAACTTAGAACTACTTAAACCTAACTAACCTAAGGACATCACACACATCCATGCCCGAGGCAGGATTCGAACCTGCGACCGTAGCGGTCACGCGGTTCCAGACTGAAGCGCCTAGAACCGCACGGCCACTCCGGCCGGCGTGTTATAAAGTCCTTGCTTTCTTTGCTATGGCCCGTCTGTATTTTATATCCATTATAATTCGGTCATCATCATTATTTTGCAGTCTAAAAAGCGAAACTCATATACTAACTTCGGTACCTCACTCCCCTAACATTGCGTGATTTAATCTGATTACATTCCATCAACCTTATTTTACTTCTGTTGATGCTCTTAACCTCTATCCAAGACAGCCACCATTCCATTCAGCTACTCTTCCAAGCCATGCTGCCTCTCACTGAATGACTGAATCGGAAAACCTCGAAGTTTTCATTTATTCTCCCTGGACTTTAATTCCTTTTCGAGATTTCTCCTTGGTTTTCTTTACTGTTTGCTCAGTGTAACCATCGAATAACATCGGGGATACGCTACAGCCCTCTCCTAGTCACTTTTCAACCACAGCTTCCCTTATATGTCCTTCGACTCTTATAGCTGTAATCTGATTTTGGTACAAGCTTTATATAACCTTTGGCTCCCAGTATTTTATCGATGTTACCTCCAGAATTATATTCCACACGATACAGTCAAAAATTTTCTCCAAGAGCACAAATGTTATAAACACAAGTTTCCGTTTCTTTAACCTATTTTCAAAGATAAGTCGGAGGTTCAGTATTGCCTCGAGTGTTCCTACATTTCGCCGGAACGAAACTGATCTTCGCCGAGGTTGTTTTCTACCAGTTTTTCCGTTGTTTTGTAAATAATTCCTGCGAGTATTTTGCAACCATGACTTGTTAGACTGGTATTTCAGTATTATTCACAGCTGTCAGCACCTATTTTCCTTAGAACTGCAGTTATCGAATTCTTGCGACCGTCTGAGAGTATTTCGCCCGTCTAGCATACCTTGAACTTTAAATGGAATACACGTAGTTACGTCATGGCTGACTCCCGTAAGGGTCTCAAAAATTCTGACGAATTGTGCCTACTCCAGAGGCCGTGTTTCCGCTTAAGTCTTTCAGTGTCCCCGTCAAATCCTTCTCATAGTATCATATCTTCCATCTCATATTCGTCTACAGCCTCTTATTTCTCTATAATATTGTCTCGAATTTCATTTTTCTTATACAGCCAGTCCGCAGCTCGTGGTCTCGCGGTCGCGTTCTCACTTCCCGAGCAGGGCATCCAGGGTTCGATTCCCGGCGGGGTCAGGGACTTTCACCTGCCTCGACATGACTGGGTGTTTGTGTTGTCCTCATCATTTCATCATCATTCATGAAAGTGGCGAGTCTGGACTGAGCAAGGTTGGGAATTTGTACTAGCGCTGATAACCGCGCAGTTGAGCGCCCCACAAACCAAACATCACCATCATCATGTTGTATAGCCGTATTCCAACGTCTTTCAGCATTCCCTTCTTTTCCTAGCACTGGCTTTCCATCTGGCTCTCGATATTCAGACAGCTGCTTCTCTTTTCTGAAAATGTATCTTTAATCTTCATAGAAACAGTATCTGTCTATCTCCTAATTGCAAATGCTATAATGCATTTCCCTTACTTAACTGTCCACATATTATTAAAAATTCAAATTTTATTATTACAGCGTTCGAACTATTTTCTACTTTACGCAACGTTAAGCCAACTTGCATCATATTTGCACACAAAGAGTACTTAACTCCCACAGGCGGTATCAGTGTCAGGGCTTTTACCTTTTTTGCTGTGTAACCTATTGAAAAGAATTTGCCATGTGTTCATTTGATCGACAAGTATCTGGAACATAACGCTGCTTTTAACCATTTTCTTCTTTTATTTGCATGTTCTTGATACACAATTTACCATCACATATTTGAGATTTATTGAAAAAACATTGTGCAACTGCTTAAGCCATACAAAGGACATAGTTGATCAGAGCGCAACGGGTACCAAACTCAGCAGATGATAAACACACACTCCCTATCTTATCCAACTCGGAAACTGTCTGATGCTACTATGACACATTATATATCACGAGTCGAGCTTCCACTAACTTCTAGAGCAGGAAACAGTCCAAATTAGTATAAACAGGACTGTCGTAACGGAAACTTTTCTCAGATTTTATTTATATATTGTTCTCTGAAGCTAATTATTAAAGTGAAAATTTAGAGTATATCCTCGAGGCTGAAAATTCTGACAATATGAAACGTATTAGCTTCCTGCTACTTTATAAAAATCGATTTTATTATCGATAGCACAATTAGGAAAATTAGAAATGAAGAGAGAAATTTTGTTTACGTGAAAACTGAAACTTAACAATATTATATTTACGGTAAATTTGGGTTTAGATCATTTAAGTTGACAATTTTGATCATTAATTTTCGTATTACAAGGTCGATATTACGAAGTAGATCGATATAAATAATAAAAATATATTAACAGAAAAATAGTTTTTTTGGTGGGGGGAGGGGGGGTGGAAATCTTCAGGTGAGAACTATATAAATTAAGTAAGAAAATTTACCCAAGTCTGGCCACAGTTTATACGGAATCGAACATTTCGTTTAACATGCGAAAGTTCCGAGGAGGTAAGTTTCATTACAAAGCTTCCACAGCGTTGCATTTGTCCTATAGCAAATCCTGTTTAGCCATTTTACGCTTTGTAATCAATATCATTTTTAAAAAGATACTTAATGCCCTTCATCTGCTTCACACAGTTCAGATGTATGACAGAATGGTGTGACGAAACAAGTTCGGTCCGCTCGCAACCACTTTGCGCTTGCGCTAGTGCATTACCGCGAGCACACAATAGGTCGCTCAGTTTCGACAAGCACCTTTATAGCGAGGGAGAGCGTTAACAGTTTGGCGGCCCAAGTCAGAAATTACACGGGAGCACTCTCATTAGGGCGCCGCCGGCGAGATTAAACCCGGCAGAGCGGAGCGGTTCGCGACCGCGATTATCGCATCAATTGTCCCCACCGAGCAGCGCGCCCGCTTGTACAGGCGGGCCGTCGTAATACCGAGCACGTATGTGTGTGTGTGTGTGCGTGCATGTGAGTGAGTGAGTGCTGGAGGCGGGTACAGCGACCCACGACCCGCGCTGCGTGAGGACCTCATAAGCAAACTCCACCACACAGGTGGGCGCCGCTCTCAAGTCCCACCAACTTCCTGCAAGCACTGAATTTTCCAGCTCCCCATGAATTCATCATCTACTAGTTCTGTCGCGAAGTACACTGACGGAAAAATAATCTCAATATCAAAAACTAAGCATTTCAGAGTAACGAAATTTCGGAAATACATTTGTCGAGGTAACATAAAGGTTAAGAATTACTGAAATATATGAAATGAAATCGTCATAACTTCTGAAAGTTTTGCGTTTAAACTGCACGGTTGGCAGCGGGGCATGGTGAGAATTAGTATGCGGTATATGGTTTGGTTTAGCGACGAAGCCCACTTTCATTTGGATGGGTTCGTCAATAATCAAAACAGGCGCATTTGGCGGACTGAGAATCCGCATTTCGCTATCGAGAAGTCTCTTCATCCTCTACGGATGACTGTGTGATGTTCAATGTCCGCTCACGGAATCATCAGTGCGATATTCCTTGATGGCACGGTGACCACCGAACGATACGTGAAGGTTTTGGAAGATGATGTCATCCACATTATTCAAAGTCATCCCCATTATTTCTGGCTCTCGGGTACCCAGAGGCCATTGACATTGGCCTAGATTGACCGCCATATTCGCTGAATATGAACACGGGCGATTCCTTTCTGTGGCGCTATATTAAAGACAAGGTGTGCAGTAATAATTCCAAAACCACTGCTGAGCTGAAAACAGCCATTCAGGAGGTCATCGACAGCATCGATTTTCCGACACTTCAGCGGGTCATGCAGAATTTCGCTGTTCGTCTGCGCCCCATCACGCCAATGAAGGCAGGCGTATGGAACACATCATAACTTAAACCTGAATGCCAGTAGTGATGTTTACGTGTTGAATAAAGTATGTGCATGCCGCCGTTTGTAACTTTATTTACTTTTCTTTCGTGTAGTTCAATAATTGACACCCTGTATTTAAGTGATTGACAATGCAAAATCACACGTTAATGTAAGCGAAGCCATCGCAAATGTTAAATTCTGATACATTAAAAACCGGCGTACCAGCTAGAATACTGAATGCAAGTGTGCAAACGTGCATGTATTGTGTTGTATAGGTGCCTTATGCTAGTTTGAGGGCTGTAGTTTGTAATCAAACTGGTGTGACAACATCATGTTCTATGGAGCAAGTGTAATTTCCGATACAAGAAGTTCTAAGATGTTTTATCATGCATTTTGCGATAGCCCTTTTTTAATTGTCATAAATTTTGTAAATATTTATAAAAATTGTCTTGATTATTCTGATGCATGTAAATGTCAGAGAGGCACGCTATGTGATAAAAAGTATCCGGACACCCGGCTGAAAATGATTATCAAGTTCGTGGCCCCCTCCATCGGTAATGCTGGAATCCAATATAGTGTTAGCCCATCCTTTGCTTTGATGACAGCTTCACTTTCGCAGTCTTATGTTCAATCAGGTGCTGGAAGGTTTCTTGGGGAGTGGCAGCCCATTCTTCACGGATTGATGTACTAAGAAGAGGTATCGATGTCGGTCGGTGAGTCCTGGCACGAATTCGGCGTTTCAAAACATCCCAAAGGTGTTCTATAGGATTCAGGTCAGGACTCTGTGCAGGTCAGTCCATTACAGGGATGTTATTGTCGTATAATCATTCCGCCACAGGCTGTGCAATTTGAATATATGTTCGATCGTGTTCAAAGATGGAATCGCTATCCCCGAATTGCATTTCAACAGTAGGAAGCAAGAAGGTGCTTAAAACATCAATGTAGGCCTGTGCTGTGATAGTACCAAACAAAACAAAAATGGGTGCAAGCTCCCTCCATGAAAAACACAACCACACCATAACACCACTGCCTCCGTATTTTACTGTTGGCAAATTTTGGAAATTTGTGGTAAGGTCTATGGGACCAAACTGCTGAGGTCATCGGTCCCTGGGGGAGTGGGGGTCGTAGGGGGGGTGGTGGTTTGGTTCCCTCTCGGTAGTTCTAGATGGCCGTTCGGAGGCACGTATTCTTGCTACGTACATTCTAATGGCCAAAGCTGCCAGAAATCATGTACAGCGGCTTCATTTTTGCTGAGGCTTTCTGCAATATCGCATAAGAAAAATCCTGCTTCTCGTAGCCCTATTACATGACTTCGTTCAAATTCTGTGAGGTGTTGATAACGGCGTTTTTGTCGTCTTAAAGGCATTTTTTAACTAACATCAACTCGGCATTTTCAATCTCAAAGTTAAGTAACGACCAGTACAGCGTGTATTTAAAGCAAACCTGAGTCCCATGCTCATACTGGCGTCTTATTCGATAGGTGCGATAACTGAATAGACGTCATCTTTCAGATGGAGAAATAGACATACCAACTTTCGTTTATATCGCACAACTTCCTCTTGGTGATGCGATTCTTTTCCGGCAGTGCATCATCTAGCAGACAATTTCGTAATTGAAGAAAATTTAATAGTCAGCATTGCATTTCGTACTATTTATCACTGATACCAGTTTCAGCAGTTTAGACTGTCGTCTTCTGATTTGTAAAATGATGCATCTGTGTAGAGTACGTGTACAATATTTTTTTGTATTTGCATTACAAATGGGGATATAGAAATACTACTTTTTCATACCTTTAAAAAATTGGGTTATACATCCTGTTCCGTTATGGCTTGTCACACATTCACACATACCATGTTGATAGTATAGTGGATTTTACGTAGCACATTCCACATAGATTTGTTTAAAATAAAAACTGGTTTGTCACAACTAAAAATAATACAGTTAAAAGGCACCTTGTATTACTAGAGATGTCGACACACATAAGATTTCACTAAGGATTGTTAGATGTTGAATTGTTTAACAGGCCAAATTTATACACTTGCTCACGTTTACATGACGAGCTAAATATAGCATGGTCCACAATCTCTAAAGTACACGGTTCACCTGATTGGCAGTAAGATATAGATAGCCCGCCCGGTTGGCCGTCCAGTCTAATGCACGGCTTTCCGGGCGGGAAGGCGTGCGGTATCCGGCACGAATCCGTCCGGCGGATTTGTGTAGAGATCCGGTGAACCGGCCAGTCTGTGGATGGTTTTTAGGCCGTTTTCCATCTGCCTCGGCGAATGCGGGCTGGTTCCCCTTATTCCGCCTCAGTTACACTATATCGGCGATTGCTGCGCAAACAAGTTCTCCACGTACGCTTACACCACCATTACTCTACCACGCAAACATAGGGGCTACACTCGTCTGGTGTGAGACTTTCCCTTGGCGGTCCACCGGGGGCCGAACCGCACAATAACCCTGGGTTCGGTGTGAGGCGGCTGAGGGGTGAAGTGGACTGCGGTAGTCGTCGTGGGGTTGTGGACCACTGCGGCTGCGGCGGGGACGGATCCTGTCCGTCGTTTCTAGGTCCCCGGTTAAAATTCAATACAAGGTATAGATATAGCACGCAAATAACTGGAGACACTAGATGACTCTTACATAGGTATCTGACAAGCAGATTGTATGTTTGTTTCCATTTCACTCAAAATTACATATATCTTTGAATATAGCTATTTAACATTTGAAAAGTATGCTGTTTTTTATGTAATAAGTTTTTATACACCTCTGCAAAAAGTTTTTATTTACAATATGTTTACAGATACCGTAAAATTTCAGTATTTGTTTTATTGCATTATATTACTGTATACATGTTATTGGTACTTACTTCAGACGTTTTCTTTTTTCGCATGCTATCCAATTTCCCCACAAGACACTAAAACATTACACAAGCCTTAACAGATTCGAGCGGTCTGGAAGTTGGAGATCGGTACGGGGAAGGAGGAGGCTGAGTTGGTGGTTGAGGGATGGAGTAACTGCATGTAAATAGCTTAAGCACTGTAAACTCGAAATTGCGGTTTCGAGACATAGAAAAAGAAAGAGGGGGTTGGGGGAGAGTGGAAGGAAGAGTAGAATAAACAAGGCAAGAAGGGTAGGGGGGAGGGTTATACCATAGGCACTGTAAATTGGTGACAATAGAAATCGCATGGTTCTCTAAAGCTAGTGTGTACGTACGCATACTATTATAATTTTGTTGCACTGTTTCTTATGAGAATCAGAAATTGGCAAGTATTGCTGCATAATCATTCAATAAGGTACTGTTTAATGGCAATGCAGAAATACGTTATGTAGTGAGATGTAAGAAACTGAAGCATATTGCAAATAAAGCATTAATGCATCTTTACATTGACACACTATATGATCAAAAGTATCCCGACACCCCCAAAAACATACGTTTTCCATATCAGGTGCATTGTGCTGCCACTTACTGCCAGGTACTCCATATTAGCCACCTCAGTAGTCATTGGACATCGTGAGAGAGCAGAATGGGGCGCTCCGCAGAAGTCACGGATTTGGAACGTGGTCAAGTGATTGGGTGTCACTTGTGTCATATGTCTGTAAGCGGGATTTCCACACTCCTAGGTCCACTGTTTCCAATGTGATAGTGAAGTGGAAACGTGGAGGGACCTATACAACACAAAAGCGTACAGGCCGACCTCGTCTGTTAACTGACAGAGTGAAGAGGGTCGTAATGTGTAATAGGCAGACATCTATCCAGACCATCACACAGGAATTCCAAACTGCATCAGGATCCACTGCAAGTACTACGAGGGTTAGGCAGGACATGAGAAAACTTGGATTTCATGGTCGAGCGGCTACTCATAAGCCACACATCACGCCGGTAAATGCTAAACGACGCCTTGCTTCGTTTCAGGAGCGTAAACATTGGACGATTGAACAGTGGAAAAACATTGTGTTGAGTGACGAATTACGGTGCACAATGTGGCGATCCGATGGCAGGGTGTGGGTATGCCGAATGCAGTGTGAACGTCATTTGCCAGTGTGTGTAGAGCCAACAGTAAAATTCGGAGGCGGTGGGTTTTTGGTGTGGATGTGATTTTCATTGAGGGGGCTTGCACACCTTGTTGTTTTGCGTGGAAATTTCACAGCTGAGGCCTACACTGATGTTTTAAGCACCTTATTGCTTCCCACTGTTGAAGAGCAATTCGGGGGTGGCGATTGCATCTTTCAACACAATCGAGCACCTGTCATAATGCATAGCCTGTGGCGGAGTGGTTACCTGACAATAACATCCCTGTAATGGACTGGCCTGCACAGAATCCTGACCTGGATCCTATAGAACAGCTTTGGGATGTTTCGGAAAGCCGACTCCATGCTGGGCCTCACCGACCGACATCGATACCTCTCCTCAGTGCACACTCCGTGAAGAATGGCCTGCCATTCCCCAAGAAACCTTCCAGCACCTGATTGAACGTATGCCTGCGAGAGTGGAAGCTGTTACGAAAGCTAAGGATGGGCTAAAACCATATTGAATTCCAACATTACCGATGGAGGGCGCCACGAATTTGTAAGTCGTTTTCAGTCAGGCGTCCGAATAGTTTTGATCACATAGTGCCTGTAAAGCTATTATAGATAGGAAATATTAAACTCCGCTTTAGAGAACTATGTAATCAGGTATAAACAGTAATGAATTTGATACTGGCTGTAAAATTTTCTTCAAAGCAATTACAGATTGCTCCTTCTTATCTCTTATTATGTGAAATTTCAATTTTCTAATTTTGGGTCTGCAAGTTGTTAGATAATGTGTTAAATAGAAAGTGGAGTGTGTTGGTGGATTTGACCATCAATAACAATATTTCTTTCCAATCTCATTTTTATTTTTCATTTTTCAGTGAAACTGAAATTTCGTGGCACAATTCTAATCCCGTCCGCCCTGCTTGTGGTCACTACTGCGGTTGTCGTTCGAAAGTCCCGCCAGGTGGCGGGTGTGGAGCGGTGCTGGCAGAGGCAAGGTCACGGAGAGGATTTTGAGAAAATAGAACACCTACAGCCGTCATTATGATTTTATTTATTTTGTTACAACCAATTTCGGCGCTTCAGTGTGCCATCTTCAGGTTGTAGTTGATGGGGAAGAGATTGACACGATCCCTATATACATTGTGGTCCATTGATAGTGACCGGGCCAAATATCTCACGAAATAAGCGTCAAACGAAAAAACTACAAAGAACGGAATTCGTATAGCTTGAAGGGGAAAACCAGATGGCGCTATGATTGGCCCGCTAGATAGCGTTGCCTTTGGTCAAACGGATATCAACTGCGTTTTTTTTTAAAACAGGAACCCCCATTTTTTATTACATATTCGTGTAGTACGTAAAGAAATATGAATGTTTTACTTGAACCACTCTTTTCGCTTTGCGATAGATGGCGCTGTAATAGTCACAAACGTATAAGTACGTGGTATCACGTAACATTCCGCCATTGCGGACGGTATTACCTTCGTGATACATTACCCGTGTTAAAATGGACCGTTTACGAATTGCGGTAAAGATCGATATCGTGTTGATGTGTGGCTATTGTGATCAAAATGCCCAACGGGCGTGTGTTTGATGCTGCTCGGTATCCTGGTCGACATCATCCAAGTGTCTGGACCGTTCGCAGGATAGTTACGTCATTTAACGAAACAGGAAGCGTCCAGCCACATGTGAAACGTCAACAACGACCTGCAACAAATGATGATACCCAAGTAGGTGTTTCAGCTGCTGTCGCGGCTAATCCGCACGTCAGTAGTAGACAAATTGCGCGAGAATCGGGAATCTCAAAAACGTTGGTGTTGAGAATGCTACATCAACATCGATTGCACCCGTACCATATTTCTATGCACTAGGAATTGCATGGCGACGACTTTGAACGTCGTGTACAGCTCTGCCACTGGGCACAAGGGAAATTACGGAACGATGACCGATTTTTTGCACGCGTTCTATTTAGCGACGAAGCGTCATTTACCAACAGCGGTTACGTAAACCGGCATATTATGAATTATTGGGCAACGGAAAATCCACGATGGCTTCTAAAAGTGGAACATCAGCGACTTTGGCGGGTTAATGTATGGTGCGGCATTATGGGAGGAAGGATAATTGGGTCCCATTTTATCGATGACAATCTAAATGGTGCAATGTATGCTAATTTTCTACGTAATGTTCTACCGATGTTACAAGATGTTTCACTGCATGACAGAAGGCGATCTACTTCCAACATGACGGATGTTCGGCACATAGCTCGCGTGCTGTTGAAGCGGTATTGAATAGCATATCTCATGACAGGTGTATTGGTCGTCGAAGCACCATACCATGGCCCGCACGTTCACCGGATCTGACGTCCCCGGATTTTTTTCTGTGGGAAAAGTTGAAGGATATTTGCTATCGTAATCCACCGACAACGCCTGACAACATGCGTCAGCGCATTGTCAATGCATGTGCGAACATTACGGAAGGCGAACTACTCACTGTTGAGAGGAATTTCGTTACACGTATTGCCAAACGCATTGCGATTGACGGACATCATTTTGAGCATTTATTGCATTAATGTGGTATTTACAAGTAATCACGCTGTAACAGCATGCGTTCTCAGAAATGATAAGTTCACAAAGGTACATGTATCACATTGGAACAACCGAAATAAAATGTCCACATCGCCTTCTGACAGTGTTGTAGGCCGCTGTGATTAGCGGCAGACAAGTCGTCAGGCGTTGGTGGCACACTGGCTGGACTTGTACTCGCGTAGGCGCGGCTCGCCACTAGCTGGTCACAGTCCTCTGCTGAAGGTGAAGGGGTAGTAGTGAGTGGATGGTTATCAAGCAGGACACACCGTGGAGAGGAGAGCGGCAGGGAATGGCGAGCAGCATGAAAACAGTAGCAGTATAAGACATGCCCATCCATAATGCTGACTTTTTCGAGCTGGAGAAATCGATAGTGGTTTCTTTTCAATGTCCAGGAAAAGACGGAGGAGGAGAACTTGGCAAAGCAGTGCAGAGAACAAAGTGACGGTGTTGGGCGTCATATTTGCTATATACAAGCATACGTATTTGTCCGCTTGGCCCAATAGCTCACAGTGCGCCTGCATGCACCGGGATTGTTGAAGTCTTTTGACCAAAAATGGTTCAAATGCCTCCGAGCACTTAACATCTGTGGTCATCAGTCCCCTAGACTTAGAACTACTTAAACCTAAGGACATCACACACATCCATGACCGAGACAGGATTCAAAGCTGCGACCGGTTCCGGACTGAAGAACCTAGAACCTCTCGGCCAAAACGGCCGGCGAAGTCTTTTGACCCAGTTTGTTGTTGTGCGAAAGCACCGCGACGCAATGAGTGAAATGGCTCAAATGGTTCAAATGGCTCTGAGCACTGTGGGACTTAACATCTTAGGTCATCAGTCCCCTAGAACTTAGAACTACTTAAACCTAACTAACCTAAGGACATCACACACATCCATGCCCGAGGCAGGATTCGAACCTGCGACCGTAGCAGTCCCGCGGTTCCGGACTGCAGCGCCTAGAACCGCAAGACCACCGCGGCCGGCAATGAGTGAAATAAATGTGCCAAAGGTACCGTGAACTGCTCTGCGCAGCATGGGCGTGGTGGCGTAGAATGTAATACGTTGATCGTCAAATTTTAAATAAAGCGATGATGTTGTCCAATGACAGTGTACCAGCAGTAAGTTATTGTCTTTTGCTTACCCAAATTTTTTGTTATTGTGTCTTGGTAATTTCCAAGAACGCTTGCAAGCGATATATATCGAATGTGCAACTGTCGCTGAGCAAGATATCGATTTTTTTACAGTGATGACACATAATCTGCGACAAAGAATTTCGCGCCGGCCGGTGTGGCCGTGCGGTTCTAGGCGCTTCAATCTGGAACCGCGTAACCGCTACGGTCGCAGTTTCGAATCCTGCATTGGGCATGGATGTGTGTGATGTCCTTAGGTTCGTTAGGTTTAAGTAGTTCTAAGTTCTAGGGGACTGATGACCACAGATGTTAAGTCCCATAGTGCTCTGAGCCATTTGAACTATTTGAAACAAAGAATTTCGCTTCGAGCGACAGCACTGACGCATAACAAGCGGGGACGAATATTTATTTTCAGTAATCTAATATCGTAGAGACGACCGAAGCAGTTACAGTTTCCAGTACTGTTGGTCTCACGTGTCGTGATTTGATGCCTAGGTTGAGCACCGTCGAAAATTTTTTAGACTTCTGTTGCGAACACCATCATTTTTGTTATGACACTAGAAATTGCTTCGATTGTTATGGGGAGAACTGCGTCAAACTTCGTTCAGAAGGTAGCGATTGTGAGTTCCCATAATAGTTGTAAAGAACAATCATAATAGAAAACACACGCTTTGATAATTTTAAACTGACAGTACAGCATATAACTCTACCACTGCTTTACTAATTTAGTATTCTTTTACCTAAATAACAGAAACCCGTCTCTATGTTGCCACGTATGACCCTCTTAACTAAAATTTAGTTTAGTTTCCAAATGAAGTACACTATGGTTCAAAATGGTTCAAATGGCTCTGAGCACTATGAGACTTAACTTCTAAGGTCATCAGTCACCTAGAACTTAGAACTACTTAAACCTAACTAACCTAAGGGCAGCACGCACATCCATGCCCGAGGCAGGATTCGAACCTGCGACCGTAGCGGTCACGCAGTTCCAGACTGAAGCGCCTAGAACCGCACGGCCACAACGGCCGGCCGAAGTACACTATGGGAGGATAGTCCTGTTTATAGGGAAAGCTGATCAACATAGCTATCCTTTTTACAGGATTTGATCGTGTGCTGTGTATAATGGATAAGAAAATCAGACTATTCACTTCTTTTCCTACGATCTTACCCAGCGATTAGTTGTCGGAAGGGGCCAGGTGTTGGTAGAAGTAGACTGAAGATCATTATAGAGAGTTAGTTGCTTGCCCTGATTTATTTCAGTGCACCCCTGTAACGTTATCAACGGGTGGAAGCGAAGTTCTTCATTCGATTAATGCCCGCTTGTAAAGTTTATCACAAGCAGAAACATGTTGTAATTTTATTTTGGAGCACACTGATACAGTCATTCTGGGCTGAACCAAGATTATTGTATTTATATTACGTGTGAATGTGTAATTTTTCTGTTTATTTATAGACGCAATCACATTCTTATGACACAGTCATAACCGTTATCGGCCATACAATGACCATCTTCAGATTCTAAAACAATACAAAAGAAAATTTATATTAAACCTAAAAATAAGCGCAATATTTAACCAGGCTTATTAGTAATCTAACTGAATTTATGTGAAATACTTATAGTTCACACCTAAAGGCGGCACACATTGAACACAGGTTCACGCGTTGTCAAACTAGTTATAAAATGTAAAACACTGGTCTTATAAAGATATAAATTTTTTTAATATTTTCTTCACCCTCTTTGCGCTAGATGCGCGCGTCCTCTACAAGATGGTGTTTATTTTTCAAAATCTAAAATACGACGAACTTACTATTAATATTTATGTCAAATGTATATAAAGTTTAAAATGCAGAACAGATCGTTAAATCAGTGAAATAACATTTCAGAACAAGGAGAAAACATTGCTATAGATGAAAATAGTAGTAACACTTGTAGAGTCACTCCATGGACAAAGTGTGAATGTAGTTTAGCATAATTTCTGTTTTGTATATACGAGGGCTGTTCAGAAAGTAAGCTCCGATTGATCGCGAAATGGAAACGACTATGATAATCCGATAAAGCTTTGCACAGATGTGTTGGGCAGTGTCTCTAGTATGACCCTAGATAGCATCACGTCACTCCTCTCATTTCTGAGCACACAGTGATCGCGTAAAGTTGTCTAGAGAATAGTGTCTCCCGCCAAGTACGAGGACCTGGTGAGAAATTTCGCCTGAAGCTATACAGCCAACATTACATAACTGTCGTGCAGTTTCTTCTACAAGGCAATATTCTCAGCCGCATTCTGAAGGGGCAATGAAGATGCTCCTGCATCGTTTTCAATTGGAAATGTTTGACTACCCACAATACAGCCCGTAATTGACTCCCCCTGCGTTTCATTTCTGTTCACATGAACCGCTGGCTATGAAGACAACATTTTGGCACAGAAAACGAGCAGTAGGCCAGCGTAGAGAATTGGCGGAAAGCACTGGCGGCTGTCTTTTATGATGAGGGTATTGGAAAGTTGGTACAACGCTACGACAAATGTCTTAGTCAGAACGGCAACTACGTAGAGAAGTAGCTGGATGGTGTAGCTAACTGTTAAAAATAAAACATTTCTAATTTTCACTGTGGTTCCCATTTCGCGATCAATCGGAGCTTACTTTCTGAACAGCCCTCGTACATTGCTCATTGTGAGATAAACTAAACTCCTCCCAAACAGACCATGAAGGCCCAACGGTACCGACCGGCCGCCGTGTCATCCTCAGATCATAGACGTCTCTGGATGCGGATATGGAGGGGCATGTGGTCAGCACACTGATCTCCCGGCCGTATGTCAGTTTCCGAGACCGGAGCCGCTACATCTCAATCAAGTAGCTCCTCAGTTTGCCTCACAAGGGCTGAGCCCGACAGCGCTTAACTTCGGTGATCCGACGGGAACCGGTGTTACCACTGCGGCAAGGCCGTTGGCCATTGTGAGATAACTTATTGTATTTCTGTTGGAGTGGCTCAATGATTTCATCTCTTCTGTCGCTAGATTCCTGAAATTATTATACTTGAAACTGAAACTGAATGGAAAGGTTTAATAGTTGTGAGAGGTCTGGTGTTGTAATACATTGTTTAATAAAGGAGATAACATCTAAAAGCCCACGCTTGCAGAAACTCCTGCCAAACTACAGTCCATCCAAATCCTACGCTATTGCAAAAAGCCCCTGCTGCAACTCCACAGCTTCCACAGTTACAAGTAAAACCATTCAGAACCCCAATTATCGTTAGAAAGCACGTCTTAACAAGGTAATTTTGATATATATATAATTCATAATAACAACTACTGAAGACTTTGGTACGGAAACCCAATAAATCATGAACGGTTAAAAAATCAAAGCGTTGAAGCTATAAACAAATAACTTTCTTTCAGATCTAGCTAAAAAGCAATTGGCTGAACACAGCATTATTCAGATAATCAATTCAGCGCACTATTAACCATCATGAACGTACACATTTAACAACTCCCGATTTTCTGGCAGAAATTGCAGCGTAAAAGTAAGTTAATGTAACCGCCCTTAAATTACTTATAAAATAGAATTATCCTACTGTCTGACCCCCTGCCCAAGGCGTCATACTCAATTTACAAGTGACAAATAAACATTGATTACAAAATACACCGAAGCGCCAAAGAAACTGATATAGGAAGGATTACGTATTCAAATACAGAGATATTTAAACAAGCAGAATACGGCGCTGCAGTCGGAACGCCCATATAAGACAAGAAGTGTCTGGCGCAGTTGTTAGATCGGTTACTGCTGCTACAGGGATGTAAGTCAGTTTGGACGGGGTGTTACAGAGGGCGCGCGAGCGATGGGACACAACATCTACAAGGTAGCTGCAGATTTCAATGCTGGACCATCATCTAGTGTCAGCGAGTGAACCATTCAACGAAACATGATCGATATGGGCGTTCGGAGCCGACGGCCGACTCGTGTACCCTTAATGACTGCGTAATACCATGCTTTACGCCTCGCCTGTGCCCGCCAACACCGGCATTGGACTATTGACGAATGGAAACATGTTGTCTGGTCGGACGAGTCTCGTTTCAAATTGTGCCGAGCGGATGGACGTGTACGGGTATGGAGACAACCTCATGTATCCATGGATCTTGCATGCCAGCAGGGGCTGGTGGAGGCTCCGCAGTGATGTGGGGCGTGTTGGAGTTGGAGTGATGTAGGACCCTGATACATCTAGATACGACTCTGACAGGTGACACGTACGTAAGCATCCTGTCTGATCACCTGCATCCATTCATGACCATTGCGCATTCCGACCGACTTCGGCAATTCCAGCAGGACAAAGCGACTCCCCACATATCTATAACTGGTACAGAGTGGCTCCAGGAACACTCTTCTGAGTTTCAACACCTCCGTTGGCCACCAAACTCCCCAGACACGAACATTATTGAGCATATCTAGGATGCCTTGCCACGTGCTGTTCAGAACAGATCTCCACTCCACTTCTGTTACGTAGTTATGGACAGCCCCACAGCATTCATGGTGTCAATGCCCTCTATCACTATGTCAGACAGCAGTAGAGTCCATGCCACGTCGTGTTGCGGCACTTCTGTGTGCTCTTGAGGACCATACTCGATATTAGGCAGGTGTACCAGTTTCTTTAGCTCCTCAGTGTAATTCAGGAAACAGCTCTTATCTGAGAGTAACACACGAAGAGTGCAGACGCACACTATCCTTTTAAGCACAGTTGCAACATCCTGTCCACAGCAACCGAGGTAATGATCAGCTCAGTACAGCTGATTTCAAACAAACGCCGTTAAGCGAACGAAGATTATTTAATCCAGCTGTAATTCGAAAACTGAGCAGGGCTAGATCAGTCATTCATTTTAGTAAGAGATGTACCTTGATGTACCTTGCTGTTGACAGCAGCGATAGATGTGGCGTCGGCACTTGCGCGCATCAGAATGCTCGCACCTTGATACCTTACAGCCACACAATAACGACAGACAAAGAGCACCCCGTGGCACCGGACACTGCGACTGCAACCATCCCGGTGACTGATACAAACGACAAGCTCTTCTTCATACGTGGTGCTGACGTTGGGAGGTTTGTGGATGTATGTGGCACTAGATGTCCTCGTATAGGTCATGTAATTCGCATTAATAACCGACAGCTGATTTATGTGCACGGTGACGGCCCTGAGAGCGAGCCCGATGAATTCCATAGGATTTACATCAAGCAGATTTGGTCGCCGAGACATCAACGTGCGTTCATTATAAATTGCTCAAACCACTGTAGCACGGTTCTGGCTCCGAGAGACGGGCAGTTATACTGCTGAAAGATGACATCGCCATCGGGGAAGACACCAAGCACGAAGGGATGCAGTGCTTCGCAGCTATCAGTGTGTCTCCAATTACCACCACAGATTCCATCCATGCGCTGGAGAATGTCTCTTGTAGCATAATATTGCTCCCACCAGCCTGCGTCCGCTGCACGTTTCGAGTCGTCGTTTACCTCGATGACCCCATGGTCATCGACCTAGTGTAGCAAAAATGTGATTCAGCAGAAGAGCCGTCAGGTTTCCATTGATCGATGGTCGAATCCCTATGGTCCTGTGCGCACTGCTATTTTAACTGATGATGTCGTTGGGTCAACATCTGAACATGAAGGGGTATTCTGCTGCAGACCTCCATGTTCACCAATGTACAATGAACGATGTGCTGCGAAACAGTTGTACATGCACCAGCACTGTGCTCTTTCGGCAGAGATGACACAGATCACCATCTATCCTACTTGACAGAGCAGACAAGCCTCCGATTGCCACGTTCTGTGAAGAGTCGTGGACGTCCAACCAGTTGGTGGCTTGTGGTAGTCTTACTGTCCTTATAACTCTTATCCTTAGATGCTCACGACAGACGTAAACATTAGACCAGCTTCGCCCTTTTAGAGATTCTCGTTCACAGGCTTTGCGTAATAATAGTCTGTCCTTTGACAAAGTCGCTCATCTTACTGGATTTCCGCGTTTGCAGCCCGTATCTTCGCCTGAGAGGTCCCCCATCAGTCTCTGTTGCCCTTGGACACTTTTCATAGAGCGTCACGTGTCCTCAACGTCACCAGGCGGCATCCAACCTCTCGGTGAGCAGTGGTCATACTGTTTTGGCTTATCGCTGTATAACTTTCTTAATCGAAGTAGCGTCGTCCCCATGGTTACTGATAGCTGAGCCGTCTCTGCACGCTCGGTCATCGCCGACAGGTGATGTTTACTTCCTCGTCGCACTACCCATCTTCCGGCTTCGCGCATGCTCTTCATACTACCTGGCGGTACACACAGTGTATACATATCTATGGATTGAGCATAGCCTACTACGTATGTTCTGAACATAAAACCGGGCTAGTCACGTGATTTTTGGACGATGTTGCTTGTCTAAAATTTGCGGTAATAACGGGACCCGAAAATTACACGTAATCGCCTTGTTTTATGTATGCTTCTGCACGTTTGAGTTTTTGTAACAGCTACGGTGCAGTATCGTCTTTGCTACGGATTTAAAGAGAAGTATGTAAAAGGGTTCAAATGGTTCAAATGGCTCTGAGCACTATGGGACTTAACATCGGAGGTCATCAGTCCCCTAGAACTTAGAACTACTTAAACGTTACTAACCTAAGGACATCACGTACATCCATGCCCGAGGCAGGATTCGAACGTGCGACCGTAGTGGTCACGCGGTTCCAGACTTAAGCGCCTAGAGCCGCTCGGCCACAGCAGCCGGCTTGTAAAAGGGGGACCACTTACTTTTCATAGGTATATACAACAAATGTTTAACAGTAAATGTCACATTGAAACGAGGCAGTTGAAAAACATCAATACGTGGCATCTTAAAGTCTTGTATTAAAGGGATAATTTCTCCACTTTTAGGGCCATCTGTTTACGAGAAAAGTGCTACATAAATTTGCAAGTGTATTTGAGTAAATTACGTCAGTGTATACATATCGATGCTATGTGATACGCAGATAAAATGTAATCGTAACAGACTAAGTAATTTCCTCCAGTTTACGCAGGTTCTCAAATCCTTGTGTGTATCTAAGAATTCCTGCACCAGACAGTCTCGTACACAGTGTTATTGTGACGTTATTAATTAGAACAGACATTCGACAATGAGAATAACTGCAATAGAAAACATAAAAATGTATTATTGGCTGTCACTTCTTATCCTGTTACCGACAAATGTAAACAGAGTGCAATCTGAGCTATTATACTGCGGCGGAGAAGCACAATATCATTGGTCTTCACATCTATAGGCCAACTTAAGTTCCTGGTATCAAATTGTTAATATGTCTGTAAATCACATATACGAAGTTTCACTGTACATTTGATGGTGATCTGTCGTTAGCACGGAAGTAACCCTCGAAATACACTAAGCTCTATACGGCTTAAAACGCACTGTCCCAAAATCACATGACTTGAGCTGCAGCAGATATTGCGGACGGAATTCTTGTTATGCACATCCGAATGCTCACTCCGTAGATATTTATAACTCTATGGCGGCAGATGGGGTCAGTGAAACCAGATCCAGCACTTGATAGCGTGCTCTGGCATATCCAATTAATCGAGCTGTCGATAATCACGGATCAGGTTCACAGATGGCGTCATATGTCGGTAATTAGTAACGTTGTGCAGTTACACAATTCATTAACATCGCAAAGTAGCACACTTCTCATGCTCCTGGGTTATGATCTTCATCGTAACGAAAATCTGCATAAATATCGGCATAGATTCCACACACAGAACTCTTGACGAGAAACGAAAATGAATGCGTTACAACCAGCGGTCGGCTGAAATCAACCGACTGAAAATGGCCCGAACGTAAACATTCGCCTTCACTACAGGTCAGTCGGTTGGCACAACCCTTATTTGGAATTCACAATCACCGCCTTCGCCAACCCAGACCAAACTAGCATCATTAAATATAATCTAGAACTCGCGATATGCTACAAATCAGTCTGTCACCACAAGCAAATCGACTGATTTCAGCCGGGCGCCAGATGTACTGCACTAATTTCAGTGACTCGTGAGACGTTGTGGAACCCTGCTCCTCCATTCGTGCACGAGGACCAGAGCGACATTTTCGTGACTGTACATAGGCATGAGGACGTAAGCTAAAAGCTGAGGGACGCGGCGGTGTCTGCTGATTGGCCAAAACGCTGCGGTTTAAAATTCAAATATGTTCTTAGT
Organism: Schistocerca cancellata; assembly: GCF_023864275.1. NCBI lineage: Eukaryota > Metazoa > Arthropoda > Insecta > Orthoptera > Acrididae > Schistocerca > Schistocerca cancellata. The sequence continues at coordinate 351,488,241 of NC_064628.1, forward strand.
GTAAAAATTATTGTTTGTGTGGTGCAAAGGGAGTTAGAAAGGATAAGACGTCCAATTTGATGGAAATACGTATAAATGTCTTGACATTAGCAGCCCACACCAAAATTTGCATCGCTAATCTGTTAAAAACTGAGAGATGCTTACACAGAATGGGGTAGACGTACAAATCAACACTGTCATAACACACGGTCCATAAATTGCTTTCGGCTGTGACTGCTGCAAGTTGTCAACACTGTAAGCTGATTATTATAATTCAAGCGCTTCAGACCCACCCGTAGTAGCACAATAGATCTTCATAATAAAATTGCTATGGTCAATACAGTTTTCCTTCGTGTATTCGACCACGGAGGTGCGATGTGATCGAATTCATGAAATATTCCTCACAACCAAAACATTACTGCGTCAAACTGACCTGAAATAAAATATCTACTTTTTAACTGTTCGTAATTAATACTTGCGATATTTCATTGGACATCACCAGCCTTCGCAATATAAAAGGCTTCAATCCTCCCAGATGACCGAAAAAGTTTGCTTCTACAACTGTATGATAACAGCGGTTAATGCAGCATTACATATTCATTAATAATTCAAAGACACGAAATTTCGTTCTTCTCATTAAAGTAAAGAAAAATCTTAGGATCCATCACGAGCCAAATACAAAACAAAAGACAGATATACAATTAAAGTATTAATTTCTTTTTCAACAAACAGACATTTTTCCACATGTACCCTTTGACAATAAGATTGCTGTGTAAAGAGTTTGAAATCTCCCTTTACAAATAATAATTTTTGATGTCCCAGGCGCTTCCCCTGTTGCCCCCAATTTCAATCATCATCCCCGCATTTGTTTCATTGGATTTCATGAACGGCAAAAGCTTTTCTGGACACTTCAAGCCGCAGTAGTTACATACAAATAACAGATAAGGAAAATTTCGGTTAGTTTCTCATCCCGTCTCATATTCTTACTTTAACGAACTTTATTTTTACTTAAGTATCTTATTTAAAATGTTCCGAGACACCCTTTCGTAACTCATTCCTATTCGTCAATAAATACGTTGGACGACATGCAAAGAAACGTTGTTTTTACTTTTAAAATTTTTCATACCAGCCGCTAACAGCTACACAGGAACAATTGTGTAACTCTGTGAGAAAGTATTACTTTTCACTGCGAAGTGACTGCAGGAGGACTGTTAGCTAATCAAGAAAACAAAAAGGTATCGCATTCAGTACTACTGATTCCTGATGACCGATTTCAATAGTTAAGACTGACATCTTCTGATCAATAAAGTAATGCATTTACATAGAGTACATGTACAATCATTATTTATTTTTGTCATAGCAAATGAGACAATGGAAAGTCTACATTTTCGTAGCTTCAGAAACTTGTTATGGGCCATATTCCATCATGTCTCTATAGCAATGGGTATGATTTTGGCTATTATATCTTTCTTCAAAGCAAATACTGGTCGCTCCTTCCAGTCTTTACTTATGACTCAAATAAACAGGTGTTGTTGAAATGGTGTGACATTTTATGGCTCTTCATAGTGAGTCGATAGAGGGTCATAACGGGTTCTCATGCAGTCAGAAAAACTGCTGTCGTTTTTGTGTCATCGTAGACGGGCAATGAATCGGCAGACAATCTGTTCTGTAGCCAAGTATCGGCAGATAGACTTGAACAGCAGAGGACCTCCAGCGTAGACATCATTCTATACCGCGAGATTGCTGCTAGGGCAGAACTCTAGAATAAGAGTCACATCAACTATTTTCGCAAGTAACTTCTTAATTGATTTGGGAAGAGCTGCCGTGTTGTTTGTCAAATGTTTGAGGGTAACGAAAACTTGACTCGCTATAAATTGCACAATGGGCTATTGTCCGAATTTTCATGGCCAAACGAAGAGAGGAAAATGGACAAATCGGACATCAAATAGACCGGTGTCAGGTCTAGTTTTGGGTGGGAAAAAAAAAGTTAACTGTTTGAGAAATTTAGCATAATTTTAAAAAAAACTTCATTTGTGAGAATTAGGAGTCAGAAGTTCATCTCCTCCAGGCTTAGTTATTTTGGATACAAAAAGTTGCAGTGGCCTGTTATTTTATTTTTAAAACAGTTTGCTAAGGATCAGCTGCTCAGTTTAAGACATGTCGAGAACAGCTGTATATACAAAACATGAAAATAAAGAAATATTTCAAAAAGAGCGATCAAATCTTCTGTGAAATAATTCGCCCAAAAGTAAAAAAAAATAAAGTATAGTAGAGAACACCGCCACTGCCGGTTCCAAGCCCGGGGCCTCATCTCACAAGCGATGAAGAAGGAGGAGGGGGAGGAGTAACAGCTCATTAACAAAAACATGGGTCCATCTGGCTCCGGATGGTAGTACCCTATGAGGGCCCCTGCCTAGGGTTACAGGTGAAGCCAGGTCAATAGTCTCAAAGGCGGAAGAGGAATCCTAACTCCCAAAAGCAGAGAGAGCGGAAGAACCCAATGGAGAAAACCATCAAAAATAATCATTGCGGACTAACAATCGGATCTTACCTTGGAATTTATTTCCTAACATGTACAATGTACAATTTCAATTGCAGAATGGGAAGTCCGCTAGAAGAAAGCACTACCGTAGGCTGTAACTCGGAAGAGGAATCCACCATTTCTTTATCCAATGCATCGGGACGTAGGGTTCTGGGGAGTCCCAACATCTGCATTAATGATGAGTCGGAGCATACTTGGTATCCTTCCAAACTCAAGTTCAATAGGAAATTCTTTGCGGGCACCTTGCACGCAAACTCATTACCAAAATTTGGTAAACAAAAAGAACTTGAAATTCTCTTAGATAAGCATGAAATACCAATTTTAGCAGTTCAAGAAGCAAGATTTTTGGATGAAAATGTTACAGGACCCAAAAATCATAGAATTTTTAAGGGTACACAAGCAATAAAAATCATGAAAGGTATGTCAATACTTGGATTCCGTTTCTATGTTCATAAAAATTTAGTAGATAACATTAGAGAATTCAAATACAGTTCAGAAAGACTATCTCTTCTCACAGTTAAATGCAAAAATAAACAGTATACCTTTGTTATTTGTCATTCTCCAATCAATGATGACAATAAGAAAAAGCCAAGTAAAGTAGAAGCATTCTGGGAACTTATAAAAGAAGAAATATCAAAAATTTCCAAAATCAGTTGTTGTTATGCTAATGTGGGACTTTAATGCACAAATAGGGAGGGAAAAATCGTTTCGAAAAATGTAGGATATTATCCAGCTCATAAAAGAACAAACAAAAATGGCATAAGACTAATCAGTCTTTGTAGAACATTTCAGTTGAAGGTAATGTCAAACTTCTTCAAAAAATTACCAAAAAAGGCAAAAACATGGATCTCTCCGAATCCAACGCTAAGGGAGTTCCAGTTAGATCACGTGGCTATTTCTACACGCAATTTTAAAGAAATCATGAGTGTAAAAGGAGCAAAAAACAGGAATTTGATTCTGATCATTACCTGACCAAGATTAAACTGAAACTTCTCCCAATAAAACCCAAAAAAGACAGCAAAAATTAATTAAATATAATACAGACAGGCTCAACATCACCAAAGAGGTAATAAAAAATTTCAGGAAGAAATTAAAGGAACTAAATCAGGGAAATGGGAAGAAATATCGAAAGAAATCAATAGGGCAGCGAAAAATGTATTTGGAACAACAAAAATGAAGAAGAAAGTCTGGTGGAATGAAATCTGTGAAGAAGCAGTTACAGAAAGAAAAAAATAGTGGAAGAAATGGATATGTTCTGGGAAGCCTGAACACCTTGATACATTCAGAATGCAAAGGAAAGAAACAGCAAGACCAACAAAGAGTGCTAAAAGATCTTTTGAGAAATCACAACTTCTTGACACACAAAACAACTTTGTAAAAAATAACTCCCGGAATTTCTATCAGATGTTTAAAAGTCATCTAAAGAGCTATCAAGTTCCAAGTATTTCCTTCACAGATGAAAATAGTAAAGTAGGCCTAAGTAACAGCCAGAATTGTGAAATACTAAGAAAGTAGTTTGAAAAATTTTTGAACTGTGAAGAACCAAACTGTAAGCTAGAATTTCCAGACCTTGCTGCCGTCCGCTTCACATCTCCTGTGCTGCAATCTACGTAAATTTAAGTATTAAATGTATTTTTTCTTACTTGTCACTTCTTTTTCCGTGTGTTTTTGCTTTTAGGAAGCTTTAATTTTCGAGTACTAGTAATAGTGTTCCATAGATTTCGTGTTTCTTTTGAATACAGTCCAGAGACAGTTAGTGCTTATTTCCATTGTTTCCAACAAGAAGTGTCTAGTAACCACAGTTTAGTCAGCTATCAGTGAATTAGCAGTCTAGTTAAGAGTTGATTACTTAACTCTCTACAGCAAATTGTTGATTCCTTAGGAGGGATAGGATGTGTGACTGCTGTGTACAGATGCAGGAGGAGCTGGCCACTGTTCGCGAATAGCTGAACGTGCTGATGGCTACGGTTAGCCGTCTTCAGGCTGCTTCCCCGGAGTGTAGCGGCAGTGGGGAGTCTGTTGCATCCCATGGTACACCCCAGGAGTTACATGTCTCACCCACGGTCACTGCTGTCGAGATATCTTCGCGGGTACCGGGCGCGGTTGAACCACCCTCTCCCCAAGGGGGAGGGTCAATGTGAAGGCTGGCCGTGTGGCATCGCCCGCTTTGCCTGTGAGTGGACAAGTGGCCGCTCCTTCAGCAAGGTCCGAGCAGGCACACGGGGGGAGTGGTTTATTAGTGATTGGAAGCTCCAATGCTAGGCGGGTGATGGAGCCCCTTAGGGAAATAGATGAAAGGTCGGGAAAGAAGGTCAATCAGTGTTCACACCGTCTGCTTGCCGGGGGTCTCATCCGAGATGTGCCGGCGGCGATAGAGAGCACTGGGTGCACCCGACTGCAAATTGTTGCTCATATCGGCACCAATGATGCCTGCCGTCTGGGTTCAGAGGTCATCCTCAGTTCATACAGGCGGTTGACGGATTTAGTGAAGGCGGAAAGCCTCGCCCGCGGGGTGGAATCTGAGCTAACTATCTGTAGTGTCGTTCCCAGAACCGATCGCGGTCCTCTGTTTTGGGGCCGAGTGGAAGGCTTAAACGAGAGGCTCAGACGATTCTGCGGAGATCTCGGGTGCAAATTTCTCGACCTCCGCTATCAGGTGGAGAAATGTAGGCTCCCCCTCAATAGGTCAGGCGTGCACTACACGCAGTAAGCGGCTACAAGGGTAGCGGGGTACGTGTGCACATGTGGGTTTTTCAGGTTAGAGAATTCTCTCCCTAGGCCCGACAAGACGCCGCCTGAGACGCAACAAGGTAGCGGTAGGCAAAACGAAACAGGGAATGACAATATTAACGTGTTAATGTCGTAATGGTAAACTGCAGGAGCGTCTATAGAAAGGTCCCAAAACTGCTCTCATTAATAAACGGTCACAATGCCCACATAGTATTAGGGACGGAAAGTTGGCTGAAACCAGATGTAAACAGTAATGAAATTCTAAACTCAGATTGGAATGTATACCGCAGAGACAGGCTGGACAGTAAAGGGGGAGGCGTGTTTATAGCGATAAAAAGTGCAATAGCATGGAAGGAAATTGACGGAGATCCGAAATGTGAAATAATTTGGGTGATGGTCTCGGTTAAAGAAGGCTCAAACATGGTAATTGGATGTCTCTATAGACTCCCTGGCTCAGCAGCTGTTCTAGCAGAACACCTGAAGGAAAATTTGGAAAATATTTCGAGTAGATTTCCCGACCATGTTATAGTTTTGGGTGGAGATTTTAATTTACCAGATATAGACTGAGAGACTCAAACGTTTATAACGGGGGGCAGGGACATAGAAAACAGTGAAATTTTTTTAAGTGCATTACCTGAAAACTACCTTGAGCAGCTAAACAGAGAACCGACTCGTGGCGATAACATATTAGACCCTCTGGTGACAAACACACCCGAACTATTTGAAACAGTTAACGCAGAACATGGAATCACCGATCATAAAGCGGTTTCAGCAGCGATGATTTCAGCCGTAAATAGAAATATTAAAAAAAGTAGGATGACTTTTCTGTTTAGCAAAAGTGACAAAAAGCAGATTTCAGAGTAGTTGACGGCTCAACACGAAAGTTTTATCTCAAGTACACATAGTGTTGAGGGTCAGTGGAAATAGTTCAAAACCTTCGTACAATATGCATTAGACGAGTACGTGCCAAGTAAGATAGTAAGAGATGGAGAAAAGCCACCGTGGTACAACAACAACCGAGTTAGAAAACTGCTACGGATGCAAAGGGAACTCCACAGCAAATATAGACATAGCCAAGGCCTTGCAGACAAAGAAAAATTACAGGAACGAAATATAGTGTGAGGAGGGCTATGCGAGAGGCTTTCAATGAATTCGAAAGTAAAGTTCTATGTACTGACCTGGCAGAAATCCTAAGAAATTCTGGTCTTATCTCAAAGCGGTAGGTGGATCAAAACAAAATGTCCAGACACTCTGTGACCAAAATGGTACTGAAACAGAGGATGACAGACTAAAGGCCGGAATATTAAATGTCTTTTTGCAAAGCTGTTTCACAGAGGAAGACTGCACTGTAGTTCCTTCTCTAGATTGTCGCACAGATGACAAAATGGTCGATATCGAAATAGATGACAGAGGGATAGAAAAACAATTGAAATCGCTCAAAAGAGGAAAGGCCGCTGGACCTGATGGGATACCAGTTCGATTTTACACAGAGTACGCGAAGGAACTTGCCCCCTTTCTTGCAGCGGTGTACCGTAGGTCTTCAGAAGAGCGTAGCGTTCCAAAAGTTTGGAAAAGGGCACAGGTCATCCCCGTTTTCAAGAAGGGACGTCGAACAGATGTACAGAACTATAGACCTATATCTCTAACGTCAATCAGTTGTAAAATTTTTGAACACGTATTATGTTCGAGTGTAATGACTTTTCTGGAGGCTAGAAATCTACTCTGTAGGAATCAGCATGGGCTTCGAAAAAGACGATCGTGTGAAACCCAGCTCGCGCTATTCGTCCACGAGACTCATAGGGCCATAGACACGGGTTCCCAGGTAGATGCCGTGTTTCTTGACTTTCTCAAGGCGTTTGATATGGTTCCCCACAGTCGTTTAATGAACAAAGTAAGAGCATATGGACTATCAGATCAATTGTGTGATTGGATTGAAGAGTTCCTAGATAACAGAACGCAGTATGTCATTTTCAATGGAGAAAGGTCTTCCGAAGTAAGAGTGAATTCAGGTGTGCCACAGGGGAGTGTCGTAGGACCGTTGCTATTCACAATATACGTAAAAGACTTTGTGGATAACATCGGAAGTTCACTGAGACTATTTGCGGATGATGCTGTAGTACATCGAGAGGTTGTAACAATGGAAAATTGTACTGAAATGCAGGAGGATCTGCAACGAATTGACGCAAGGTGCAGGGAATGGCAATTGAATCTCGATGTAGACAAGTGTAATGTGCTGCGAATACATAGAAAGAAAGATTCTTTATCATTTAGCTGCAATTAACAGGTCAGCAAATGGAAGCAGTTAATTGCATAAATTATCTGGGAGTAGGCATTAGGAGTGATTTAAAATGGAATGACCATATAAAATTAATCGTCGGTAAATCAGATGCCAGACTGAGATTCATTGGAAGAATCTTAAGGAAATGCAGTCCGAAAACAAAGGAAGTAGGTTACAGTACACTTGTTCGCCCACTGCTTGAATACTGCTAACCGGTGTCGGATCCATGCCAAACAGGGTTGATAGAAGAGATAGGGAAGATCCAACGGAGTGCAACGCGCTTCGTTACAGAATCATTTAGTAATCGCGAAAGCGTTACGGAGATGATAGATAAACTCCAGTGGAAGACTGCAAGAGAGACGCTCAGTAGCTCGGTACGGGTTTTTGATGAAGTTTTGAGAACATTCCTTCACCAGGGAGTCAAGCAGTATATTGCTCCCTCTTAAGTATATCTCGCGAAGAGACCATCAGGATAAAATCAGAGAGACTAAAACCCATACAGAGGCATACCGACAATATTTCTTTCCACGAACAATACGAGACTGGAATAGAAGGAAGAACCGATAGATTTACTCAAGGTACCCTCCACCACGCACCGTCAGGTGGCTTGCGGACTATGGATGTAGATGTAGAAAATACAGAAGCAGATCCATCACCTACAGCTGAAGAAATTAAAAAAGCAATAACTACCCTGAAAAACTACAAAGCCAGTGAAGAAGACTCAATTAGAGCTGAACTTATTAAATGGTCTCAACCAAAAATTATAGCTAACCTTCAGCTCGTGTTTAAAGAAATATGGGAAACTGAAAAGATACCATAAGACTGGAAAGTGGCTCTCATCCATCCCTTGCACAAGAAAAGTGATAAGCAAAATGTAAATAACTACAGAGGTATATCTTTGTTGCCAGTGGGATATAAAATATATTCAACAATACTTCTAAAGAAGGTAGAAGCAACACTTGATAGCCAGTTGGGACAGTATCAGAGTGGGTTTCGAAAGGGAAGATCTTGCTCAGAACAGATTTTCAACCTAAACTCCATAATTCGTCACAGACTCACAAACTGCACAGGTATAGTTTTAACATTTATATATTTTAAAAAGGCATTTGACTCAGTTCATAGAAAAACACTAGATAAAGTGATCAGAAAATTTGGCATCAAATCTAAATTAGCAATCCTTATTCGTGAAACGCTCACAGACACCAAATCAAAAGTAAAGTTTCAGGGTGGAATATCGAAGGCATTCAACATAAAAACAGGTGTAAGGCTAGGTGATGGCCTGTCTCTACTCGTCTTCAATTGCGTAGTAAAGAAAATAGTAAGAGAGTGGAAACAAAAACTAAAAGAAGAGAAGTTATCACCAATCAGACTGGGACCTAAAAACAAACGTATTGAAATTCACTGTTTAGCATTTGCGGATAATTTTGCCATTCTTTCTGAAAACCTAACAAATGCCGGAATACAAATCAATCTCTTAGAAGAAATAGCCAACAAAGCAGGTTTAAGAATATCTGTAGAAAAAAACAAAATTAATGTCAAATACACAAAATGCTCTGGAATCCCACTAACAGATATTGGCCAGATAAAGAGGGTAAATAAATTATCCAAGAAAATGGCTTAGAAAATTCGCTATAGAAAAAAGAGTACACGAAATGGAGAGAGTGTATGGAATAACTAGGAATGTCTACAACAAAAGGTGTCTGTCTAATAATTTGAAGATACTGCACTACAACACAGTTAGATTGCTTACTGCTGCTGCAATGGCAGTTTATCAAGATTTAAGTCAGTTTGGACGTGGTGTTAGAGTCGATGCACGAACGATGAGATACAGTATCTCCAGGGTAGCACTGAAGTGAGGATTTCCCCGTACGACCATATCACAAATGTACCGTGAATATCAGAAATCCGGTAAAACATCAAATCCTCAGCATCGCTGCGGCCGGTAAAAGATCCAATCCTGCAAGAACGGGACTAACGAAGGCTGAAGAGAATCGTTCAACTTCCAGAAGTGCAACGCTTCCGCAAATTGCTGCAGATTTCAATATCAGGCCATCCAAAAGTGTCAGCGTGAGAACCATTTAACGAAACATCATCGATGTGGATTTTCGGAGCGGAAGGACCACTCGTGTGCCCTTGATGACTGCACTACACTAAGCTTTACGCCTCACCTGGGACTGTTGATGTCTGGAAACATGTTGCCTGGTCGGATGACTCTCGTATCAAATTTTATCGAGCGGATGGATGTGTGCGGGTATGGAGACAACCTCCATAATCCATGGAACCTGCATGTCAGCAGGGGGCTGTTCAAACTCGTAGAGGCTCTGTAATGGTGTGGGGTGTGTGCAGTTGGAATGATATGGGACACCTGATACGTCTAGATACGACTGTGACAGGTGACACGTTGGTAAGCATCCTGCCTGATTACCTGCATCCATTCACGTCCATTCTGCATTCCGACGAACAAGGGCAATTCCAGCAGGACAATGCGACACCCCACACGTCTAGAATTGCTACAGAGTGACTCCAGGAACACTCTTCTGAATTTAAACACTTTCGCTAGCCACCAAACTACCCAGACATGAACATTATTGAGTATATCTGGGATGCCTAGTAACGTGCTGTTCAGAAGAGATCTCCACCCCTCGTACTCTTACGGATTTATGGGCAGACCTGCAGGATTCATGGTGTCAGTTGCCTCCAGCACTACTTCAGATATTAGTCGAGTCCATGCCACGTCGTGTTGCGACACTTCTGTGTGTTTGTGGGGCCCTGTACGATATCAGAGAGGTGTACCAGTCTCTTTGTCTCTTCAGTGTATTAACAGGGACAGTAAAACACGAAGAATGATCAGTACTCTAGCAGCGACTAGGCAGTGCTGCTGCACAGTAGCGATAATCTCTGTCAGTAAGCTTAAAACAAGTGACTTATTACTATGTGAACGAAAGTTAGTACGTGGAAAGTGAATTTACGTAGCGGCTGGACGTGTGGACCACCGAAGCCGGCCGTCGGGCTGTGACAGCCAGGATGATAGGCTTAAAGATAATAAAGGGTGATAAAAAAGTCAGTATAAATTTGAAAACTTAATAACCCACGGAATAATGTAGATAGGGATGTAAAAATTGACACATGATTGGAATGACATGGGGTTTTATTAGAACAAAAAAAAAAAAACAAAGTTCACAAAATGTCCGACAGAGGGCGAGTGAAAGATCTCTTGCGCTTGCCGTTTGGTGATGATCGTGTGCTCAGCAGCCACTTTCGTCATGCTTGGCCTCCCAGGTCCCCAGACCTCAGTCCGTGCGATTATTGGCTTTGGGGTTAGCTGAAGTCGCAAGTGTATCGTGATCGACCGACATCTCTAAGGATGCTGAAAGACAACATCCGACGCCAATGCCTCACCATAACTCCGGACATGCTTTACAGTTCTGTTCATAACATTATTCCTCAACTACAGCTATTGTTGAGGAATGATGGTGGACATATTGAGCATTTCCTGTAAAGAACATCATCTTTGCTTTGTCTTACTTTGTTATGCTAATTATTGCTATTCTGATCAGATGAAGCGCCATCTGTTCGGACATTTTTTAACGTCTGTATTTTTTTCGGTTCTAATAAAACCCCATGTCATTCCAAGCATGTGTGTCAATTTGCACCTCTCTATCTACATTATTTCGTGATTTATTCAGTTTTCAAATTTATACTGACTTTTTGATCACCCGGTATAGTAATCAAAGTAAACGGTAACGTCAGAATTGGCACTTGGCTGACGGAATACGACGTAGTCTAATATTCAATCCTGACCAGAAGTCACACGGGCTTTATAAATTCCACACTATCGTTCAGTGAAGACAATACGAGCATACCAACAATCAGACCATAGTTGTGACGGGTTTCAGGCTTCCTAGCAGACAGTATCCACAACACGCTTTCGTTACGAGGCGCTGTCGAGAGACGTATATGTGACTTCGGAGTACATCAAGCGAGTGTTACAGGGCTGTTGTTGTTTACAGTATATATAAATCATTTAGCACACTATTGCTGAAGCTCCGTAATGTTGTCGCGGACGTTGCAGTTGGCTATAGAAAGGCTACAACGCTAGAAAACTGCATGCAAAACGCAGGAAGACCGGCACAGAACCGACTACATATCTTGGGACTAGCAGATGATCATAAATGTAAATTATTGTAGTGTATTGCACATGAACACACGAAGAGATCCGTTCCTATTCGGTTATACTTCTGTTACTAAGTCACTTAAAACATAACCGTAAAATATTTAAGAATAGCCGTCCGGGATGAACTAAAGCGGAATGGTCACACAAAACTCTTTGCAGGAAAAGAGATGCTTGGCTGGGACACATTGGAAGGATAACAGGAAATGTATTTCATAATGGAATGAAATATTGCTCGTCAGCAGAGCCCCTTATCATACTCAATTAATATTTTCGATTCCTAGGTGCTAGATGACAGTTTTGAAAGGGCTACTAAATAAGAAAAACTAACACACTTTGAATAATAATACAAATTGTACATCGGTGCCGAGTCCTCCTGAACACTGCCTTTTATTAAATTAAAAAAATCACTGACAATCTAAAACTATTAAAAATAACTATTGTTGTGAATGAAACAGCATCGATTGCGTGGCTCCTGAAGTTCATCTTCTTAGGAACTTTAGCCGGCCGGCTTGTCAGGTGTAATAGTTACAAGTCACTACCGGCACCCGACAAATTTCTTCCGCCAGCGCATCTGCACGATCAATATAAATATGACTAAGCAATAAAACAGAACATTTTTTTGAAAATTGTAAAATTTGAAAAACTAATTTATCCTTTAAGATAAAAGTGTGTTAGTATTTTTCACTCGTGACCTGTTACAACAATGACTTAGGAATACACCTCTTAACTGCTGTCTTCTTTAGTACTCGGATTGTTACTTTCCTCTTGAAGCGTCAGGATTTTTAACCTTCTACGTCTTACATACCAGCTAGAGTAAGTTTGTCATGGTTTGTTATCCCAAGGATCTTAATATTTCAGAGGGAATGTTGTCGCCCCAGATGTCTTTCAGTGTTTTGTCGTATTCTTTTCGCAACATCACTTCCCACATTTTTATACACTTCCTCCTTCCTTTGTCTTAAAGTTTGTTTCATTTGTGCAGATTCGTTGTATATTCTATCACCTTACTCCCTTCCTTCCTTTGGATACTTTTGGTTTGTCATCTCAGCTGTTGATGTTTATACCCCCACTTCTCTTTTTACCAAAGGATTCTTCAGCTTTTCTATTGGTGGTATTTATCTTTCCCATAGTCATGCTTCATCCGTTTTGAATTTCTCCTCTAGCCATTCGCTAGCAATAGCTGTGTCTTTTTCATGTATGGTTTCTCTCATTTGGGTACAGACTGTATAGTCAGCACTACATTATATGAGAAGAGCACCTGGTGATTGCAATACTTTTATGTCAATACTTTATAGCACATGTTTGCACATAATATGAGAGTAAATGGCAACAACAACAAATCCTTTAGGTTATTGAAGGAAAAAAATAAACACTAACGTGATGTGGAACGATGATGTGAAAATACCATCTGATATTACCCATCCTCCAAAAACCGAAGATTAAACTCTACAGAAGTTCTCATAATTATTGTTTTGTAGCACTCGAGCGCCAATGCATTCCTGATAAGTCGAAGCTTGTTTATCAATGTGACATTGCATATTGCAGCACCTGAACAAAACATTTTTCCCTCCCTTTTTTAATCCAATACATGTTGTTGTTGTTGTGGTGGTCTTCAGTCCAAAGACTGGTTTCATGCAGCTCCCCATGCTACTCTATCCTGCGGAAGCCTCCTCGTCTCCCAGTATCTACTGCATCCTACATCCTTCTGAATCTGCCTAGTGTATTCATCTCTTGGTCTCCCTCTACGATTTTTACCCTCCATGCTACCCTCCAGTACTAAATTGGTGATCTCTTGATGCCTCAGAACATGTCCTACCAACCTATATAGTCAAGTTGTGTCACAAATTCCTCTTCTCCCCAATTCTACTAAGTACCTCCACATTAATTATGTGATCTACCCATCTAATCTTTAGCATTCTTCTGTAACACCACATTTTGAAAGCTTCTATTCTCTTCTTGTCTAAACAATTTATCATCCGAGTTTCGCTTCCAGACAAGACTACACAACGTACAAAAACTTTCAGAAAAGACTTTCAGACACTTAAATCTATTCTTGATGTTATCAAATTTCTCTTCTTCAAAAACACTTTCCTAGCCATTTCCAGTCTACATTTTATATCCTGTCTACTTCAACCATAATCAGTTATTTTGCTCCCCAAATAGCAAAACTCATTTACTACTTCAAGCGTCTCATTTCCTAACCTAATTCCCGCAGCATCACCCGATTTAATTCGACTACAATCCATTATCCTCATTTTGCTCTTGTTGATGTTTATCTTATATCCTCCTTTCAAGACACTGTCCATTATGTTCAACTGCTCTTCCAAATCCTTTGCTGTCTCTGAAAGAATTACAATGCCATTGCCAAACCTCAAAGATTTGTTTCTTCTCCATGGATTTTAATCCCTACTCTAAAGTTTTCTTTTGTTTACTTTACTGCCTGCTCAATATACAGATTGAATAACAATGGGGAGAGGCTACAACCCTGTCTCACTCCCTTCCCAACCACTGCTTCCCTCTCATGCCCCTCGACTCTTATAACTGCCATCTGGTTTCTGTACAAATTCTAAATAGCCTTTCGCTCCCTGTATTTTACCCCTGCCACCTTCAGAACTTGAAAGAGAGTATTCCAGTCAACATTGTCAAAAGTTTTCTCTAAGTCTACAAATGCTAGAAACGCAGGTTTGCCCTTCAATAATCTATCTTCTAAGTTAAGTCGTAGGGTCAGTATTGCCTCACGTGTTCCAACATTTCTACGGAATCCAAACTTATCTTCTCCGAGATCGGCTTCTACCAGATTTTCCATTCGTCTGTAAAGAATTCGCGTTAGTATTTTGCAGCCATGACTCATTAAATGGACAGTTCGGTTATTTTCACACCTGTCAACACCAGCTTTCCTTGGGACTGGAATGATTATATTCTTCTTGAAGTCTGAGGGTATTTAATCTCTCTCATACATCTTCCTCACCAGCTGGAAGAGTTTTGCCATGGCTGGCTCTCCCAAGGCTATCAGTAGTTCTAATGGAATGTTGTCTATTCCCGAGGCCTTGTTTCGACTTAGGTCTTTCAGTGCTCTGTCATATTCTTCACGCAGTATCATATCTCCCATTTCATCTTCATCTACATCCTCTTCCATTTCCATGATATTGCCCTCAAGTACATCTCACTTGTGTAGACCCTCTATATACTCCTTCACCTTTCTGCTTTCCCTTCTCTGTATAGAACTCGTTTTCCATCTGAGTTCTTGATATTCATACAAGTGGTTCTTTTTTCTCCAAAGGTCTGTTTAATTTTCTTGTAGGCAGTATCTATCTAACCCCTACTGATATATGCCTCTGCATCCTTACATTTGTCCTCTAGCCACCCCTGCTTAGCCATATTGCACTTCCTGTCGATCTGATTTTTGAGACGTTTGTATTCCTTTCTGCCTGCTTCATTTAGTGCATTTTTATATTTTCTCCTTTCATCAATTAAATTCAATATATCTCCTGTTACCCAAGGATTTCTTCTAGCCCTCTTCTTTTTACCTATGTATGTAAAATAAAACTAGTATTTGATTGTTCGTCTTGTGACAGTAAGATTCTCCTGTCACCTCTATGACTGAGGACTTGACGTGAAAAGAGGTGACGTAACAGCGTAATTCTGGAACACGAGGAGCGATGTCAACCAAATTTGGTTTATGCCTGACTCATTACTTGTATAACAATACTATGACTGTAATGTACTCCTACTGCCGGAAGGGATGAGGATGTGGACGAGAAGGAGCGACATATACAGACATCCGAAAGAGACCTATTGGTATTCCTTTTCTGTAAGGAGTTTACCTGAAATACTTTAAAAACAAGAAGCGCAAAGTGTCTCTTGTCGGTTTCATTCAGCGTGTCAACCACATCATGAGAATAAGCACTACAGGGAACCAACAATTAATCAAGCGTGTTTCATGGCCAAAGATTATGCCACACGGCTCAATACCACAGATACATTTAACGTTCTGTCTAGAGTCGCATTGTGTGTAACACTTGCCAGTGACAGACTTTTTTTCTCAAAACGACAGTCTGTTACTGGTAGAATTAAAAATCTCTCAGAATTCAGACAAATCTTCAGGGCGAAATTCACTAGACATACGGATAAGATATGTATACAGATACGTGCGAAATATGTTGAATGTTTGTGAACTATGTATATGTGTGTGAAACATATGTAACATATGCGTAAGCCGAGAATGCCGCGGACAAAAACCTAATCTATTTATATGTATTTTTAGATTGCACTAATTTTGTACGAAAGATGATTTTACTTCCTTTTACACAGGCATGCTTCGCCATTTCCATGGAGTTGTAGATGGGTATACTTGAAATGCCAAATTTAATTTTAGTACGAGTTAGACACTACACACAAAAACAGTGGTAACCATTAGTATGAAATCAGTGAAATGCCCTGACATTAAACTGAGTCAGTGAAATCCTAGCAGAAATGCAGAACTTGCATTGTGATAAATATAGCGTGACTAGTGTATAACTGTGCCAGTCCAGGAGTCGCAGTCCATTTACTATATTACAATGAATTGAAATCACAACATGTACGAGAAAATCTATATGGCAAGTTAAGCCATGGTCCCCCGTGATATTCCGTATTCTGGAGGTGCTTTTCTCACGTATCATGAAGGGGAAACCTCCAGTAGTTTCCTCGCAGTCATAGGAAGAACACATGACATAGATTTTTTTGGTTGGGTCTGAAGTTGTGTCCAAATGTCTTAACTGATTAAGGAGATGAGCAAGAGACTTGGAACCGAATCCCAGTCTAGCACATAGTTTCAGTTATCACGTAATATTCAAGCTAGAAACTGTTACCCTACTGTATGTCCTTTCATATACATAATATCTAAGTTATTTTTACCTTATAAATTACAATAACTTGCCCAAAGCACATCAGAGAGATGCGAATTTCTGAAGAATCTTTACAAGACACTGTCTAAAACTCAATGATGTGTTTAGTCAAAGAAGATTAAGATTCATCAGAGGATTACAAATGAATTTTGTCTCTGTCAGCACAAGTGTCTCGTTCTGTGATGACAGTGGATTAAAAGTAAAGCTTTATCCTAAAATGCGGTACTCTTTGGAGAAATATTCCAGCATTTATAAACCATACGAATTACAAGACAGAAAGTTACAGCTGACACTGGAGTCATAAGCGAGGCACGATAGTTACAAAACAGGAAAATGAAACTACATACATGAGTAGCCATCATTCACGGTTTAGGAACACATTTTGTTTCGTATGTACCAGATACGCTTTGAGTGGAGAGCACTCAACTCCAATGACTGCCCCTATTTCCATAATGGGTATTTGTGTATGTCTCGTGCTACTGCTAAATGAAGGTCTCCAAAGCGCAGAAATTTAATACCGAGCTTTCAGAAACATGTACGCAACTAAAATAACAAAATCATTGTTTCAATGCTGTTAGATTTCTCTAAATTCGTAAGTTCTAGAATTTTATGTTTTCTCCTCTTTTTAAGTAAAAGCGTTTAATTTAGTCGTACAGCTTTTCAATTCTACTGGTGGTGCAAGAAATGCATTACACCCATTATCAAAATTAAAATAACAACAAAAGATAACTTTTGTTCATTGTAATCTGAGTGGCGCAAGTGAATAAAGCGAATGTATGTCACACAGACTCAACCCCCTTTGCAACACACACATAGAATCGAGTACATGTGGTTGTGCCAATACAAGTAAGTAGCCAAACAGAAACACAGGTTCAAGGAGATGGTCTGAAGCAAATGAGTGAGTTCATAAGTTATCTCAAAACTAACGGATGTTATACACTGAAGAGACTAAGAAACTGGTACACCTGCCTAATTTCGTGTAGGGCCCCCGCGAGCACGCAGAAGTGCCGCAACACGACGTACCATGGACTCGACTAATGTCTGAAGTAGTGCTGGTGGGTATTGACACCGTGAATCCACGAGGTCTGTCCATAAATCCGTAAGAGTACGAGGAGATCGAGATCTCTTCTGAACAGTAAGTTGTAAGATATCCCAGATATGCTCAATAATGTTCCTGTCGTGTCTGGGGAGTTTAGTGGCCAGCAGAAGTGCTTAAACTCAGCAGAATATTCCTGGAGCCACTCTGTAGGTATTCTGGATGTGTGGTGTGTTGCATTGTCCTGCTGGAATTGTCCAAATCTGTCGGAATCCAGAGTGGACATGAATGAATGCAGGTAATCAGGCAGCATGCGTACGTACGTGTCACTTGTCAGAGTCGTATCTAGACGTATCAAGGGTCCCATATCACTCGAGCTGCAGACGCCCCAAACCACTGTGGAGCCTCCACCAAATTGAACAGTCCCCTGACGACATGTGGGATCGTGGATTCATGAGGTTGTTTCCATACCCGTACACGTCCATCCACTCGATACAATTTGAAACGAGACTCAACCTACCAGGCAAATTTTTTCTAGTCATCAACAGTCGAATATCGGTGTTGAAAGTCCCAGGCGAAGCGTAAAGCTTAGTGTCGTGCAGTCATCGAGGATACACGAGTCGGCCTTCGACTCCGAAAGCCCATATCGATGATGTTTCGTTGAATGGCTCTCACGCTGATACTTGTTGATGGTCAGGCATTGAAATCCGCAGCAATTTGCGGAAGGGTTGCACTTCTGAACGTTGAACGATTTTCTTGATGTCGTCGTTGATCCCCTTCTTGCAGGATCTGTTTCCGACTGCAGCGATGTCGAAGATTCGATGTTTTACCGGATTCCTGATATTCACAGTACACTCATGAAATTGTCGTACGAGAAAGTCCCCACTTCATCGTTACCTCGGAGACGCTGTGTCACATTGCTCGTGCGCCGACTATAACACCACGTTCAAACTGACCTAAATCATGATAACGTGCCACAGTAGCAGGAACCGACCTAACAACTGCTGGAGACACTTGTCGTCTTATATAGGCGTTGCCGACCGCAGCACCGTATTCTGCCTGTTTACATACCTCTGTACTTCAATACGCATGCCTATAACAGTTTCTTTGGCGCTTCAGTGTTTTATACCTTTTACTGACTTTTCTGTGCGGAAGTCAAACGAAAGGATATCAAACAAAAGCCCATTGTCCAAATCAAAGCACATCCGCACGTGCGTTGACATGCAAACATTGAATCTTTATTACTTCTGTCATATGGTCACAGCAGCAAAGGACTCGAAACTTTTCATAAGCACATCAATCCACACACAATCCTTTACAGAATATTCAAATTGGCTCAAGTTGTTACCATGACTGCTCTTCTCCAAATACGGGTTTAGAAATGTCTCCCTCCATCACTAACGTAACACAGTTGATTCAGTTGTTGAGGAACACGAGTTTCATAGACTCCAATCAGCGCCTCATCTTAACCTTGCTTATTGCACTCAGTATATCAGAACTCTTTTGCTTGTATTACTTATTTTGCAAGTATTGTGCTAAAATGTGCTAAACAGTCTCAAGGTAAGTGTTGCTTACCTTTAAGCTGAATAGTACGCTGAGAAGAGCACTTCAAATTGAAACTGCAGACATTTACAAGTGCGAGATGAAAATATGTTTTTAATTTATAATGAAATTCAATCTCTAAAAGGGATAGTTATTACCCAGACACTTAAACTTTTGAAAGAATGAGTAAAGTGTGTATTCATCTGAATATCTGGAAGTCATTTGTTGAAAGTTATCACCATACTAGCTGGCAAACCCGTCATTGCCAGTGTATTCATTTTGTCAATTTTCTATTAGAAACGAAAGCTAAAAGTGAACTGTGCCTTTAGGGAGATATCGAAAAAATTTCATTCCGCTATGTTTGTGAAAACATCTTTGAAATAATGAAACAGTTTCTGTATACTGGGTGCAGCTGCTTTGCCTGTCTACAGCGCGATTTTGTAAACGTCTCTACGGCAACGCCTCCTCATTGCTCAGCAGATGGCTGTTGTATTCGCCTACAGCCATTCGTGTATCGCGCTTGAAAGCTGTCAAAAGCACTGCCAGGTGTCAGGGATTTTCTTGACTTGTCTTTACTGCAGGAGTTTCAGTAGTAAGGAACAGATGTATTAAAACTTCATACAGGATGTAGCATCTTTTAACGCATTTCAGTGTTTATGACGTCATATTTCATGATCTATGTATCCCGGAATGATATATTTGTGTAGGTACATTCCATAAAATGTGTTATGTGACAGTTCCTCAGCACGTTCCGCAAGTGAACCAGCAGTCTAATATGATCCCTGTTACATACAGTTTAATACACTAAGCTACAGTCACATTAACATACTGACAGATCGTATTTCGCCGTTTACAGTAGAGGAAGTGCGAGCACGAGAAGCAGGAATAAGCTAGATTAACGCAGCAGCGGAAACATCTCTTCTAGTGCTAGTTTGTATCGTATAACTGTCGAATCTTTTGTGAAGTTTAGAGTAATCAATACCGAAACAGAACGCTAATTACTGTGGGTCATGTTAGCTGTCGAAGATAAAATGTTTCTGTAGGCCGTAAATTAGCCGCAATCTATTGATTGCACATGCAAACGACCTTGAGACTACATCGAACTAATTTTGTAACAAAACCGTAGCGTGGAGCATTTCCAATTTCCTACCTCTTGTATTTACTGTATGGACCACAGAAATATTTAGTTTTCTGATGGCTTTATGAGCGTTATCAGAAATTTCTCAGTCCAAATAGGCCGCACTGCTCTTGGTAACTTCTGGCAAGAAACAGTCTAAAAAGTAACGTGGAACTAAAGTAAATAAAAGAATCTCCAATCGAAGGTTTTTCATACCACCAATAGTTAGTGGGGTTAAGGACTTGGTTTAAATACGTTGATATTTTAGAGACTGCAGAGGCAGAACAAGAGACCAGTACAGTAAGTAGGTTCAAATAATTGTGGGCTATTGCAGTTATTTAGAGATGAAGAGGCCTGCACAGGATAGAGTAGCGTGGAGAGCTGCGTCAAACCAGTCTTCTGACTGAAGATCGCATCAACGACCACAACATAAACCTAACTATACAGGGTGTTTCACAATTCATGTTACATACTTCCAGAGATTGCAGAGGGCACTTTGTAGATCAAATTTTACATAGGAGCCCATTTTCATGTCATCCAACAACGCTACAGAGCGTAAAAGTTGCAGGCGCCGTCGCCTGTAAGTATGTGTAAATACAGAGTGAGTCTGTGACGATGTTACGAACTTTCTACGATGATGGAAAAGGATAAATGTATCAATTTGAGGTAAGGGTGTCTGAACCGGAAACGAACGAGTCAAAAGATATAAGCGAAAACCGTTCTGATACCTCTGACAGTGGAATACATGTACCGATACTGTTGTTGCTAAGATTGTAGGGCAGGCAACCTTCGCTGGTAGTAGTATGGATCAAAACAAGGACAAATATCCAGTAAAAATAGGGGGTCTAAAATGCATACCTGAGGAGTTATGAGCACTTGTCAGTCTTCGCTAGTGTGAAACACACGTCCTCTATTGAACAAGTGCTCATAGCTCATGTCTACTGAACAGTTTTTCCTTGTTTTGGTCTATACTACCACCAGTGAAGGTTGCCTATGCTATAACCTTGTACTGTATTGTATGTTAACCAGGGGCCTAGAAACGACGAAGAGGCTCCGTCCCTGCCGCAGCCGCAGTGGTCCACAACCCCACGACGACTACCGCAGTCCACTTCACCCCTCCGACGCCCCACACCGAAATCAGGGTTATTGTGCGGTTCGGCCCCCTCTGGACCACCCAGGGAACGTCTCGCACCAGACGAGTGTAACCTCTATGTTTGCGTGGTAGAGTAATGGTGGTGTACGCTTACGTGGAGAACTTGTTTGTGTCCGCCGGACGGATTCGTGCCGAGGACCAGGCGCTCCTTCCCGCCCGGAAAGCCGTGCGTTAGACCGCACGGCCAACAGGGCAGACCTGCTATAACCTTAGCAACAACAGTACGAGTACATGCATTCTACTGTCAGAGGTATCATAACGGTTTTCGCTTATAACTTTCGACTTTTTCGTTTTCAATATAGGGACCCTCACTCAAACTGATACATTTATCGTTTTCCATCATCTTAGGACGTTCGTAACATCGTCACAACATCATCACGGCATCACCCTGTATATACAAAGATTTGCAGGAGCCAGGGCCTATAACTTTGACGCTCTGTAGTGTCGTTGGATGACGTTTCCGGACATGGGTTCCTGTGTAAAAGTTGCTCTACTAAGTCGCCTCTACAACTGCTACAAGTGCGTAACGTGAGTTGTGAAACACTCTGTAGACATTAACAGATACTTTTTAAACACATGTTGCTGGATTAAAAATTACGGGCTACTATCGATATATGTTCACTGTGTTTTAAGTATTCAGATTCCAAGAAAAGAGCGGGTTGTATTAATCCTGAACTGCTGAGTATATGTTTGGATTAGAAGTAGCGGTTTCCCATTGGCAAAAGCCGACGTTAACGGGTGGAAGAACAGTATACTTAAGGTATGCCTCTCGATTGTAACAATGAATCATGCCGTATGTACAGGATGACACAGCGTTCGTATAGCTTCATTCCTTTCTTTCTCTTTTCTTTTTTCCTCTGTGTGATAAAGAAGACAAAGAATGGCATATATCAACATTTTATTCAGTGAAGAAATTGCAGTGTTTTGCAGAAACCGTAGGTCCAAGGCATTCCAAAGATACTACTTGATTATTCTACTGAAACGGCGATTAACAGCACACTTCTAAGACGCTGGCCGGGGAGTCTACAGACACACCTTCGGCCTGGAATCTCATTGACTATAGAAGAATTGTCTTTAGTGATGAGTACCACTTCGAACTGAGTCCCGATGGCCATCGAAGACATGCCTGGAGGAGTATATCACATGTACTGATTTCCTCCCCATTCGGATAATTCCTTCGTGATGTGTATAAGCTGTAGTGTGGAATCTGTGGGAATGAAGGTGCGCTATGCGATAAAAAGTATCCGGACACCTAGCTGAAAATGACTTACAACTTCGTGGTGTCCTCCATCGGTAATGCTGGAATTCAATATGGTGTTGGCACACCCTTAACCTTTGTGACAGCTTCCACTCTCACAGGCGTACATTGTCATGTACTGCAAGGTTTCTTGGGGAATGGCAGCCCATTCTTCACGGAGTCCTGCACTGAGGAGAGATATCGGTCGGTTAGGTATGGCACGAAATCGGCGTTCCAAAATATCCCAAAGGTGTTTCATATGATTCAGGTCAAGACTTTGAGCAAGCCAGTCTATTACAAAAAAAATGGTTCAAATAGCTATGAACACTATGGGACTTAACTTCTGAGGTCATCAGTCCCCTAGAACTTAAAACTACTTAAACCTAACTAACCTAAGGACATCACACACATCCATGCCCGAGGCAGGATTCGAACCTGCGACCGTAGCGGTCGCGCGGTTCTAGACTGTAGTGCCTAGAACCGCTCGGCCACTCCGGCCGGCAGTACATTACAGGGATGTTATTGTCGTGCAACCACTCCGTCACAGGCCGTGCATTATAAACAGGTGCTCGATCGTATTGAAAGATGCAATGGCCATCCCCGAATTGCTCTTCAACAGTGGAAAGCAAGAAGGTGCTTAAAACATTAATATAGGCCTGTGTTGCTATGGTGCCACGCAAAACAACAACGAATGCAAGCTCCCTCCATGAAAAACACAACCACACCATAACACTACAGCCTCCGAATTTTACTGTTGGCACTACACACGCTGGCAGATGACGTTCACCCGGCATTCGCCATACCCACACCCTGCCATCGGATCGTCACATTGTGTGCGGTGATTCGTCACTCCACACAAAGTTTTTTCACTGTTCAATCGTCCAATGTTTACGCTCCTTACATCAAGGAAAGCGTCGTTTGGCATTTACCGACGTGATGTGTGGCTTATGAGCAGCTGTTCGACCATGAAATCCGATTTTTCTCACCTCCCGCCTAACTGTCATAGTACTTGCAGTGGATCCTGACGCAGTTTGGAATTCCTACGTGATGGTCTGGATATATGTCTCCCTATTACACATTACGACCATCTTCAACTGTCGGGGGTATCTGCCGGTCAACAGACGAGGTCTGCCTGTTCGATTTTGTGCTGTATGTGTCTCTTCACGTTCCCACTTCACTATCACATCGGAAACATTGGATCTAGGGATGTCTCGCCTACAGACATATGACACAAGTGATACCCAATCTCCTGACGACGTTCGAAGTCCGTGAGTTCCGCGGAGCTCCCCATTCTGCCCTCTCACGATGTCTCATGAGTACTGAGGTCGCTGATATGGAGTAACTGGCAGTAGGTGTCAACACAATGCACCTAATATGAAAAACGTATGTTTTTGGGTGTCCAGATACTTTTGATCACATAGTATAGGTGTTAGGATGGATACCGTGCGGTTCTGGCGCTGCAGTCCGGAACCGCGAGACTGCTACGGTTGCAGGTTCGAATCCTGCCTCGGGCATGGGTGTGTGTGATGTCCTTAGGTTAGTAGGTTTAAGTAGTTCTAAGTTGTAGGGGACTTATGACCTAAGATGTTGAGTCCCGCAGTGCTCAGAGCCAATTGAACCAATTGTTAGGATGGATACTGAGAAGACGGAGGAGTTTGGTGGGTGAGCAGTTCTGCGATATCAAGAAGGGAAGGGCGAGAAGAGGCGGAGAGGGAAGGTGAAGGGAGCAGTCCTGATGTGGAGTGGGAAAGATGGAAAGAGGTACAGCTGGAAGGATGGAGAAATATCGGAGCAGAATGTATTGTTTCGGAGAGGAACTTACTTGCGTGGGGGAGGGGGGGCCGGTTTTGTTTTGAATCGGGTAAGGAGGATGTGTGTGATTAGGGACTGTGGGAAGTATTTCTGGAAGGATCGGCAGTATACCACTATTGGTGATTAGAAGGGATCCATGAGTACTTTGCTACCTACACGTAACAAAGAACAAGAATTTTGGTGTGAGCTGGAGAGTATAAACTGGAGACTTGGAAAGAGAGAGATATAGTCTGAATTAATGCGTCATAGCCTGTGCTACGATCGCATAGAATGAATTTCATAGAATGAGAGGCTAGGCGCTGGAAGTATCCTCAGGTTTGCTGAATTATGCTTGTAATACACAAGTGTTGTCCGATGAATATTCCATGGACAGGTGGAATCTTGTCTGGCTGGTTCCGTATCATCTCACCCTAGTCCTGTCGAGACCAAGAATATGATCAGCATGAAGCCATGCACTAGTTCCATGCTGCTCCTCTGGTAACGCATCTTGCAACACTACATATCACTACGGTAACATACTTTTCCGCTGTTCAGCTCTCATTTCCACGGAGTGAACTTATAGAAACGGATAATAATTTTGGGATTACTTTGACGGTGTGTGACTGTGTCTGAGCGCGCAAGCATGTGATGTGTATGTGTACGTACATGTCTATGCGCGCGCGCGTGTGTGTGTGGCGTAACCAATCAATCCTGCTGAAACCCATGTGTTGATTCGGCCTCCCCTATTCCACCTCGCTAAGCAGAACTACCGGTTTCTATTCAGGTACATCTCTGCAACAAACTTTTCAGCCGGACACTAATCCGGAAATGACAATCAGCAACTTTCGAACAAAAATTCCACAAAAGATTCAAATTGCTAAAAGTATTATTGGACCTAACTTCGCCTTCGCCAACGGCATCTCGAGTTTCACTGCTCTCAAATTGTCTCTCTCCCTCTGAGCCCTCTTGAGTTCTTGAACGTCAAGCGCTCCGTCCCGCTTTCCGTATTTTCGTAGCCTCTCCCACATGCATCTTTTAGCAGATAATTAAATTTCCACCCTTTCTGAAATTCCTAGAACGCCTCGGGAAATGATATAAATACCGCAAATTTGGCCAGCAAAAACTCCGTCTTGTGTTCTCTCTCCGCGGAACTTGGGCCGCTGCCAGCACATTATCTCGACGCTAAAGGAACGAAGCGGCACCATCACTAAGGAACTAACCGACGTGCTGGATGTATATTTTTTTTCGCGTTGAAACTGTATCCTTACCCTGTTACAAGTTTAATAAAAAAACTGTAAACTCGCAGTAGGCCAGCAGCTGTGATATAAACACGATGGAGCTCCTGCGACATGTAAAAACGTTTTCCCCAATGCTAATCACGAGTGCATACGTATGTGGTCTCAAACTGAAGATAACTGCCACCAGATAAACGTAGTTGACAAGTATCTAGGTTTGCAGACCCAGTCTCCATTCTCTAGTGTCGCACATTTTAGACGATATTTTTCGACAGAGCAAAAGATCATCTCTATTGTAAGCTTCTCAATTACTGCCATTGACTAGATAGGTTTAATCAAATTTACCACAGAGCACAGCTGAAAGTCATTCGCTAATTCACCAACGACACAGAATTCCTTAGTAATGCGAACTGTCTCATTGCTTTTGCGCCGTCCGCTGTGGCCGAGCGATTATAGGCGCTTCCGTCCGGAACCGCGCTGCTGCTACGGTCGCAGGTTCGAATCCAGTCTCGGGCATGGATGCGTGTGATGTCCTTAGGTTAGTTAGGTTTTATGCAGATCTGAGTCTAGGGGACTAATGACCTCAGATGTTAAGTCCCATAGTGCTTAGAGCCATTTGAACCATTGCTTCTGCGTGCAGACAACTGCCTCTCTCTTCATCTCAACATACATGTTATGTCTCATGGTAGCTTTAAAGGACATGCTGCGTCTCTCCCAGAAATATTTGCACACGTCTATTCCCTGCTAAGAGCTGTAATTCGTCTCTTTCTTGTCTGCTCTAGACATCGATACTCAGTACCCTCAAATTCGCCTCCCACTTTGCACCTGTGAGTTTTTTTTTGTTTTTGTTTTCATTTACTTCCTTACTACTGTACTCTCACTAATTACATTTATTTCTATACCAAAATTATAATCGCAACGCGCATGCAAAATTCGTTGAGCTACACAGTACTCAAACAACGGAAACTTTACAAGATGTGATAGTTTCTGCTGACTAACATTGTAATATGTGCTGTTAATTAGTTTACTGCTTCTTCCAAGTCATTTTATATTTTAACGTACCGCTAGGTATAGAGCAATTTATTAACTACGTTTTTGTCAAACTCTTGAGACAAAATAGCGGATGTAGAATTTCATTTTTTCCCCCAGCCAAGCATCTCAGTAGTCTGGAAATGAGGCACTGGACGTTCCCAAATGGAAATACTGGGGACCGGATTTCATGTTACAGCAATCGCCTAATGTCCGTCGGAAACACTCCGAAATCTTTTATTGGAAACGGGGAATTGGGTCCAATTTTAATTTGCTTCTTGGACAATATGGTCTTACGTCCCTGACAAAAATCAAAAATTTGTGTGTGTGCGTGCGTGTACGCACTGACGCGAGTCTGTGTGTGTGCCTGCGTGTGTGTGTTCACGTGTAAAAGCTGTGTGATACATTGGTGCATGTGACATGCTTGTGCTCTAAATGAAGTAAATAAGCATATGAACGTCAAGTTAATTTCACAAGTGAGTTTACTTCTAAATAAGCAATTTTACTTCAGCTACAAAAGATGAGGAAGTCGTTAAATGTATGTTAGGTCTTGCTATGTCCGCGTGACTATTTTTTTACTGTTGCTGTCAATGTTCTTCTATGCCCAAATATATTCGCAAAGAAGCCTCTCCTAGCCGATGAAGTATGTATATGCTGCCTAATATTGCAGTCAATGTCTTCGTTGATTTTGCAAAGGTGGCGTAGTGCCTTTCTTTATTTTAACCCGATTCATATTAGAATAATTACTAAAGCTGTTAAGTGACAAACTGAACTGACTCAAACAGCTTTCCTGAAATGCAGAAATAAATTCAGAGAATTATATGAAGGAACATCCATGTGAGACTAATACCTTCATTACACCCCCAGTCGCCGATCTTCAGTGTTATTTGACCCCAACACTCGATATATTATTGTAGATGCGAAGCAGTTTATTAAACAGAAAAGCCACATAAAGTAGTTATGCGTTATCACCTCACGAAAGTGTTGCTCAGCAATTAATGGCGTCTCTCAATAATTCAATCAAAAGCCACTTCAGTCCTTCGTTCCTAGCTCACATAGAAGCTCCTCGCATACTAGTGCGACCCTTTCTTGAATACTGCTCGGGTGTTTGCGATCCCCACTAAGTCGCACTGAAGGAAGACATCGAAGCAGTTCAGAGGCAGGATGCTATATCTGTTACTGATAGTTTCAATCAACATAAGAGAGATTCGTATATGTTTCGTGAGCTCAAATGTGAATTTCTGTAGGGAAAAAGACATTCTTTTCGCGAAACACTATTGCGAAAATTTAGAGAACCGTCATTTCAAGTTGACTGCACGAAGATTTTACTGCCATCAACATACATTTCGCGTAAAGGCCACAAACATGAGATAAGAGAATTTCGAGTTCATATGGAGGCACACATACAGTCGGTTTTCCCTCACTCTATCTACGAGTGGAATAGGAGAGAAAATCATTAGTAATGGTAGAATCTATCCTCCGCCATACACCATATGGTGGCTTGCGGAGAACGTATGCAGCTGTAGATGCTTAGAAATTGCTTGCAGAATCTCAGTAGCTTTAATCACTTGGAATCACGTGTTTTTTACTCCTCCTTTATTCGCCTTTTTCACTTTTAATCACTTGGAATCACGTGTTTTTTACTCCTCCTTTATTCACCTTTTTCACTATCTGTTACCGAGCGAGGAGGCGCAGTGGTTAGCACACTGGACTCGCATTCGGGAGGACGACGGTTCAATCCCGTCTCCGGCCATCCTGATTTAGGTTTTCCGTGATTTCGCTAAATCGTTTCAGGCAAATACCGGGATGGTTCCTTTGAAAGGGCACGGCCGATTTCCTTCCCAATCCTTCCCTAACCCGAGCTTGCGCTCCGTCTCTAATGAACTCGTTGTCGACGGGACGTTAACCACTAACCACCACCACCATCACTATCTGTTAGTTCTCGAGTTGTCGAAATATTCATTTTCATATACTCGATGACCAGAAAATCTTGCGTCAACCCTCTTTTTCTTTCGTTCCTTAAACTTTCCCCCAAATGTCCGTTCCTCTGATTTTACAAAGATATCAACTTCCCTGGGCATAGAAGCTATACAACAGAAAATATACATGTACAATATTTACTGTACATACACAGAAATTTACGTGTTTCAGATAACATAGATAATAATAACTAAAGAAAATAAAATTTCCTCCTTCATTCAGTTAAAATCTAGCCTCCACAATATTCATGTCCAACTTCCTTTCTATCTTCTTATTTAATCCATACACAACATGTGAGCAAAAGTATCCGGACACCTGGCTGAAAATGACTTACAAGTTCGTGGCGCCCTCCATCGGTAATGCTGGAATTCAATATGGCAAGAAGGTGCTTAAAACATCAAAACTGTGCTGTGATAGTACCACGCAAAACAACAACGGGTGCAACCCCCTCGATGGAAAACACGACCACACCATAACACCACTGCCTCCGAATTTTACTGTTGGCACTACACATGCTGGCAGATGACGTTAAAGGTCATTCGCCATACACACACCCTGCCATCGGATCGTCATATTGTGTACCGTGATTTGTCACTCCACACAACGTTTTTCCACTGTTCAATCGTCCATTGTTTACTCTCTTTACACTAAGCGAAGCGTCGATTGGCATTTACCGGCGTGATGTGTGCCTTATGAGCAGCCGATCGACCCTGAAACCCAACTTTACTCACCTCCCGCCTAACTGTGATAATACTTGCAGTGGATACTGATGCAGTTTGTAATTCCTATGTGATGGTCTGGATAGATGTCTGCCTATCAGCGGTCTCTGTCAGTCAACAGACGAGGTCGGCCTGTACGCTTTTGTGCTGCACATGTCCCTTCACGTTTTTTCCACTTCACTTTCACATCGGAAAAAGTGGATCTAGGGATGTTTAGGAGTGTGGAAATCTCGCGTACAGACGTATGACACAAGGAGTGACCCGGGGAGTAGTTACAGGTATATAAACGAGATAGCTTATTCGTGGAGACAGGTCGATTCCAT
Organism: Schistocerca cancellata; assembly: GCF_023864275.1. Classification (NCBI taxonomy): domain Eukaryota; kingdom Metazoa; phylum Arthropoda; class Insecta; order Orthoptera; family Acrididae; genus Schistocerca; species Schistocerca cancellata. Next base: position 351,517,989 of record NC_064628.1, read on the forward strand.
TCCACACTAATAAACATGCGAAATGTCTTCCACTCTTCGGCATCTACTCGGTATAAGAGCGTCACTAATCTGATGCGTGTCAATGACCCGACCACGTTCGAAGTCCGTGAGTTACGCGGAGCGCCCCATTCTGCTCTCCAACGATGTCTAATTACTATTGAGGTCGCTGATATGGAGGAACTGGCAGTAGGTGGCAGCACTATGCACCTAATATGAGAAACGTATGTTTTTGGGGGTGTCCGGATACTTTTTATCACATTGTGTAAGGCCTGTGATATTAATATTACTTTCCTTCTCGTGTAACCATTCATCGGTCCACTTACATTCACCAGTTGCAACTAACTTCTCATAGTTATTACACAGCCCCATTCCAAAGAAGAAACACCTACATCGCCTTATTTTATGTACTTCATCCTGTAACTCTTTTAATGTTATAGAAATTGGTGCAAATCCATTAAATAAATTGTGTTATCTGAGAAGTACTGATCTGACTGCTGAAAGCCAGCCACTATGTGAGGGAATGAAATGAATTAATATTTTCTGCTTGTGATACTTTAAATTTAGTACACGGAAGTGTTATTTCGTATCTTTTATAACATAACTAACCGATTATCTAGCTTTATCCAGTCGCTACAGTAACTTCTCTTATACTGGAAAGCTAAATCTGTTTAGGAATCGTTACAATAAACATTTAACATAAAACTTGACTATTTACAACAATTTTAGTTTCCCCTCCAGACGCAACAATAAATAAATTCTTGGATGAACCAACTATTGAAAACAATGTAAAGTTGTCATTTTCTGATTGTGACTGAAAACACTTCGCTCACTGGATATCGAAATCTCCTACAGTAAAACGGAATGAGTAGTGTCCGTCCCGTTCCTGTTAACATTGTCATTTCAATTAAATTTACCAACATCTTCTTTGCGCACAGTTTCGTGTCACTGTAAAGTTTTGGTGGATTGATGTTCCATTGTAACATTTGTGGCGATCACATTTTAACTAAAAAACGATGCGATGACTACACACATAGCACATTCAGGAGCTTTGCGAAATTACTGAACTCATCTGGATTTGCTACAGTGTCGAAAGACTTATATTCACAAAATTCACCCGGTAACATAGCAAGTACAACACCCGTGGTCTAGGGGTAGAATCCATGATTCATAACCTAAACGTTTTCGATCCCGGGTTCGAATCCCGCCGCTGCTTACACTTTAATGAATAATCAGCGTTGACGGCCGAAGACTGCCGGCGTAAGAAGTCACCCTCATTCTGCCAACGGCCTTGTCAAAGAGGGCGGAGGAGCGGACAAAGGTTCAAGGCACTCTCTTGTCCTAGGGGTCGGAAACTGCCCCTAAAGGCGGAAGAATTAGCAGTGATCAACGGCATGAAGATGCAGAAGGCAATGGAAACCACTGAATTAAAGACACGTAACGTGTATCCACAGGACAAGTGGCATGCAATTGAAGAAGTGTCATGATGATTTCTCCATTGGCAAAAGATTCCGAAATAGTCCCCCATTCGGATCTCCGGGAGGGGACTGTCATGGGGGAGGTTACCATGAGAGAAAGATTGAATGATCAACGGAAGGATAACGTTCTACGAGTCGGGGCGTGGAATGTCAGAAGCTTGAACGTGGCAGGGAAACTAGAAAATCTGGAAAGGAAAATGCAAAGGCTCAGTCTAGATACAGTAGGGGTCAGTGAAGTGAAGTGGAAAGAAGACAAGGATTTCTGGTCAGACGATTATAGGGCAATATCAACAGCAACAGAAAACGGTATAGCGGAGTAGGATTCGTTATGAATAGGAAGGTAGGGCAGAGAGTGTGTCTCCGTGAACAGTTCAGTGATAGGGTTGTTATTAAGAGAATCGACAGCAAATCAACACCGATTACGAAAGTTCAGGTATACATGCCGACGACGCTAGCTGAAGATGAAGAGATAGAGAAAGTGTACGAGGCTATTGAAAGGGTAATACAGTATGTAAAGGGATATGGAAACCTAACAGTCATGGGAGACTGGAATGTAGTTGTAGGGGAAGGACAAGAAGAAAAGATTACAGGAGAATTTGGGATTGGGACAAGAAATGAGAGAAGAAAGAGACTAATTAAGTTCTGTAACAAGTTTCAGGTAGTAATAGCAAATATTCTGTTCAAGAATCACAAGAGGTGGAGGTATACTTGGAAGGTATGGGTAGATGTCAGTTAGAGATTCCGAAATCAGATACTGGATTCTAAGGCGTATTCAGGAGCAGACATAGACTCATATCAGAACATAATAGTGATGAAGAGTAGGCTGAAATTTAAGACATTAGTCAGGAAGAATCAATAGGCAAAGATGTGTGATACGAAAGTACTAAGGAATGACGAGATACGCTTGAAGTTCTCTAAAGCTATAGACACAGCAACAAGGAATAGCTCAGTTGGCAGTACAGTTGAAGAGGAATGGACGTCTCCAAAAAGTTCCCTCACAGAAGCTGGGAAGGAAAACATAGGTACAAAGAAGATAACTGCGAATAACCATGGGTAACAGAAGAAATACTTCAATTAATGGATGAAAGAAGGAAGTGCAAAAATATTCCTGGAAAGAGTGCAACAGGAACTACACTGTTAAATGCAGAGGAGAGAGCGGATAGGTGGAAACAATACATTGAAAGCAGCTAAGAGGGGGAAGATTTGTCTGATGTGATAGAAGAAGAAACAGGAGTCGATTTAGAAGAAATAGGGGATCCTGTATTAGAATCAGAACATTAAAGAGCTTTGGAGGACATAAGATCAAATAAAGCAGAAGGGATAGATAACATTCTATCAGAATTTCTAAAATCATTGGGGGAAGTGGCAACAAAATGACTATTCACGTTGGTGTCTAGAATGTATGAGTCTGGCGACATACCACCTGACTTTCAGAAAAATATCAGCCACACAACTGCGAAGACAGCACGAGCTGACAAGTGCGAGATCTACGGCACAATCAGCTTGACAACTATTGCATCCAAGTTGCTGACAAGAATAATATACAGAAGAATGGAATAGAAAATTGTGGACGTGCTAGATGACGATCAGTTTGGCTTTAGGAAAGATAAAGGCACGAAAGAGGCTATTCTGACGTTGCGGTTAATAGTGGAAGCAAGACTAAAGAAAAATCAAGACACGTTCATAGGATTTTTCGACCTGGAAAAAGCGTTCGACAATGTAAAATGATGCAAGATGTTCGAAATTCTGAGAGAAGTAGGGGTAAGCTGGAAGGAATGATGGAATAAAAGAAAGGTTCAAGAGTGGAATTAAAATTCAAGGTGAAAGGATATCAATGATACGATTCGCTGATGACATTGGTATCCTGAGTGAAACTGAAGAATAATTACGTGATTTGCTGAACGGAATGAACAGTCTAATGAGTACAGAGTATGGACTGAGAGTAAATCGAAAAGAGACGAAAATAATGAGAAGTAGTAGAAATGAGAACAGCTAGAAACTTAACATCAGGATTGATGGTCACGAAGGTGATGAAGTTAAGGAATTCTACTACATAGGCAGTAAAATAACTAATGATGGACGAGCAAGGAAGACATCAAAAGCAGACTATCAATGGAAAAAAGGGCATTTCTGGCCAAGAGAGGTCTACTAATATCAAATATCGGCCTTATTTTGGGGAAGAAATTTCTGAGAATGTACGTTTGGAGTACAGAAAAGTATTGTAGTGAAACATGTACTATGGGAATACCGGAACCGAAGAGAATCGAAGCATTTGAGATGTGGTGCTACATACGAATGTTGAAAACTGGGTGGACTGAAAAGGTAAGGAATGAGGAGTTTCTGCTCAGAATCGGAGAGGAAAGGAATATGTAGACAACAATGATAAGAAAAAGAGACAGGGTGATAGGACATCTGTTAAGACATGAGGGAATGAGTGCAGAAACTGTAGAGGAGGCCAGAAGTTGGAATACATCCAGCAGATGATTTAGGATGTAGATTGTGCAGTCGCTACTCTCAGATGAAGAGGTTGGCACGGGAGAGGAATTCATGGCGGGCCGCATCAAACCAGGCAGAAGACTGATGACAAAAAAAATAGCAAGTATGTAACTGTTTGTTTTTAGGAGATCGTCGCTTTTAATTGCTAGAATGGCCTTCTCCACCCACTACTTCCATTAAGTCACCAGATTGCAAAAAAACTGAATAATAATCAGTTTTATCTTGCCAGAAGACGCTACCCCAATTCACAAATCGTGGGGTTGGGGGAAATGTGTTTATAGGGGTGGGGAAGAGGAATATCGACGGAGCTTTCATCACTCAGCCTAACAAGGTTAAAAACTAAGGATTCGACATCAGTTCCTTTCATTTTTTCATTATTTTTATTTGTGACTCTGACTCTGACTCTATCCCAAATTCTAGGAGTGCTATGAGTATTCTTTCGTAAGTCGTGTGTGCACCATGTTTGGTTGGAACTGCTCCATGTTTTCCAGAGCTATCCGTTACATGTCCATCTCAGCTCCTAGAGATTCTCTGCAATCAGCCAAGTATCGCAAAAACTTGGAATTCGACATCGTTATCGTTTCTTTTTAATTATTTTTTTATTGCACTTGTTAACGCACGTGGTAGGAACTATCCAACCCAACACTATATTTTTCCAGACAGTCTAGATAATAACTCACATATATAGCAAATTTTCCTGAAATTTCTGTAGTCGTTCATCTACATCTACATCTACATCCATACTCCGCAAGCCACCTGACGGTGTGTGGCGGAGGGTACCTTCAGTACCTCTATCGGTTCTCCCTTCTATTCCAGTCTCGTATTGTTCGTGGAAAGAAGGATTGTCGGTATGCCTCTGTGTGGGCTCTAATCTCTCTGATTTTATCCTCATGGTCTCTTCGCGAGATATACGTAGGAGGGAGCAATATACTGCTTGACTCTTCGGTAAAGGTATGTTCTCGAAACTTTGACAAAAGCCCGTACCCAGCTACTGAGCGTCTCTCCTGCAGAGTCTTCCACTGGAGTTTATCTATCATCTCCGTAACGCTTTCGCTATTACTAAATGATCCTGTAACGAAGCGCGCTGCTCTCCGTTGGATCTTCTCTATGTCTTGTATCAACCCTATCTGGTACGGATCCCACACTGCTGAGCAGTATTCAAGCAGTGGGCGAACAAGCTTACTGTAACCTACTTCCTTTGTTTTCGGATTGCATTTCCTTAGGATTCTTCCAATGAATCTCAGTCTGGCATCTGATTTACCGACGATCAACATTATATGATCATTCCATTTTAAATCACTCTTAATGCGTACTCCCAGATAATTTATGGTATTAACTGCTTCCAGTTGCTGACCTGCTATTTTGTAGCTAAATGATAAAGGATCTATCTTTCTGTGTATTCGCAGCACATTACACTTGTCTACATTGAGATTCAATTGCCATTCCCTGCACCATGCGTCAATTCGCTGCAGATCCTCCTGCATTTCAGTACAATTTTCCATTGTTACAACCTCTCGATACACCACAGCATCATCTGCAAAAAGCCTCAGTGAACTTCCGATGTCATCCACCAGGTCATTTATGTATATTGTGAATAGCAACGGTCCTATGACACTCCCCTGCGGCACACCTGAAATCACTCTTACTTCAGAAGACTTCTCTCCATTGAGAATGACATGCTGCGTCCTGTTATCTAGGAACCCCTCAATCCAATCACACAATTAGTCTGATAGTCCATATGCTCTTACTTTGTTCATTAAACGACTGTGGGGAACTGTATCGAACGCCTTGCGAAAGTCGAATGTAATGCCGGTTTTTCATTACACTTCCACCATCATCACCACAAACCGAGATGCTGGATGTGGTTCATCGCCACGGTAATTGCCTCTTGATACGCAGTTCTATGAGTGTCAAGCATTCACACTATATCGGTATACACTAAAGAAAACTAGACTCCTTCCTAACAGGCCATGAAGGCCCAACAGTACCGACCGGCCGCCGTGTCATCCTCAGATCACAGGCATCACTGGATGCGGATTGCCTGATAAAAAATGTGCATCACCTTTAAGATACTCGTATGCAATGTACACTGTGGTGAAAAAAATTCATGAGATAGCTCGTAATATCGTGCCCAGTGTAGTGCACTAGCTCGACGCGGCATGGACTCAACTAGTCATTGAGAGTCCGCTGCAGAAATACTGTGCTGTGCTACGTGTATAGCCGTCCATAATTATGAAAGTGTCGCCGGAGCAGGATCTCGTGCATGAACTGACCTCTCGGCTATGTCCTATAAATGTCAGGTGGGTTCACTGGGGCAGCCTGGGTGGCCAAATCATTCTCTCAAACTGTCCACTATGGTCTTCAAACCAGTCACGAACAATTGTGGCCCAGTGACATGGCGCACTATCGTCCATAAAAATTCCATCGTTGTTTGGGAACATGAAGTCCATGAATGGCTGCAAATGCCCTCAAAGTAGCCGATAATAACTACTTCCAGCCAATGATTGGTTCAGTTGGACCAAAGGACCCAGTCCATTACATTATGGATTTACCACCACCTTGCACAGTGACTCGTTGACAACTTAGATCCTTGGCTTCGTGGCGTCTGCACCACACTAACACCCTACTGTCAGCTCTTTCCAAGTGAAATCGAGATTCATCCGACCAGGCCAAGGTTTTCCAGTCGTTTTGAATCCAACCGATATGGTCACGAGCCCAGGGGAGATGCTGCAAGTGATATCGTGCTGTTCGCAAAGGTACTCGCGTCGGTCGTCGGCTGCTATACACCATCAGAGCCAAATTTCGCCGCACTGTCCTAACGAATACGTTCGTCGTAGGTCCCACATTCATTTCTGCAGTTTTTTCACGCAGTGTTGCTTGTTTGCTAGCACTGACAACTCTACGCAACTGCTGCTGCTCTTTGTCATTAAGTTAAGGCCGTCGGCCACTGCGTTGTTGGTGGTGAGATGTAATGCCCAAAATTTGGCATTCTCGGCACACTCTTGTCCTGCCGAAATGAAATGTCCCATGCGTCTTGCTCCAACCACCATTCCTCCTTAAAAATCTGTTAATTCCTGTCGTGCGGCCATAGCCATATCGGACACCTTGTTACATGCATCACCCGAGTACTTATGACAGCTCCGCCGATGCACTGCTCTTTTATACATATTGTACACGATACTAGAGACATCTATATATATCTGCATATTGGTGTACTATGACTGTTGTCAACCAAGAGCAAGTTCAGACATGCACACACCATCGGCATGTATGTAAATGATAACGTTGTAATTCTCTGCGACAGGTAGGAAGGCCACAAGAGGGCGTTAGTGTTGTTCATGTTCTGTGTTGTCATCGGGGTTGGTAGAGTATATAAGGGGCATTTGGAGTGATAACTGTGAAAGACACGTAAACGCCGTGCACTTGTATGAGAAAGCGTTATCAGCACCTGACAGCCTCACTGTAGGTCCCCATTCAACCAGGTGGGTGAATCATGAAGTATCCAGGTTTGTGAAGCATTCAGTTGTGACATTGCCTCGATATTGGACTGTGTGGGAAGGAAAGGACAGGCACACTCTCCATCATGATTTCTATCGACCACCACGAGGAAGGAGCATTGTTTTCTGCACCAAGTACATCTTGACACATTTACGTCTGTGCCCGCAATTTAAATGCAAGTACTGCACTCCCTTCAACATCCTGTGTCATCAAACACTATATGTAGGTGACTGGCACCAGCCTGAGTGTTAAATTACCTTCCCATATGTTGGCTGCCGTTAACATCGCAACAGAAAAAGCTGTGTTTGAAATGGTTTCGTGGCTGGGAAGCATTAACTGCTGATGAGTGGCGTCACACTGCATGCAGTGATGAATCACAGATCTGTGCTATCACGGATTACCACGTCGGCAAGTATGGCGGCAACCTGGGCAGTGGTCCCACTCTTCCTATGTTTTAGGCGGGCATAGCCATGTTACTCACGGCATCGTAGGGTGGAGAGCTATTTTGTATGGCTTCAGGCAATGGTTGGTAATGATTGAGGGATCTCTGACGGCACAAAGTAGAATGCGCGCAGGATGCGGTGGCCGACGCGCAGTGACCAATTTTCATCCAAAGTGCTGGGCAATGGAGGGTGAAGCTTTGACAATGCCAGCCACTCGTGCTGTCGAAACGTCAGAAAAATCATTAGATGAACGTCGGCCGAAGAACCCGAGACAGAAGCCAATAGGCAGTTCGTTGACGTAATTCATATCCAATTGCAGCTTGGAAATTATGGTATGTTTACATCATTCCCTAAAAATGATCGTCAGCGATGGTACACGTACGTGATGAAAAAGCGAAATTTTACGAAAGTAATAGTCTGTTCCCTTCTTATCCACGACATTTCAACGCGAAAAACAGTCACCTGGCCACACACTACGTATTTAAGTAGTGTTAAGATATAACCACCATAGATTGAGACTCTCCATAGCGATACATACTTCAGAATGCAAGCAGCAGAGGACCACCACAATTGAACGCTTAAAGCACCTTGGCAGCAGCATATTTTCGTTTTCCCACTGCTCCTGTGCATGTGGAACACCAGAAGAGGTCAAACCATTCATCTCTGTCACACACAATGTATGTGTTGGAAAAATCAAGATGGTGAGCTGTACCCTTTTGATACTAGACATTTAAACACAAAAAACAGTCGCCAGCCCGAAGTACATTATATACTTAACGCAAACCAGAAATCAGGAATGCTAACTTTGTGTTCCAACAAATACTTAAAATCAAATCGAAGAGAATTATAGATATGTCCATGATAGATAGTCTCCCCATAGCGATCCATATTGCAGATTACAAGCCGCGCAGATTCACCGCAGTTGAACGCTTGAAGCATGGCCGGTCACGGCGTGCCCAGCTTCAGGTGTGCAGCGGGTATGGCTCACCTGAGAGCCATGGCCGACTTATCACTCGGCTTTTTTTGGTCCTTCTCGGAAGTACCCGGAACAGCGCAACATCTCATTTACTCGTAGCACTGCGGTGCGGCATTTTTCGGTCGCCACAACCCCGTGATTTCGGCAGAATCGTGGTATCAGCGCTGGTTTACCCTTCACTATTCGTTCGTGGTATGAAAGGCGTGCTCAGGTCCAGTGGTTGTTTGCCCAAAAAGAGGCAGTCTAGCCATCTGTCGTCGCAGTCCTTTAAAATGAATGGAAATGACAGAAGAGAGGGTGTAATGCGCCAAACCGTTTTCAGCGCGAAAAAACCGCGTCAGTTGTTTTTATCACCTTAACTTCTTATCGATTTTTTTGTGCTAGAAGAATGTAGAGATTAAATTGTTTATATAAGTTTCCTTAATTTTTTGTGTGAAAATGTTGCAGATATGTGACACCTGATGGTCGAGAAAAGCTGTGTCCTGACAAGTCAGCGAGTTTGCAGCGCCCAGCCGACTGCTGAATCGCGGCGTGCAGCTGGCCCCTATGAACGTTTGCCGGCGACTGCAAAGAAGAAATACTTATTGGCAAAGAGAGAATCAGTGTGATATGTCTGTTCACAGAGAATGGTTCTTGGCTTGTCCTTTTAGATTTTCAGTAGTAGTATTCGAGTAGTATCCGAGTATCTTTCAAGTAGTGAGGCTCGAGAGAGATTTATCTCGAGATTGTAATGAGATCGGCTCACACATACGATACATGAACTAGTCTGCAATGGGGATAGAACTCAAATGTGTTCAAAGCAGTTCTAAGTCGTTTAGAAAGGTATTTTGAGAAGATTATCGGCTTATGTAGGAACTGATCATTCCGCCGATTTTTGGTTGTGTATGGTCTCACCAGTTATAGGAAAAGCTACGATTCATTGAAGTGTGAGATTAGTTTCTCCTAGATGTGATTAACGGTGCGTTGTGCTACTTAATAGCGACGCGATGGTAGGCGAACTGTATTTCAATATTTTTGTGAGGTTTTCCGTTGGATGGTGTATGTGAAGAGACGTGTTCACGCGAAGTCGTTTAGTTGTTTTGTAGTTGAGGATTGAAGCACGCGCCGGCCGGTGTGGCCGAGCGGTTCTAAGCGCTTCAGTCCGGAACCGCGCTGCTGCTACGGTCGCAGGTTCGAATCCTGCCTCGGGCATGGATGTGTGTAATGTCCTTAGGTTAGTTAGGTTTAAGTAGTTCTAAGTTCTAAGGGACTGATGACCTCAGATGTTAAGTCCCATAGTGCTCAGAGCCATTTAAACCATTAAAGCGTAGCATTGTATTATTTTGGTTGTATAGGTGTACGCAAGCACTAAGGAGAAGTGACGTAGCGATATTTGGGTTCGGATACATTGTGTGACTTCGGCGTGAGCATCTCAATATAGTAAATTCCGGAAATCTCGTTGGATGCTCTGAATGTGTAGTGTTTATTAAAGAGGACGGACGTCCTACGCACTAGTTATTTATTGAGAAACAATCGGAAGTTAATGGGGTAGCTTTTCCCTTTGGCCCTAAACGACAAACCAAGAACCATTTAAAAGAGATCATCGAGTGCTGAGTTTTGAGTTTTAAATATTAGTGGGTCTCGGAAGTCAACGCCTGAAGTGGTTAGTTATGTGTGATTATTTGAAGTTCAGATAGCTGAAAAGTGGCCGTGACACTTAGGTTTTTTGTTTTACTTTTTTATTACATTTGCGTTTAGTGGGCTTTTGCTTAGATAAGCAGTACTCGAAAAATAAAACGCTGGCTTGTACCTGTAGAGGATTTAATTGCAGGAAATAAAGAAGACAGTTTTAAACTGAAAAAGTCAGTACCCCACTTGTCTTTTATCCGCAAACTATTTTAAAAAAAGGCTTATTTGAAAGCAGACTAATATCTGGAATATATCTTTTCGAAATAAAGCAACGAAGGTCAATAAAGCAAAAGATTGGGAAATTGGTAAAAGCAAAGTTCAAAAAAATTAAAGGTAAGGAATAGTATTTCTTCACTGAGCGAATTGTAACGAAATGAAAGATAATTAATTTTTAGACAGGGAAAGCAAGTTTGCGTGTTATGGAAAAGTGATTTATTGTAAATGAAGAGTTAGTCCATATAGTTCTGATGGGTTGAGATTAACGAAATAATTTTATTACGACCGGGAGAGTGGTGTGCTGACCCCATGCCCCTCCAATACGCATCCTCCTCTGAGGATGACACGGCGGTCGGATGGTCCCGGTAGGCCACTCGTGGCCTGAAGACGGAGTGCTTTTTTTAATTTTTTTTATTTCAATAGAGTCAAGGACGTTGTAGTAGCAAGGCGCTACTTATAGAGATTATCGTTGGCTGATAACTCGACATAAATAGCATGAATTTATATTTTTGCCTTGGGAACGTATTCTCCAATATACGTTGCTGTTATTGGTAAAGTAAATATATCGTTCCTACTCCCCGTAGACTCTCACATTTAACATTTTTCTGGTGCTTGATACTATAGCTTTGGTGGTAGTTTATGTTTCGAACCTAGTGAACCCTGATAGATGCGTTGTTGTATGTAATATACAGATAGCTATCATTGACCCCATTATGCCATGAAAAGTCTTATGGCGTCCATCCTTTCGTACATAGTGATGTCGTACCGAGCGGTAGTGTAATTTATAGCAAGAGAAGCTGAATATAAAATCTTGAGTGACGTCGTTATGTTAGTAAAAACGATTATTTCAAGTCACACGGATGACGTCGTTGAGGCAAGATCTTTTCAGGACAACTAATTGTAGTATTGCGACAGTGAGCTACACTGGATGACGTTGCTGTTCACCTACGTATTGGAGCTTGTTCATAAGGTATATCTTCTACGATTGAAACATAGTACAAAGTTGGCGTTAGTGGTATCTGAAGGGTGGTGCAGTAAAGGGGATGAGAACTCTCAGTTCGCGTAACCGACGGGTACTGCTTGTTTGCTACGGTACGACATTATACTACCACGCAGAAAGAATTTAAACTGAGATGCCAATGAAAGAGCAAAACATTACAATGATCAACAGTCGGGATTCATTGTTCTGTACATCAAGAAGCAACCTCTGCTAAATTTGCAGGCATGGAGCACTTGAAGAAATTTGTGGTACAAATAGCAAAATTTCGTACGACGAATAAGGAGTCTTCATATATTACTGGAAAGTACGTTGGTTAAGTCAAGGTGCATGCCTGGAATAATTTTCGATTTAAATCTCGCTATTGTTGAATTTATGAAGGAAAAAGGAATGCAGGATCAAAAATTACAACATCTGGAATGGATTGCAGACTTCGCATTTTAAGTGGACTTGACTGCACACTGCCCACAGTAAGAAATTTCTGAGTAACCTCTTTCTGATTTGATGGGGATGCATTTAAAAAAAAATCTCACTCTAGAAGGGGAACATTCAGACAAAAACAATCCCTTCGCTAAGCTCACTGGCGTTAAGGGAAGTTAGAAGTTAGAAGAATTCAGTGTGTCCTTACGAGAATTATAACTATAGTTTTATAAAGGTTTTGGGGACACTGTCAATTTTACTCCTATTTTCGAGATCTAATTTTCTACATTGACTACTAAGAGTGATTGAGGAAATTACAACTTGTTTTTCCCCCGATTATTTACTTTCCTGAACTCAGTTACTACATTCTACTCAGATGTTTTTCTTCTCAACACATCAAACACACTCAGATTCACAATGGCATTCTAAAAATATTGCTACCGTTCCTGTAGATTTTATTATAAAGTTGTATACGTGGTAAAATGTAGCCGGCCGGGGTGGCCGAGCGGTTGTGGGCGCTACAGTCTGGAACAGCGCGACCGCTACGGTCGCAGGTTCGAATGCTGCCTCGGGCATGGATGTGTGTGATGTCCTTAGGTTAGTTAGGTTTAAGTAGTTCTAAGTTGTAGGGGACTTATGACCTCAGCAGTTAAGTCCCATAGTGCTCAGAGCGATTTTGATTAACACTTACTGTCCCATAGTGCTCAGAGCCGTTTGAACCATTTTTTTTTTTTTTTTGGTAAAATGTAACACATCTGGATGGAAGAGCTGAATGAAGAAAGATTAAGTTTTCCAGTTGATTTCTCTGTGAAATAGTAAACGGTTGTGAAAACACGCTTGACCTCTTAGCAACAAATAATCCTGAGTTAATAACGGGCATCAAAACAGACACAGGGATTAGTGAACACAGGGTTGTCGTAGCGAGACTGAATACTGCAACCCCCATATCCTCCAAAAATAAACGAAAAATATACCTGTCCAAAAAATAGATAAACATTCACTTGACGCCTACCTGGGAGACAATCTCCATTCCTTCCAAATTAATGACGTAAGTGTAGACCTGATGTGGATCGAATTCAAAGTAATAGTATGGGCAGAATTGAGATATTTATACCAAATAAATTAACAAACGACGCAGCTGATCCTCCTTGGTACACAAAACGGGTCAGAATACTGTTGCAGAAACAACGAAACAAACATGCCAAATTTAAAGATAAGAAAAATCCCCAAGATTGGCGATCTTTTCCAGAAGCTAGATATTTAGCGAGAACTTCAATGCGAGACGCTTATAACACTTTCCACAACGAAACTTTGTCTCGAAACCTGGCAGAAAATCCAAAGAGATTCTGGTCGTATGTGAAGTATGCTAGCGGCAGGACACAATCAATGCAATGGAGATACTATCGAAGACAGTGCTTCCAAACCAAAGTTACTAAACACAGCCTTCCGAAATGCCTTCACAAAAGAAGACGAAGCAAATATCCCAGAATTCGAACCAAGAACAGCTGCCAACATGAGTAGCGTAGAAGTAAATATCCTAGGAGTAGTGAAGCAACTTAAATCACTTAATAACACCAAGTCTTCTGGTCCAGACTGTATACCAGTTAGGTTCCTTTCAGCGTATGCTGATGCATTACCTCCACACTTGACAATCATCTACAATCGATCGCTCGACGAAAGATCCGTACCCAAAGACTGGAAAGTTGCACAGGTCACACCAATACTGAAGAAAGGTAGTAGGAGTAATCCACTTAATTACAGGCCCATATCATTTAAGGTTGATATGCAGCAGGATTTTTGGACATATTTTGTGTTCGAACATTATGAATTACATCGAAGAAAACGGTCTATTGACGCAAAGTCAACAAAGGATTAGAAAACGTCGTTCTTGTGACACACAACTATCTCTTTAATTACATGAGGTGTTGAGTGCTATTGACAAAGAATTTCTGATCGATTCCGTATTTCTGGATTTCCTGAAGCCTTTTGATACTGTAACACACGAGCGACTGGTAGTGAAATTGCGTGCAGCCGGCCGTGGTGGCCGAGCGATTCTAGGCGCTTCATTCCGGAACAGCGCTACTACTACGGTTTTAGGTTCGAATCTTGCCTCGGGCATGGATGTGTGCGATGTCCGTTAGTTAGGTTTAAGTAGTTCTAAGTTCTAGGGGACTGATGACCTCAGATGTTAAGTCCCATAGTGCTCAGAGCCATTTGAACGATTTGAATTTGAAATTGCGCTCTTATGGAATATAATCTCAGTTATGTGACTAGATTCATGATTTCCTGTCAGAGAGGTCACAGTTCGTAATAACTGACGGAAAGTCAACGACTAAAACAGAAGTGATATCTGGCGTTCAAATGGTTCAAATGGCTCTGAGCACTATGGGACTTAACTTCTGAGATCATCAGTCCCCTATAACTTAGAACTACTTAAACCTAACTAACCTAAGGACATCACACACATCCATACCCGAGGCAGGATTCGAACATGCGACCGTAGCGATCGCGCGGTTCCAGACTGTAGCGCGAAGAACCGCTCGACCACCCCGGCCGGCGATATCTGGCATTCCCCAAGCTAGTGTTATAGGGCCTTTCCTCTACCTGATCTATATAAACGATTTGGGAGACAATCTGAGCAGCCGGCTTCGGTTGTTTGCAGATGACGCTGTCGTTTATCGACTAGTAAAAAAATTGCAAAACGATATAGAAAAGGTATGTGTATGGTGTGAAAATTGTCAATGGACCTAAATAACGAAAAGTGAGGTCATCCACACGAGTGCTAAAAGGAGTCCGTTAAACTTCGGTTACATGATAAATCAGTCAAATCTACAGGCCGTAAATTCAACTAAGGATCTGGGTTAAGCTAAGTATCAAAGGTGGGTCAGATATGATAGTCGGATGCTTCTATAGACCACCTGCATCAGCAACCGTAGTAGTTGAGCGCCTCAGAGAGAACCTGCAGAACGTCGTGAAGAAGTTTCGTGATCATACTATTGTAATAGGGGGAGACTTCAACCTACCAGGTATAGAATGGGATAGTCACACAATCAGAACTGGAGCCAGGGACAGAGACTCTTGTGACATTATCCTGACTGCCTTGTCCGAGAATTACTTCGAGCAGATAGTTAGAGAACCAACTCGTGAAGCTAACGTTTTAGACCTCATAGCAACAAATAGACCGGAACTTTTCGACTCCGTGAATGTAGAAGAGGGTATCAGTGATCATAAGTCAGTGGTTGCATCAATGACTACAAGTGTAATAAGAAATGCCAAGAAAGGAAGGAAAATATATTTGCTTAACAAGAGTGATAGGGCACAAATCGCAGAATATCTGAGTGACCACCATCAAACGTTCATTTCTGAGGAAGAGGATGTGGAACAAAAATGGAAAAAATTCAGAAACATCGTCCAGTACGCCTTAGATAAGTTCGTACCGACTAAGGTCCAAAGCGAGGGGAAAGATCCACCGTGGTATAACAATCATGTACGAAAGGTACTACGGAAACAAAGAAAGCTTCATCATAGGTTTAAGAGTAGTCGAATCATAGCTGATAAGGAAAAGCTGAACGAAGCGAAAAAGAGCGTAAAGAGAGCAATGAGAGAAGCATTCAACGAATTCGAACATAAAACATTGGCAAACAATCTAAACAAGAACCCTAAAAAGTTTTGGTCATATGTAAAATCGGTAAGCGGATCTAAATCCCCTATTCAGTCACTCGTTGACCACGATGGCACCGAAACAGAGGACGACCGAAGAAAGGCAGAAATACTGAATTCAGTGTTCCGAAACTGTTTCACTGCGGAAAATCGTAACACGGTCCCTGACTTCAGCCGTCGCACGGACGCCAAAATGGAAAATATTGAAATAAACGATATCGGAATTGAAAAACAACTGCTATCACTTAGTAGCGGAAAAGCATCCGGACCAGACGAGATACCCTTAAGATTCTACAGTGATTATGCTAAAGAACTTGCCCCCTTTCTATCAGCAATTTATCGTAGATCGCTGGAAGAACGTAAAGTACCTAGCGACTGGAAGAAAGCGCAGGTCGTTCCCATTTTCAAGAAGGGTCATAAATCAGATGCGAATAATTATAGGCCTATTTCGCTTACGTCAATCTGTTGTAGAATAATGGAACATGTTTTGTGTTCTCGTATTATGACGTTCTTAGATAACACAAATCTCCTTCATCATAACCAACATGGATTCCGCAAACAGAGATCATGTGAAACTCAGCTCGCCCTATTTGCCCAAGAAATTCACAGTGCCGTAGACACTGGCGAGCAGATTGATGCCGTATTCCTGGACTTCAGGAAGGCATTTGATACGGTTCCGCACTTACGTTTAATGAAAAAAAATACGAGCTTACGGAATATCGGACCAGGTTTGTGATTGGATTCAGGATTTCCTAGAAGAAAGAACACAACATGTCATTCTTAACGGTTCAAAATCTGCAGATGTAGAGGTAATTTCGGGAGTACCGCAAGGAAGCGTGATAGGACCTTTATTGTTTACAATATACATAAATGACTTAGTTGACAACATCGGTAGCTCCGTGAGGCTATTTGCAGATGACACGGTTGTCTACAAGAAAGTAGCAACATCAGAAGACTCGTACGTACTCCAGGAAGACCTGCAGAGGATTAATGCATGGTGCGACAGCTGGCAGCTTTCCCTAAACGTAGATAAATGTAATATAATGCGCATACATAGGGGCAGAAATCCATTCCAGTACGATTATGCCATAGGTGGTAAATCATTGGAAGCGGTAACGACCGTAAAATACTTAGGAGTTACTATCCGGAGCGATCTGAAGTGGAATGATCACATAAAACAAATAGTGGGAAAAGCAGGCGCCAGGTTGAGATTCATAGGAAGAATTCTAAGAAAATGTGACTCATCGACGAAAGAAGTAGCTTACAAAACGCTTGTTCGTCCGATTCTTGAGTATTGCTCATCAGTATGGGACCCTTACCAGGTTGGATTAATAGAAGAGATAGACATGATGCAGCGAAAAGCAGCGCGATTCGTCATGGGGACAATTAGTCAGCGCGAGAGCGTTACGGAGATGCTGAACAAGCTCCAGTGGCGGACACTTCAAGAAAGGCGTTACGCAATACGGAGAGGTTTATTATCGAAATTACGAGAGAGCACATTCCGGGAAGAGATGGGCAACATATTACTACCGCCCACATATATCTCGCGTAATGATCACAACGAAAAGATCCGAGAAATTAGAGCAAATACGGAGACTTACAAGCAGTCGTTCTTCCCACGCACAATTCGTGAATGGAACAGGGAAGGGGGGATCAGATAGTGGTACAATAAGTACCCTCCGCCACACACCGTAAGGTGGCTCGCGGAGTATAGATGTAGATGTAGATGTAGATGTAGGAATTACAATTACGGACAACGTAAATTGGAAGGAACACACAGAAAATGGTGTGGGGAAGGCTAACCAAAGGCTGCGTTTTATTGGCAGGACACTTAGAAAATGTAACAGATCTACTAAGGGAACTGCCTACACTACTCTTTCCGTCCTCTTTTAGGATACTGCTGCGCGGTGTGGGATCCTTACCAGGTAGGAATGACGGAATACATCGAAAAATTTCAAAGAAGGGCAGCACGTATTGTATTATCGAGAAATGTGGGAGAGAGTGTCACTGAAACGATACTTGATTAGGCTGGACATCATTAAAAGAAAGGCGTTTTTCGTTGCGACGGAATCTTCTCGCGAAATTCCGATCACCAACTTTCTTCTCCGAATGCGAGAATATATTGTTGGCACCGACCTACACAGTAAGAAACGATCACCACGATAAAATAAGGGAAATCAGAGCTCTTACGAAGAGATATATGTGTTCGTTGTTTAGGCGCACTATTCGAGATTGGAATAATAGAGAATTGTGAAAGTGGTTCGATGAACCCTCTGCCAGGCACTCAAATGTGATTTGCAGAGTATCCATGTAGCTGTAGATGTGGATGAAATATCAGCCAGTTGGAAAACCGATTAAACGTCTGGTTGGAATCGGCAATCTGGAGGCAAAACTTGGCGTAGATTCGTCTGATGCACGACAGGAGTCTGCCTCAAGGCGGAACGACAAGTTGACGGACGAAAATGTTTCTCAAATTCAGGATTTTTCTCTCAGCACTGGTATGTAGGAGACTAATGGAATTTACTGCGATGAATGAAACATTCCCATAACTTTTAATTGGTATTTTGTATTGAAAGATATTAATTTCTTCACTGTGTAAATAGGATTTTCCCGAGGCAGCTCTGAAAAAAGGCAGCTCGACGGTAGTCGCTGTAAATTCGGCTGTGGTTATCTGAAACACGAAATTAATATATCACCCTGATCCTTAGAGATGTAATTTTCGTTCATCGTTGGGATTTCCAAAAAAAAAAAAGGTTTTTTAGGCGAAGTTACACATATTTGAAGAAATGGCTATTTCTTGGACCCCTTCCGTCTTAGCCGAAAAAAACTTAAAATCGACATTAAAAAATTGGCTACGATGAACTGAAGAGAACTCAATTTCCTTCAAGGAAGACAAAAAATCATTAAAATCGTATGAAAACGGCAGCGTGGCCGACGATAACCATGCTGGAAAACAAAGTTCTGGGAAAAACACGTTTAAAGTTTGTCAAGTATTTATCATATGAAAAGCGGGAGAAAGCTTCAAACTTACGAGACATCATCGATGCCTGGTTCATAATAACTATCGCCCCAGCTATTGGATGGCCGCTTTCTGCTTCTTTGACCTTTTAAACCTTTAATTCCGTTCACAAAGCCCTTTTCGTTGCTGAGTGCATCGCCACTGGTGTCTTTATCTTCACAGAATCGGCGCATTTAATCGCCCAGTTTGATTTTAAGGGCATTTTCCAGGTGCAGTACATCCAAAAAAATACCAAACAAAACTGATTTTCACTTTACGTCAAACAATAAAAGCACCAGTCTCTGAATGACGCCGAGTGACGCAACTTAAACAATGAAACAGCTGACCGAGCGTCTACCAGGAAGCCAACATGAGAAAAGTGAAAGTCTACTACGTGTTCCAGACATTTGAACCTCTCACGGAGGCAACGAAGGCAGCTTGAGCGCGGAACCTGTTTTCTAACGATGAGGCTTGCCGTGCACGGTCGGCTTCGACCCTCTCGGAATCATTACATTCTGGAGTTCACTCATAGCATTTTGGGGAATTGTTCTTCAATGGATATACATTCAAATTCCTTAATAAAAAAATTTCGAGTTTTTTCGGCCGCCATCTTGTCGTTTCCCCTTAACAACTAACTTCATGGACAGCATGTTTAATCGTGACACGGTCAACCCACATTCGATCCCAGTACTGTCAAGGATTTTTCTTTGTTTTTAGCCGTGAAACATAGTAAACTAAGTCCGTTATAGAAAACCAAAGAGCTAGCTGAAAGACAAGTACTATGTCGGACTCTAAGGAAACTATTGGCGTCGTAGCAAAAGGGAGGTACAGAAGCGAAAGAAGTTAAATGAAATCGATCGCTTTTGACTATGTAGACTACTTTATGGGCACTGCCATCTTTCATTAGAAGACGAGACTGTGTTCGGTCCTTCTATATCCATAAAAGGTGAAGCGACACGTGTAATTAACGATTGCTGAAATGTTTTGTGCGACGGAGTTCGAAATTGTCCTATTTGTTGACCTGGCGTGCCCATCAAGCATATGGTTGTGAGCTGTCTAAAGTTGTTAACGACCGGAGAGCCTACAATACGTATCGGCATCAATCGATTTTTATTGCCACTTCCCCAAGAGTCTCCTTAAAATGTAAGAACCTTCAACATCGCAGCTCGTCAGCAATCGTTGGTTAATATATTTAAAAACTCGATTGCGAAAAAAGCACCAAGTGTTAAGTGTTAACCCAGGTTTCGGAGTAGATAACTCCACCTTCTTCAGAACAACAATAAAACCCACAAGTGCCTAAGAAGACCTTTGTCAATGATTAAAAGAACACCATAGCTATACATTTATAAACGAAAAAGAGAAGGGGAACACGAACAGTACATATGTACAAAGTCAAACGCTCCACTTCACACCGGCCTATGTTCGATGGGCCATGACCCGCCATAAACTGCAGCTACAAATGGTCGCTCACTTACAAGCCTGACCTGCTACCTATGCACATGCGCAAGACAAGGGAAGTTACTTGAATGCGCATGCGCATACGAATACGAGAAAATTTATACATGGGTCGGGGCTAGAATGTGCGTATAATAGTGGCTTCAATCCGAAGTATGAAGTTAATGTCAAAGGTAGCGGCGTATAAAGAAAGAGCCCCTCGCGTACACATAGTGTGAAGCAATAGGCAATGGACAGCATAGTATGGATGCGTGGGCCAGATCGCTGACCTGCGGCTGCAATATTGCGGTGAGAGGTTCACCATGTAAAAAGCATGAAAGTTCTTTCACTTTCGTCCTATCAGTGGAAAGCCAGAAACAGCTGTTCTAAAACATCGCCTTCCACAAATTCTGAAGCGTCATACAGAGCAGAAGTGCAGTTGCCGATGCGAGAATTTAGATGTCGTTCCAGAGAGGACAAAAACCGATTATTTTCTACGAACGTCAGCCGCCGCCGCTCAGGCTGCCCGGTTCCCTCTTCTGGCTCTCGTCTTAAGCTTCTTAATGACGTATGGCGGTGCGTCGGCCGTGTCCCCTGCAGCTGCAACTGCTTCCGCAGCTGCGGCGGGCGGACAAAGCATGACGGATCTCGTGTGAGAGGCGCGGAAGGGAACCGTACACTGCCTCCTCTCTGGCGGAAAGAGCTGCTGATGCGGCTTTCCTGGTGGTCACAAGTTTTCTGACAGCGCGACAAGCGAACTGGGGACACGGGAGGAAAGAAATACTGTCACGCTGAAACGTCAGAGAGGCCATTACCGGTTGTCGCAGTGCTTCGCTCTCTTTGACAGCCCTGCTGACCGTCCCCAGCTGCCTCCGCGAACACACAGTTCGATACACGCGTCCTGGGGAATGCCGAACGTCTCCGACTCAGACTGTAGCGCCTAGAAGCGCTCGGCCACCCCGACCGGCCGCACCTTGATGCATGGGGCCCATGTCATCTCAGCCCCTGAAAGTTTTTCAGCTGAGTTAGCCCATCTTAAAGTCATATTTCACCAAACGAAGACGGAGAGCGACAGATAAGACGTGCAATACGCAATGAACCTATCGTGGATCTGGTAATATGGAAATGTCGTGTGGCTAGGGCCTCCCGCGGGTAGACCGTTCGCCTGGTGCAGGTCTTTCGATTTGACGCCACTTCGGCGACCTGCGCGTCGATGGGGATGAAATGATGATGATTAGGACAACACAACACCCAGTCCCTGAGCGGAGAAATTCTCCGACCCAGCCGGGAATCGAACCCGGACCCTTAGGATTGACAGTCTGTCACGCTGACCACTCAGCTACCGGGGCGGATCTGGCGAATAATGAGAATAATGAGGTGGCGCGAGTCTACAGCTTTTTTTCCCTTATGAGGCTAGTATTTCCGACGGAATTGCTCGTATTCTGAGGTAACACAGCGTTCTCGACCACCGCCGAAGGTATTCCTTTCTATGGTCTGTAAAGTATAATCTTGATTTGGTCAAGGCGGTTGTCTATAATCAGCCGTGCAGTTGTGGCAGGTACTACAGCGTTCAGACAGTGAAGACCATCGAGGACCGTTTTACAGCGCATAATCTTCACATACGTTTAAAACAGCCTGGCGAATCTGCGATTACTGAACAGTACCTCGATACCGGTCATCGTACTGAGTATTCCAACAGAAGCGTTGCGCTTCGTGACGAAAATAAGTCAGTGTGTTGTGGGTTGGCAAGAGAGCCAACCCGGTATACTAGAGGAAGCTGAAAGGCACGCGTTTTAGCTCACGCAGGCTGGCGAAGGTCTGGAACAGGACAAGGAAATTAGACTTCGGCAAAAAAAGTACGTTGCTGCTGGAATACTTAACTTTAATCCATAAATGGTGAACATCGCTCTTGACGGTACATGTTCTACAGCATCAATAGTAACTGGTAATGGCGCCTTGCTAGGTCGTAGCAAATGACGTAGCTGAAGGCTATGCTAACTATCGTCTCGGCAAATGAGAGCGTATTTTGTCATTGAACCATCGCTAGCAAAGTCGGTTGTACCACTGGGGCGAGTGCTAGGAAGTCTCTCTAGACTTGTCGTGTGGCGGCGCTCGGTCTGCAATCACTGATAGTGGCGACATGCGGGTCCGACGTATACTACGGACCGCGGCCGATTGAAAGGCTACCACCTAGCAAGTGTGGTGTCTGGCGGTGACACCACACAGTGTCCAAAATATGACGTGTATATTGAAATAAAGGTCTTCTTCGACGGTAGGGAATGAGAAGCCAAATATACAGTAACAAACGTAACACAATAGGTACAAAATAACGGTGGATCACAATAAGGCCAGGCTGACACTGAAAGTTCAGGGCAATGGTTCAAATGGGTCAAATGGCTCCGAGCACTATGGGACTTAACTTCTGAGGTCATCAGTCCCCTAGAACTTAGAACTACTTAAACCTAACTAACCTAAGGACATCACACACATCCATGCCCGAGGCAGGATTCGAACCTGCGATCGTAGTGGTCGCGCGGTTCCAGACTGTAGCGCCTAGAACCGTTCGGCCACCCCGGCCGACTCAGGACACTGGTCCGAGACTAATTTCACCGAGAAAAAGAACACTGCGTGGAGCCAAGTCGATAGTGAGCACTTGCTTGGCACGAAGATCACGGGCTCGATGTTGAGATGGTGGCAAAAATGTTGAATCTGAGGATGACAACTGTCGGGTTTATGTTCAAATAGACATCACTGAGAGCTTGGGCTGAAAAATACGCAAAGTCCTGTTCCTAATCATGAACACACTGTGCTGCTGCAGAAGGTAACGTGTCTGGATATCATCCAGTGACGGAGTCCACGAAAACAAAACCGGCTGCGAAGTCTGGTAGTCTGGCTGACTGGTTCTGTCCTGTCGCCAACTTATATAGCTGCCTGCAGTGGAATACTGTAGAAACTGTTTCCCTGCCACGTGATGCGTGGACACAAGTTTGTTCCGTGTTGGCGGCGCCCTCTGTAAGCGACGATCGCCTTGTGGTGGCCAGTGTTGACTGCGTCCCGTCGCACTTGCAATGCTGAGGCGTGCAGAGGCAGTGCTGGCTGCCCGCGTGATGAATCCGCCCGACGGGCTGCCGATGTGTTAGGCGAGAGCCCCCCCTCCCCACGCCTGCATGATACCAATAGAGACACTTGACCTGCAGTTCCAGTTACTTGGATCGCGTTATTAAGGAAGCTGATCATATTAAACAAGCAAGTGACTTTTTAAACAGAAACTTATGTTCCTCCTTGGATTAGTGCTCTCTCAATAGATAAATAACGGAGGCACAGAGTTAGCACTACTTGCGCACCTAGTGTTGTTTAACACTTGACTAACAATAACATCTCATATTGGTTATCTCTGGCTATTCGTGGGGTTAGCTTTTTATGATGTGTGTTGTCTTCCTGCATATTCCATCTCTGGATTTTCTGATTCACTTGACCCCACCCACTGAGGGTTTAAACTGTTATGCAAGGCGATCTCTCGTATTCGTGCCTTCAAAATGACGGAATACCGAAATATCGGACGTTGTCGCGAATCTTTCTCAGCTGCATTCCCCACGTTATTTGAAAAGAACAAACGAAGTGATCTAAAACACTTCATAAAACACCGTCTAACCTTACGTGAGTCTGTCACATAAAATGAGTAACTTAGAAGTATATATCCTGATGTAGTGAAGCAGCTTAAAGCACTTAATAAAGGCAATTCTTGTGTCTAGATAACAAACCACTAAGGTTCCTTTCAGAGTATGCTGATACAATAGCCCCATACACAGCAATCATATGCAACCGCTCGCTCGACGAAAGATCCATACTGGAAGATTGGAGAGTTGCACAGGTCACACCGATACTCAAGAACGGAAACAGGAGTAATCTGCTGAATTGCAGATCTTTATCACTAACTTCCAATTGCGTTAGGATTTTGGAACTTTTACTGTGTTCGAACATTATGGATTACCTCGAAGGCAACCGTCTAATGATATACGGCAACTGATTCAGAAAATATCGTTCTTGTGAAACACAACTAAATCTTTATTCGCACGAAGTAGTGAGTGCTATCGACAGGGGATTTCAAATTGATTCCGTATTTCTAGATTTCACGAAGGCCTTTTGCTGCGGTCCTTACGAGAAACTTCTAATCAAATTGCATGACTACGCAGTGTCGCTTCAGTTGTGCGAATGAATCCATGATTTCCTCGCAGAACGGTCACAGTACATAATAATCGACGCAAAATCATCGAGTGAAACAGAAGCGATATCCGGTGTTACCCAAGAAAGTGTTATAGGTCATATGTTGCTCCTAATCTATGTAAACGATTTCGTAGATACTCTAAGCATCCCTCTTAAATTCTTGGTAGATGATGCTACCATTTACCGTCTTGCAAAGTCATCAGAGGACGAAAGTCAGTCAAAAACTGACTTAGACACGATATATGACTGGCGAGAAAAGTGGAAATTGTTCCTCAATGAGGAAAAGTGTGAGGTCATCCACATCATATAGTCACAGGTATGGAAATGTTAAATGTAGGTGGATATAAGCTTTCAGCACATGTAAGCACCGACACTATGGAGAGAGGAGGAGTTGCTATATATGTTAAAATGTGTCATAGTGTGAAAATTTTGGAAACTAAACAATTTTGCGTAGAGCAACATATGTTGCACAGCATGTGCGTGTGAGTTGAAACTAAATAATGGCCGTGTATAGGTCCCCATTCAGAAATTTTTCAACTATTTTTGAAAAACTTGGATTCTTTGTTGTGCTATCTGTCAGGCAGAGAAAAGCAAACTATTTTACAATGAAATGAAAACACTTAGCTGCTTACAGGCGTTGACATATGTCAACGGGGACAGATGAAAATTTGTGCCGCGAACAGAACTCGAACCAGAGATCTTCTACTTATATGGCAGACGCTCTATCCATCTGCGCCACCGAGGACACAGAGGATAATGCGACTGCAGAATTTATCTCTGGCACGCCTCCCGCGAGACCCATATTCTCAACGTATTGTCCCGTACTACATGTTGGGATTTCAATGTAGATTTTCTGTCCGATAGAAAGCTTGACCTTGAAGTATTACTTGGTTCTTTCAATTTGACATCAGTTACTGATTTTCCTACTCGGGTGACAAGAGAGCAGCACACTGATAGATAATATTTTCATAGACCAAGATAAATTTAATCAAATAAAAACTTTTCCTGTTAGGAATGGTATGTCTGATCATGATCACAGCTAGTCACAGTATATGATATAGCTCCATACAGTAACGCAAAACAGTCCTCCAAAATAGTGCGTTCAATTAACGATTTAATAATTCAAAATTTTAGGGAAAGCTTGCAACAGTTAGACTGGCATGAGGTGTACAGGGAACATGATGCTAATTTAAAATTCAACCTATTTCGTGATACCTTTGATATTTGAAAACAGTTTCCCTAAGAAAACAGTGAAAGATAATTATAAGGAACCATGTAAAAATCCATGGCTTACTAAAGGGGTAAAAATCTCTTGTAAACAGAAAAGGAAAATGTATCTTATAGCTAGAAGGAGTAATGATCCCAAAACAGTGAAACATCATAAAAACTGCTGCACTGTATTAAGAAAAGTTATTAAAAAGTCAAGGTGTATGTGCATTATGTCTGAGATTAGCACATAAACAGAGCAACTGAGAGCACAGGAAGACCGTATTTCCATCAAACTCAAAAAAAAGTTTGTTAACAAGAAGTCAGAAGTATAAAACATTTTTAATAATAACTTTTTAAGTGTTGTAAAGAAAATAGGATCCAGCTATTCATCAGAAAATTCAAGGCAGTATATGGAAGAGGCAGTATCTATGCAATCTGATTGAAATTCAACCCACCTCTCCTACTGAAATTAGGAAAATAATAAATTCACTCAAAAGTAAAAGCCCACATGGAATAGATGGCATTTACAACAAATTACTAAAAGCTTGTTCCCAACAAATAAGTTGGATTCTCAGCCACATACGTAGTAGCTCACTGAAACAAGGCATTTTTGCAGGTAGACTGAAATATGCTATTGTTAAACCAGTGCATAAAAAAGGGGATAGGTCTGATGCTAACAACTACCGCCCAATCTCACTTCTGACAGCTTTATTCAGAATTCTTGAAAAAGTAATGTATTCAAGAGTAGCATTACATATTTGTAAAAATTCAGTATTAACAAAATGTCAGATTGGCTTTCAGAAAGGCTTTTCAACAGAAAATACTATATATGCTCTCACTGATCAAATATCAACTGCACTGAATAACTGAACATCGCCCATTGGGATATCTGTGAATCATGAATAAGATAAGCTTAAGTATTGTGGTATGAGTGGGACAGTGCACAAATGCTTTAATTCATTCTTAAGCGGAAGAATGCAGAAGGTTGAAATTAACAGTAGAGATAGTCTGTAAAAATCAGCAAAGTCCTCTAACTGAAGGGGTATCAAGAATGGTGCCCTACAGGTTTCAGTCTTGGGTCCCTTATTGTCCGTAATATATATTAACGACTTGCCACTCTATATTCATGAAGATGCAAAGCTAGTTCTATTTGATGATGATACATTATAGTAATCACACCCAACAAGCAAGAATCAGTTGAGGAAATTGTAAATAACGTCTTTCAGAAAATTATTAAGCGGTTCTCTGCAAATGGACTCTCACTAAATATTGAGAAGACAGTTTATACAATTCTGTAAAGTAAATAGCGTAACACTACTGATAAATATAGACTATGAACAGAAGTCTGTTGCTAAGACAGAATACTCAAAGTTTCAGGGTGTGTGCATTGATGAGAAATTGAATTGGAAGAAACACATTGATGATGTGCTAAAATGATTAGGTTCAGCTACTTATGCTATTAGGGTTACTGTAAATTTTGGTGATAAACATATCAGTAAATTAGCCTAGTATGCCTATTTTCATTCACTGCTTTCATATGGCATCGTATTTTGGGCAATTCGTCATTAACAGAGAAAGTATTCCTTGCACAAAAGCGCGTAATCAGAATCATAGCTGGAGCCCACCCAAGATCACCTTGCAGACAAGTATTTAAAGAACTTGGTATATTCACAGTACCTTCGCAATACATATATTCACTCATGAAATTTGTCATTAATAACCTGTCCCAATTCAAAAATAACAGCGAAGTGCATAGCTACAACACTAGAAGAAAGGATGATGTTCACTACTCTGGATTAAATCACACTTTGGCACATAAAGGGGTGAATTATGCTGCCACAAAAATCTTTGGTCATTTGCCAAATACACTCCTGGAAATGGAAAAAAGAACACATTGACACCGGTGTGTCAGACCCACCATACTTGCTCCGGACACTGCGAGAGGGCTGTACAAGCAACGATCACACGCACGGCACAGCGGACACACCAGGAACCGCGGTGTTGGCCGTCGAATGGCGCTAGCTGCGCAGCATTTGTGCACCGCCGCCGTCAGTGTCAGCCAGTTTGCCGTGGCATACGGAGCTCCATCGTAGTCTTTAACACTGGTAGCATGCCGCGACAGCGTGGACGTGAACCGTATGTGCAGTTGACGGACTTTGAGCGAGGCCGTATAGTGGGCATGCGGGAGGCCGGGTGGACGTACCGCCGAATTGCTCAACACGTGGGGCGTGAGGTCTCCACAGTACATCGATGTTGTCGCCAGTGGTCGGCGGAAGGTGCACGTGCCCGTCGACCTGGGACCGGACCGCAGCGACGCACGGATGCACGCCAAGACCGTAGGATCCTACGCAGTGCCGTAGGGGACCGCACCGCCACTTCCCAGCAAATTAGGGACACTGTTGCTCCTGGGGTATCGGCGAGGACCATTCGCAACCGTCTCCATGAAGCTGGGCTACGGTCCCGCACACCGTTAGGCCGTCTTCCGCTCACGCCCCAACATCGTGCAGCCCGCCTCCAGTGGTGTCGCGACAGGCGTGAATCGAGGGACGAATGGAGACGTGTCGTCTTCAGCGATGAGAGTCGCTTCTGCCTTGGTGCCAATGATGGTCGTATGCGTGTTTGGCGCCGTGCAGGTGAGCGCCACAATCAGGACTGCATACGACCGAGGCACACAGGGCCAACACCCGGCATCATGGTGTGGGGAGCGATCTCCTACACTGGCCGTACACCACTGGTGATCGTCGAGGGGACACTGAATAGTGCACGGTACATCCAAACCGTCATCGAACCCATCGTTCTACCATTCCTAGACCGGCAAGGGAACTTGCTGTTCCAACAGGACAATGCACGTCCGCATGTATCCTGTGCCACCCAACGTGCTCTAGAAGGTGTAAGTCAACTACCCTGGCCAGCAAGATCTCCGGATCTGTCCCCCATTGAGCATGTTTGGGACTGGATGAAGCGTCGTCTCACGCGGTTTGCACGTCCAGCACGAACGCTGGTCCAACTGAGGCGCCAGGTGGAAATGGCATGGCAAGCCGTTCCACAGGACTACATCCAGCATCTCTACGATCGTCTCCATGGGAGAATAGCAACTTGCATTGCTGCGAAAGGTGGATATACACTGTACTAGTGCCGACATTGTGCATGCTCTGTTGCCTGTGTCTATGTGCCTGTGGTTCTGTCAGTGTGATCATGTGATGTATCTGACCCCAGGAATGTGTCAATAAAGTTTCCCCTTCCTGGGACAATGAATTCACGGTGTTCTTATTTCAATTTCCAGGAGTGTAGTATTAAAAGTCTGACGATATCAGACTAACATTCAAAAGCAAATTAAAAGAATTTCTGAATGACAACTACTTCTACTCAATAGATGAATTCTCAGATATGAAGTAGTAAGTGTAAAAAATAAAATAATAAATGAGGAGTAAAAATTTAAAAAAATAAAATATATTAATTACTTAATTTGTGTAAAGAAAACTTATGTTAAAGTGACACGTTCCACATCATTAGAAATGTCGTATTCATGATCTGTGGAACAAGGATCAATGTATGTATGTATCAGCAAAAAAGGAAATCCTTTAAATTACAATTACACGACAAATCACACGAATAAAAGGCTGTGAATTCGACTAAATGCCTAGGACTTGCAATTAAGAACAACTTAAGTTAGAATGATCACTTAGATAATGTTGTGGGGAAGGTAAACCAAAGAATACGTTTATTTGGCTCAAGACTTTCAAGATGCAACAGATCTACTAAAAAGACTGCCGACATTACACTGCTAGAGTACTGCTGTGCTGTATGAGATTCTTACCAGTTAGGATTGTTGGAGGACATCTAAAAAGTTCAAAGAAGGGCAGCTCGTTTTGTATTATCTCGAAACAGGAGAGAGAGTGTGTCATGGATATGATAAGCGAGTTAGGATGGCAATGACTAAAACAAAAGCGTTTCGCGTTGCGGCGAGATCTTTTCACGAAATTTCAGTCACCTACTTTTGCTCTGATAATGTGAAAATATTTTATTGTCTCCATCCTTCGTAGGGAGAAATGATCATAATAAAATAAGGTAAATCAGAAATATTTAAGCGTTCATTTTCTCCAGAAGCTGTTAGAGAGTAGAACGGTAGGGAAATAGTCTGAAGGTGGTTCGAACAACCCTCTACAAGGCACTTAAGTGTCACTTGTAGATTTGTCATATAGATGTAGATGTAGATGAAAATAATACTGACATGTCACCTTCTCTGGTAAGCTTTTGATGCTTCTATATCACCGTTTTACTCAACTCGTGGATACAGAAGAGGATGCTACGCCATACTTTATGAAAGCAAAACTGGAAATGTGCCACTGACGCTTAATTCCTGGTTACAGAGTTAACGATTTAACGCTCTGTTCTAACGACCGCCAATAACACGTAAAAGTATCTAATGGTTATTGCGTAAAGTATTACCTACGTCGTGGGGCAGATAGTCACTTATTTAATGTTTCCGTCTCTCCGCTTATATTACACAAGCTTAAACTTTCTAAACTTTTTAAATTCGCAAAATTTTCACACAGATATCACTTATGCCCGCACCAACTTAAGACACCACAGTTTCTCAGTCGTACTGACTTCTCTTAAGGTCAGCGTTACTCTGCCACTAGCGTCTTTCAAAACTCCCGCACACTAATTCTTTCAGGTCCAGAGATTTACTTCTCTTGACCAACTGCTGACATCGAAATCCCGACCTCCAACTTTGCTGGGCTCTTTATCTCCATCACGGTCTTTCGTTCCCAAACTTTGCTCTCAAAACAACAGAATTCCTCTAGTGGCACTTGCTTTCTCCAAGTCCCATCGTTTGCCAAGTTCTGAAACTTACTCTCACTCATTTCCCAAACTAATTGTGTAAACGACACCGCATAACTATTTGGTCGGGTATTATAAATTTCTATGACAGTCTTCGTCACGTTGAAGTGTTTAAAGAAGCGTTAAGTCGCTTTTCCATAAAACAACGCAGATTTACACTGAAGAGCCGAAGAAGCTGGTACACCTATCTAACATCGTTTAGGGACCCCGCGATCACGAAGAAGAGCCGCAACACGAAGTGGCATGGACTTGACTAATGTCTGAAGTAGTGCTCGAGGGTACTGAAACCATGAATCCTGCAGGGCTGTCCATAAATCCGCAAGGGTACGAGGGGACGGAGATCTCTTCTGAACAACGCTTTGCAAGGCATCCCAGATATGCTCTATAATGTTCATGTCTGGGGAATTTGGTCGCCAGCGGAAGTCTTTAAACTCTGTTTCTGGAGACACTCTGTAGCAATTCTGGACGTGTGGGGTGTCGCAGTGTCCTGCTGGAATTGCCCAAGTCCGTCGGAATGCCCAATGGATATGAATGGATGCAGGTGATCACACAGGATGCTTACGTACGTGTCACCTGTCAGAGTCGCATCTATTGGTACCAGGGGTCCCACACCACTCCAACTGCACGCGCCCCACACCATTACAGAGCCTCCAGCAGGGTGAACAGCCCCCTGCTGACATGCAGGGTCCATGGATTCATGAGGTTGTCTTCATACCCGTACTCGTCCATTCGCTCGATACAATTTGAAACGAGACTCGTCCGACCATGCAACATGTTTCCAGTCATCAACAGTCCAATTTCGGCGTTGACGAGTCCAGGCGTGGCGTAAAGCTTTGTGTCGTGCTCTCATAAAGGGTACATGAGTGGGCCTTCGGCTCCGAAAGCCCCTATCGATGATGTTTCGTAGAATGGTTCGCACGCCAACACTTATTGAAATCTGCAGCAATTTGCGGAAGGGTTCCACTTCTGTCACGCTGAAGGGTTCTCCTCAGTCGCCGTTGGTCCCGTTCTTGCAGAAACTTTTCCCGGCCGCAGCGATGTCGGAGATAGGATGTTTTACAGGATTCCTGATATTCACGTTACACTCGTGATATGGTCGTACGGCAAAATCCCCACTTCACCGCTACCTCGGAGATACTGTGTCCCATCGATCGTGCGCTGACTATAACATCACATTCAAACTCACTTTAACCTCGATAACCGGCCATTGTAGGAGCAGTAATCTATCTAACATCTACGCCAGACACTTGTCGTCTTATGTAGGAGTTGCCGACCGCAGCGCCGTATTATGCCTGTTTACGTATTTCCGACTTTAATGCCTATACTAGTTTCTTTGGCGCTTCAGTTTATATTCATGGAGCATTTAGGAGGCACTCGCCACTTAAAAAGCCACCATGTTTTTAGCAATATCAGTACTGATAAATCTCCACCTCGCCCCCTCCCCCCCCCCCCTTACCCAGGATAGCCGTGCGCTTTAAAGAGCCCGCTTGGGGGACAGGGCGAGACTCACCCGTTCCGGGTAGAATCCGCCCGGCAGATTAACGACACGGTGCGATGTGCTGGCCAGCCTGAATATGGTTTTTAGGTTGTTTCCTACATCAGGCTAGGTAAATACCGTCAGATAGGGCATCCGCCAGCCTCCTGCTATTACAGTACAAAAATAGACCATGCCGACTCCGTAGGCACACGTGAACACGCAAATATAAAGAAGAGCAGCGATACATCTCCATCACCTTTAGAGCACCTGTCCTTCAGAAACGTCTTCAGTTTACCTAACTATTTAATATACCAGTTTAAACAATTAAAAATATGTTCCATCTGAGGAGCGAGGCACTGGTATCCTGAAAAAGCAGACTATTCGATTCTGAAAATAAAATAAAACGGCTACACAGTCAGAGCATAAAAATAATTATATTATGTACACGATGAACCATAACTCCATTGCCAAACTTTTAGAGATTGTTCAGGGATACTTTCTTAGTCCTTTGGTACAAAACTGTGATCTTGCACGAGAGTGGACACTCTGCAATTCATTATTATTGTTTCTTATCATGAGAACAGAACTTAAAATACCATACGATAGTCTCTGTCTTCATTATTATTCATCTGTGTGCTGGAAAATGTAATACTAGAATGGAAAATAGAGGAAGAAATATAAAAAGTTAATAGTTACTTAGAGTTGGATAGATCAAAAGAAACAATAAGTTGTTTTCCTTTACAAATGATCTTGTAATAACAAATGAAACGCCAGATAATGCAAAGAAAAGACTAGAATTTCTGTAGGCAATAGCTAAGATCACAGGTCTACAAATATCGGTTAAAAAGACTAAATACATCTCCAATGAAATTAACTCACCAATAATTTTAAAAACTAAGTACGGCATCATCAAGAAACAGACAATTTTAAATATCTGGGTGAAAATATAATTGAAGAAAATGAAAAGAGAATACATGAAAGTGAGATACCTGTAAAGGAATTTTTTAAGATTTTAAATTAAGGTGTTGGAATACAGTTGTAAAAGCAAAAGTCCGCTGTGGGTCGCAAATACTACTTTTATCCGGATGCAAGAGGGCATTAGAAGAATTGAAACAAACTGAAAGAAGAATCTTGCGAAAAATATTAGACTCTATGAAGAATGAAAACGGCAAGTGGGTTTTGAGACTAAATAAGGAAATATACTCATTCTCCCCTAAAACAGGCAACGGCCTTGCTGCAGTGGTTACACCCGTTCCCGTCAGATCACCGAAGTTAAGCGCTGTTGGGTGTGTCTGGCACTTGGATGGGTGACCATCCGGGCCGCCATGCGCTGTTGCCATTTGTCGGGGTGCACTCAGCCTGGGGATGACAACTGAGGAGCTACTCGACCGAATAGTAGCAGGCTCCGCTCAAAGAAAACCATCATAACGATCGGGAGAGCGGTGTGCTGACCACAAGCTCCTCCTATCTGCATCCTCAGCTGAGGATGACACGGCGGTCGGATGGTCCCGATAGACCGCTTGTGGCCTGAAGACAGAGTGCTGAGTGCTCCCCTAAAATAACAGACGTGATAAGGAAAAGACGTGTTACACTCTATAGAAATATAGAGAGAATGACAGAACACAGGTTACCGAGGACGATCCGCACATTCTTGCAAAACACGAAAACAAACCAAGAAAATGGCTGTGGAGGCAAGACAAAAAATAACTTACAAGAAAAACAGACTGCGCAGAATATCTTACTCAAAAGAGACAAATTCAGACTAGAAGACAGGGAATTCAGAAGTTTCCTGGAATACAAAAAAAGAGAAAAACAACTGGTCACGCGAGAGGAAAAGAACTCATTCAGAAACCCTATATAGCCTTTCATTTCTTTTTGTGTCGGTGCTGTTGTTAGGTCTTCGTCTTCTTTCATACCCATAGCATTCAGCGAGGCTGCTGTATGTGTGTTGGAGACCTAGCCACAGTTTTTAACGAATTTTGGTGGATAAGGTAAATTTTTAGCGGGAACCTGAATTACATGTAAGTTTCTTGTAGCAGCATCGTTGTGAATTTTATTTCTTTGAATCAGTTGACCCATGTTTTCGCTTTGAGTTCCAGCCATTTATTACCTATTGGTTCCATGTTTGTGGTCCCCTAGGGCTAGACCATTGCATTTGTGGTTCTGTGGTTCGTTCCGTTGGCTGTTCTTAGGATTTATCTCTCTGTCGTCATTATTTTTAACGGGTTCGTTTTATTGGCCATCCCGCCAGGGGCGGCATATTCCATGATGAAATTGACAAAGGACTCATATGTGTATACTATGGTGTCTCTCTATGCCCCATTGATTCTACCGCTAGGCATTCTGAGCATGTTTAGCCTGGCTGTGGCTCTGGATATGATGTCATTTATGTGTTGATTCCATGAAAGATGTTTTTTTGGCCTTTGGTTCTTGTTTCGTGTGGTTTTGCTCTGGCTGAATATTATTGGCTGGGCCTTTGTGACATTTAATGTGATCTTTTAGTGCTGAGCTATTGTTCCAGTCAGTCTGTTTGGTCTTGTATCTGTCAGTTAATGTAAGTTACCGTTTGCAGACGGCACCAGTGCGCTGTATAATCAGCGTATAATTCGAGACCTTCACTCCAGTTATTAGACAGAGGTAGATTAGACATATAAAGGGTGAACAACAGAGGAAAGGTGATTTCTCGCTGTTCTACCCTAGTGTCAGCCTGATTTATCTACAAATCACCATTATCGTAACTCGTCGAAAAACTGACAGATGGCAGATGGCAGATGGCGCTGTGAGTAGTACAGAGTAACTTAAAATAATGATCGGAGTAAATCTCTTGCAACTTGCTTTTTCAGTTGTACTCTACATCGCTTACTTGGCGATTTTCACCGGCATGTTCATCGCTCCGATTGTGGTGTGCTGATTACTCATTAGCTACTGTTTATTTACGACACCGATATAAATTCAGATTCAGGCCAGCGGGGATCATATAATTATAGCAAAAGCAGCAAGTAAACAAGTGCATAACATCAAATCAAATATGAAATGTCTCGTTGAATAAGGCATCTGCATCTACACCCACATTTATACTCCGCAAGCCACCCAACGGTGTGTGGCGGAGGGGACTTCACGTGCCACTGTCATTACCTCCCTTTCCTGTTCCACTCGCGTATGGTTCGCGGGAAGAACGACTGCCGGAATGCCTCCATGCGCGCTCGAATCTCTCTAATTTTACATTCGTGATCTCCTCTGAAGGTATAAGTAGGGGGAAGCAATATATTTGATACCTCATCCAGAAACGCACCCTCTCTAAACCTGGACAGCAAGCTACACCGCGATGCAGAGCGCCTCTATTGAAGAGTCTGCCACTTGAGTTTGCTAAACATCTCCGTAACGCTATCACGCTTACCAAATAACCCTGTGACGAAACCGCCGCTCTTCTTTGGATCTTCTGTTTCTCATCTGTCAACATGACCTGGTACGGATCCCACACTGATGAGCAATACTCAAGTATAGGCCGAACGAGTGTTTTGTAAGCCACCTCCTTTCTTGATGGACTACATTTTCTAAGGGCTCTTCCAATGAATCTCAAACTGGCACCCGCCTAACCAACAATTAATTCTATATGATCATTCCACTTCAAATAGTTCCCTACGCATACTCCCAGATATTTTACAGAAGTAACTGCTACCAGCGTTTGTTCCGCAACCATATAATCATACAATAAAGGATCCTTCTTTTTATGTATTCGCAATACATTACAATTGTCTATATTAAGGTTCAGTTGCCACTCCCTGCACCAAGTGCCTATCCGCTGCAGAACTTCCTGCATTTCGCTGCAATTATCTAATGCTGGCACTTCCCTGTATACTAGAGCATCATCCGCGAAAAGACGCATGGAACACTATCTACTAGGTCATTTAGATATATTGTGAAAAGCAATGGTCCCATAACACTCCCCTGTGGTACGCCAGAGGTTACTTTAACGTCTGTAGACATCTCTCCTTTGGGAACAACATGCTGTGTTCTGTTTGCTAAAAACTCTTCAATCCAGCCACACAGCTGGTCTGATATTTCGTAGGCTCTTACTTTGTTTATCAGGCGACAGTGCGGAACTGTGTGTGTTACTTAATTATGACTTACTGCTTGTGCAGTTTATGGAAGACTAAGAGCTCCTTCCTGACAGATGCACCATGGACCTTGCCGTTGGTGGGGAGGCATGCGTGCCTCAACGATACAGATAGTCGTACCGGAGGTGCAACCACAACGGAGGGGTATCTATTGAGAGGCCAGACAAACGTGTGGTTCCTGAAGAGGGGCAGCAGCCTTTTCAGTAGTTGCAGGGGCAACAGTCTCGATGATTGACTGATCTGGCCTCGTAACAGTAACCAAAAGGCCTTGCTGTTCTGGTACTGCGAACGGCTGAAAGCAAGGGGAAACTACAGCCGTAATATTTCCCGAGGGCACGCAGCTTTACTGTATGATTAAATGATAATGGCGTCCTCTTGGGTAAAATATTAAGGAGGTAAAATAGTCCCCCATTCGGATCTCCGGGCGGGGACTACTCAAGAAAACATCGTTATCAGGAGAAAGAAAACTGGCGTTCTACGGATCGGAGCGTGGAATGTCAGATCCCTTAATCAGGCAGGTAGGTTAGAAAATTTAAAAAAGGGAAATGGATAGGTTAAAGTTAGGTATAGTGGGCATTAGTGAAGTTCGGTGGCAGGAGGAACAAGACTTTTGGTCAGGTGAATACAGGGTTATAAATACAAAATCAAATATGGGTAATGCAGGAATAGGTTTAATAATGAATAAAAAAAATAGGAGTACGGGTAAGCTACTACAAACAGCATAGTGAACGCATTATTGTGGACAAGATAGACACAAAGCCCACGCCTACTACAGTAGTAGAACAACTAGCTATGCAGATGATGAAGAAATTGATGAAATGTATGATGAGATAAAAGAAATTATTCAGGTAGTCAAGGGAGACGAAAATTTAATAGTCACGGGTGACTGGAATTCAAGAGTAGGAAACGGGAGAGAAGGAAACATAGTAGGTGAATATGGATTGGGGCTAAGAAATGAAAGAGGAAGCCGCTTGGTAGAATTTTGCGCAGAGCATAAGTTAGTCATAGCTAACACTTGGTTTAAGATTCATGAAAGAAGGTTGTATACGTGGAAGAACCCTGGAGACACTAAAAGGTATCAAATAGATTATATAATGGTAAGACATAAATTTAGGAACCAGGTTTTAAATTGTAAGACATTTCCAGGGGCAGATGTGGACTCTGACCACAATCTATTGGTTACGAACTGTAGATTAAAACTGAAGAAACTGCAAAAAGGTAGGAATTTAAGGAGATGGGACCTGGAAAAACTGAAAGAACCAGAGGTTGTACAGAGTTTCAGGGAGAGCATAAGGGAACAATTGACAGGAAGGGGGGAAAGAAATACAGTAGGAGAAGAATGGGTAACTTTGAGGGATGAAATAGTGAAGGCAGCAGAGGATCACATAGGTAAAAAGACGAGGGCTAGTATAAATCCTTGGGTAACAGAAGAAATATTGAATTTAATTGATGAAAGGAGAAAATATAAAAATGCAGTAAATGAAGCAGGCAAAAAGGAATACAAACGTCTCAAAAATGATATCGACAGGAAGTGCAAAATGGCTAAGCAGGGATGGCTAGAGGACAAATGTAAGGATGTAGAGGCTTCTCTCACTAGGGGTAAGATAGATACTGCCTATAGGAAAACTAAAGAGAACTTTGGAGACAGGAGAACCACTTGCATAAATATCAAGAGGTTTAATGGAAACCCAGTTCTAAGCAAAGAATTGAAAGCAAAAAGGTGGAAGGAGTATGCAGACGGTCTATACAAGGGCGATGTACTTGAGGACAATATTATGGAAATGGAAGAGGATGTAGATGAAGATGAAATGAGAGATACGATACTGCGTGAAGAGTTTGACAGAGCACTGAAAGACCTGAGTCGAAACAAGGCCCTGTGAGTAGACAACATTCCATTACAACTGCTGACGGCCTTGGGAGAGCCGGTCCTGACAAAACTCTACAATCTGGTGAGCAAGATGTATGAGACAGGCGAAATACCCTCACAGTTCAAGAAGAATATAATATTTCCAATCCCAAACAAAGTAGGTGTTGATAGATGTGAAAATTACAGACCTATCAGTTTAATAAGTCACGGCTGCAAAATACTAACGCGAATTCTTTACAGACGAATGGAAAAACTAGTAGAAGCCGACCTTGGGGAAGATCAGTTTGGATTCCGTAGAAATATTGGAACACGTGAGGCAATACTGACCCTACGGCTTATCTTAGAACGTAGATTAAGGAAAGGCAAACCTACGTTTCTAGCATTTGTAGACTTAGAGAAAGCTTTTGACAATGTTGATTGGAATACTCTCTTTCAAATTCTGAAGGTAGCAGGGGTAAAATACAGGAAGCGAAAGGCTATTTACAATTTGTATAGAAACCAGATGGCAGTTGTAAGAGTTGATGGGCATGAAAGGGAAGTAGCGGTTGGGAAGGGAGTGAGAGAGGGTTGTAGCCTCTCCCCGATGTTACTCAATCTCTATATTGAGCAAGCAGTGAAGGAAACAAAAGAAAAATTCGGAGTAGGTATTAAAATCCATGGAGAAGAAATAAAAACTTTGGGGTTCGCCGATGACATTGTATTTCTGTCAGAGACAGCAAAGGACTTGGAAGAGCAGTTGAACGGAATGGATAGTGTCTTGAAGGGAGGATGTAAGATGAACATCAACAAAAGCAAAACGAGTATAATGGAATGTAGTCGAATTAAGTCGGGTGATGTTGAGGGAATTAGATTAGGAAATGAGACACTTGAAGTAGTAAAGGAGTTTTGCTATTTGGGGAGCAAATTAAGTGATGATGGTCGAAGTAGAGAGGATATAAAATGTAGACTGGCAATGGCAAGGAAAGCGTTTCTGAAGAAGAGAAATTTGTTAACGTCGAGTATAGACTTAAGTGTCAGGAAGTCGTTTCTGAAAGCATTTGTATGGGGTGTAGCCATGTATGGAAGGGAAATGTGGGCAATAAATACTTTAGACAAGAAGAGAATAGAAGCTTTCGAAATGTGGTGCTACAGAAGAATGCTGAAGATTAGATGGGTAGATCACATAACTAATGATGAAGTATTGTATAGAATCGGTGAGAAGAGGAACTTGTGGCACAACTTGATTAGAAGAAGGGATCGGTTGGTAGGACATGTTCTGAGACATCGAGGGATCACCAATTTAGTATTGGAGGGCAGCGTGGAGCTTAAAAACCATAAAGGGAGACCAAGAGATGAATACACTTAGCAGATTCAGAAGGATGTAGGCTGCAGTAGGTACTGGGAGTTGAAGAAGCTTGCACAGGATAGAGTAGCATGGAGAGCTGCATCAAACCAGTCTCAGGACTGAAGACCACAACAACAACAACAACAAGAGCTCCGCCTGGGAAAAAAACTTTTTCCCTCTCCTGACATACCCCCTGATGACTAATTCATACAGAAAGCGTCGAAAACACGCTGAAAAAATGTGTATGTTCATAGCCTTTTGCCTGCAATACATAATATATGCAATGTATAATATTAGAAAATTGTTCAGTAATGTATTCTACAATAGAAGAGGGGTTATTAATGGTCAATAAAGGACTTGAATTAGTATTAACTACCGAAGTTTTTGTAAATACTAGCCTCTGTTTCTAAACACATTTTGTGGTGTGTAGTTGTCCAGCCGAGTTTTAAAAGTATCTCGAAAGTATATTGGTAGGGTTTCTTGTTAGAGAACAGGACGGACGAAAGGGGTGTAATGCACGTGTCTTCACCACCTGTCTAATTTTCTGGATAGCTATTCCCGTTCTAACCACGTGCGAGAGTGCGTTGACATGGTGCAGCAGCACTTGATGGAAAAATGTCAGCTATGTTTTCTTTAGTGGGAAGTCATTCAAACTACTCAGCGTTTTCTTTCTCTCACTTACCAGTACCTCCATCTTATATGGACGGACAGGTACCTTTGTATGGTATCTCTCCCTTCCTCTCTCTCTCTCTCTCTCTCTCTGTTTTTCCTCACTCTCTCTGTCTCTCTTTTCCACTGTACCGGACCAATTCTCTTATGTTAACATGACTGCACATTGTTTTCACATCAACTACAATCTTAAGCTCACGAGCTAATCAATAAACCACATAGCTGGAAAACAGTGCAGAACCGCCAGAGGAAAGTTCACTTTAATGGTAAGTGAGATAACAGATCTTTCAGGATTGTAGACGTATATGATAACAAATTCAGACCAACTGGAACACACGTGTCACAGTAAAGGATGCCTCAGCACTCGTATATACAGTGTATCCTGCTCTGGCGACAACGCAGGCATGTATTCTTGCATCCAAACTATCATAGAGGCGCGATGTGGCACCCTGCAACAGACAGTCCGAAACATCTAGCGCCTTTTGCTGCAATTCGGCAGTGGTTCTTGTAGGACCTACAGAAAGCGTAAATTCCAGCTTCATCGTTTCCCAAACGTGTTCAGTTGGAGAGTGATCTGGTGATCTTTCACGCCACGGCAGTTGTTGCACACCAGAAATTCCATGTTGCTTCGCAGCAGCCGTATGTGGACGTACAATGGCCTGCTGAAAAAGCCAGTCACCTTCCTGTCGAATAAATTACAGCAGCTGATTTTTTCCATTAAAGTTTCTTTAAAGTTTGCGACTGCGGAATAAATGTGTTTGTTTACAAATAACTTTCTGCCACCATTCGCGATTTTCTTTTATTATGTTTCAGACAACGCGTTTCGGGAAATTATTTCAAATTTTCAAGTGTGCATTTCTCTGTACTATGCCATTATTCCGTAATGTTTTCGATGTGTGAGGTTCTGCTTTGTATTGTTCACTTTACTTCAATACATAAAAAACGCGCAGTTTTTAGTTAGTTTTAGATTTTTATATGTAGTTAATGGCGAAACTTGGAAGAACTTGTACTTAACAGTTTTCTTATAGACAATTTGTACAGAGTCTCATACATGCTAAACATCACTCACAATTTTCAGTGTACAGTACACAATGAGAATAACTTACATAAACAAATAGTTACAACTGTGTTTTTAAATGTAGTTGACAGAGATAATGTTAAACACAGATATCCATAGATATCCTTTTGTACAGAAGGTATTTATCTTAACAGCATGGATTACAATTTGCTTACGTCTGTTTTAAGATGGTGTTTATTTCTATGTGTTACTACTTTTATTTATGTATATATTTATATTTATTTAAGTATACATCGACAATATATTTCAATAAAAGTAGTAACACATTGAAATAAACCCCATTGTAAAGTAGATGTAAGCAAATTGTAATCCACACTGTTAAGTTAAGTACCTTCTCTACAAAAGCATATCAGTGAGAAACCTGTAACATTATCTCTGTCAACTACGTCTAAAAACATCTTTGTAACTGTATGTTTATGTAAGTGTACTAGGCACAGAAAATTGTGAGTGACGTTTAACAGGTGTAAAATTTTGCACAAATGGAGTATAAGAAAACTGTAAGAAAAAGTTCTCCAAAATTTCGCCGCTAACTATGAGGGTCACTCCAAAAGAAATGCACACTATTCTTTTCAAAATCCATCTTTTATTCCACATGTTTGAAAGTTTTACAGTGTGCAGATACACCCTTTAGGAACAATATTTTTATTTCTCAACGTTATTTCCATCCCTCTAATCTGTCTTACGCCATTTGGAACCAGCGCCTGTATACCCGCACGGTAAAATTCTGGACCAACCTGTTGGAGCCACTGTTTGGCAGCATGCACAAGGGAGTCATCATCTTCAAAACTTGTTCCACGAAGAGAGTCTTTCAGTTTCCCAAAGAGATGATTGTCTCATGGAGCGAGGTAAGGACTGTAAGGCGGGTGTTTCAGTGTTGTCCATCCGAGTTTTGTGATCGCTTCCATGGTTTTTTGATTGACATGTGGCCGTGCATTGTCATGCAACAGCAAAACATCCTGATTTTGCCGATGTGGTCGAACACGAATCATTGAAGTTTCTTCAGTGTCGTCACATATACATCAGAATTTATGGTGGTTCCATTTGGCATGATGTCCACAAGCAAGAGTCCTTCGGAATCTAAAAACATCGTAGCCATAACTTTTCCAGCAGAAGGTGTGGTTTTGAATATTTTTCTTGGGTGAATTTTCATGATGCCA
Source organism: Schistocerca cancellata (assembly GCF_023864275.1). Lineage (NCBI taxonomy): Eukaryota > Metazoa > Arthropoda > Insecta > Orthoptera > Acrididae > Schistocerca > Schistocerca cancellata. The sequence continues at coordinate 351,560,238 of NC_064628.1, forward strand.
CTCCATTGATTGCCTCTTCCTCTCTGGTGAAAAATGATGGAACCATGTTTCATCACCTGTCACAATTCTTCCAAGAAATTCATCTCCACCATTCTCGTACTTTTCTTGTTTCTTTGTGAGCCACTGTCAACATACTGGGAACCCACCTGGCACAAACCTTTTTTAACGCCAACACTTTCAGTATTCTGCAAACACTTCCTTCTCCTATCCCAACGTAGCGTGACAATTCGTTCACTGTATATCTGTCTGTCAGCAGTTACCAATTCGTTAACTCTCTGCACATTGTTTGGAACGTGTGCAGTACGAGGCCTGCCGTTGCAAGGACAATCCTCAATATTGCCGTACCCGCTTTCATCACGTTCCCTGCTTGCCCACCGACTAACTGTACTGCGATCGACAGCAGCATCTCCATACAGCTTTTTCAACCTCTTGTGATGTTTCCCACTGTCTCGTTTTCACAGCACAGGAATTGTATGACAGCATGTTGCTTCTGACGAATGTCAAGTGTAGCAGCCATCTTGAAGTCATGCTGTGACGGTGCCTCCCACGAGAACAGATTGAATTAAGTTTGAAAACAAGCAGGAAGGATGTATCTACACACTGTAAAACTTTCGCACATGCAGAATGAAAACTGTATTTTTTTAAAAAAAATAGTGTGCATTTCTTTTGGAGTGACCCTCGCACATATGAAAATCGAAAAGTAACTAAAAGTGGCGCGTGTTTTATATCTTGCTGTAAAGTCAACAATACGAAGCAGAACCTCACACATAGAAAACATTACTGAATAATAGCGTAGTACAAACAAACGCACACTTGAAAATTGGAATCATTATTCGAAACGCGACGTCCAAAACATAGCGAAAACAACCGCTACTGGCAAAATAAAGATACCACATCCAATTACAGTAACATTGATACATTAGACTATGCAATGTAACGGGCACTGGTTATTTTACACTGCAGAAACACCGGATGTGTCTGCGAGTTGTAACTGGTATCCCTCCAGCCTCACACACCATGAAGCCTGCGGGGGGCACAATGCGTCGCGGGCGAATGCATTCTGGAATAGGCAGCTCACCAGTTCTACACCATGCATCCGTAAGTCAACCACTCCCATACAGACAGAACGTACTGTCCTCACTGAAGACAACAGAGCGCCATTCCCCTTTACAAACACGGATTGCTGCACATGTTGGGCACAATGGGGTGTGCCGCTGCTTTCTAAAATGGTCAGAGGAACAATCTCACACATGTTCGAATAATGTTGCGAATAATGATTCCAATTTTCAAGTGTGCATTTGTTTGTACTACGCTATTATTCAGTAATGTTTTCTATGTGTGAGGTTCTGCTTCGTATTGTTGACTTTACAGCAAGATATAAAACACGCGCCACTTTTAGTTACTTTTCGTTCACGACAGCAGAGTAGCCACGCCTGGCGATGTCGTGGTTTCAGTGGTAACCTGGCCAGAAGCACACAACATTTAATACTATTGCGAGCAGACGATTCCCAGTGGTTCTTGATGAATCTGCAGGTTTCACAATTATATGGAATCCGTCCGTGCATCATGTTCGATACGCCTCCACAGCTCGCACAATGCATCGTTCTTGACGTGCGTCTGTACCATGCGAGCTGGTCTACATGTGTGAGATTGTTCCTCTGACCATTTTTGAAAGCAGCGGCACACCCCATTGTGCCCAACATGTGCAGCAATCCGTCGGGAAACCCAGCTTCCGCAGGCGCACTGTGACCCCGCACAAACGGTTGATACTGTTCCACAGGACTACGTAATTGTCTGCAGGGCATGGTTGTACTCTACAATGAGTGCTTACAACACTGTTCACCTCTAAATGGTTCAAATGAGCACTATGGGACTCAACTGCTGAGGTCATCAGTCCCCTAGAACTTAGAACTACTTAAACCTAACTAACCTAAGGACATCACACACATCCACGCCCGAGGCAGGATTCGAACCTGCGACCGTTGCGGTCGTGCGGTTCCATACTGTAGCGCCTTTAACCGCTCGGCCACTCCGGCCGGCTGTTCACCTCTAAACTCAGCACAGTTACTGCCCACACATGCCTTCTGAGTGCCGCCTTATAGCCGATGTACGTGACAAATGAATTGCAAACACAGCAGCCAGTCGGTGTGTACACATTATACTCTGGTGCCACTGAATGGTCCTTGAGGGTAATGCATTATTTTCCTTGCAATGTATTCGTAGCTTTCAACATAAAGCGTGTGATAACCTTAGCACTCCGTCTTCAGGCCACAAGTGGCCCATCGGGACCATCCGACCGCCATATCATCCTCAGATGAGGATGCGGATAGGAGAGCGTGTGGTCAGCACACCGCTCTCCCGGTCGTTATGATGGTTTTCTGTTACCGGAGCCGCTACTGTTCGGTCCAGTAGCTCCTCAATTGGCATGACAAGGCTGAGTGCACCCCGAAAAATGGCAACAGCGCGTGGCGGCCCAGATGGTCACCTATACAAGCGCCGGCCACGCCCCACAGCGCTTAACTTCGGTGATCTGACGGGAATCAATGTATCTACTGCGGCAAGGTAGTTGCCATTGTGATAACCATAGGATAAGCCTCAATTACCCTTGATAGTCAGTTTCCCGAGGCCCTTTCGGTTTTCAGATATCTGCTAGGTATCGTAATTATTAACTTGAGCGCGAAGACATTTTAAATTAAAAAATTGCATCAGAAGATCAAAGTGGTCTTCCGAACGAGGCGAATCATTTGCGTCTTTATGAATTTATTTGAAATGACCAAATTTTTTTGGACTCGCTCTCTAGTGTTCAGGCAACGGCCTTGCCGCAGTGGATACACCGGTTCCCGTGAGATCACTGAAGTCAAGCGCTGTCGGGCGTGGTCGGCACTTGGATGGGTGACCATCGAGGCCGACACGCGATGTTGTCATTTTTCGGGGTGCACTCAGCCTCGTGATGCCAACTGAGGAGCTACGCGACCGAATAGTAGAGGCTTTGGTCAAGAATACCATCATAACGGCCGGGAGAGCGGTGTGCTTACCCCACGCCCCTCCTATCCGCATCCTCCACTGAGGATGACACGGCGGGCGGATGGTCCGGGTAGGCCACTCGTGGCCTGAAGACGGAGTTCTTTACTCTAGTGTTCGCGTAGATAGTGAAAATGCTTAGAGCCACACTCAACTTCTATCATTAAGGTAGTTACTGTGCTGGCGTGCGCCTTCGCTAGCACACTGGTACTAGGAAAGATTGCATAGCGGGCGCTGAACTAGGCACGCCTATGACAAAGAAGACCAAAACATGCCCCCAGGCTAAGCGCCGATAGCGCCCCCTGTGCAGCGTGCGTATAGGCCGCCGCCGCCAACCGTCCTGGGCTCTGAATTGCCGCAATCTTTTCCACTGAATTACAGAAAAATTGCACAGGCCACGCAAACGGACCCTGATCTGAAGATTTTGCTGCATTACATTCGCATGTCGTAGTCTCGCTCACTGAACAGTGTTCGGAACCCAGAAGTGCGCCGATTCTTTCCTCGTCGGCATAACCTTTCAGTACAACGTGTGATCGCTGTTCAATCTGACAGTGGACAATCGCGTGTGCTCATTCCCATAGTCTTGAAAAAGGATGTGTTACAAGGGCTTCAACAAGGACATTGGGGAATTGTTCGCACTGAACAGTTAGCGCGCCGGCACTGTAATTGGCAGGGCATGGACGCCCGCATTGAACAGGTAGTCACAGTGTCGCGCATGCGCGGATAATAAATCAGCTCCCCTATAGACATTCGCAGCATGGTCTAAGACTCAATCACCGTGGCAACGAGTGCACATTGACTTTGCAGGACCATTCTCGAATACTCGTTGGCTCATTGTGGTAGACTCTTCTAGCAAGTTTCCATCTACCATGTCACGTAGTACCATTCAAATGTTGTCGTCAATTTCTTGCATTGAAGGATTGCCTGAAGTCATTTTTACGGACGACGGACCTCAGTTCACGTCACGTGACTTTGAATAATTTTGTGAACAAAATGGTATTCGTAACCTAAAAGCGCTCCGTTTCAACCGCAGTCCAACGGAGAAGCGGAACGCTTTGTTCACACCTTCAAACAATAGATGACCCAGCTTCGCACCTCTCACACATGGGGACAGGCGCTGCAACTCTTTCTCGCCTCCTATCTTGTTCCCCACAGGGTTTTTGGCCGCCGTGAGCGCTGGGAGCGCGGCAAGATCCAGAAACACATTGACACATATACACTGAAGCGCGAAAGAAACTGAATAGGCATGCGTACTCAAATACAGATATGTGTAAACAGAAGGAATACAGCGCTGTGGTCGGCAACGTCTATGCAAGACAACAAGTGTCTGGCACTGTTGTTAGATCTCTGAGGTAGCGATGAAGTGGGGATTTTCCCGTACGCCACTTTCACGAGTCTAGCGTGAATATCAGGAACCCGGTAAAACATAAAATCTCCGACATCGTTGCGACCGGAAAAAGAACCTGTCAGAACGGGACAAACGACGACTGAAGAGAATCGTTCAACGTGTCAGAAGTGCAGCCCTTCTGCAAATTACTGCAGATTTCAATGATGGGCTATCAACGAGTGCCAGCGTGAGAACCATTCAACGAAACATAATAGATATAGGCTTTCAGTGTCGAAGGCCCACTCGTGCACCCTTGATGACTGCACGAGACCTTTACGCCTAGACTGGCCCGATAACACCGACATTGGACTGTTGATGTCTGGAAACATGTTGCCTGGTCGGACGAGTCTCGTTTCAAATTCTAACGAGCGAATGGACGTGTACGGGTATGGAGACAACCTCATGAATCCACGGACTCTGCTTGTCAGGATGGGACTGTTCAAGCTGGTGGAGGCTCTGTGATGGTGTGGGGTGTGTGCAGATGGAGTAATATGGAACCTCTGATACGTCTAGCTACGACCCTGACAGGTCACACGTACATAAGCATCCTGTCTGATCACCTGCATCCACTGTGGATTCCAACGGACTTGGGAAATTCCAGCATGACTATGTGACACCCCAAAAAAACCAGAATTGCTACAGAATGGCTCCAGGATCACTCTTTTTAGTTTAGACACTTCCACTGGCCACCAAATTCCGCAGACATGTGTTGCAAAGTGTTGTTCAGAAGAGATCTCCACCCCCTCGTACTCTTACGGATTTATGGACAGCACTGCAGAATTCACGGTGTCAGTTCCCTCCAGCACTACTTTAGACATTAGTAGAGCGCATGCCACGTCGTTCTGCCGCACTTCTGCGTGCTCTCGACGACCCTATACGATATTAGGCACGTGTACCAGTTTCTTTGGCTCTTCAGTCTAAGTATCTAATTGCAGGTCCCGATGGTCTGCAGCGCGTCACTAGAATCAAATTCGCGTTTGTCGTTTGCCCCGTGATTCTACCGCTTTTCTTCCCCAGATTCACAGCCTCGATGGACCACGCGGCCTTTGCACGTGCCTGCTGGTGCCGCCATACTTCCCTAGGACTAGCCAGTGAACGTCGCGCCCTCGCCACCGCCGTCCCGCTCGCCGACCCGATGGATCTGAACCTCCACCGTTGTCTCCGTCGCCGTCCTAGCCCAAGTAGACGCCCTCAGGGCTGGACGTGTGCCCTGAGCAGTGTTTTTGGGAGTCCGTTCCCCTGATCTCGCGAGCCAGACGGTGGGATACGACCAGGAGTACGCCGTCATCCACAGCTACGGCTCCCGGTTCATGACTACGTCCAACCTTCTACCCCCGCCTCCCCCGCCCCCCTCTCCACCCATTCTCGTTCGCATCTCCAGTGCACGACAACGCTGCAGCGTTCTTCGCCAGCACACCGGTCGGCACTACGAAACATTGTATAGCAGGCGCTGAACTAGGCGCGGCTATGACAAGAGAAGACCAAGACATGCCCCCAGGCTAAGCGCCGATAACGTCCCCTGGGCAGCGTACATACAGCCCGCCGCTGCCGACCGAGCTGCTCAATCTCTCAATCTCAGTACCTCAGTACGTCGCATCGGGACTCAGTTCGCAATGCACCTCAATATGTCGTACGGTGCTCTGCTCTTTCACGGTGATACTCGTCTTCTCGCTCTTTAGCTAAACGTGAGGGAACGTTAGTCATTGTCATGGCGTGTAGGCTTTCACAGCCGGCGTCTTCAGTAATTAAAACTTCCGGGCTAAGAGGCCATGGTCCAATAGTAGAAATACTTCTCCCTGACGTTTCTTTGCCATCTGCGGGCAACATTATCTGAGGTGAGTCTACGACTGGCTGCTAGGCCGTGGAGGTCCTGTTTATATAGAGCGCGTAGAGGGCGCCACCACTCGTCACGTGTTGTCAACAGTAAAACTATCTCTGGCTGGCGTCATTACTCTCGATCGAAGGTAATCGATTGTCACATCTTTGGTACAAAGTCGATCGCCATATCTAACTTCAAGCCTTCTTCTTTCCTGTTAATATTATTGTGGTGTAATCATTGTGTATAGTTGTGATATGGACACAGACAACATTCAAGAATTAGTGTTATTTGATTGCTATTAACCACAGAACTTCAGATTGGACATCATTGAAGTTAAGTATTCAATTGGTTCCTGCAATAAAGTGTATTTTAACCACTTGTGCATTTTGTGTTGTACTGAGAGGAAACTGGCCACCCACCTATCATACCACCTTCTCCTCATCCAGCCAGGAACCACAAAACATTACAAGAGAGCACAGCCACAGCACTTACTTTCTGTACTCTACCCTTCTCCCACTGATTTACCCATTTATTTACACATTTAATTTAAATCATAACATTCGAGACTCCATATCCTGTATTACATCTATCCTGACGATGTATATAGCACTTACAATTGAAATTACAAAGTGGATATAACATTTAATTACATAATAATAATAATAATTCTCTGAGCAGTACCGACAGTATAAAATCTGAAGAAGTTAGATAAATTGTGGATGAGGGAGAAATATTAGAGATTAGTATGCAGAAGACGTAATCAAAGAAGCAGAGTGGAGATAAAAGAAATAAAAAACAATATGTAAAACTTTCTTCACGATCTTATAATACTGATTAAGAGAAATATAAGTGCATGAGATGAGACGGCAGAAAACACGAAATACGTTTCGATCGCGGTGGTGTGATTCGATACAAGTTTATGACGAACAGAGAGCGATGGAGTGGCGAAATTTCAACTTAGAATTTCTAAGAAAATTTCATTAAGATAATTCTTCAATACAACTGACTCTGTTCCTGTAGTCGGTGTTTGTATGTATTCTGCACCGTCGGCCCAAACCGCAATAATATGAAGGCGGTATGCGTCAAGTGTCAAAATGGCAATAATGTAGAATGAGATTTTCCCTCTGCAGGGGAGTGTGTGCTGTTATGAAACTTCCTGGCAGATTAAAACTGTGTGCCGGACCGAGACTCGAACTCGGGACCTTTACCCTTCGCAGGAAAGTGCTCTGCCACCTGAGCTATCCAAGCATGACTCACGACCCGTCCTCACAGCTTCACTTCCACCAGCACCTCGTCTCCTACTTTCCAAACTTCACAGAAGCTCTCCTGCGAACCTTGCAGAACTAGCACTTCTGTAAGAAAGGATACTGCGGAGACATGGCTTAGCCACAGCCTGAAGGATGTCACCAGAATGAGATTTTCACTCTGCAGCGGAGTGTGCGCTGATATGAAACTTCCGGGCAGATTAAAACTGTGTGTCGAAGCGAGACTCGAACTCGGGACCTTTGCCTTTCGCAGGCAAGTGCTCTGCCACCTGAGCTATCCAAGCACGACTCACGCCCCGTCCCCACAGCTTCACTTCCGCCAGTACCTCGTCTCCTACTTTCTAAACTTGACAGACGCTCTCCTGCGAAACTTGCAGAACCAGCACTCCTGGAAGAAAGGATATTGCGGAGACATTGCTTAGCCACAGCCTGGGGGATGTTTCCGGAATGAGATTTTCACTCTGCAGCGGAGTGTGCGCTGATATGAAACTTCCTGCCAGATAAAAACACAGTGGCAATAATGTAATACATACAGTGATTAGCCAGAACGTTATGACCACCGACACAGTGTTAATATAAACCCGTCCAGGCGAAAGCAGCGTCACCTGGCGAGGAATGACAGCTGGTTAGACATAAGCACGGTGCATGTAGTATCATTCAGCGTGCCGACCGTATGTAGAATACGGAAGGCGTGCGATCTGAGTCCGACTGAAGGCAGATTGCGACGGCCCAGAGGCTCAGCACGATAATTTCCGAAAATGCACAGCTTGTCGGGTGTTCATGGTGCGCTATGGTGAGCGTCTTCATCACGTGACAAAACCAAGGTAAAACCACGTCCAGATGTCTTGGTGTAGGGCGGTCACCCCTCATTACAGATGTGGATCGTCGTGGGCTGGGCGTAGTGGTAAAATAGGACAGGCGGTGAATTGTGGCGGAACTAACAACAGACTTCAATGCTCAGCGGAGTACAACTGTGTCTGAACACACAGTGCACCGAACACTCCTGACGATGGGGCTCCGCACCCGACGACCTATGCATGTGCCAAGTTAACATCACAACATGGCCAACTACGACTAAGATGGGTACGTGACCATCGGTACTGGATGTTGGTGCAGTGGCAGTGCGTTGCACGGTCTGATGAAAACCGATACTTTCTTCATGATGCCGACGGGAAGGAGCGATTCCGTCGTCTTCCAGTGGAACAGCTCCTTGACATCTGTACTGTGGGATGGAGACGAGCTAGTGCTGGCTCCATTATGCTCTGGGGAACATTCAGGTCAGTACAGTGGAGCTCGTGAGAGGCACCATGATGGCCAACGATTATCGTACACTGGTTACAGACCAAGTACACGCCATCATGAAGATTATGTTACCTCGACGGCAGTGGCATTTTTCAGCAAGATAATGCGCCATGACAAAATATCAGGAGTGTGATGTAACGGTTCGAGGAACACAGTGGCGAGTTCCAATTCATTTGCTGGCCCCTAACTCGCCAGATCCGATCCCAGTCGAACACAACTGGGATGTGATTTAACCATGGCGTCAGAGCTCATCGCCCCGCTCCCCGGAATTTACGGGAATTAGGTGACTTGTGTACGCAGCGACCTATCAAGGCCTCATTGCTTCGATGTCATCCGTTATCCGTTGTCCGTGCCATAGGTGGACATACCGGCTATTAGATAAACGGTTATAACGTTGTGACTGATCAGTGTACTTCGATTTGCAAATGATTAGTGTGTCAGCGCAAACAACGAAGTAAATAGAACTAACGCCATCTACACGAGTGGTGGTGTTTTTCACCTCCTCCCCTCCACCTTCTCCTGTTTCCACGCTCTCCATCTTTGCGGTCATGTGACCACAACTCACCAGAGTTTCATCACAATCTGATGAAAGGTATACTGACGCATTAGAGAGTAAGGAACAATATTCATTTTGTTATATTCATCCATATCTACCTCTCCATGACTACTCTGCAAATCACATTTAAGTGCCTGGCAGAGGATTCACTGAGCCACCTTCACAACAATTCTCTATTATTCCGATCTCGTACAGCACACGGGAAAAACGAACACCTGTATCTACCTATGAAAGGTATAGAAACTCATTAAAGACTAACGAACAATATTCATTTTATTGCATTCATCCACATCTACATCTAAATGGATATTCTGCAAATCACATTTAAGTGCCTATCAGAGGTTTCACCGAACTTCCATCACAATAATTCTCTATTATTTCAATCTCGCACAAAGCGCGGAAGAAACGAACACCTGTATCTTTTCGTGCGAGCTCTGATTTCCCTTATTTTATTATGATGATCATTTCTCCCTATATAGGTCGGCGTCTACAAAATATTTTCGCATTTGGGGGAGAAAACTGGTGATTGAAATTTCGTGAGAAGATTCTGCCGCAACGAAAAACGCCTTTGTTTTTAGTAATGTCCACCCCAAATCCTGTATTATTTCAGTGACACTCTCTCCCCTATTTCGTGACAATACAAAACATGCTGCCCTTCTTTGAACTTTTTCGGTGTACTCCGTCAATCATATCTGGTAAGAATCCCAAACCTCGCAGCACTATGCTAAAAGAGGACGGACAAGCGTAGTCTAGGCAGTCTCTTTAGAAGATCTGTTACATGTTCTAAGTGTCCTGCAGTCTTCCCCACACCATTTTCTAAGTGTTACTTCCAATTTAAATTGTTCATAATTATAATTCCTAGGTATTTAGTTGAATTTACGGCCTTTAGATTTTACTGATTTATCGTGTAACCGAAGCTTAACGGTTTACTTTTAGCACTCATATGGATGACCTCACACTTTTCTTTATTTAGGATCAATTGCCAATTTTTGCAGCCATGCAGATATCTTTTTCGTTTTGCAATTTGTTTTGATCTTCTTATGACTTTACTAGTCGATAAACGGCAGCAGCATCTGCAAACAACAGAAGACGGCTGCACAGATTATCTCCTAAACTGTTTACATAGATAAGGAACAGCAGGGGCCCCATAACACTACCTTAGGAAACGCCAAAAATCACTTCAATTTTACTCGACGACTTTGCGTCAGTTACTACGAACTGTGAACTCTCTAACAGGCGATCACGAATCCAGTCGCCTAACTGAGACGATTTTCCATAATCCTGCACTTTCACTAAAAACCGCTTGTGTGGCACAGTGTCAAAAACCTACTGGAAATCCAGAAATACGAAATACGGTATCAATTAGAAACTCCTTGTCAATAGCTACACTCATGCTCAGAAATTAAGGATAATGGGGATACATGGTGCAACGACACTCTGGTGGGTGGTTTTCGGGTTTAAATCACCTCGGGGTATGACCATGCGGTGCATTTGACCTGCGGTCGTCACACGGTGGCGCTGGCAGCAGTCCACATACGCAGAGGTGTGTTGGTGCATGTCAGAGTACGGTGCAACAACTAAGTGTGCAGACGTTTTCAGACGTGCTAATGATGACTGTGTGTTGAAAATAGCTCAAAGACCACATATTGATGACGTTATGAGGGACAGAATACTGGAGCGACTGGAGGCTGGTAAAACACAGCAGGTCGTAGCACGGGCCATCCGTGTGCCACAAAGTGTGATCTCAAGTTTTGGCAACGATTCCAGCAGACAGGAAACGTGTCCAGGCGCTACAGCACGGGACGTCCACAGTGTACAACACCACAACAAGACCGATATCTCACCATCAGTGCCCGCAGACGACCACGGAGTACTGCAGGTAGCCTTGCTCGGGACCTTACCGCAGCCACTGGAACAGTTGTGTTCAGACACACAGTCTACAGACGACTGAACAGACGTGGTTTATTCGCCCGGAGACCTGCAAGGTGCATTCCGCTGACCCCTGGTCACAAGAAAGCCCGTAAAGCCTGGTATCAAGAAACAGTACATGGTCATTGGAACAGTGGTTCACGGACGAGTCCAGGTATAGTCTGAACAGTGATTCTCGCCAGGTTTTCATCTGTCGTGAACCAGGAACCAGATACCAACCCCTTAATGTCCTTGAAAGGGGCCTGTGTGGAGGTCGTGGTTTGATGGTGTGGGGTGGGATTATGATTGGCGCACGTCCACCCCTGCATGACTTTGACAGAGGAACTGTAACAGGTCAGGTGTATAGGGACGTTATTTTGCACCAATATGTCCGCCTTTTCAGGGGTGCAGTGGGTCCCACCATCCTCCTGATGGATGATAACGCACGGCCCCACAGAGCTGCCATCGTGGAGGAGTACCTTGAAACAGAAGACATCAAGCGAATGGAGTGGCCTGCCTGTTTTCCAGACCTAAACCCCATCGAGCACGTCTGGGATGCTCTCGGTCGACGTATCGCTGCACGTGTTCAAATCCCTAGGACACTTCAAGAGCTCCGACAGGCACTGGTGCAAGAATGGGAGGCTATACCCCAGCAGCTGCTCGACCACCTGATTCAGGGTATGCCAACTAGTTGTGCGGCCAGTTTACCTGTGCATGGTGATCATATCCCATACCGATGTCGGGGTACATGCACAGGAAACAGTGGTGTTTTGTAGCACATGTGTTTCGGGACGGTTTTCTCAACTTATCAGCAATACCGTGGACTTACAGATCTGTGTTGTGTCTGTTCCCTATGTTCCTATGCTATTAACACCAGTTTTGTGTAGTGCCACATTGTGTGGCACCACATTCTTTAATTATCCTTAATTTATGAGCATGAGTGCAGTTGTGCTCCACAAGAACGATGTTTTCTAAATCCGTGTTGACAGTGTGTCAATAGACCGTTATATTACATTGTTATTACATGAGCTGGGCAGTTGAAGCCCATTCCTCTGTACAACATTATTTACTTGATCACGAACCGACTTTCTGCTTCTTTGGCCATCGTCTGGTGACAACTGGATGTCGATACGTCATATAAAATTACGTGCGACTTGCGCAGATATTACTGTTACGTACGAAGATTATATACAAACTGATAAGACACAGAGTGTCTTCCAAGCAACGTACCACATTTTTATTTTGCTCAGAAATCGTTATATTTAACAAAATGATCTGTTTTACGTTATGTGGAAATCTTTACGTCTTAACAGAATTACTGAATATCCAGGTTGTGGAGTGTGGATGACGTAATGTCTTACAGAAAATATTTAATTTGCATTTGTAAATGACTGGTGTTCAGCGAAAGCCACAGACGAAACAAAAAATAAAATATGAACATTTCATTACTTCACGGCAGTTTTTGCTTATAATCCACTCTTGACTAGATGGCGTTGTAGGGCTGTAAAGAGGCAGAACATTTTTTGTCCACGAATCACCAAGGATTGAGAAAGCATCCCTCATGCATAACTCAGTTTGCCCTTACCTCACGTGATATCCTGCGAACCATGGGTGAAGAGCAACAGGCCGACTCTAAATTCCTAGATTCCGAAAAGTCTTTTACACGGTGCCCCGCTGCAGACTGTTAATGAAGATACGAGCATATGGAATAGGTTCCCAGATACGTGAGTGGCTTGAAGACTTCTGAAGTAATAGAACACAGAACGGTGTCCTCGACGGCGAGTGTTCATCAGAGACAAGGAGTGTCCCAGAGAAGTGTGACAGTATTCACTACATACATTCGTGATCTGACTGGCAGGGTGAGCAGCAATCTGCTGCTGTTTTCTGATTACGCTGTGGTGCTGGGGTATGTGTCGTCGTGGATTGACTAGGAGGATACAAGATGACTTAGACAAAATTTCTAGTTGGTGCGATGAGTGCGAGCTTGCTCCCAATGCAGAAAAATGTGAGTCAGTGCACATGAATAGGAAAAACAACCCCGTAATGTTGTAATACGGCATTAGTAGCGCAGTGCTGCACACAGTCACGTCTTTTAAATGTCTACGTGTACGCTGGAATGCGATATGAAATGGAACGAAGACGTGAGGCCGGTAGTAAGAAACACGCACGGTCTACTTCGATTTATTGGGAGAATTTTACGAAAGTCTGGCTCATCTGTGAAGGAAACGGCGTATAGACCACTAGTGCAGCCCATTCTTGAGTACTGCTCCCCACCCGGCCGGTTTAAAGGGAGACTTGTAAGCAGTTCAGAGGCTGTCTGCTAGATTTGCTACAGTTAGGTCCGAGGATTATGGAATTGTTTCGTGAACTCAAGTGGGATCCCTGGTGAGAACAAGGCGTTACTTTCGCGGAACACTATTGTGAAAATTTAAAGAAGAGACATCTGAAGCTGACTGCTGAACGATTCTACTGCTGTCAACGTACATTTCGTGCAAAGACCACGAACATAAGGTAAGAGAAATCAGGGCTCGTACGGAGACATACAGATAGAGGTTTTTCCACCGCTTTATTTGGGGGTGGAACAGGATTGAAAATAACTAGTAGTGCTACAAGGCACCCTCCACCACTACCATACGGTGGCTTGATGAGTATTTATGTAGATTTATATGTATATTTACAGCGCGAAACATTTGGTCAGGAGGTTGATTGTGCCTATGGGAGAGAGAACGACTTGAGCACATACTGTACACATTATTCACATGAGTGCTAAAGGAAATCAGCTAAATTTCGATTACGCGATAAGTCACACAAATCTGAAGGCTGTAAATTCAACTAAATACTTAGAGATTACAATTACAAGTAATCTAAATTTGAGCGATCACATAGATAATGTTATGGGTAGAGCAAACCAAAGACTGCGATTCATTGGCAGAACATTTAGAAGGTGCAACAGGTCTACTAAAGAGACTGCTTACACCACGCTTGTCCACCCTATTCTGGAGCATTGCTGTGCGGTGTGGGATCCGCATCAAGTAGGACTGACGAATGACATCGAAAAAGTACAAAGAATGGCAGCTCGTTTTGTACTATCGTGAAGTAGGGGAGATAGTGTCACAGACCTGATACGTGGATTGGACTGGCAATCATTAAAACAAAGGCGTTTTACGTTGCGGTGGGATCTTCTCGTGAAGTTTTAATCACCAGTTTTCTCCCCCGATTTGCGAAAAAAATTCTGTTGGCAGCCACCTACATAGATGAAATAATCATCACGATAAAATAAGAGAAACCAGGGCTCGCACAGAAAAATTTAAGTGCTCGCTTTTCCCGCGTGCCGTTCGAGAATGGAACGGTAGAGAGACAGCTTGAAGGTGGTTCATTGAACCCTCTGCCAGGCACTTTATTGTGAATAGCAGAGTAGTCAAGTAGATGTAGATGTAGATACTGTGACCGTTGGTCGTGGGGAAAACGACTAACACACTCACAGGACGACGTAGCGCAGTCACTTAAGAGACCAGACCTTGTGGACCAATGTCAACGTGTGTGCAAAAGGAATATCGAGAAAGCTACATAAAGAGTATTTGCAGTGATGAAAGAACAGGCGGCAACGAACACAGGCGAAAAGTGATTCTACACTGATGGTCAAATGGTTCAAATGGCTCTGAGCACTATGGGACTTAACATCTGAGGTCATCAGGCTCCTAGAACTTAGAACTACTTAAACCTAACTAACCTATGGACATCACACACATCCATGCCCGAGGCAGGATTCGAACCTGCGACCGTAGCAGTCGCGCGCTTCCGGACTGAAGTGCCTAGAACCGCTCGGCCACCGCGGCCGGCCTACACTGATGAGCCAAAACATTACGACCATCTGCTTTACAGCTTGTTTGTCCGTCTTTGGAATGGAATATAGTACTGCTTCTACGTGTCAGGGATCGGACAGTTTGTTGGTAGGTGTTTGGAGGTATATGCCAAGAGATATCTACGCACAGGCCGTGTAATTCGCGTAAATAACGGGCCGCTGATTTGCGTTCGCGGTGATGGCGCCCGATAGCGACACAGATGGTTGCATACGATTTACATCACGCAGATTTGGTCGCCGGGACATCAACATGAGTTTTCTATAATGCTGCTCAAATAACTGTGGCACGCTTCTGGCTGCAAGACATTTATACTGCTGAAAAACGACGTCGCCGTCGGGGAAGACATTAATCATGTAGGGGTGCAGGTGGTTAGCAGCTGTCGGCGTGTTTTCGATTACTACCACAGGTCCCATACAAGCGCCGGAGAGTGTTTCCTATAGAATAATACTCCTCCTTCCAGCCTGCGTCCGTGGCGCGCTGCACGTTTCGAGCCGCTGCTCTCTATGACGGCGTTTGTAGAGACAACATAGTATAGCAAAAATTTGATTAACCCGAAGAGCCACCACGTTTCCATTGATCGACTATAGATTTTCGATGGTCCTGTGCCCAGTGCAATCGCAACTGATGATGTTGTGTCAACATGTGAACACGTAAAGATGGTCTGCTCTGGAGCTCCATATTCAACAGTGTCGAAACATTTTTGAATGCACTAGCATTGTGCTCTTTCGGCACATACGTCACAGAATACCATCTATCCTACTTCAAAGAGCAAACAAGCCTCCGAAAAGTCGTGGACGTTCAAACATTATAGCCTAGTGGTAGCTTCACTGTCCTTCTACATCTTTCCGTAGATGCTCACAACAGTAGCACATGGACATTCGATCAGCTTCGTCGTTTTCGAGATACTCGTTCAGAGGCTCTGCGTAATTTGAGGGTTGGAACTTCAATAGTGACAACTATTTATTCACAACCGATACAATAGAGTTACATGTTTTCACCTGTTACTCTCTTTCAAAGTGGTCACCAGTGCTGTGTAGAACCTGTTGCCAACGATGTCGAAGGCGTAGTATACCGTTAGCAGAGCCTGTTCTGTTGATGGTGCGAATGGATCAGTCTAATGCCCGTCGAATCTCTGGAAGTTCTGAAGCGAATGCCACTAAGTGGTTCCTTCATCTTCGGAATCAAATCAAAGTCATAAGGACTTCTGTCCAGGGAGTATGGTGGATGGTAGAGTGCTTCCCAGTCCCATCGACCGAAGAGAGCAGCCACAGCTTGCGCTGCATGTGCCAGCGCATTGCCGTGCGAAATGATGGGTGGGTTGCGCAGAAATCGTCGCCGCTTCTTTCGAAAAGCCTTTTTTGGAGCATCACCTGCGACCAACTTTGCGAAAGAAGCGGCGACACTTTTTGCGCAAGCCACACATCATTTTGCACGACAATGCGCTGACGCATGCAGCGCAAGCTGTGGCTGCTCTGTTCGGTCGATGGGACTAGGACGTACTGTACCATCCACCATACTCCCCGGACTTAAGTCCTTGTCACTTTGATTTGATTCCGAAGATGAAGGAACCACTTCGTGGCATTCGCTTCAGAACTGTTCCAGAGATTCGACGGGCAGTAGACCGCTCCACCCGCACCATCAACAGAACAGGCTCTGCTAACGGTATACTACGCCTTCCAAATCGCTGGCAACGGGTTCTATACAACGCTGGTGACTACTTTGTAGGACAGCAACAAGTGCAAACATGTAATTCTTTTGTATCCGTTGTGAATAAATACACTCCTGGAAATTGAAATAAGAACACCGTGAATTCATTGTCCCAGGAAGGGGAAACTTTATTGACGCATTCCTGGGGTCAGATACATCACATGATCACACTGACAGAACCACAGGCACATAGACACAGGCAACAGAGCATGCACAATGTCGGCACTAGTACAGTGTATATCCACCTTTCGCAGCAATGCAGGCTGCTATTCTCCCATGGAGACGATCGTAGAGATGCTGGATGTAGTCCTGTGGAACGGCTTGCCATGCCATTTCCACCTGGCGCCTCAGTTGGACCAGCGTTCGTGCTGGACGTGCAGACCGCGTGAGGCGACGCTTCATCCAGTCCCAAACATGCTCAATGGGGGACAGATCCGGAGATCTTGCTGGCCAGGGTAGTTGACTTACACCTTCTAGAGCACGTTGGGTGGCACGGGATACATGCGGACGTGCATTGTCCTGTTGGAACAGCAAGTTCCCTTGCCGGTCTAGGAATGGTAGAACGATGGGTTCGATGACGGTTTGGATGTACCGTGCACTATTCAGTGTCCCCTCGACGATCACCAGTGGTGTACGGCCAGTGTAGGAGATCGCTCCCCACACCATGATGCCGGGTGTTGGCCCTGTGTGCCTCGGTCGTATGCAGTCCTGATTGTGGCGCTCACCTGCACGGTGCCAAACACGCATACGACCATCATTGGCACCAAGGCAGAAGCGACTCTCATCGCTGAAGACGACACGTCTCCATTCGTCCCTCCATTCACGCCTGTCGCGACACCACTGGAGGCGGGCTGCACGATGTTGGGGCGTGAGCGGAAGACGGCCTAACGGTGTGCGGGACCGTAGCCCAGCTTCATGGAGACGGTTGCGAATGGTCCTCGCCGATACCCCAGGAGCAACAGTGTCCCTAATTTGCTGGGAAGTGGCGGTGCGGTCCCCTACGGCACTGCGTAGGATCCTAAGGTCTTGGCGTGCATCCGTGCGTCGCTGCGGTCCGGTCCCAGGTCGACGGGCACGTGCACCTTCCGCCGACCACTGGCGACAACATCGATGTACTGTGGAGACCTCACGCCCCACGTGTTGAGCAATTCGGTGGTACGTCCACCCGGCCTCCCGCATGCCCACTATACGCCCTCGCTCAAAGTCCGTCAACTGCACATACGGTTCACGTCCACGCTGTCGCGGCATGCTACCAGTGTTAAAGACTGCGATGGAGCTCCGTATGCCACGGCAAACTGGCTGACACTGACGGCGGCGGTGCACAAATGCTGCGCAGCTAGCGCCATTCGACGGCCAACACCGCGGTTCCTGGTGTGTCCGCTGTGCCGTGCGTGTGATCATTGCTTGTACAGCCCTCTCGCAGTGTCCGGAGCAAGTATGGTGGGTCTGACATACCGGTGTCAATGTGTTCTTTTTTCCATTTCCAGGAGTGTAGTTGTCACTATCTAAGTTCGAAACCTCGTAATAATATTTATTTCGTTAAAGTCGCTTACCTCAATCTATTTTCCCATTTGCAGCCCACATCTTCGGTAGGGTGTTCCCCCGTCCGTGTCTGCTCCGCTTACATACTTTTGTTACCATGTCACGTGCACGAAACGCCACAAGGGGGGAATCAAAGGTCGCGCAGGGCAGTGGCTAATCAGTGTACACACCGTTCTAGCGAGGCAGACGACAGTAATGGTGGTAGCAGATCACACGATAGCGGCGCGAGCAAAGATAGCGAGACATGGAACAAGGACTATGTGTATAGCGACCGATGTGTTACGAAACATATGTTCATGATACAGTAATATTAGATTATATGACAAACGCAGAAACAGAGGGCAGCAAAAGCTGTAGAGTAACCTAACCGACATGTACAGGGCTATTACAAATGATGGAAGCGATTTCATAAATTCATTGTAGCTCCATTCATTGACATATGGTCACGACACACTACAGATACGTAGAAAAACTCATAAAGTTTTGTTCGGCTGAAGCCGCACTTCAGGTTTCTGCCGCCAGAGCGCTCGAGAGCGCAGTGAGACAAAATGGCGACAGGAGCCGAGAAAGCGTATGTCGTGCGTGAAATGCACTCACATCAGTCAGTCATAACAGTGCAACGACACTTCAGGACGAAGTTCAACAAAGATCCACCAACTGCTAACTCCATTCGGCGATGGTATGCGCAGTTTAAAGCTTCTGGATGCCTCTGTAAGGGGAAATCAACGAACGGGTTGGCCGGCAGTGAGCGAAGAAACGGTTGAACGCGTGCGGGCAAATTTCATGCGTAGCCCGCGGAAGTCGACGAATAAAGCAAGCAGGGAGCTAAACGTACCACAGCCGACGGTTTGGAAAATCTTACGGAAAAGGCTAAAGCAGAAGCCTTACCGTTTACAATTGCTACAAGCCCTGACACCAGATGACAAAGTCAAACGCTTTGAATTTTCGGCGCGGTTGCAACAGCTCATGGAAGAGGATGCGTTCAGTGCGAAACTTGTTTTCAGTGATGAAGCAACATTTTTTTCTTAATGGTGAAGTGAACAGACACAATGTGCGAATCTGGGCGGTAGAGAATCCTCACGCCTTCATGCAGCAAATTCGCAATTCACCAAAAGTTAACGTGTTTTGTGCAATCTCACGGTTTAAAGTTTACGGCCCCTTTTTCTTCAGCGAAAAAAACGTTACAGGACACGTGTGTCTGGACATGCTGGAAAATTGGCTCATGCCACAACTGGAGACCGACATCACCGACTTCATCTTTGAACAGGATGGTGCTCCACCGCACTTCCATCATGATGTTCGGCATTTCTTAAACAGGAGATTGGAAAACCGATGGATCGGTCGTGGTGGAGATCATGATCAGCAATTCATGTCATGGCCTCCATGCTCTCCCGACTTAACCCCATGCGATTTCTTTCTGTGGGGTTATGTGAAAGATTCAGTGTTTAAACCTCCTCTACCAAGAAACGTGCCAGAACTGCGAGCTCGCATCAACGATGCTTTCGAACTCATTGATGGGGACATGCTGCGCCGAGTGTGGGAGGAACTTGATTATCGGCTTGATGTCTGCCGAATCACTAAAGGGGCACATATCGAACATTTGTGAATGCCTAAAAAAAACTTTTAGAGTTTTGGTATGTGTGTGCAAAGCATTGTGAAAATATCTCAAATAATAAAGTTATTGTAGAGCTGTGAAATCGCTTCAATCATTTGTAATAACCCTGTAGAATCATGCCAACTGAGGGCGACAGGCTCTGAGTATTACTGAGGTATTCCCCTTCGCATGGCGAGTAGTAGTAGTAGTAGTAGTAGTAGTGGGAGATCGGTTGGTGACTGCCCAGAAACGAAAGGCTCAGACTCTTTCTGAGGTACTCCCTCCATCGGTGGTGGCTGTCTAATATAAAACTCCAGTACATATCGCACAGAGTTCCAGAAGAGCAATGGACAAGAAAGTTTCTAAATCTTTCTGTGGGGTAGTGTGCAATAATTATACACGGCAGAATACTAAGAAGAGAATATTTCACATTGTGGTGGAGAACGTAGTTGCATATAGAGCTGAACTGTGGCCTTAAACAAAGAAACTGTGGGGGAAAAAAACTGAACAGAGTACATGGAAACGAGTGTATGGCATTGTTGTCCCATATTCTGGGAAGCTCGGCCCCCAAGTGCAAGTCTTATTTCTTTCGACGCCACATAGGACGACTTGCGCGCTGGTGATGTGGATGAAATGATGATGAGGACAACACAACACCCAGTCCCCAAGCGCAGAAAATCTCCAACCCAGCCCGGAATCGAACCCGAGCCCGCTTGCACGGGAGACGAGCAAGTTACCACCCAGCTAAGCAGGTTGATTGAACAGAGTAAATGGGCTATATGATAAGATGTCTGCAGGTAACGAGGCAATACAAGATACGAAATGATAAAATATGGGGGCGAATGGAGATGAGGTGCACATAAGAAAAATTTTGATTAAGAGCGCGCTTCAGTGGTACGGGCACGTATGGAGAATGCCCAACCATAGGTTGCCAAGATATATTTTAAACTAGGAGCCACCCGGACGAGGACGGAGAGGAAGGCCAGCAAGATGGGAAAAATTCATACTGGAAGCAAAGAAAGACAGAAATCTATGACCGTATTACTCTAAATAGAAGGGGCCTGTTGAGATCGAAAGCAGCTAACTGCTAAGGGTGAAACGACGAAGAATAAGGGAAGAACTTGGTCGTTGTTGAACTTTGACTTCCTTGATTTTTTAACACTGCAGCTGGAAAACTTATTTATTACCAGTGTTTCTAAGCATTTCATTTTGTTAATGTTTGTCTTTGATGACGTTATTCGCATCCAGTAACGGAGGACATGGATTCCGAACAACAGTTTAACTGGATAAGGTTGGGTACGCAGTGAACTCTGTTTGGGGTAGTAGACAGCTAAGCTTGCGCATATCCAGCAAGCAGATTAATGTGGCTAATTACTTTTTAGTTTACATGCGTTTAAAGCTGTGAGATTGTTAAACTTCATTACAATAATAAGAACTCTGGCTTCATTCTGTGTATGTACAATTCAATACTGTAAAAACATGACCTGTCACGTAGTAACTAGGTGGTTGGTCATCTGTAAAAGGCAGCACATACGCAGTTCAGTCACGTTAACGTGACCACTGCCTGTGATTGACATCAATGCGCAAATAACCACTCACAGATGGCAGGTGGCACCACTAGCGGAGGAGGGTATACAGGGTGGTCCATTGATCGTGACCGGGCCAAAATCTCACGAAATAAGCATCAAACGAAAAAACTACAAAGAACGAAACTTGTCTAGCTTCAAGGTGGAAACCAGATGGCGCTATGGTTGGCCCGCTAGATCGCACTGCCACGGGTCAAACGGATATGAACTGCGTTTTTTAAAATAGGAACATCCATTTTTATTACATATTCGTGTAGTACGTAAAGAAATATGACTGTTTTAGTTGGACCACTTTTTTGCTTTTTGATAGGTGGCGCTGTAATAGTCACAAACGTATAAGTACGTGGTATCACGTAACATACCGCCAGTGCGGACGGTATTTGCTTCGTGATACATTACCCGTGTTAAAATGGACCGTTTACCAATTGCGGAAAAGGTCGATATCGTGTCGATGTATGGCAATTGTGATCAAAATGCCCAACGGGCGAGTGCTATGTATGCTGCTCGGTATCCTGTACAACATCATCCAAGTGTCCGGACCGTTCGCCGGATAGTTACGTTATTTAAGGAAACAGGAAGTGTTCAGCAACATGTGAAACGTCAGCCACTACCTGCAGCAAATGATGATGCCCAAGTAGGTGTTTTAGCTGCTGTCGCGGCTAATCCGTATATCAGTAGCAGACAAATTGCGCGAGAATCGGGAATCTCAAATACGTCGGTGTTGAGAGAAATGTCGTTACACGTATTGCCAAATGCATTGAGGTTGACAGACATCATTTTGAGCATTTATTGCATTAATGTGGTATTTACAGGGCTGTAACAGCATGCGTTCTCAGAAATTACAAGTTCACAAAGGTACATGTATCACAGTGGAACAACCGAAAGTCTGCAGCTCGTGGTCGTGCGGTAGCGTTCCCGCGCCCGGGTTCCCGGGTTCGATTCCCGGCGGGGTCAGGGATTTTCTATGCCTCGTGATGACTGGGTGTTGTGTCCTGTCCTTAGGTTAGTTAGGTTTAAGCAGTTCTAAGTTCTAGGGGACTGATGACCGTAGATGTTAAGTCCCATAGTATTCAGAGCCATTTGAACCACTTTTGAACAACCGAAATAAAATGTTTAGACGTACCTACGTTCTGTATTTTAATTTAAAAAACCTATCTGTTAGCAACTGTTCGTCTAAAATTGTGAGCCATATGTTTGTGACTATTACAGCCGCATCTATCACAAAGCGAAAAAAGTGGTCCAAGTAAAACATTCATATTTATTTACGTATTACATGAATATGTAATAAAAAATGGTGGTTCCTATTTAAGAAAACGCAGTGGATGTCAGTTTGACCTGTGGCAGCACCATCTAGCGGGCCAACCATAGCGCCATCTGGTTTCCCCCTTCAAGCTAGAGTAGTTTCGTTCTTGGTAATTTTTTTCCTTTGACGCTTATTTCGTGAGATATTTGGCCCGGTCACGACCAATGGACCACCCTTTATGCGGAAACGGAGCGATTTATCCGGTGTCCAAAGAGACAAGATCACTCGCTGTCGGGCCAGGGGTCGAATCATTTTCATTTAAGAGACGGCTAAGTCTGTAAGTACACCGTTTATGGTGAAACGGCGTTATCCAGTTTCGGCGCTGGAGCGTACGTGTAGCACTACGGGCCGTAGATGACAGGGTTGAACGATGGCTGATGTGTACTGCCAAACAGACGTGCAACTGTTGAGCAACTGGCAGCCCAGGTGAACCAAGAAGCTACCAACCGTGTCTCCACAACGACCGCTCAGCGGACGTCGCTGGTTATGGATGTTCTAAGCAGGCGCCCGATTCATCCACCCACGATGACTGCTGTTCATGGGTGACGAAGGATGGAAATTACACAAGTCTGAAAGTGTACGTCCACTAACTGGCGACAGGTGACTTTCCGGCCGCTGTGGCCGAGCGGTTCTAGGCGCTTCAGTCCGGACCCGCGCTGCTGCTACGGTCGCAGGTTCGAATCCTTCCTCGGGCATGGATGTGTTTGATGTCCTTAGGTTAGTTAGGTTTTAAGGCGAGCCGGAGGTGGTCAAATCCAAAAAATTACGATTTTTTTTCTACCGAAAATTAATTGGAACATTCCTCTTTAATGTAAACTTTGAATTATTGTTCTACACGCCCTAGAAGTGGAGTTATTACCATTTTCCCCCACGCCTGCAGAGGAAATGGGCGGCCGCTGAATGCATCTAACACCCTCTCGTGACTTCCTGGCGAACTGCTTGGGATTTTCTAGGCCTGTTACGCATACAGCGCCTTATGTTACGCATACAGCGAGTGTGCAAGGGTTGGTTACATTGTTTTCTGTGACAAATGAAGCGCTAAGAGCGCGGAACATCGTCTCTTTGCTGTTTACCGTTTCGAATTAGTTCAGTGTTGCGCCTGTTCTTGGTAGTATTCTTGTGTAAAGCGTTGTTCTGGTTACGATGCCACGTTTTAGTAACCGTGTATATAAGAAGAGGAAGAACGTAGGGAAAAGAAAATTAACACTAATACCAAGTTGCGATACTACAATTACTGAAACAGTGCGTTCTTCTGCTAAGCAACACATGGCCGGCCATAGCCCTGTGACATCTTCTAGCAAATACTACCTTGGGGATGGTGACTCCAAAGGTTTCATGACTGTAGAGGAACTGAAACCATATGGAAATGAATTTGTAGTTGAAAAGTTGGAATGCACTGGGCATGTTGAAAAGCGTATGGGTGCACGGCTTCAAACGCTCAAACAAACTTTGGGTTCAAGTAAGCTCAGTGATGGAAAGACAATAGGAGGGAGAGGCAGGCTTACTAATGAGGTGATTGAACGTCTACAGAGATACTATGGGTATGCTATAAGGCAAAATACTAGTAATGTTAGTGACTTGAGAAAATCAGTATGGGCATTGTTCCTTCATACTGCCTCTTCCAATGAATACCCTCAACACAGCCTGTGTCCAAAAGATTCCTGGTGCAAATATAATGCAAAAAAGGACTATGATCACAAACATGGTTTGCCAGCAGCTGTGATAAATGCAATAAAACCAATTTTTCATGACTTAGCACAGCCAGAATTGTTACACAAATGTCTACACGGAAAGACGCAGAATCCTAATGAGAGCGTAAACAATTTGATTTGGAAAGTGATTCCTAAAAGGGTGTTTGTAAGCATAAAAACACTGCACATTGGCATTTATGATGCAATAGCAACCTACAACCAAGGGAACAGTGTGAAGTGTGAAGTTCTGAAGGCATTAGGATTTACAGCTGGGGTGAACACTGTACGAACACTAAGAAATATTGACAGAGAAAGGATACGAGGAGCAGAAAGAAGAGAAAGGCATATGAAGTATGATGGAGCAACAGGCCAGAAAAGAAGACAGAAGAGGAAGCTTTTGGAGGATGAAGAAATAGACCCTGATAATCCATCCTATAGTGCAGGAATGTATTGAGAAACTTTGATAGCCATTTCACGTAAATTAGAATTTTTCGAATATAAGGAACATTTTCTCAAAATCCACTCAAGCTAGAGATATGAAATTTTTATACACCACTCCTAGTGGTCAAACTTACTTTGTAACACAGCCATTTGGCAATATGTTCAGTAGTTTTTATTTCAGTTTAATTATAAAGCAATTATTTGTAAAAAAATTGTGTCATTAACAAAAAAATTAATTGGAAGGAAACTAGAAAAGATACTCCAAAATCCCTCTGTCATAACTGCAATACTAAACCACTCTATATGAAAAAAAAATTCAAATTTTGCTCTTTGGTAGTTTATTCATATATGTTCCTCAAACTTAGTGATTTTAACATGGGCAGCATAGGCACCTCCGGCTCCCTTTAAGTAGTTCTAAGGCTAGGGTACCGATGACCTCAGATGTTAAGTCCCATAGTGCTTAGAGCCATTTGTACCATTTTGAAGGTGACTTTTTCAGACGAATCACGTTCATGCTCCGTCGGACAGATATTATGCACAGCCCTGCAACGGTCATCGGAAAGATCGAGGTCAGAGGAGGGAGCGTTATGGTTTGAGGAGTTGTCTGGCTGATCTAATAGACACGATGGATCGACAAAAGTATGCATCTATCATTGGGGCCATGTCCAGCTCTAGACGCAGTTTGTTTTTCCTCAGCACGACGGCATCAACCAGTAGAACACTGCAACGTGTCACACAGCTCGTAGTGTATATGCGTGGCTCGAAGAGTACCAGGATGAGTTTACCATATTCCCCTGGCCACCAGACTCCCCGCATTTAAACCCAATCGAGAATATGTATGGTTTTGGATAGGGTCCTCCTTTATCAAAAACACAATTTTGTTTTTTGACCCAAACATCTTTCACTGCAGTTGCAGCATCTTCAGTGGGCTTTCGTTTTTCATCTGTTAAAGATAAAAGAATGTTCTTTACTGTTTGTGTACATGTAACTATTAGTTTTTAAACCGTAATTACAGATATTTGAAAAAACACATAAATTATGAATTCTTACCTTTTTACCACATGGCGTGGTTTTTCTGATGTGTTGTGTTTCTACAGTGACTGTTTTGTTCCACAGTTTGTCATCTGCAACCACTTACACCTTACAGTAGATAATACGTTTAAGCCAAAATTACGATTTGAAAATTGTTATTTCTATGCCTGAAATTAATTAATTAATTCTCTGTGCGTTTGTGTGTGTGTGTGTGTGTGTGTGTGTGTGTGTGTGTGTGTGTGTCTATTCATATAATGTTTCACTTACATTTTCTTTTTCCTCATATTCAGTGTCAAACACTATATATTGAGTTGCCACTGTCACTGTTTCACTGTTTACCAGCTGTAAAAACAAACATGGCGGGCAGTGGAACAGTTGAAGGCGTAAAAGCAAGATGGCTGACAGTGGAACAGTTGAAGGTGCTCCTGGCGGTTGTTCTGAATCTTTCAGACATGTCTGTGAATTTGTGTGTGTGTGTGTGTGTGTGTGTGTGTGTGTTTGGGTTAAAAAACAAAATTGTGTTTTGCTAAAGGCGGACCCTATCCAAAACCATACGTATTGTTAAAGCAAACATGGAAAGAAAGAGCTTCAGTCCCAAGATGATCTAATCGAGAATCTATGGAAGCACCTCGATGGATCCTCAACCACGAAACGCAGAGCAGCTGACCACGGAGGAAGTAACGACATGGTTCCACATCTCTGTCGGTAACTTCTAGAACTTCGTTGAATGTCTTCCTGCACGTGCGCGCTGCAGGTGGTGGTTATCCGACTCTTGACAGGAGGTCACATTAATGTGACTGGACCGTTTAAAGAAAAAAGAAAAATTATGAATACGAATGTCCTACTGCTACGCTCAACCACCAGTCACTTCAGTAACTGCGTTTGCACGCATACCCATAGCAACAATGGTATCGATACTCCACGGTAGCCTCTCGCACTGTACTTGCCATCAGCGTTGAGTTCTACTGCAGAGAACCATGAAATTCCCTCAGCTCGATTCGTATCTGGTTAATAAGCCGCCCCCATCCTCTCCCTTCCTTTCACTTCATCGCTTTCTATTCCTTTCTATGAAATTTGTGTGTCCACACCTAACGGACTGCGTTGCGCCAAACGGCTCGAAGATGAGCGCTACGCTCGGTGTACACGGCCAACTCCGCCAGGATGCGTAGCGTTGGGCACCATTTAACATCATCCATTTGCTATCTCTTCATCTATAGGAGTCCATCGCTTGGACTGCTGACCATTCAAACTGCAACACCGCTAGGACCCCACGCAACACTTTTCATATTAGCATAAAGCGTACTGCATGTTCTGAAATGCAAATGATTAGCATTTCAGCATGACTATAAAAAGAGAACAGGAGTAAGGCCATCTCTATTCCGTATATTATGAAAGATGGCACCGTAGGTTTTGTAAGTGGGCTGCTTATGTGCTGGCAGTGCTGTGTAGCGCTTTGCATAGGATCTCTGACTGTGCTTCCTTCGTAAGAGACTCTGTGGCTGGTTGGACTCGTTGTTGTAAGTTAATTGCCAGTAGTGTTGGGTAATTGGAAGTTAGTCGCCAGCAGTGATGTAAGTACTGTTGGGTACTTGGAGTTGAACAGCCAGCAGTGATGGATGTGGGGAGACAATAGCCAGACGTGATGGAGAGGTTTGAAGTGTCAGCTCGAGCGGACGATGTGGACGTGTGTCCGTCATGGAAATGTAATTTATCGATGATTATATAATCTTTTGGAACTGGATGTCACGGACTTTTATAAATTATATGATTTTTGAACTGGTTGCCACATTATTAAAGTAAACATATTGTTTGCCCCGCAACAAAATCTTTCCTTTGCTAACCATATCCCTATTAGAAGTTAGTGCCTTCAGTAGTCAGAATCTTACATTTAGCTGGCAATATTGGCGCTCGCTGTATTGCAGTAGTTCGTTTAATGAAGATTCTTGAGAGGTAAGTGCTTAATGAAGTGTATACGTTACTGTTAAGATTTCTTTTTAGTCAGGGCCATTGAAGTCAGGTTCCAATTTTTTTGAGCAGTCACATTGCGTTGCACTAGAATATTTTGGGTCAGTGTCGACATAATAAGAATAAGTGAAGAGAAAGTAGGTTCAGTTTTACTCAGCTGTTTCAGAATCAAATAACGTAGAAGTTTTTCATCTTCTCAGTCATTCTGCAGTTTAAGTACAGACACACCCATTCAAATAAAGAAGTTTCATTTTGTCACTGAGATATCCTTCTTGAATGTTGTGTTTGTTTGTGAGAAGACCCTATTAGGCCTCCTGAAGCAAAGAGAAATATTAACCACCGAATGTCCGAATTAGACAGAGTCACAATGTACTGTAAGGAGGTTGTGTGTTGTTGCCGGTATTGTCGATAGGAAGGGTCGGGATCCAATGACAGTACGTGAACTGGAATCGATTAGTCCAGGAGGGTCATACTCAGCGCCACGCAGGCCCCATGCCATTAGCGCCCCAGACAACGGACATACTGTTCGCTCGGTCTTGCTGGATTGGAGAACCAACTAACGGGCCTTGAGTCAGAAAATGGCCTCGTTTGCAGCACGACGAAAATATCTATACGGACTATTGTGGGTTGGCAGGAGAGCCAACACCGTATTATTAGAGGAAGCCGAAAGGCACGCGTTTTAGCTCACGCAGGCTGGCGTGAGGTCTGGAACAGGGCAAGGAAATTAGACTTTAGAAAAACGGACGTAGCTGGTGGAATACTTAACTTTAATCCATTAATGATGAGCGTCGCTCTTGACGGTACATCATTCATAATCTCAATAGTAACTGGCAATGGCGCCTTGCTAGGTCGTAGCAATTGACGTAGCTGAAGGCTATGCTAACTATCGTCTCGGCAAATGAGAGCGTATTTTGTCAGTGAACCATCGCTAGCAAAGTCGGTTGTACAACTGGGGCGAGTGCTAGGAAGTGTCTCTAGACCTGCCGTGCGGCGGCGCTTGGTCTGCAATCACTGATAGTGGCGACACGCGGGTCCGACGTATACTAACGGACCGCGGCCGATTGAAAGGCTACCACCTAGCAAGTGTGGTGTCTGGCGGTGACACCACACGGATGATGTGACAAAATATGGAACACCACGGACTACAAGCATAGTGATTACTGTCATAAATAGCAAGTTCAATAGCCATTACACTGATGAGGTGTTAAGGTCAGTGGGTGTGAAGTATCCATGAGCTCTCCATGACGTGAGCTTTCAACGGGATACTGCAAGACCACAAGACGTGTTGCCCAGAGCAACAGTCAAACACTTACCGTATCGATACAGGCGAAGGCACCAAGAATCAGAGACTTGATTTAAGTGAAATCCTTAGTATAGTACAAAAAGCCATGAGAATGAACAAGCATCTAAACAGGGCACGAAATCTCGGAAATTACAAACACAGAGTAGTAACTACGACAAATAGTTGAGTGAAGTATCGGTTGGCAAAGTTACTTCATGCGGCTCAGAATTAGCTCACGCTCATATACCTGAGTTTGTGAAATATAACTCGACCTGCCTACACAGGAATTACAGTGATTGTTTGTCTGACCAGAGAAACTACGAAGCCATGCAGCTGAGAATGCACTGACGGGCGTGGGAAAGTGAATCCGAACGCGATTGTGAATTTCTGGTTCGCGATGCTCCTAAGATGTCAAGGCTGTAAATTATGCTGACTATTATCGTTGGTGGAATATGAGTAAATCAATGACGTGATGTCTGACTGTCACCAAGTACGTATGCAGAACCGCTCTGCCTATGTCTCAAGCATTAGACCCCCTCTGCTAAGGGAGTCTCTTGGTCTATTCGAGAGCGAAGCCTGTGAAGTACTGATTTATTCAGCGCCAAGTCCAGAGATGAAATCCTTAAGTTTTAGTCATTAACGAACTGACTGACTACTTATTCCAGCCAAGAATCTCTGCAGCCAATCCTCTTAAAGCTACACGGATCAGTCAATTGCGAATTTGTTTCCTTGCAACAAAAACTCCCACTAGAAGAGGTGAAGTGTTCAAAATCAGTAACCTAGATTCCCCTCACCCCCCCCCCCACTTTTTCTAAATACTTCGCACAACGTATTACGTTCCCCTGTTGTCATATCAAATGGTTCAAATGGCTCTGAGCACTATGGGACTTAACTCCTCAGGTCATCAGTCCCCTAGAACTTAGAACTACTTAAACCTAACTAACCTAAGGACATCACACACATCCATGCCCGAGGCAGGATTCGAACCCGCGACCGCAGCGGTCGCGCGGTTCCAGACTGTAGCGCCTAGAACCGCTCGGCCACTCCGACCGGCGTTGTCATATCACTTTCACCAGTCGGTGTCCTCTCAAGCACCAGCTAGTCTCGCGTTACAGTCCTTGGAGACAGCTAAAAAACTGTGCTCGAGACTTTCCGTCAACTCTGCGGTATTTCCTATACCTGTAATATGTCTGAGCTGTTTTGCCAGGTTTTTTTGGCCAGATGGGAGATGTTTATTAGCTGAATGTACTTTTCGTAGCAAGGCCCAAATGGCCACCTTCTGTCAAACAGAGTTCCGCTGTCCGGAACGAAAGCTTTGTGCTCGGTTGCCCAAGTGGATACGTGCAAATAAACTGTACAATAGGCTGAGTGCCAATATGACACTATCTGAGGCAATTTTCGCCAAGAAAATACAAGGGCAGCTCCTGCCTTTCGATCCCACCATTAGCAGTCCTGCGAAAAACGCAGTCCCTCAGTCCTCAGGAGGTTGGTTTCGGAATGCCACTCTTGCGATTCAGCTGTCCCATATCCAAAGCATATCTCAGTACTACAGCTCACCCAGGAAAGCATTTGATATACCCAGCACCAAGTTACACTAAATAATATTAGAAAGAGAAGATGAAATAAATGTATACAGTCACTGTAATCGCATTAATCCAAGTCAAATTTATAAGAGTCAGACCCCAACTTAACTTACATACCGTCGAATTATTTATCAAATTTGAATGAAAAGAGACGAGCTAACCAGCTTACCGCCTTTCAAGCTCTGTATAACATGTTTCGGTCTCTGTACACCTATAAACAACCTGAAGATATAATTATGTATTTTTACTACCGTACTACACACAAAAAATAAGTAAAATTTATTTCAAATGGTTCAAATTGTTGCCGGCCGGAGTGGCCATGCGGTTCTAGGCGCTACAGTCTGGAACCGCGTGACCGCTACGGTAGCAGGTTCGAATCCTGCCTTGGGCATGAATGTGTGTGATGTCCTTAGGTTAGTTAGGTTTAAGTAGTTCTAACTTCTAGGGGACTGATGACCACAGATGTTAAGTCCCATAGTGCTCAGAGCCATTTGAACCATTTTATTCAAATTGCTCTGAGCACTATGGGACTTAACTTCTCAGGTCGTCAGTCCCCTAGAACTTAGAACTACTTAAACCTAACTATCCTAAGGACATCACACACGTCCATGCCCGAGGCAGGATTCAAACCTGCGACCGTAGCAGTCGCGCGGTTTCAGACTGTAGCGCCTGGAACCGCTAGGCCACTTCGGCCGACTAAAATTTACTTATTTGGTATCCTTCCCGCTGTTGCAAATACAATAAACGGCAGTGCATCAAACACCATGAACACCTTATCGTACACTACCACGCGGATACTCTAATATTTGCATAATTATTCGCAGCACTGCAAGTACTGAGGTCATACAGCTCATTGTTATCTTCCAGACTATGACAAAGAACGAAACACTGGCATGATCGCACCCGCAGTTGGCTTTAGTGCAGTTCTTGCAGAACGGGTGCTGGTGGACTCTAGACAACGGTGTGGCAAGAAGATGAGGCACGAGTCCATCCAGAAGTACTACACCACAGGATTGTTCGTCGGGCGTTAACGGATAGACGGATGACAACACATGAAATCTGAACAGAAGTCAGAGGCAGTATGTCAACACGAAACGCTGCCAACGGATTTTTGGAAGTTAGACAGAGGTCTCCAAATGCTCTACGTCGCTTGCCGCGGTCACCGAGCCACAGACAACACACTTGCATGGTGTAGAGTCACCTGAGAAAGTGAGTCTCGTTCTTTGGTTTTCAGCGATGAGTTTCACTTCTGTTTTCGGCGGTCAGAGAGTTTCCGTATACAATCTGTGGAAAATCTGAGGAACCAGCGATTCACTAGACCCAAACCAATCCAGCTCCTCGAATCACAGTGTTGGGATCTGTTAGATATGACAACCGGACTGCTTCGATAATCTTTAAACGGATGCTGTAGGTCAGTCAATATGATGCATGATCAGTCTCTTGTTCTTGTTGCTGGGGTTCCACAGCTGTCGCCACTACCCGCATCTCTGCCATTAGACTCCTCAATCTTGTCATCCTCCATCATCCTCTTCTATTCCTCGTCTCTCCATCACTTCTTGAATCCCCACAGCCACTCTTTTGCTATTCTTCTCCTTCTAGGAGTTTGCCATGAAAGTGTACTCTGTGACCATCTGCCTTCTTCCAGTCTTTTGACATATCCTAATCATCCACTCTCTCTCTCTTCTATTCTACCTCTAATACTATAAGGGGTCTGTGTCCTTTCCCTTATTTCCTCATTTCTTACGCGATCAGGTCGGGAAATTCTACACGCTCTTCTCAAGTGGTCCATTTCTAAAGCCCTGTGTGTTCCCAATACTCACTCCGATAACTGGTTACTGGTTCCTCAGTGGATTTGTATAATCGCATTTGAACCTTTAAACTCATTTTTAAGACCAAAACTTAGGATTAAATTTTTGGTTGGATGTCATTCCCTGCCTGGTCCGTTGTTGGATATGTCTGTCATCCATACCTTCCATTACGTGGTAGGATGCTACCCAGACATGTAAACTCTTCACACATTAATTTGAATTCCGCCCATGCCCAGGTTACTTCCATCGTCTCCACAACATAGATATTCCGTCTTCTCAAAATTAATTTTTAATTCCCATTTTTTATATTCCTCCAACAACTTCCAAGGCATGTAAGTTATAGCCTCATCATCGTTTCCTGCAGTAAGGGTCCTAAAAGGCATATTTCAGCAGCGTAATGCAGGAGCTCTAGCTGCAGTTACCACAAAAAACGCCATACGAATCTACGGGTCCTTGACTAGCCTGAAGTGTCACTGAAGCATGGCAAGAAATTCCTCCACTTAACATCCGCAGGCTGTTTCTTTGAGCACCACAACAAATACATTAGTGTTTAGTGACAGCAATGGTACGCCTCATACAGACATTGACGATCAACATCAGTACTAGATGGGAATGAAACCACAATCATTTAATTCCAGTTATATGCTGCAAATCTTCGCATAGTTTGTTAAATAACAAGCTGTTTCCTGATAGTGTAACACCAATTTCCATCAATGCACATATATATTCTTTTATCAAGCAACAAAAACAAATTTAATGAATTTATTCTTGCAAATAACTCCCCTGAGGCCAGTGCTTGGAGTCTGACTGAAAACAATAATATTTCTCTAAGATATTTTAGTTTCGTCACATGCCTTGTACTGGTGACAGCTTGAACAAATAATTGCAGTTTGTTCTGAAGGATCGTTTTTTATTAGACAGCACAATTAGTAACTTGAAAAGAGGGTGAACAAATTAGCGAGAGCCGTGCGAAGTGCACTGACAGTCGTTGATTTTCTTTCTTTGGGTACCTGGAACAGATAAATCAAGTTCACAAGTGAATCTCCAGTTACCAAAAAGGGCAGAGGTTTTTGCGAACTTCTTTTGGCAAGGTATTTATTTGTGATCCTCAGAACGGCAACGTGAATGAGAGCCAACATATGCTTAAACTCCTCGAACATTTCCCTACATTTTGTAAATTGTGGCTAGGCGTTATCGACGGTTTTCACTTTTCTTTTTTAAATGATGATACAGCACGGTAAATGCTTCTTGAACTTGCTATTTTGGCTCACACCATCTTCTCCCTATCACGTGCCCTTTGAGATAGCAGTTAACTAGTTGCTGTAAGTACTCGAAAGTTTGAACTAACCATACCAGGAAGATTAGGATTCAATGATCCGTCGACAACGAGGTCATTAGAGACGGATAAAACGTTTACAGGAATCAGACTACCAATGGTCCAAATGGCTCTGAGCATTATGGGACATAACATCTGAGGTCATCAGTCCCCTAGAACTTAGAACTACTTAAACCTAACTAACCTAAGGACGTCACACAGATCCATGCCCGAGGCAAGATTCGAACCTGCGACCGCAGCGGTCGCGCTATTCCGAACTGAAGCGCCCAGAACCGCTCGGCCACCCCGGCCGGCAGTCAGACTATCAACAACAATGCCGCTTCATACAATTTCACACTTTTTTTTGTCATCAGTCTACTGACTGGTTTGATGCGGCCCGCCACGAATTCCTTTCCTGTGCTAACCTCTTCATCTCATAGTAGCACTTGCAACCTACGTCCTCAATTATTTGCTTGACGTAATCCAATCTCTGTCTTCCTCTACCGTTTTTGCCCTCTACAGCTTCCTCTAGTACCATGGAAGTCATTCCCTCATGTCTTAGCAGATGTCCTATCATCCTGTGACTTCTGCTTA
Organism: Schistocerca cancellata; assembly: GCF_023864275.1. NCBI lineage: Eukaryota > Metazoa > Arthropoda > Insecta > Orthoptera > Acrididae > Schistocerca > Schistocerca cancellata. The sequence continues at coordinate 351,594,802 of NC_064628.1, forward strand.
TCAGTGTTTTCCACATATTCCTTTCCTCTCTGATTCTGCGTAGGGCCTTCTCATTCCTTACTTTATCAGTCCACCTAATTTTCAACATTCGTCTATAGCACCACATCTCAAATGCTTCGATTCTCTTCTGTTCCGGTTTTCCCACAGTCCATGTCTCACTACCATACAATGTTGTACTTCAGACGTACTGACGGCCGGAGTGGCCGTGCGGTTCTAGGCGCTACAGTCCGGAGCCGAGCAACCGCTACGGTTGCAGGTTCGAATCCTGCCTCGGGCATGGATGTGTGTGATGTCCTTAGGTTAGTTAGGTTTAATTAGTTCTAAGTTCTAGGCGACTGATGACCTCTGAAGTTAAGTCGCATAGTGCTCGGAGCCATTTGAACCATTTTTTTTTCCAGACGCACTTCCTCAGAAATTTCTTCCTCAAATTAAGGCCGGTATTTGATATTAGTAGACTTCTCTTGGCCAGAAATGCCTTTTTTGCCATAGCGAGTCTGCTTTTGATGTCCTCCTTGCTCCGTCCGTCATTGGTTATTTTACTGCCTAGGTAGCAGAATTCCTTAACTTCACTGACTTCGTGATCATCAATCCGGATGTTAAGTTTCTCGCTGTTCTCATTTCTACTACTTCTCATTACCTTCGTCTTTCTCCGATTTACTCTCAAACCATACTGTGTACTCATTAGACTGATCATTCCGTTCAGCAGATCATTTAATTCTTCTTCACTTTCACTCAGAATAGCAATGTCATCAGCGAATCGTATCATTGATATCCTTTCACCTTGTATTTTAATTCCACTCCTGAACCTTTCTTTTATTTCCATCATTGCTTCCTAGATGTACAGATTGAAGAGTAGGGGCGAAAGGCTACAGCCTTGTCTTACACCCTTCTTAATACGACCACTTCGTTCTTGATCGTCCACTCTTATTATTCCCTCTTGGTTGTTGTACATATTGTATATTACCCGTCTCTCCCTATAGCTTACCCCTACTTTTTTTCAGAATCTCGAACAGCTTGCACCATTTTATATTGTCGAACGCTTTTTCCAGGTCAACAAATCCTATGAAAGTGTCTTGATTTTTCTTTAGCCTTGCTTCCATTATTAGCCTCAGAATTAACGTCAGAATTGCCTCTCTCGTCCCTTTACATTTCCTAAAGCCAAACTGATCGTCACCTAGCGCATTCTCAATTTTCTTTTCCATTCTTCGGTGTATTATTCTTGTAAGCACTATTTCGTAGAAATTTTCCAACCGTATCAGTATCACTACAGTCATACGTGACCTTACGTAAACACTCAGACACAGTGGCTCTCACGGGGATTACGGACTACGACACTTTCGGTCTTTTCCTCTCTGTGACAAAAAGAAGGTGTACTATCTACTTTGTTGCACGTTATAAATGAACAGCGTATGCTGTTGGGAGAGGAGAAGCGGTACGAGAATTTACCACAAATGTTAATTATTCTCTGACGTATATGAGTGACGCACAACGACCAATTTTCAGGGAATCGTTAATGAGCTGTTTCATTCGATGCAGTCGCCGCTAGAGAACCCATTAAAACAGGAAGTATTCGTTCCATTATCACGAAACGAAGTATACCTGTCCTCATCAAACGAATATATTCTACATTTCTTTGCGCACAAATGGGATACGGGTTTATATGTGGGAAGGACAGTTTTTCGTGTAGTGTAACTTTTTACATGTACAAATCAGCTTTTTCCCTGCTGTTGCACAGCCATCAGTGTTTTCTTTAAAAATCATAACACTTCATTGTTTACCTTCACGATTTAGGCACTGCAGTGTTTGTTATAAGCCATCTCCCCTTTCTTGGAGAATTAATCATCATTAAACATTTAAAACGTATTCTTCTGATAAACTATTAAGCTTACCTACATGGCACCTCCAGTTCTGTCTCCTGACATTTATGCAGGTGTTGAAAAATGTAAATGGCGTTATACACCCATGTTTGTTAAATTTCTTCAGTCTTTAGTTTACTTCTGCTTATGTTGATGTTCCACATTATGTATAAACTTTTCATTGATTAACTGGCTCCCCCCTCCCCCCAAGAACCATGGACCTTGCCGTTGTTGGGGAGGTTTGCGTGTCTCAGCGATACAGATAGCCGTACCGTAGGTGCAACCACAACGGAGGACTATCTGTTGAGAGGCCAGACAAACGTGTGGTTCCTGAAGAGGGGCAGCAGCCTTTTCAGTAGTTGAAGGGGCAACAGTCTGGATGATTAACTGACCTGGCCTTGTAACACTAATCAAAACAGCCTTGCTGTGCTGGTACTGTGAACGGCTGAAAGCAAGGGGAAACTACAGCCGTAATTGTTCCCGAGGGCATGCAGCTTTACTGTATGGTTAAATGATGATGGCGACCTCTTGGGTAAAATATTCCGGAGGTAAAATAGTCCCCCATTCGGATCTCCGGGCTGGGACTACTCAGGTGGACGTCGTTATCAGGAGAAATAAAACTGGCGTTCTACGGATCGGAGCATGGAATGTCAGATCCCTTAATCGGGCAGGTAGGTTAGAAAATTTAAAAAGGAAAATGGATAGGTTAAAGTTAGATATAGTGGGAATTAGTGAAGTTCGGTGGCAGGAGGAACAAGACGATTTGTCAGGCGAATACAGGGTTTTAAATACAAAATTAAATAGGGGTAATGCAGTAGTCGGTTTAATAATGAATAAGAAAATAGGAGTGCGGGTAAGCTACTACAAACATCATAGTGAACGCATTATTGTGGCCAGGATGGACACCAAGCCCACGCGTACTACAGTAGCACAAGTTTATATGACAACTACCTCTGCAGATGACGAAGAAATTGAAGAAATGTATGATGAAATAAAAGAAATTATTCAGATAGTGGGGGGAGACGAAAATTTAATAGTCATAGGTGACTGGAAGTCGGTAGTAGGAAAAGGGAGAGAAGGAAACGTAGTAGATGAATATGGATTGGGGCTAAGAAATGAAAGAGGAAGCCGCCTGGTAGAATTTTGCACAGAGCATAACTTAATCATACCAACCACTTGGTTCAAGAATCATAAAAGAAGGTTTTATACATGGAAGAATCCTGGAGATACTAGAAGGTATCAGATAGATTATATAAGGTAAGACAGAGATTTAGGAACCAGGTTTTAAATTGTAAGACATTTCCAGGGGCAGATGTGGACTCTGACCACAATCTATTGGTTACGAACTGTAGATTAAAACTGAGGAAACTGCAAAAATGTGGGAATTTAAGGAGATGAGGAGATGGGACCTGGTTCAAATGGCTCTGAGCACTATGGTACTTAACATCTTATGTCATCAGTCCCCTAGAACTTAGAACTACTTAAACCTAACTAACCTAAGGACATCAAACACATCCATACCCGAGGCAGGATTCGAACCTGCGACCGTAGCAGTCCGCGGTTCCGGACTGAGAGCCTAGAACCGCGAGACCACCGAAGCCGGCGATGGGACCTGGATAAACTGACTAAACCAGAGGTTGTACAGAGTTTCAGGGAGAGCCTAAGGGAACAATTGACAGGAATGGGGCAAAGAAATACAGTAGAAGAAGAATGGGTAGCTTTGAGGGATGAAGTAGTGAAGGCAGCAGAGGATCAAGTAGGTATAAAGACGAGGGCTAGTATAAATCCTTGGGTAACAGAAGAAATAATGAATTTTATTGATGAAAGGAGAAAATATAAAAATGCAGTAAATGAAGTAGGCAAAAAGGAATACAAACGTCTCAAAAATAAGATCGACAGGAAGTGCAAAATGGCTAAGCATGGAAGGCTAGAGGACAAATGTAAGGATGTATAGGCTTATCTCATTAGTGGTAAGATAGATACTGCCTACAGGAAAATTAAAGAGACCTTTGGAGAAAAGAGAACCATTTGTATGAATATCAAGAGCTCAGATGGAAACCCAGTTCTAAGCAAAGAAGGGAAAGCAGAAAGGTGGAAGGAGTATATAGAGGGTCTATACAAGGGCGATGTAATTGAGGACAATATTATGGAAATGGAAGAGGATGTAGTTGAAGAATAAATGGGAGATACGATACTGCGTGAAGTGTTTGATAGAGCACTGAAAGACCTGAGTCGAAACAAGGCCCTGGGAGTAGTCAACATTCCATTAGAACTACTGACGGCCTTAGGAGAGCCAGTCCTGACAAAACTCTACCATCTGGTGAACAAGATGTATGAGACAGGCGAAATACTCTCGGACTTCAAGAATAATATAATAATTCAAATCCCAAAGAAAGCAGGTGCTGACAGATGTGAAAATTACCGAACAGATGCAAAATACTAACCCGAATTCTTTACAGACGAATGGAAAAACTGGTAGAAGCCGACCTCGAGGAAGATCAGTTTGGATTCCGTAGAAACATTGGAACACGTGAGGCAATAATGACCCTATGACTTATCTTAGAAGCTAGATTAAGGAAAGGCAAACCTACGTTTCTAGCATTTGTAGACTTAGAGAAAGCTTTTGACAATGTTGACTGGAATACTCTCTTTCAAATTCTGAAGGTGGCAGGGGTGAAATACAGGGAGCGAAAGGCTATTTACAATTTGTACAGAAACCAGATGGCAGTTATAAGAGTCGAGGAACATGAAAGGGAAGCAGTGGTTGGGAAGGGAGTGAGACAGGGTTGTAGCCTCTCCCCGATGTTATTCAATCTGTATATTGAGCAAGCAGTGAAGGAAACAAAAGAAAAATTCGGAGTAGGTATTAAAATCTATGGAGAAGAAATAAAAACTTTGAGGTTCGCCGATGACATTGTAATTCTGTCAGAGACAGCAAAGGACTTGGAAGAGCAGTTGAACGGAATGGATAGTGTCTTGAAAGGAGGATATAAGATGAACATGGCTCTGAGCACTATGGGACTTAACATCTGTGGTCATCAGTCCCCGAGAACTTAGAACTACTTAAACCTAACTAACCTAAGGACATCACACACATCCATGGCCGAGGCAGGATTCGAACCTGCGACCGTAGCAGTCGCGGGGCTCCGGACTGAGCGCCTAGAACCGCGAGACCACCGCGGCCGGCTATAAGATGAACATCAACAAAAGCAAAACGAGGATAATGGAATGTAGTCGAATTAAGTCGGGTGTTGCTGAGGGAATTAGATTAGGAAATGAAATGAGACACTTAAAGTAGTAAAGGAGTTTTGCTATTTGGGGAGCAAAATAACTGATGATGGTCGAAGTAGAGAGGATATAAAATGTAGACTGGCAATGGCAAGGAAAGCGTTTCTGAAGAAGAGAAATTTGTTAACATCGAGTATAGATTTAAGTGTCAGGAAGTCGTTTCTGAAAGTATTTGTATAGAGTGTAGCCATGTATGGAAGTCAAACATGGACGGTAACTAGTTCTAACATTCTGCATGGTGTCTGTTTGTTCTAAGTCGTGTCTCCCTATCACTTTCGCGCAACGACGCTCTGAGCGTGTTTTTTAGGGAATTGACTAGTTTGAACCTGGGACCTGTTTCTGGTAAGGAGACGCCAGACCACACATGACATGTGGAGTTCAGAAGAGTTCAGTGGGACTAGCGATGATATAATCAAATACTTAATGATTACAGCGATATCGATGTTGACCTTGAACCATTCCTGTGCTGTGAAAAGAGTGGGAAACATCCACAAGAGGTTGCAAAAGGTGTACGGAGATGCTGCTGTCCATCGCAGTACAGTTAGTCGGTGGGCAAGCACGTTACGTGATGAAAGCGGGCACGGCAAAATTGAGGATTATCCTCGCAGCGGCAGGCCTCATTCTGCACACACTCCAGACAATGTGCAGAGCGTTAACGAATTGGTAACTGCTGACAGACGCATCACAGTGAACGAATTGTCACGCTACGTTGGGATAGGGGAAGGAAGTGTTCGCAGATTACTGAAAGTGCTGGCATTAAAAAAGGTTTGTTCCAGGTGGGTTCCCAGGATGTTGACAGTGGCTCACAAAGAAACAAGAAAAACGGTATGCAGCGAACTTTTGGAACAGTACGAGAATGGTGGAGATGAATTTCTTGGAATAATTGTGACAGGTGATGAAACATGGCTCCATCATTTTTCACCAGAGAGGCAATCAATGGAGTGGCATCATGCAAATTCACCAAAGAAAAAAATTCAAAACCACACCTTCTACTGGAAAAGTTAGGGCTACGGTGTTTTTGGATTCCGAAGGACTCTTCCTTGTGGGCATCATGACAAGTTGAACCAACATAAATTCTGATGCACATGTGATGATACTGAAGAATCTTCAAGCTCTACTGAGTCGTGTTCGACCACATCGGCAAAAGCAGGATGTTTTGCTGTTGCATGACAATACACGGCCACATGTCAGTCAAAAAACCATGGAAGCGATCACAAAACTCGGATGGACAACACTGAAACACCCGCCTTACAGTCCTGAGCTGGCTCCATGTAACTATCATATCTGTGGTAAACTAAAAGACTCTCTTCGTGGAACAAGGTTTGCAGATGACGACTCCCTTGTGTACGCTGCCAAACAGTGGCTCCAACAGGTTGGTCCAGAATGTCACCGTGCGTGTATACAGGCGGTGGTTCCAAGATGGCGTAAGGCAGTTGAGACGGATGGAAATTATGTGGAGATATGAAAATATTGTTCCTAAAGGATGTATCTACACACTGTAAAACTTTCAAACATGTAGAATAAAAGATGGATTAAAAAAAATAGTGTGCATTTCTTTGAAGTGACCCTCGTATTTCTCCAGAATATATCAATGTACATGTCCTGTCAATATGAATGTCCTAACTCTAGTTTTTCTGTTTTTTCTGAACACGAGTATACTTGGAACTTGTTGAAAGAGGAGATTGTGATTTCATGCTGTAGATGTACAATTTTTCGTCTCATTTCGGTTCTGCTCAGGAAACGTTTCCTTACTTCCAAACTGTTAGGCCTACGATCATGCGGTCATTGTGATTTAACCATTAGGTATTCTTAGGTGGTATACGTGGCTTAGCGTGACACGAAAAGATCAAAACTGCTGTGTCCAGTTGCCCGAACCTAGCAGTTCAGTTCGAACTCCGTACGAAAGGATTGTGCGACCAACAGTTCAAAGCACGCGAGCTGAAGGCCTGTCAGTGGTTGAAAATACCGCGAAATAACAAGCAGTGAACAGAAGAATGGAGAATATAGCTGAAACAGACTTTTGGAAAACTGTACGAAATGGCAGGTTTACATCTACTACAGCGGTCCAGCAGCTTACACGCCTAACATCAGATTTTTAACACATTAACTCATTTATAAAGTAATCAGACGTTAGAAGCTGTTTCATACACTACTAGCCATTAGAATTGCTACACCAAGAAGAAATGCAGTTGATAAACGGGTATTCATTGGACAGATGTGTTATACTAGAACTGACATGTGATTACATTTTCACGCAATTTGGGTGCATAGATCCTGAGAAACCAGTACCCACAACAACCACCTCTGGCCGTAATAACGGCCTTGATACGCCTGGGCATTGAGAAAAAACAGAGCTTGGATGGCGTGTACAGGTACAGCTGCCCATGCAGCTTCAACACGATACCACAGTTCATCAAGAGTAGTGACTGGCGTATTGTGACGAGCCAGTTGCTCGGCCACCATTGACCAGACGTTTTCAATAGTGAGAGATCTGGAGAATGTGCTGGCCAGGGCAGCAGTCGTACATTTTCTGTATCCAGAAAGGCCCGTACAGAACCTGCAACATGCAGTCGTACATTATCCTGCTGAAATGTAGGGTTTCGCAGGGATCGAATGAAGGGTAGAGCCACGGGTCGTAACAGATCTGAAATAAAACGTCCACTGTTCAAAGTGCCGTCAATGCGAACAATAGGTGACTGAGATGTGCAACCAGTGGCACCCCATACCATCACGCCGGGTGATACGCCAGTATGGCGATGACGAATACATGCTTCCAATATGCGTTCGCCGCGATGACGCCAAACACGGATGCGACCATCATGATGCTGTAAACAGAACCTGGATTCATCCGAAAAAATTACGTTTTGCCATTAGTGCACCCAGGTTCGTCGTTGAGTACACCATCGTAGACGCTCTTGTCTGTGATGCAGCGTCAAGGCTAACCGCAGCCATGGTCTCCGAGCTGATAGTCCATGCTGCTGCAAACGTCGTCGAACTGTCCGTGCAGATGGTTGTTGTCTTGCAAACTTCCCCATCTGCTGACTCAGGGATCGAGACGTGGCTGCACGATCCGTTACAGCCATGCGGATAAGATGCCTGTCATCTCGACTGCTAGTAATACGAGGCAGTTTGGATCCAGCAGGGCGTTCTGTAATTACCCTCCTGAACCCACCGATTCCATATTCTGCTAACAGTCATTGGGTCTCGACCAACGCCGAGCAGCAATGTCGCGATACGATAAACCGCAATCGCGATAGGCTACAATCCGACCTTTATCAAAGTCGGAAATTTCTCCTCCTTACACGAGGCATCACAACAATGTTCCACCAGGCAACGCCGGTCAACTGCTGTTTGTGTATGGGAAATCGGTTGGAAACTTTCCTCATGTCAGCACGTTGCAGCTGTCGCCACCGGCGCCAACCTTGTGTGAATGCTCTGTAAAGCTAATCATTTGCGTATCACAGCATCTTCTTCCTGTCGGTTAAATTTCGCGTCTGTAGCACGTCATCTTCGTGGTGTAGCAATTTTAATGGCCAGTAGCGTACATGGGAGACCCACTCTTTAGAAAATAGGCAGTGGGAGATACTGCTCCGCAAACAAGGTATTTAGCACCTTCATAAGCGGGAGCATGATGGTTTGTCAAGGACGGGTATTTTTCCGATCCGTGTCTCAAAAGTTAAGGTCAGTTTGGCCGGAATACTTGACTGCATTCATTGCGTCCGCTGCAGCTACTTCCTCCTTGTGTTATAAAGAGTACGTAATTCTACCGTTCTGGCTTTAAGATCGGTGACTTCTCATAGTTTCGTTATATGAGTTATTCTTCCGTCTGCATCTACAATCCCCACTCTGACGGTAATATGTATACGTACATTCTTCCTATTGCTGTTCACGACTTTCGGTAACAATCCGTGACACCTTTAGATTTTTATTCACTGTGGTGCACATTTCTACAGATATATTTGGCTGAACGTACGCCCTCAGAATTTTGGTAGTTACCCTCTCTGTGATTCTCAGTGCGTAACGTCTGCCACTAGAGTTACATATGTATCTCCATGAAACACTAGCACTTACTAAAGCAGTTATTCCCATCTTTCTTAAACCATTCCTCTTGAGTGCAGTTAGACATTAGCTAGTTCCTCCGCCCTCTCCCCCCCCCCCTCCCCCACTATCTGTTGCCCCGTCTCCCCCACATTATCACTAACTTTAGTGCCTAACTAAACTGAAGAATGAAAGACTTTTCTTGGAACACTTTCATTTTTAAAATGATGATTGATTAGTGATATTTAGTTTGTGTGTGTGCATTTGTGTGTGTGTGTGTATGTTAGAATGAATGACGAGTGAATTTGTGGTGCTACGCAAGTCGTGCTCATAACTTCTTCTCGGATAAGAAAGCTAACTATCCACAGTGAGGATAGACAATTGTTACAAAACATAGTTCCCCTGGATTATTCTTCTTCATTGTGGCACTTGTTTGACCTGCAAAGTGCAACGTTATTTAAAATAAGCCAAATTAAAGTAATTGCATTATACTCACTGTTCGTAAATCACTTTACAGGTGCATTCCTTACTTCTGAACTGGCAGAAATTGGAAGACTACAGGCTGTTAATGCTTTGGGTCTGACCACAGCCATTAATATTAGTAATAGTAATAATAATACTGTGTACAGCACTATAAAAGCCCTTATGTTGTTACTGTTATGTCGTGCTGTCAATTAATTCATTTATCTGCTTCAAAGCTAGTAACGAAGCAATTTCTGGACTACTGTAGACATTATTTACAACGTGAGGAAGACATTGTCTTGAGATATTTAGCGTTTGTTGGGTATATGCCTCACTTTATCATCAGCGATGTACGGGACAAAGCACAACATATGTGTATAGCGGGTGGACTATGTGAGGAATGTGGAACCTCCATCGCATTAATGCTACTAATTGAAAAAAGTAATTATTGATAACCACATAATCAATATTAGTCTTACAAAACTGTAAAAATAAAATGATCTTTTGAAAATAATTTAGTTTCGTGACTGAAACAGAATCCAATTGTTTAGTTTTTACGCCTTAGAAAATTTCATTTCATCCCTCATGGGGTAATTACCCCCAGCTTAGGAACGACTGTACTAAAGGAACCATTGGCGAAACGAGCATCTCTTTAGACATTTTCTGTACACTCTGTTAGAACTAAATAGTAACGGTCGCAGACCAACAAGTAATTCTGAAGTATTAGTAGAAGGTTGGTTTTGTAAGTTACCAGCTGGCCGGAGCGACCGTGCGGTTCTAGGCGCTACAGTCTTGAACCGAGCGACAGCTACGGTCGCAGGTTCGCATCCTGCCTCGGACATGGATATGTGTGATGTCCTTAGATAAGTTCGGTTTAATTAGTTCTAAGTTCTAGGCGACTGATGACCTCAGAAGTTAAGTCGCATAGTGCTCAGAGCCATTTGAACCATTTTGTAAGTTACCTGTGTCGTGGATGAATTATGTTTCGTTAAAACACTTACAGTAGTTCTGTGTGATATTTGAGTTTATTACCACTAAGTAATCGTTTCACTCCAAGGTACTGAACGACTGGGAAATACTTTATGCTGAGTTTATTCCACAATTTGGGGAGCAAAGTCATTCAAGTTGAACCGAAAAATCCACAGTAAATCTCCATGGTGAGATCGTGTTCAGATCGATTGAGACAGCTCGTTGTACGGTGCTAAATGTGCCTCAAGGTCACGTGGCATAATGGACAAGAAGAACGTTGTTTCGCATAATACATTACATATATAAACACAGAAAACTGCGACAAGCCGCTTTTTTTAAACTACCCGTTTATTTCATTAATTAGTAATCGAATATTTTCCGACTCGTCTTCAGATGGTGAACGTGGAAGATACATGTTTATTTCCATGACACTAGCTGTGTGACATGACTGTAACGTACCGCCATGACTAATGTTTAAGTACAACGAATTGCATCGAAAAATGGATTCCTTTACTTTACTGCGACAGTGTTCGTGTACTGTCACAGTACGTTACAGTCTTTTTGTCTATTATAAAATCCCACCCTTAGCTACTTCCTATTTAAAATTACAGGCTCGTTGCAGTACACTAATTTTCTAATAAATCTTTCGTAATTCCAAGGGTATACAGTTTGTACTAATTAATGTGGTGTTTATGTGAGCGTGAATATAAATAACGTATTTTTCAACAAAGTGCCACATCATACGCATTATATAATGTAAGTTTGCAAATTAATCAGGTTTACATGGCATCTCAGACGGATTATATTATACTGATTTTTATAAAACAGAAAGAAAAACAAAGTTGTGTTTTATGCTTTGTAGTGACATTAATAGGTAATTCTCAAAGCATCACCCAGAGGCATGTAAAATTTACGATGCGTAATGCACTAACTTATGCAATACAGCCCGCATCTCGTGGTCGTGCGGTGGCGTTCTCGCTTCCCGCGCCCGGGTTCCCGGGTTCGATTCCCGGCGGGGTCAGGGATTTTCTCTGCCTCGTGATGGCTGGGTGTTGTGTGCTGTCCTTAGGTTAGTTAGGTTTAAGTAGTTCTAAGTTCTAGAGGACTGATGACCATAGATGTTAAGTCCCATAGTGCTCAGAGCCATATGCAATACAAAGAACCAAGAGCATGCTCATACATCCATCTTATAATAGAAAAAAATAGATCAGATGCTTCATATCCGAAAATATGTACAAATATATCTGAAAATAGAGTGGTATCGCATGTATCCGTAATATGAAATGTTACTTGAAAATCTGGGTTTTTTATACTTCTATCTTCTGGTCACAGAGCCACCCCAACTTAACGCTACGAATATAAACATATAACTTCCACGTGTACCATCTACAGATAGGTCTGAAAATGTGGGAAAACTAGTTAATGGAATAAAATACTAGTTCAGAAAAGGGGCCGGCTGCATTTTTCTGTACTTGTATTAGACTAACGAACTCATCAATGCTTCGCAATTGCTAGATATGTGTGGGAACTGGACATACCTCCTAATCTGCTTCTTCCCCATGTCTCTGTCCATCTCCTCCTCACCCTCTCTTGTCCATTTCCCCCCTCCCTTTCTTGTCCATGCCCTCTTCCCTCTGTTTCTCATATTCTGTAACGCTACTCAACTCATAAGCCGGTAATCTACATACCCAGCTTTCATAGTTTCTGTGAAAACCGACTGCGACGAAGAAAACAAAGCAGCACGTTGTCCATTACAAAATTTTTGTGTAGAAATATATATAATGAGAATGAATATAATTACATCGAAGAAACCATTTCTATAAGCGTTTAAATGCCCTACTATCGTAGTTACAACTGACACAGAGAAAGAAAAAAAACCGCACCTTATCACAGCAGAGCACAACGCAGCGTTTTATTTCCCGCAGTCGATAAAACGGAAAAAGTCTGTACATTGAGGTTTAAAGAAATATGGAGCCCAAATCCGACAGAATGTTGATTAGGATAACATGTAAAAGTTTCAGGTAAGTCATTCAAGGACTTTTCAAAATTTTTGCAAAAACCGTTTCTCTAATTAAAAAATACGTAACCTATGTCTGACCGAACACCTATTAGAGTAATGTGTAAAAAACTGAAGTAAATCCGTCAAGAAGTTTTCGAGATTTTTGGTAACGTATATATGGTATCCCCACGATACATTACATATATATTTAAATATTTTATTCATTTAAGAAATATACAGCCTACGTTCGTTCGAATTTTCATTAGAGTACCATGTAAAAAGTGAAGAATACCGGTCAAATGCTTTTCGAAATTTTTGGTAACAGCACTTCACCTTTCTATATTACATACGTATTACATACTGTACATATTAAGAAAAATGTAGCCTACGTCCGTCGAAATGTTCGTCAGAGTATAATGTGAAAATGTGACGTAAATGTGTCAAGAAAGTTAAGGAGACTTCTGATGGCAACGTTTCCCCTTTATGTATTACATACATATTTGTATATTATATATATTTAAAAATGTAAGTGGTGTGTCTAAAAAGTTCGGTGAATGGTGTCACACCTGATCGGAAACGTGGCGCATGTGTGCGTGTATGCGCATGGGTCTTCAGAGACTTGGGGAGAATCGATACACGGCTTGCACTACATGTGACTGGCTGTGTAAACAAACTGCGACCAGTTGAACGTAGTCAGTGTGAGAGAAAGTGTCACAGCGCAATGGAGCAACGTGTAAACATCAAGTTCTGTTACAAATTGGCGAAGAGTGCAACGGAGACACATGGAATGTTGGTGCAGGTGTACGGGAGGGAAGCCGTGAGCAGAAAATGTGTTTACGAAAAATTTAAACGCTTCCGTGAAGGAACGGAAACATCTGATGATGAGCCACGTTCAGGTCGACCATCGACAAGCAGAACCCCAGAAAAGATCGAGAGCGTGCGACAAATGCTGGCACAAGATCGGCGACGGAATCTCAGATTGATTGCGGAGAAACTAGGCATTAGCAAGGACGCGGTGCTCACCATCGTCTGCAATGATTTGGGTAAGCAGAAGATCTGCTCCCGATTTGTGTCGCAGAAGCTCACAGACGAGCAGAGAGGAAAACGGATGGAAACTGTTGGTGATTTCATTTCCATGTGTGACCAGGATCCATTACTTCTGAACACCATCCTCACGGGAGATGAGACCTGACGCTACCAGTTCGATCTGCAATCAAAACGTCATTCGATGTCATAGTGTTCACCGTCTTCCCTGCGACCAAAAACAAAAGCCTTCTACAAAAATACAAGGTGAAAACAGTGTAGATCGCCTTCTTCAACAACGGAACCATGCACAAGGAATTTGTTCCTGCACGTCAAACCATTAATTCTGCATTTTGCCAGTCCCTTTTTGAACCGATTGCTACAGGGTATCCGGCGGGCTCGGCCAGAGTAACACAGGACTGGTAAATGGCTACTGCTCCATAACAATGACGCTGCACACTGCGATCTCTGGTGCAGAAGATGGCGGATGTTCTTGGACACCCTCCGTACTCCCCTGATCTGGCTCATGCCGATTTCTTTCTGTTTCCCCGCTGGGAAGCGGCTATGAAAGGTGAACGTTGTGTGGTCGTGAATGCCATCAAAGATCGTGTGACAGCCCTTCTCCGATCGATTCTACAGGAGGCCTTCGCTGCTAGTTTCCAGAATCTGTAGGAACGTTGTGAAAAGCGTGTTGTAGCGGGTGGCGACTACTGTGAAGGGCAATTAAAAACATTTTTAGCATCTTTTGTTTTGTTTGTTACCTGATAGGATTCGTCAAACTTTTTAGACACACCACGTATAGCCTGTTACCGTCCAAATGTTCATTAGGATATCGTATGAAAAGCTGAATTATATCAGTAAGGTACGTTTTGAGATTTTTGGTAACAAGTTTAAACAACGAATTATCTTTATGTAGTATTGTAAACAAACAGTCATGTGTTCTAAAATATCCGTAGTGGTTAATTTTTATATATTACACATTTCTCTTGAAATCTCTTACATCTTGTCGGCCCTTTTGTGGCGAAATATATCGTAATAATGCTTGCTCCATGAATGCTATGGACAACGTTTATATATTTGCAGAAGTGTTTGGACACCGTTCCTCGCAAGTGAGCCGGCCGCGGTGGCCGAGCGGTTCTAGGCGCTTCAGTCTGGAACTGCGCGACTGCTACGGTCTCAGGTTCGAATTCTGCCTCGGGCATGGATGTGTGTGATGTCCTTAGGTTAGTTAGGTTTTAGTAGTTCTAAGTTCTAGGGGATTGATGACCTCAGATGTTAAGTCCCATAGTGCTCAGAGCCATTTGAACCTCGCAAGCGACTTCTAGTTAAAGTGCGTGCGTATGGGGTATGGTCTCATTTGTGTGAACTGATTCGTGATTTCCTGTCAGAAAGGGGACAATTCTTAATAATTCACGGAAAGTCATCGAATAAAACAGAAGTAAAATCTGGCGTTCCTCAACGAAGTGTTATAGGCTCTCTGCTCTTCTGAACCGATATAAACGATTTAGGAGACAGTATGAGCAGCTATCTTCGATTGTTTGCAGATGATGCTGTCATTTACCGTCTCATAAAACCATGATATGATCAGAACGAATTTCAAAACGATTTAGACAAGATATTTATATAGTGCCAAAAGTGGCAATTAACTCCAAATATAGTAATGAATAGTGCGTAGCCATCCACATGAGTACTAAAAGGAATCCGGTAAATTTAGGTTACACCATAAATCACGCAAATCACGCGAATTCAACTAAATACTTAGGGATTACAATTACGCATAACTTAAATTGGAACGATCATATAGGTAATTTGTGAGGAACGCAAACCAATGACTCCGATTTATTGACAGAACACCTGTAACAGGTCTATTAAAGATACTGCTTACACTATGCTTGTCCACCCTCTTCTGAAGTACTGCTGTGCAGTGTCGGATCCGCATCAGATAGGACTGACGGAGCACATGGAAAAAAATTCAAAGAAGAGTAGGTCGTTTTGTACTGTCGCGAAATAAGGGAGACAGTGGCACGGAAGTGATACCCGAATTGGGGTGTCAGCCATTAATTTAATTTAATCTGTGGTAAGCTCCTATGGGACCAAACTGGTGACGTCATCGGTCCCTAGGCTTACACACCACTTAATGTAACTTAACTTAGGCTAAAGACAACCCACACACCCATGCCCTAGGAAGGACTTGAACCTCCGGGGGAGCCGCGCGAACCGTGGCAAGGCATCTAAGACAGCGTGGCTACCCCGCGCGGCTGAGTCATTAAAACAAGGCCACTTTTCGCTGTGGGAGGACCTTCTCATGAAATTTCAATCACCAAATTTCTCCTCAGACTGTGAAAATATTTTGTTGGCGCCCACCTTCGTAGGGAGAAATGATAATCATAATAGCATAACAGAAATCAGAGCTCTCACGGAAAGATTTAACCGCTCGTTTTCCGGCGCGCTGTTCGAGAATGGAGCGGTAGGGAAGTAACGTTAAGGTGGTTCGATGAACCCCTGCCAGACACTTAATTGTGAATTGCAGAGTAATCATGTAGGCGTAGATGTAACTGCCCGCACGAAGAAAATCTGTCTTATTGGCCCTCCACCGGCCATACGGGTGCGACCTCCAGAGAGGCTTCAATTGACGCCGATTAGCGCTCTTACAATGCTACCCGCATTGGAGGAGTACAGCACGTAGGCCTCGTGGGGGCGTGGTGCTCAGCGTCCTTCGCCCTGCCTCTGCCAGGCCAGCCCGCACGTAGCGCCGACGCCTCATATTCGGGCCGAAGTGCCGCTGTGTATGGGCGGCACGTAGCGGTGGCCGGCAGTGGGACGGGACGACAGCTGACGCGCCATTTCCACACGTCACACGTGTCTGCGCCGCGTCTTGAGCGGAACTACTCCGCGGAGCAGCGTCTGCAAACTGTTAAACTGTTTCGACTGAAGAGTGCGCGCACACTCATTGTAGTTCAGGGGCAAGATAAATAACCTGCCATGTCTACATATTGGACTGATTCGTAAGTTCGTTGCGTTTAGTTAACACAGCAGATGCCCATATCAGACACTTCAATCTCAATAATATATTCCTCTTCACCGTTGACAGCAGTCCACCAATGCTGAGGTATCTTTTCGATTCCTCGACTGTAGAAATCACGTGATTTTGAGACGAAGAGCTCGTCGAGTGATGTTCGGAGTGCATTTTCATTCGGAAAGGAAGTTCCTCGAAGGTTGTGCGATAGAGAGCGGGAAAAGGTGAAAATCTTAAAGGCAGAAGATCAGAGGAGTATGGAAATGACTTCCCAACCCAACTCCTGTATAGTGCTTTTCGTCAGTCTATTAGATTGCGGGCGGGTTTTATCGTAGAATAGCATCACTTCACGAAGTCCTCCTGGTCGTTGTTCTTCGACTGCGTCTACAAGACGTCTCATTTGTTCACGACCAATGTCAGCATTGATGGTTACACGTCGGGCAAGCAATTCGTAGTACACCACATCGTCGCTGTTCCACCAGACGCATAACATTGTCTTTCGTGCTATATTTAGGCTCAACCATTCTTTTCTTCTCCTCATGTTAGTATAAAGACTCCATTTTTCGTCACCAGTAACGATACACGATACGAATGGTCGATGTTGCTCACGAGTCAACTGAGGATCAGCAGAGAAGCACTTGTGGTCACCGGCCGATTTTTCTGATTTTTAGCTTAGAGGTACCCATGAACACTATTTTTGAACCTTCCCCATTGCATACAAATGTCGCACGATTCTGGAATGATCACAGCTCATTTCATTTGCCACTTCAGTACAGTGACCTGGATGATCGTAAATTAATGGGCTTAAACGATCTTCGTCTAAACCCCGAAGATCCTCCTGAACGTGGAGAGTCACTAATGTCAAAATTATCCTCCTTAAAACGAAAAACCATTTTCCTGCAATGCTCTATCCAATGTCACTATCCCTACACACGGTGCAAATGTTTCTTGCTGCACCACTACTGTCGTCCCTCTATTCAACTCAAAGACTATAATATGTCGGAAATGTTCCGATTTCTCCACTTAGCACTCCATTTTCTAATGTCTACAGTTCCACTCAGTATCCCTAAATGAGAAAACGGCAATATGTTGTAAGTAGGCTGTTTAGGTTTTTATGTTGGTAACGCCACGTAGCGCTCTGTATGAAAATCACTGACTGTGCTGTGTGCAGTCTGTGGCTGGTTAGCATTGTTGAAATATTTGCTATTGTAGTGTTGGGCAGTTGGATGTGAACAGCGCGTAGTGTTGCTCAGTTGGAGATGAGCCGCCAGCAGTGGTGGATGTGGGAAGAGAGATGGCAGAATTTTCAGAGCGGACGATCTGGACGTGTGTCCATCAGAAAGAGTAAATCTGTAATATTGGATATCATGAACTGATATATATATATATATATATATATATATATATATATATATGATGACTTTTGAACATTATTAAGGTAAATACATTGTCCTCTACCAAAATCTTTCATTTGCTAACTATGCCTATCAGTAGATAGTGCCTTCAGTAGTTAGAATCTTTTATTTAGCTGGTAGTATTGGCGCTCGCTGTATTGCAGTAGCTCCAGTAACGCAGATTTTTGTGAGGTAAGTGATTCATGAAAGGTATAGGTTATTGTTACTCAGGACCATTCTTTTGTAGGGATTATTGAAAGTCAGAATGCGTTGCGCTAAAAAAATATTGTGTGTCAGTTTAGTGATGATCAGAATAAGTAAAGAGAGGAATGTCTGAGTACGTTCAGTTTTGCTCAACTGTTTGAAAATCAAATAACGTAGAGGTTTTCCAGCACTGTCATTTATAAAATTTTTCTAAGGGGATCTTCGATGTACACTCAAATAGCAACACTGAACTATAAATAAAAGGTGACAATCAATAAGTAAACTAATACCAACCGGAATACCAACGTGTAAAATAAAAACGCCACGAACTTTGCACGAGCCCAATAGTATGCATAATCTCGAAGGGGAATGGATCCAAATCCTCCAGCAACAGGAGAAGTAATAGTTGAGGCAGCAAATTGCGTATACGATATCGCAGTGTTTAAAAAGAAAAGTTCAACAAAATTCATCATCTTCTTAACGAATGTATCCCTTGAAATCTGTCCTCCTTTAACGTGACAGCTCACATCTACATCTACATCTGCGCGATTACTCTGCTATTCACAATACAGTGCCTGGCAGAGTGTTCAGTGAACCACCTTCCACTTTCGAACGTCGCGCGGGAAAAACGAGCACTTGCGTTTTTCTCTGCGAGCCCTGATTTCTATTATTTTATCGTGATGGTCATTTCATCTATGTAGGTGGATGCCAACAGAATTTATTCGCAATCGGAGGAGGAAACGCGTGATTGAAATTTCATAAGAATATCTCGTCGCAACGAAAAACGCCTTTGTTTTTGATTGCCACTCCAATTCACGTATCATGTCTGGGGATTATCTCCCCTATTTCGTGCTGCCCTTCTTTGTACTTTTTCGATGTCATCCGTCAGTCCCACCTGATGTGGATCCCACACCGCACAGCAGTACTCCAGAATAGGGAGAACAAGCGTGGTGTAATCAGTCTCTTTAGTAGACCTGTTGCACCTTCTAAGTGTTCTGCCAATGCATCGCTGCCTTTGCTTCGCTCTACCCACAATATTATCTATGTGATCGTTCCAATTTAGGTTATTTGTCATTGTAATCCCTAAGTATTTAGTTGAATTTACAGGCGTCAGATTTGTGTTACTTATCGCGTAATCGAAATTTAGTGGATTTCTTTTAGTACTGTTGTGAATAACTTCACACTTTTCTTTATTCAGGTTCAACTGCCACTTTTCGCACCATACAGATATCTTTCCAAGTCATTTTGCAATTCGGTTTGGTCATCTGATGACTTTACAAGACGCTAAATGACAGCATCATCTGCAAACAATCTAAGACGGCTACTAAGATTGTCTCCTATATCGTTAATATAGACCAGGAACAATAGAGGGCCTATGACGCTCCCTTGGGGAACGCCGGCTATTACTTCTGTTACTCGATGACTTTACTTCTATTACTACGAACTGTAACTTTTCTGACAGGAAAACACGAATCCAGTCGCACAACTGAGACAATATTCCATAGGCAAGCAGTTTGGTTAGAAGACGCTCGTGAGGAACGGTGACGAAAGCCTTCTGGATATCTAAAAATATGGAATCAATTTCACATCCCTTGTCGAAAGCACGCGTTACTTCATGAGTATAAAGAGCTAGCTGCGTTTCGCAAGAAAGATATTTTCTGAATCCATGCTGACTATGTTTTCTTCGAGGTACTTCATAATTTCCGAATACAGTATATGTTACAAAACCCTACTGCAAATCGACGTCAGTGATATAGGCCTGTAATTCAGCGGATTACTCCTACTTCCCTTTTTGGGTAATCGTGTGACTTGAGCAATTTTCCAATCTTTAGGTACGTATTTTTCTGTGAGCGAGCGGTTGTATATAATTGTTAAATATGGAACTACTGCATCAGCATACTCTGAGAGGAACCTGACTGGTATACAATTTGGTCCGGAAGCCTTGCCTTTATTAATTGATTTAAGCTGCTTTGCGACACCGAGGATACCTACCTCTGTATTTCTCATCTTGGCAGTTGTCCTTGATTGGAATTCAGGAACATTTACTTCGTCTTCTTTGGTGAAGGAGTTTCGGAAAACCGTGTTTAATAACTCTGCTTTAGTGGCACTGTCATCAGTGACTTCACCGTTGTTATCGCGCAGTGAAGGTATTGATTGCGTCTTGCCACTGGTGTGGTTTATGTATGACCAGAACCTCTTTGGGTTTTCTGCCAGACTTCGAGACAGAGTTTCGTTATGGAAATTATTAAAAGCATCTCGGACTGAAGAAAGCGCTATAATTCGAACTTCTGTAACACTTTGACAGTCTTCGGGATTTTGTGTTTTCTTTAAATTTGGCATGCTTTTCTCGCTGCTTCTGCAACAGCGACCTGACCCATTTTGTGTACCATGGGGAATCAGTACCATCACTTATTAATTAATGTGGTATATATCTCTCAATTTATGTCGATATTATCTCTCTGAAATCATTCCACGACTTTTCTACGCTTACATAATGAGATCGGAAGGAGTGAACACTTTCTCTTAAAACGGCGTTAAGAGATTATGACGCAGGTTTTACGCCCTGAAATGGCATTCTGTAATGTGAAATATGGCCCACATCAGAGTGTGGTGAATAAAGTTTCAGAATGGCAAATACGTCCTCGAAGCGTAACTGAAAGAGAAGGCGGATGAACCAGAAATAACTAAGACGAAATTGAAATTAAAATTCGTGGTCCTTAGGCATCTACTGATTGTGCATGTAAATAAATTTTATCTCATAAAAACAATATGTGCAATGCCTTTGTTTTTACATCTATGCCCACCGCTACATAATAATCTGAAACACCTAGAGCTTGGGTAGTGGCAGGAATTCTCTGCATGATTCCGTCTCTACGGGTACGTGTCCCAAAGTTCCCAACGACATAGACTTACATGTGAAACTGAAATTCTTCCAGTGCATGATTGTGTTGTCTGCTTAAGGCGGGCTGCGTCACCCTAGCTTTAAACACAACTGAAAACGAATGCGGTACGTTGAGTGAACATATACAGAAGTACGGAACTGAAGGAAAGATTCATTAAACAAAGGCACAAAAAGCTGGCTAAAGCCTGAAATAAGTTCTGCAGAAATTTTTACGAAGTCTCAGACGGTGTTCAGGAAAGATGGATTAGGCAGAATTGGTGGTGGATTGTTTGTGTCTGTCAGTAGTGGTTTATCTTGTAGTGAAGTCGAAGTAGATACTCCGTACGAATTGGTATGGGTGGAGGTTATACTTAACAGCCGAACTAAGTTAATAATTGGCTCCTTCTACCGACCCCCAGACTCCGATGATATAGTTGCTGAACAGTTCAGAGAAAATTTAGGTCTCGTAACAAATAAATACCCCACTCATACGGTTATAGTTGGTGGGGTCTTCAACCTTCCCTCGATATGTTGGCAAAAATACTTGTTCAAAAATATCTTCAGAGATTGTCCTAAATGCTTTCTCCGAAAATTATGTCGAGCAGTTAGTCCACGAACCCACGCGAAGTGTAAATGGTTGCGAAAACACACTTGACCTCTTAGCCACAAACAATCCAGAGCTGATAGAGAACATCATGACTGATACAGGGATTAGTGATCACAAGGTCGTTGTAGCTAGGCTCAATACTGTTTCTTCCAAATCCACCAGAAACAAACGCAAAATAATTGTATTTAAAAAAGCGGATAAAGTGTCACTAGAAGCCTTCCTAAGAGACAATCTCCATTCCTTCCGAACTGACTATGCAAATGTAGACGAGATGTGGCTCAAATTCAAAGATATAGTAGCAACAGCAATTGAGAGATTCATACCTCATAAATTGGTAAGAGATGGAACTGATCCCCCGTGGTACACAAAACAGGTCCGAACGCTGTTGCAGAGGCAACGGAAAAATCATGCGAAGTTCAGAAGAATGCGAAATCCCGAAGATTGGCTAAAATTTACAGACGCGCGAAATTTGGCACGGACTTCAATGCGAGATGCCTTTAATAGGTTCCACAACGAAACATTGTCTCGAAATTTGGTAGAAAATCCGAAGAAATTCTGGTAGTATGTAAAGTACACAAGCGGCAAGCGCAGTCAATACCTTCGCTGCACTGTGCCGATGGTACTGTTACCGACGAGTGTGCCGCTAAAGCGGAGTTATTGAACGCAGTTTTCCGAAATTCCTTAACCAGGTAAGACGAATGGAATATTCCAGAATTTGAAACACGAACAGCTGCTAGCATGAGTTTCTTAGAAGTAGATACCTTAGGGGTTGCGGTGCAACTCAAATCTTCAGGTCCAGATTGTATACCGATTAGGTTCCTTTCAGATTACGCTGATACAATTGCTCCCTACTTAGCAATCATATACAACCGCTCGCTCACCGATAGATCTGTACCTACAGATTGGAAAATTGCCCAGGTCGCACCAGTGTTTAAGAAGAGTAATAGGAGTAATCCATCGAACTACAGACCTATATCATTGATGTCGGTTTGGAGTAGGGTTTTGGAACATATACTGTATTGAGACATTATGAATCACCTCGAAGGGAACGATCTATTGATACGTAATCAGCATGGTTTCAGAAAACATCGTTCTTGTGCAACGCAGCTAGCTCTTTATTCGCACGAAGTAATGGCCGCTATCGACAGGGGATCTCAAGTTGATTCCGTATTTCTAGATTTCCGGAAAGCTTTTGACACCGTTCCTCACAAGCGACTTCTAATCAAGCTGCGGGCCTATGGGGTATCGTCTCAGTTGAGCGACTGGATTCGTGATTTCCTGTCAGGAAGGTCGCAGTTCGTAGTAATGGACGGCAAATCATCGAGTAAAACTGAAGTGATATCAGGTGTTCCCCAGGGAAGCGTGCTCGGACCTCTGCTGTTCCTGATCTTTATAAATGATCTGAGCAGTTCTCTTAGGTTATTCGCGGATGATACTGTAATTTACCGTCTAGTAAGGTCATCCGAAGACCAGTATCAGTTGCAAAGCGATTTAGAAAAGATTGCTGTATGGTGTGGCAGGTGGCAGTTGACGCTAAATAACGAAAAGTGTGAGGTGATCCACATGAGTTCCAAAAGAAATCCGTTGGAATTAGATTACTCGATAAATAGCACAATTCTCAAGGCTGTCAATTCAACTAAGTACCTGGGTGCTAAAATTACGAGAAACCAGCTGAAAAGACCACATAGATAATATTGTGGGGAAGGCGAGCCAAAGGTTGCGTTTCATTGGCAGGACACTTAGAAGATGCAACAAGTCCACTAAAGAGACAGCTTACACTACACTCGTTCGTCCTCTGTTAGAATATTGCTGCGCGGTGTGGGATCCTTACCAGGTGGGATTGACGGAGGACATCGAAAGGGTGCAAAAAAGGGCAGCTCGTTTTGTATTATCGCGTAATAGGGGAGAGAGTGTGGCAGATATGATACGCGAATTGGGATGGAAGTCATTAAAGCAAATACGCGGCGAGATCTATTTACGAAATTTCAGTCACCAACTTTCTCTTCCGAATGCGAAAATATTTTGTTGAGCCCAACCTACATAGATAGGAATGATCATCAAAGTAAAATAAGAGAAATCAGAGCTCTAATAGAAAGGTTTAGGTGTTCGTTTTTCCCGCGCGCTGTTCGGGAGTGGAATGGTAGAGAGATAGTTTGATTGTGGTTCGATGAACCCTCTGCCAAGCACTTAAATGTGAATTGCAGAGTAGTCATGTAGATGTAGATGTAGATGTAGATGTAGGCCAGGGAGGAGGGTAATAAATTTGTAAAATCCCATCCGTACTCAAATTTAATATTATGACCAATGTTCGTACACAGGGTAACGTACTTCATAGGCAAGTAAAGTTCAAGTGACTATTTGCTTTGATATTCCCACCAGATACGATAGACAAAAGAAAAATACAAAACATCGTATTACGCTTGGACGTTCATTCAGATAAGTCACTTGAAGCTTTGGATTATTAAATTAGAAATGCGCATTGATCCTCAAGAGTTTTAAAAGACTTGGAAATGCAAACAAAGACGTAACATTTCGCATGCTTAATACGATAAACGTATCTACTGACTGAATAGCTATATGGTCCTGGCCTGGTACGCCAATCGTAACGTACCTGCTAATAACAGGAAGAAAAGAGCGCATCCTGGTATGGCCAGTCAGCCGAAACGTCTCTAACACTTTGGAGGTCTGGAGGTCGTGTGAAAAGAAAACTATCCCGGTAGGGTAAGCTAATTGAACGGTACCTTTGAAGGGCGGGGGGGGGGGGGGGGAGATCATATCAATGAAATGTATTGGTAGGGGATGCCATTTAAACATTTAAAAGATTCTTACTTTGTGTTTAATACACTTGTGTGAAATGTTAGATAAATGCTTAATTCTACTAACTACTCTATAAAGGGTCGCCAAATGCCAGAGAATTAATGGTTGATAAAGTAAAGGAATATATTCCATTGGCCATATGCTAATAGGAAGCTTTCCATCGTATGGAAAAGGTTTGCACACCGGAACTGTCAAAAGGAACATGTCCCTCAATAGAAGTATGAATGGCGACCCGGGTAAATCCACATACAAAGAATGACAGAGGTTCACTAACTACCGAAATAATAGCAAAAAGCATTCAATCATCTCACACTTATTTCACAATTCTCTACAAACTAAAAGAAAAAATAAATGTAGCGAACATCTAAGTTCAAAACTAACCAAATGCACAGGCAGCATCAAAACTAACCAAATGCACAGGCAGCATCAAACTGTCTCAGTTACTCTTAATACAAACGCGGTAGGCCCGCAAGGTACTTGGAAATATAGTATAAAAGAGGTGTAACCTCCAGAGATCCTGACAGAATCAACTGCAAATGATGTAGCAGAAGTAACTGCTTTACCCGTAATAAAAGAGGAGGTGCTATTCATACACGCACAGGAACTAATACATACACTTGGCAAGGTAACGTGCAAGACCGGGTAATGCGAGGTTCACTCTAGCAAGAATCCTCTTTCGAATCACGAAAGAAATTAACTAACGGAAAAAAGAATCGTGCCTACAGCTTGAAGCAAAATCTAACGTTATCGTCACATTCTAAAATTCACGCGATCCTACTCCCAGTTAATTTCAAACTCCGAACCCGGTACACTTACAGTTCTTCACAGTACCAGAGTAGAACCCGATTCTATACTGTTTCAGAATCGGACCACGAATCTGTACTGCTCCAGGATAGGATCTAGAATTCCAGAGAAGTTTTAAAACAAACACCGTCCGAACACCCCTTGGAGGCCGAAGGGGCCCGACCGGCCGCCGTGTCATCCTCAGACCTTGGGAGTCACCGTATGCAGATACGGAGGGGCAAGTGGGCAGCACACTGCTCTCCCAGCCGTCGTCAGTATTCGTTGTCAGTTTTCGTTGCCGGTGCCGCTACTTGGCAGAGAAGTAGATCCTCAACTGGCGTCACAAGGGTTGAGTGCACCCCGCTTATCATACAGCACTAGGCAGACCAAAGACGGTGACCCATCCAAGTTCTAGCCAAGCTCGACAGCGCTTAAATTGGGTTACTGGACGGGAACCGGTGTTACCACTGCGGCAATGCCGCTGGCTCCATAGAAGTATTCGTCTATCTAAATTCTGGCATCCTGCAAAGAAAAAGTCTGTCATAAACCAGTGCTCATGGCTATTTGATGACCTAACAGAAGAGAGGAAATCTTCCATTAGAATAACCTTCCTGTTCTCCTGTGTAAAGAAATCGGCAACGGTACATCCTGCGAGTCAGTATCATGCTTAATAATGTGTAAAATTTTTCCATTATTCGAAATTATGTAAATCGCATTTAAATATTTTGGTCAGGTAGGTGCCTAAATATTATCTGATTAGACTTCGAAAATACTGATTTTAAACTATATCAAACATTTTAGTAGAAGTCACAGTGCAAATAAGCGTTAGTAATTTAAATTACATCACCAACAACGTATAACCACAGTAAATTAACGTTACAAGTTCAGCACAGATAATTACGATATAATTAATATGCTTATCTTGTAAAAGTGTAACTTAATAATTAAGTTCGTTCACCATTATAGTTTTGTGTGAGACAAATAGGGAAATTGGGAAATTCATAGAGGTTTCTAATTCAGTTAATAATGTGTTGCACAACTATTCAATATGTGAACCAGTTTTTCGTGCAGACGGACAAGGAATTGTGTATTGCGTTTCTCTGAAAGCTGGAAGAGTGGACAAAATATAAATTTCAGTTTCAGTCATTAATTTACGTTTATTTTTGAAAAATGAGCCTAGAGTTTACTAAATCCAGTAGATGCTACCACCTATATTTACCAGACTAACTTTATGCATTCCTAGTTGAAATGCACCATTTCACAATTCGACTGCAAGATTTTAGTCTTGTATTTAATATTATGCCGACCTCCGAAGAACTCGTTATTGATGTACCAGATCCAACCGGTTAATTCCTAGTAGGATAATGTGGGGACTAAACCACCCTTTGGATTTATGAAGTCACATTAAATTTCAGATTTTCTTAAGTGTCTAAAACAAACTTCATGATCCATACACCATTATTTTGCTGTTCAGATAGTAATTGATAATCACAGACTGAATTTACAATGAAATTATATACTGAGGCTGTGTCGACCTGTTCTACCGACAACTCTGAAAACCTGGCGCGGTTTCGTACATTCGAAATAGAAGATCGGCGACCTAAGAGTAGATCTGCTGAAGCAACAGCCATGTTCCTCATTCAATCCGTTATCGTGAATGACCGGGGATTGGCAGCCAAAGAGATACAGGGAACCTTTTCTCAAAATGGTATTGACTGGGACTCGAAACATAGAAAAGCTCTCAGCGAAATTCGTTTCCCAGTTTTCGACGCAGATGGCAAGTGTGAGTGAGGTACCGTGTCCCGCTGTCAAATCGACTTTGGAGAAATCCTAAGAGGTTTCTCTACGCTACGGAAGAAAATGTGGTTTCCTCCGTAGTGACGGCAGACGAGGTGAGCTTTGTCTTTCGTCGCTGAGGTAATGTATTACGTGAGAGGGAAGCTCTGACGGCAACTTACCTCCAGTTCATTGATGTTAAACAGATGTTTAAGCTCTTCTCTAAATTTTGCATTTGTGTATTCTATACTGCATATGATTTTTGTTTGAAGAATGCAAAAATTTCATAGGAGATCCCTAAATCATCGATTGTTAATTAACAGTTAAACGCTTAGCCTTTTTTTTGTAATAGAAGTTTCCTGTAATCTCCTTCTTCTGTTCTAGTCGTATCTGTAACATATGTAAATATGATTACACAATAGTTTAACTGCGAAATAATTGTTAGTATACATTGTAATAGTTTAACATCACAAAATTAGTATTTAGATAAGGTCAATACAAATAAATTAAATAATACAGTCTCAGTAAATGTATTGCGAATATGTGAGGCAATATAGTAATCCCGAGTTCATTCAAAAATTCAAATCGTATGAATTGAAAGTAAATAGTAAATAACTAAATTAACAATAAAGAAACAAAACCATCTGATGTAGTATTTAGAGCAGCCGAAGGCTGTATCGAATTTGTGGCTAATTAGGCCCAATTTTTAACCATAATATACAGAAGATCACTCAACAAATAAATCATGTCCACTGATTGGAAGAAAGCACATGTTGCACGCATCTACAAGTAGGTCAAAAGAAGTGATCCACAAAATCACCGTCCAGTGTCTTTGATATTCATTTATTATATAATCTTATAACATATTCTCAGCTCAAGTGCAAGGATATATCTTCAACAGAATGATTTCCTACATACTATCCAGCATGAATTCCAAAAACATCGATGATGCGAAACCCGACTCATGCCACTCTCATATGACACCCTGAAACCCTTAGATCAGGGCAGTCAGATAGATGCAATATTTCCTGACCTACGAAATGTTGTGGCGTATCAAGACAGCCACGCCACTCGGAAGTAGCCGAAATGTACGCGTTAACTCACGCCGGCTTGCGTGAGGTCTGAAACAGGATACGTAATGAATGCTATAAAGAAAAGTACGTAGCTTCTTTAATACTTAACTTTAATCCATCATTTGTATACAGCATTCTTGATGATACAAGTGAGACTCTCCAGAAATGGTTAATGGCGCCTTGCTAGGGCGTAGCCATGGACTTAGCTGAAGGCTGTTCTAACTGTCTCTCGGCAAATGAGAGAAAGGCTTCGTCAGTGTAGTCGCTAGCAAAGTCGTCATACAACTGGGGACGAGTCCTAGTACGTCTCTCTAGACCTGCCGTGTGGTGGCGCTCGGTCTGCAATTACTGACAGTGGCGACACGCGGGTCCGACATGTACTAATGGACCGCGGCCGATTTAAAGCCACCACCTAGCAAGTGTGGTGTCTGGCGGTGACACCACACGAAAAACATTGACTCAGCACTTGTGAGGCAACACATATACGTGCTGTCGAAAGTATGATAGTGTGAGACATCAAGCAAAATTTATGACTGAGTTGTGCATATTATCTTGGGTGGAGAGTCATCGACAGATATGGATGTGAGGATGTAGCACAGGTAAGTTTGTTGGGACCCTTGCTGTTCGTATTGTATATTAATGACCTTGTAGACAAAACTGTCGCCCCAGACTTTTCGTAGGTAATGAAGTTATCTACAGTGAAGTGCTGTCTGAAAATAGCTGCACAAATGTTCAGTCAGCTCTTGATAACATGAAATATATTCGTAGCTGCGAATACGAACAACCTGTCAGCTGTATAATGGAATGACTACAATGAAATTTTGTGCCATGCCGGGACTCGAACCCGGATTTCCCCGTTTTACGCGAGCGGTCGCCTTAACCACTTTATCTCTCCGTGCACAACCCACAGCTAGACCCAAACTTTAAAATGTGGTCGTTCCTGAGTCATAAACTGCACTCGTGCGCACATTATTTAATACCCGTAAAGGGAATGACATTGTAATTGAAAGTCGCTGCCTGGTATCGGCGGATAAATACGACATTCCATTGCCTATGTTGTTAAGAAGTACGATACGATGTTACTTCGAGATTTTGATAAATTTTCAGAGTGGCTCAAA
The DNA here is from genome assembly GCF_023864275.1 of Schistocerca cancellata. Lineage (NCBI taxonomy): Eukaryota > Metazoa > Arthropoda > Insecta > Orthoptera > Acrididae > Schistocerca > Schistocerca cancellata. Next base: position 351,624,106 of record NC_064628.1, read on the forward strand.
GGTTTGTAACTTGATCTAAATGTTCAGAAATATAAAATTATGCACTGTACAAAACGGATAGACGTAGTATCCTATGACCACAATACCAGCGAGTCACAGCTGTAATCGGTCAACTCGTACAAATACCTGGTTGTAAAAATTTGTAGGGATATTAAATGAAGCACATAGACTCAGTCATAGATAAAGCAAACGACATATTTCGGTTCATTGATACATATCAGGGAATTTGTCTTCAACGGTGTTCACAAAACACTCGTGGGACCCATCTTAGAACATTGCCACCGTCTAAGCCAGCTTCGAAAGGACGCAGTCGTATTAATCATGTTAAATCGGCTGGTTGATTTGAGGGAATCGACCAAACGGTGCGGACATCGGTCGCATCGGATTAGGGAAGAATGGAGCAGGAAGTCGGCCGTACCCTTTCAAAGAAACCTTCCCGGCATTTGCCTGGAGCGATTTAGGGAAATCACAGGAAACCTAAATCAGAATGACCGGACGCGGGATTGAACCGGCGTCCTCCCGAATACGAGTCTTGTGTGCTAACCACTGCGCCAACTCGCTCGGTAGAATCATGTTAAATTCTCTCGGATGGAGGAATATGGAGGCAAGCCGGCCTTGCTGGCGGTACTGCACGATCTGGCGACGAAAGGCCAAATAGTGTACTGTGGGCATGCTACTTGTTAGAAACCACAAAAGAGTAGTGTAGTGCTGGGACAGGGCTTGCTTAGCACGAGCAAAAGATGCTGGTGTCTGCCGACTGGAAGTTGCTAACCTTTCAGTTTTTTAAAGGGAGTGCAGATTCTTTTTCATCTCCTGTTTGAAAAAATGATTCAAATGGCGCTAAGCACTATGGGACTTAACATCTGAGGTCATCAGTCCCCTAGACTTAGAACTACTTAAACCTAACTAACCTAAGGATATAACACACATCCGTGCCCGAGGAAGGATTCGAACCTGCGACCGTAGCAGCAGCGCGGTTCCAGACTGAAGCGCCTGTAATTGTTCGGCCACAGTAGCCGGCTCCTATTTGCAAAGTCGTACCAATGCACTCATTAAAATCATATCTGTAAGCAATAATACCTAATTGTCCACATATTCATTCCTTTCCTCATTCTGAGTTTGTGGTGTTTAATAACAATTTGATTTATGAGTTATAGTTATGATACGTCGTCTATTACATTAATGTTACTGTGGTGCTTTATCTCACAACGTTTTAATGTGGCATCTAAGACTTTTTCGTCCGAATGAGTTAAGACTGAACTACGAGAGCCACACATTCCAGTATCATTTTCTAGTACATTTTAGTGGTAAGGAATGCTCCTATCTGCTGCTATTTTATGAGATATTTATCAAGAAACTTTGAAATGTTTCTATCGGTCTGGCAACAGACAGAAGTTTATCTAACTTTTCTACTGAAAAAGTATTCCTTATACTGTTATAAAGATATAGAGTTACTGCTTGTTTCATTATCTTGATCTTTTCTCAAATAGAAAAGTTGCACGAAAGAAAATACCGATAACCAGTTAATTAAAGCATAAAAGCCGCGCGGGATTAGCCGAGCAGTCGGGGGCGCTGCAGTCATGGACTGTGCGGCTGGTCCCGGCGGAGGCTCGAGTCCTCCCTCGGGCATGGGTGTGTGTGTCTGTCCTTAGGATAATTTAGGTTAAGTAGTGTGTAAGCTTAGGGGCTGATGACCTTAGCAAGTTAGTCCCATAAGATTTAAAAAAAAAACATAAAATAAATAACTGCTTATAAAAGCAGGCTTCCGCGGCCATTGTCACATTCAATTAAATTTTTCTGGGTTTGTGACCGCGTTGTCAATATATATATATAAAACCAGTGACCTTTCGGCCCCAGTTTGCAAGCGACCATCTTCACGGTGTTGCGACAGGGACCGAAACGTCGGTAGTTTTCATATATATTGACAATTCGGTCAAAAGCCCAGAAAACTTTTATTGAAAATAACTGATTAATTGGGACTGGCGTCCCATTCCACATGTAACACATTACATGGTGCATTTTCTAAAAGAGGATATTAATAGTCGCTGCCTAAGTTACAAGTACTGGCACTACAGCTGTGAGAAGAAATAGTTCAACCGAGCGTTAAACGGTCCCCACACACTGAAGCGATTTCTCAGTGGGCGCAATTAGCCACGGTGGATTCGCAGCGATGGTCCGGCGGCACCAGACCGGCAGAAAAGCGTTTTCTGTCGACTGTTCACACTAGAGCGAAGTCTGCCGAGGCGGCTCTGCCGTTAAAATCTCGTTTCAGCCAACCAAACACTCATGGGTTTGTTTAGTTTCTCTAAATAATTTACTGCGAATTCTCAAAAGGTTCCTTTGATTTCTTAACCATGCTTCCCCCAATCCGCTAGTATTCACGTGATACTACGTCCTAGCCTCACTTCCTCCTCTGTCACGCATCGAAAAGATCCATATCAACCACGTAAACTCTAACGGAGCGAAATTATGTATCCCTGGTAATGGTGCGTTATGCCATGACTACATAGCTATTACAAGATGAGCTGCTTGTACAAGAACTGTTGATATTTTTAAAAATATCGGGAATCTGATATATCGATATTTAAAAAATACCATTGTCGCCTCTCATTACCTCGAAAATAAGTATCGATAAATCGACGGGAAAAATATCGACATACGGACTATAAAAAGATTGGTTGCACATTCAAACATACTCCTGGTTTTAGAACTGTGTACTTAAGTACTTATTTATTACTAGATATCCTGTACAGCCGCCCCCCCCCCCCCCCCATGAACCATGGACCTTGCCGTTGGTGGGGAGGCTTGCGTGCCTCAGCGATACAGATAGCCGTACCGTAGGTACAACCACAACGGAGGGGTATCTGTTGAGAGGCCAGACAAACGTGTGGTTCCTGAAGAGGGGCAGCAGCCTTTTCAGTAGTTGCAAGGGCAACAGTCTGGATGATTGACTGATCTGGCCTGGTAACAATAACCAAAACGGCCTTGCTGTGCTGGTACTGCGAACGGCTGAAAGCAAGGGGAAACTACGGCCGTAATTTTTCCCGAGGGCATGCAGCTTTACTGTATGATTAAATGATGATGGCGTCCTCTTGGGTAAAATATTCCGGAGGTAAAATAGTCCCCCATTCGGATCTCCGGGCGGGGACTACTCAAGAGGATGTCGTTATCAGGAGAAAGAAAACTGGCGTTCTACGGATCGGAGCGTGGAATGTCAGATCCCTTAATCGGGCAGGTAGGTTAGAAAATTTAAAAAGGGAAATGGATAGATTAAAGTTAGATATAGTGGGAATTAGTGAAGTTCGGTGGCAGGAGGAACAAGATTTCTGGTCAGGTGACTACAGGGTTATAAACACAAAGTCAAATAGGGGTAATGCAGGAGTAGGTTTAATAATGAATAGGAAAATAGGAATGCGGGTAAGCTACTACAAACAGCATAGTGAACGCATTATTGTGGCCAAGATAGATACGAAGCCCACACCTACTACAGTAGTAATTGTGAAGGGAGACGAAAATTTAATAGTCATGGGTGACTGGAATTCGAGTGTAGGAAAAGGGAGAGAAGGAAACGTAGTAGGTGAATATGGATTGGGGCTAAGAAATGAAAGAGGAAGCCGCCTGGTAGAATTTTGCACAGAGCACAACTTAATCATAGCTAACACTTGGTTTAAGAATCATGATAGAAGGTTGTATACATGGAAGAATCCTGGAGATACTAAAAGGTATCAGATAGATTATATAATGGTAAGACAGAGATTTAGGAACCAGGTTTTAAATTGTAAGACATTTCCAGGGGCAGATGTGGACTCTGACCACAATCTATTGGTTATGACCTGTAGATTAAAACTGAAGAAACTGCAAAAAGGTGGGAATTTAAGGAGATGGGACCTGGATAAACTGAAAGAACCAGAGGTTGTACAGAGTTTCAGGGAGAGCATAAGGGAACAATTGACAGGAATGGGGGAAAGAAATACGGTAGCAGAGGAATGGGTAGCTTTGAGGGATGAAGTAGTGAAGGCAGCAGAGGATCAAGTAGGTAAAAAGACGAGGGCTAGTAGAAATCCTTGGGTAACAGAAGAAATATTGAATTTAATTGATGAAAGGAGAAAATATAAAAATGCAGTAAATGAAGCAGGCAAAAAGGAATACAAACGTCTCAAAAATGAGATCGACAGGAAGTGCAAAATGGCTAAGCAGGGATGGCTAGAGGACAAATGTAAGGATATAGAGGCTTATCTCACTAGGGGTAAGATAGATACTGCCTACAGGAAAATTAAAGAGACCTTTGGAGATAAGAGAACCACTTGTATGAATATCAAGAGCTCAGATGGAAACCCAGTTCTAAGCAAAGAAAGGAAAGCAGGAAGGTGGAAGGAGTATATAGAGGGTCTATACAAGGGCGATGTACTTGAGGACAATATTATGGAAATTGAAGAGGATGTAGATGAAGATGAAATGGGAGATACGATACTGCGTGAAGAGTTTGACAGAGCACTGAAAGACCTCAGTCGAAACAAGGCCCCCGGAGTAGACAACATTCCATTGGAACTACTGACGGCCTTGGGAGAGCCAGTCCTGACAAAACTCTACCATCTGGTGAGCAAGATGTATGAGACAGGTGAAATACCCTCAGACTTCAAGAAGAATATAATAATTCCAATCCCAAAGAAAGCAGGTGTTGACAGATGTGAAAATTACCGAACAATCAGTTTGATAAGCCACAGCTGCAAAATACTAACACGAATTCTTTACAGACGAATGGAAAAACTAGTAGAAGCCAACCTCGGGGAAGATCAGTTTGGATTCCGTAGAAATACTGGAACACGTGAGGCAATACTGACCTTACGACTTATCTTAGAAGAAAGATTAAGGAAAGGCAAACCTACGTTTCTAGCATTTGTAGACTTAGAGAAAGCTTTTGACAATGTTGACTGGAATAATCTCTTTCAAATTCTAAAGGTGGCAGGGGTAAAATACAGGGAGCGAAAGGCTATTTACAATTTGTACAGAAACCAGATGGCAGTTATAAGAGTCGAGGGACATGAAAGGGAAGCAGCGGTGGGAAAGGGAGTAAGACAGGGTTGTAGCCTCTCCCCGATGTTATTCAATCTGTATATTGAGCAAGCAATAAAGGAAACAAAAGTAAATTTCGGAGTAGGTATTAAAATCCATGGAGAAGAAATTAAAACATTGAGGTTCGCCGATGACATTGTAATTCTGTCAGAGACAACAAAGGACTTGGAAGAGCAGTTGAACGGAATGGATGGTATCTTGAAGGGAGGATATAAGATGAACATCAACAAATGCAAAACGAGGATAATTGAATGTAGTGGAGTTAAGTCGGGTGATGCTGAGGGAATTAGATTAGGAAATGAGACACTTAAAGTAGTAAAGGAGTTTTGCTATTTGGGGAGCAAAATAACTGATGATGGTCGAAGTAGAGAGGATATAAAATGTAGACTGGCAATGGCAAGGAAAGCGTTTCTGAAGAAGAGAAATTTGTTAACATCGAGTATAGATTTAAGTGTCAGGAAGTCATTTCTGAAAGTATTTGTATGGAGTGTAGCCATGTATGGAAGTGAAACATGGACAGTAAATAGTTTGGACAAGAAGAGAATAGAATCTTTCGAAATGTGGTGCTACAGAAGAATGCTGAAGATTAGATGGGTAGATCACATAACTAATGAGGAAGTATTGAATAGGATTGGGGAGGAGAGAAGTTTGTGGCACAACTTGACCAGAAGAAGGGATCGGTTGGTAGGACATGTTCTGAGGCATCAAGGGATCACCAATTTAGTATTGGAGGGCAGCGTGGAGGGTAAAAATCGTAGGGGGAGACCAAGAGATGAATACACTAAGCAGATTCAGAAGGATGTAGGTTGCAGTAGGTACTGGGAGATGAAGAAGCTTGCACAGGATAGAGTAGCATGGAGAGCTGCATCAAACCAGTCTCAGGACTGAAGACCACAACAACAACAACAACAACATCCTGTACAGCAACAAACTAGCAACCTGCCTATCTCCCTTACAGCAAGAACTGACAGGAAAACGATGCACATTCACGCTTGGCGATAACTACTTTGCCAACAATGATGACTGCATGTAAGTGGCACAATAAATGGCGTCCGATGGGTCCGTCTTTCGGATTCATCACATATCGAATTTGTCTGAAACATTTCATATAGACATCCCTGCTTTTTCATTTCTACCAAAGCCAGCGACCTAGCAGTTGTAGTGTCAAAATTGTGTGGTGAAGCTAAGCGTTGCAGTATCTGTTGGTAGTGCCGAACGCCGATTACGTCAGCATTTCCCCTCACTCGTCTCCGGCCACTGCAAAGACCAAATCTTGTCATTCAGATTTTTGTTCGTACATTTGTTTGTGGAATAGTGGCGTGGATGTATGTGGCTCGCTCACCCAGCCTAAGTTTTATTCTAGGCCAGCTTACCTCCCTTCTTTCATCCTCTTTGGTATTGATGTCAATCAGCCATTAAAATAGCATGTTGAATGCGCAGTCGTCGATGGTGCTTTGTGAGCGAGGAAGTGTGAGGGATTAAGAATGTGTCACAGAGAAGCGTCGGTTTACTGTGTTTGTACAAGCGCTGACTAAATGCTACACATGTACTCAGTAAAATCCCGCTATTCCAAACCCCACAACTTCTAAATTTCGGAGCATCCGAACAAAATCAGGGATGATGGAAAAAATTAAATAAAAAGCTTATGTTAGTGTAAAGAAAGTATTTCGTTATGCTGTAGAACACAGCAACTCATTACTGAAACGCAGTTTATAGTTTTGTATTAACTGTAACACATGTTTATGAAGCAGTACTGTAATTTTCACTTACATTACTTTGTAGAATCGGTCTTCTTCTTTTGCCGTAAAGAACTGAACCTGCCTGATAATGTAATGTCGTGCCAGAGTAGTATGAACATCACGTCGCTTGGTGTGGCAACGAAGTGCTGTTCTAATGCCAATTAAATGGCGTCTACAGAATCAGCATGTGAGAAAATATGTTTAGGGGTGTCTTCTCTTCGTCTTGTCATGAGGTCGATTCTGACTACAGAGACAATGGCCTCATCAGTAATTTCTTGATGGCCATTATCATCGACTGATATCCATTCTTGAAGGTATTATCCCCTGCATCCTCGCACCCTGGGATTTATTGACCAAGCTGGAGGATATCAATATTGCCTCATGCCGGAATGGATGGGGTTGCTCGAAACACAGTTGTTTGCACAATGTTCGTATTAAATCTTTGCTCGAATTGTCCCAAACCTCAGCCAGCCAGTAGATAACGTCCTTCATATTATGTTTTTCGGTTTTTCTAGGATGGAAAAGTCCTTTCTTTCAATTAGAAATTGTAGACGCTTTTTTCTGTAGCTAGACTTTAAGTTTTGTAAGACACCTTCATCCATTGGTTGCAAAATAGGGGTTACATTTGGTGGGGAAGAAAAGAAAACCTTTGCTATCTCCATTGACTATCTGCGTTTCTGAAGGATAAGATGGAGCATTATCAATCAAAACTAGAGCTCGATGTAGCAGTCCATTTTCCGTATCGCATCTTCCAACAGAGGGAACAAATTGTTTCACTAGGCACTCACTGTACAGAGAACCTGTCATCCAAGTTCTGTTCTCAGTTTTGTAACAAAAATGGAGAGCATTCATAGTCATATATTTCAGGGCACGTGGTTTTGCAGACTTCCCAATTACCGTGAGCGGTAATTTGTTTGTTGCCGCGGCGTTGCTAGAGGCTAGAACAGTATGCCGTTGTTTATTCATCTTAAAACCTGGTGCAGCAGCTTTCGAAGCAAACCTTTTGGTAGTGAGTGCTTTGAACTTCAGTTTCGTTAACGTTAAAAATTAGCTGCGTCGAGTATTTTTCTGACGATATGAAGTCTGCAAACTCATCTAAGGATGTATCTGAGGAGGAAACATCGGTTGATAATTTTTCTCCACTTATCCATCGCTAACTGTCGTATCCCGTTTCTCTTGTGCCAACGGTCTAACCAACCGTTGCTGGCAGTAAATGTTACATCACTATTCACAGGTTTGCTCAGTTGTGGCGTTGTTCCAAAGCTCCCTCACTAGTTGTGTTGCGAGAGTTTTCAATTTTCCTCCGATTTTTTTCTTTATCGACACCCACCAAATTCAGTAGTCAATTTTGTACCACTTTCCCCACTGTCACGCCATTTAAGCACTTCCAGTTTTTCTTTTAATGTACAGGAACTATGTTTTCGGTTGCATGACACTGCAGTGTACGGTGTATCGTCTGTTTTATTCAGTACGTACAGTATTAATTTATGAAAGAAAAGCACGAACATAATGCTATATACGTAAACCAAATTTATTCTGTATAGTACAAGTAGGATAGTTGTTAACAGTAGGCAGGAAAACTGTGACTCCTCTGAACAAGGTAGCAACACTAGCGCATGCGAACGGCTATGTGGCTGTATTATTGTAGACTGTAGAGGATTGAACGTATCTCTACGCTACGTAGCCTTATGCTGGTAATCCTACACAGTAGCTGTATCTATATATGTACAACATACCTTTTAAAGAAAATCCGAACATTTGTGAATCCGAGAAGACGGCTCCTGCAATGACAGCGCTGCTGCTGTTATCGAATAATACCGTCGGCGCTTCCCGACATGTCGAATTCCCGATCACGGGGTGTTTACCAAAGTTTTCAGCTCATTTGTTCTGAACGTGCAGTTCAACAACCTGTGCAGGAACAGTAACACATTGTTGAAATTATTCAGCGTAGTCCTGCTGCCAGCCACGTCCACTTTTTGCACATACCAATGTCTCACGAAGACGAGTATGGCGGTTATCACATGCCTGAAACTTGTACCCATTCCACATACAGCGGTTTCACGGTCTTCACACTGGCGACAATACGACATGATTTTAATTTTGTCACGACTTAAACGACAATTGTCATTTGCTTCCATTAACACTATTCACTGATGAAGGCACGTTTACACGAGACGGAATCAACAACACATTTAATAATCGACGGTCGCAGGAAAATCCACACGCTACAGAGGAAACCCATTTCCAAGTTCGTTTTTAGGTCAATGTTGATATGGCATGTAAGACGTTAATAGGTCCGAATTACTTGCAAGGTTTTTTTGTTTTTGTTTTTTAGATTCGTTTGTTGAACTCCTTAACAACGTACCCTTGGCCATGCGGACTGCGATGTACTTTCAGTATAAGGGAGCCCTTCCACATTTTACCAGACGTGTGAGGTAACATCTCAACAGCACTTATCCTAATCGTTGAACTGGTAGTGGTAGCGCAATTAACTGGCCGCCATTATCGCCCGACATCACGCCTACAGATTTTTTTTGTTATGGGGTTGGGTGAAGTCTGAGGTGTACAAACGAAAGATGAACACGAGAGACAGACTGCTTAGTTGCATCACAGACGCATCTGATCTCGTTAGGGAACGTGCAGAGGCACTCAGACAAGTAACACAGCATGTTCTCCCAAGAGCGCACAAGAGCACTGAAGTTGACGATGACATATTCGAACATTTATTATGAATACCTGTAATGTGACACGAACGGTGACTCTTAGAGCTGAATCAGTTAAAAATACATATTTTTAACCAATACTTTGTAAAACGCTTGTTGCAATGTTTACTAATTGTTGTACATATGTAAAGCTGACAGACTATTGAGTAATACAGAAAATAGATAACAATGAACATGAAATGTGTTCTGTCTCGGAAACCATTCGGAATAGGATACTAAGAAGTTGTTTGGTTCAAATGATCGTACCGGTCATGTCCCTGAATATTGATCAGTCCTGGGACACCCTGTGTTGTATCGTATTGTATGTTAACCGGGAACCTAGAAACGACGTAGAGGCTCCGTCCCCGCCGCTGCCGCAGTGGTCCGCAACCCCCCGACGACCACCGCAGTCCACTTCACCCCTCCACCGCCCCACACCAAACCCAGCGTTATTGTGCGGTTCGGACCCCGGTGGACCCCCCAGGGAACGTCTCACACCAGACGAGTGTAACCCCTATGTTTGCGTGGTAGAGTAATGGTGGTGTACGCGTACGTGGATAACTTGTTTGCGCAGCAATCGCCGACATAGTGTAGCTTAGGCGGAATAAGTGGAACCAGCCCGCATTCACCGAGGCAGATAGAAAACCGCCTAAAAACCATCCGCAGGCTGGCCAGCTCACTGGACCTCAACACAAGTCCGCCGAGCGGATTCGTGCCGGGAGCCAGGCGCTCCTTCCCACTCTGGAAACACCCTGTATTAGAAACATGACATGCGTGCAAAGAGAACTTGCTATCTGTGATGGTCCCTGAGTACTATTTTGCACCACAGAATAGTTTGCAATAATTGGCCTTCAGGGTTCCTGTAAACTTGTAGAAATTGTCATTCGATTTATAAGACGATGATAATGGCGCATGGATTGTTTAATGCCACAGGAACGGCGTCACAAGTCATCATAATAAAAGAAGCAGCCTGAACTGCAGTTGGGCAGTAGTGGACGGTTCTGGAAGGAGTCGGAAGGAAGGTTATGGTTGAACGTCGCATCGGACGGTTCTGGAGGGTGTTGAGGCACTTAGTTCAGTGATTCTGATTTTTCGATTTTATTAAGTAGCATGGTGGCAGTACTTAGTACGCCTTGTGCAAGGGAAGCATGATGCCTGTTTTTGTATTGCACAATAGTAAACAAACGTAACTCTAAGTTCTTTTTGGCATTTATAAATTGAAAATCCTCTCAGACATAAAAGGAAGTCGTTGATCTGTAGCGTTGGACAAACCAATGACCACAAGATTGAGTATAGCATCCGCTCAAAAGAGTATGGACGCGCTTACGCAGTGCGTAATTGACCGCTATTTGGCACGAGAGGCAGACATCAGTACAAATGCAGGCGAGGAGTACTGTGTTGTTGCCGGCCGGTGTGGCCGTGCGGTTCTAGGCGCTTCAGTCTGGAACCGCGTGACCGCTACGGTCGCAGATTCGAATCCTGCTTCGGGCATGGATGTGTGTGATGTCCTTAGGTTAGTTAGGTTTAAGTAGTTCTAAGTTCTAGGGTACTGATGGCCACAGATGTTAAGTCCCATAGTGCTTAGAGCCATTTGAACCATTTTTTAGTACTGTTTTGTCAGCAGAAGAGTAATAACAGCAGAACGGATTGGTAAGGAGAGCTCAATGACTTCGACTTGGATGTCACCTGAGTGACAAATTCACCAGGGATATTTCAACCCTTCTAGAGCTGCCGGTGATGTGATTGTGAAGTGAAAAAGTTACCGAGCAGCCACTGCTGAATCCAAGACTGTGTAGACTTCTTGTACTGACCGATATGGACCATCTAATATTGTGGAGGGTGGCTGCAAATAAATCACATGAAGGCTGCGGAAGGATTTACTCGTCAGTTCAGAAGAACTACCAGCAGCCCGGTTCTCACAGTGAATGTGCGTAGGGCATTAAAACGAATGGGGTTCAAGGGTCGATCAGCTTCTCGTAAGCCACACATTTCTGTACACATGAGCTGATGTAAAGAGCGATGCCGCAGGACAGTGGATCTGAAACTTCCTGGCAGATTAAAACTGTGTGCCGGACCGAGACTCGAACTCGGGACCTTCGCATTTTGCGGACAACTGCTCTACCATCTGAGCTACCCAAGCACGACTTACGACCCGCCCTTACAGCTTCAATTCTGCCAGTACCTCGTCTCGTACCTTCCAAACTTCACAGAAGCTCTTCTGCGTACATGTTTGAGTCTCGGTCCGGCACACAGTTTTAATATGCCAGGAAGTTTCACATCAGCGCACTTCCCGCTGCAGAGTGAAAATCTCAACGAGGACAGTGGATGTCCGGAAAGGAGTGATTTCGAGAAGTAAATTACGCTATACCTACATCTAAATCTACATACGTACTCCGCAAGCCACCGTATGGTGTGTGGCGGAGATTACCCTTTACCACTATTAGACATTTCCGTTTCTGTTCCACTCGCAAATAGAGCAAGGGAGAAACAACTGTCTATATACCTCAGTACGAGTCCTATTCTCTCTAATTTTATCATCGTCGTCCGTACGCGAAATGTACGCTGACGGTAATGGAACTGCCGTGCAGCCAGCTTCAATTGCCAGTTCCCTAAATTTTCTCCGTAGGGCTTCTCGAAAAGAACGTCGTCTTCCCTCCAGCGATTCCCGTTGAGTTCCCGAGGCATCTCCATAATGTTGTATGTTAACCGGGCACCTAGAAACGACGGAGAGGCTCCGTCCCCGCCGCAGCCGCAGTGGTCCACAACCCCACGACGACTACCGCAGTCCACTTCACCCCCCCCCCCCCCGCCGCCCCACACCGAACCTAGGGTTATTGCTCGGTTCGACCCCCGGTGGACCCCCTCCCCCCCCCCCTCCCACAGGGAACGTCTCACACCAGACGAGTGTAACCCCTATGTTTGCGTGGTAGAGTGATGGTGGTGTACGCGTACGTGGATAACTTGTTTGCGCAGCAATCACCGACATAGTGTAGCTGAGGCGGTATAAGGGGAACCAGCCCGCATTCGCCGAGGCTGATGGAAAACCGCCTAAAAACCATCCACAGACTGGCCGGCTCACCGGACCTCGACACAAGTCCGCCGGGCGGATTCGTGCCGGGGACCAGGCGCTCCTTCCCACTCCGAAAAGTCGTGCGTCAGACCACTCGGCTAACCGGGCGGGCATCTCCATAATACTTGCGTGTTGTTCGAACCCACAATAAATCTAGCAGTCCGCCTCTGAATTGCTTGCATATCTTCCTTTAATCCGACCTGGTGCTGATCCCAAACACTCTACCAGTACTCAAAGTGTTCATTTAAGCCCACAATTCTTCCCACCGTGTAAAGAACGTAATAACTACTCTTGAATCTGTCTTTGTAATACGGTCAAACACTACTTTATATAGAAAGGGGCACTTATTCACCGTAATTCTTCCGAAGATATACTTTTAACTACTCGGAATAGTACCTAAAGGAGTAGTTGACTTAGAAACGATGTTATAAACTACCAATTTGTTACAGTAATTATGTTTATATCTGCGGAAATATTTTCGCAACACTGGAAGATTCCGTAATAAGCAATCACCAATCTTTACAGCTCCAAAGAAAAATTAGCCTTGTACGGAAGTGAAACGAGAAGAATAAGTTCTTCCGATAGGAAAAGGATGTGTAATGTGAGGCTTTTGGAGAATGCGAAAGATTAGAAGCGTAGTTCCTGTAAATTATGCGGAGGTACGGAGTCAAATGGGAAATAAAGATGTGACTAAATGAAGGGCATTGTTGATAGGACAGATTCTGAATCATTAAGGAATCGTTCGTTTGTTGATCGAGAGACTGTGGTGTGTAAAAATTATAGGAGAGTGAAGGGCGAATACACAGAGCACAGTCAAATGGATGTAGTTTGCCGTAGTTATTCGGAGACTTACAGTCTAGCACAGGACAGACCAGAATTTAGAGATGCTTCAAACCCGTCGCCAAACTAAGGAGTAACAGATATATGGAATTCAAGAAATTTCAGCCTTATGAACATTTTGTTAAGCATTTTCCTCATCACTTTCTAATCGAATGTGAGTAATGACATCTGACATAGTGTTTGCCACCAGCACAGAGTGTGTTAACGTAGAAAAGTAGCTGATTTTGCACACGAAGTGCAAGAAACAGAAGTAAGATCAGCAGATGAGATGAACGGAAGAAAACGGAAGAAGAAAGTGATGAGAAAAGCATGGCTAGTAAACAATGTGGTAAGGATACCGGCTCACTGTTGGAAAGAAGAAAAACGATTGGGATATCCCGAGATTGAAGCTATTGGGAGATCCAAAGACGGAAGCTACGCCGATGGTAACAGACAAATCTTTATCCTCCACTTGAATAAATAATGGCTTTAGGTTAGACGCCGATCACAAGGTAGTTTGATGGTCAGTTCCTGCCGCATGGGGTACACCTCTTCGTGCTACAGCTTGAACGCAACAGAATTTAGGAGGTTCCTAATAAATATTTTCAGAGTATTATGTGAAACTTCCCCTTTGGAAAATTATGAAATGACTATGCTGATAAACCTCTTACGTTATTAGATTTGCAAACAGCTGAGCAAAACTCATCGTACTCAGACAGTTTTCTCTTTACTTATTCTGATCATCACTAAACTGACACACAATATTTCTAGCGCAACGCAATCTGACTTTCAATAATCCCTACAAAAGAATGGCCCTGAGTAACAATAACCTACACCTTTCATGAATCACTTACCTCACAAAAATCTGCGTTACTGGAGCTACTGCAATACAGCGAGCGCCAATACTGCCAGCTAAATAAAAGATTCTAACTACTGAAGGCACTAACTACTGATAGGCACAGTTAGCAAATGAAAGATTTTGATAGAGAATAAACAATGTATTTACCTTAATAATGTACAAAAGTCATCATATATATATATTTATAAATTCATGACATCCATCTTCACAAATTTCCTTTTTCTGGCGGACACACGTCCAGATCGTCCGTTCTCTTAAGTCTGGCATTTCTTTATCCATATCCACCACTGCTGGCGGCTCACCTCCAGCTGAAAGATTCTACGCGCTGTTCACATCCAACTGCCCAACACTACAATAGCGAATATTCCAACAATGCCAACCAGCCACAGACCGCACAAAGCACAGTCAGTAATTTTCATACAGAGCTCTACGTGGCGTTACCAACATAAAAACCTAAACAGCCTACTGAGATATGTATAAGTATTACGTATAAGACAGCCGTAGTCGCCGGTGGCTCGTTACAGAGTCATTGCACTTTGATTTTTAATACCCATTTCCCTCTGTGTCTGTATTGCAAGAAAAATATTTTCAAAACAGTGCAAATGTCGATAGTATGTGCTTTTTACTTTCACTCACCGTGACTGTCGTTGACAACGGAAATGCTCACTGTACTGTTTTCCCATCATCTTGCATTCATCACTGCTAGTTCCAGTGCTGTACAGCAGTATGACTGTGTCTGCTGATGAGTTGTCTGATATGCAACTGACGTATGGGTTCTCTAAATGCAACAGAAGGAGGCCAGAAGGGCCCTCTCCAGAGCTGTTACCGCATCGATGGCAACCACTTGGCAGTTCTTTTCCATACTCCAAACGAATACCTTCCGAAAAATTTTCCTAACACTTCACTTGATGTTGGATATTAACAGATTTCTCTGTTTCACGAATGCTTTTGGGGCTAGTGCCATTCTGCACTCTATGTCTTCTCCACTCCGGCCATGCTCCGTTATTTTGCTGCCCAAATAGCAAAACTCATGTATTAATTTTAGTGTCTCATTTTATAATGCAATTCACTCAGCATCGCCTGATTTAATTCGACTACATTCCATACTCCTTGTTAATAGTATTGATGTTCATCTTACAATCTCTTTTCAAGAAACTATCCGTTCCACTCAACCGTTCTTCGAAGTCCAGTTGCTGTCTCTCACAGAATTACAATGTCATCGACAAATGTCCTAGTTTTCATTCTTCTCCCTGAACTTTCCATGTCGTCTCCAAATTAGTCCTTGGTATCTTTCACTGCTTGCTCAGTGTATAGATTAAATATCGTTGTGGATAAGCTACGAGCCTGTCTCACTCCCTTCCCGAATACTGCTTCCCTTTCACGTCCTTAGACTGTTACAATAATAGTCTGAACAAATTGAAAACAAGGTTTAATAACTTTCAGACGTCTTGACCACCCTGATTGTTATTTCATAAACTGCCTTACGCGTTTCAACATTCCGTCATTTTAAAAGGCTATAAAATACAATAAAAACAAATACAGTGTCATAATGTGAATCATAGAAAATTGTCAGATCGATACATTGTATGTCGTCAACATTCTTAAGGCCGGTATTACACTATCAAATTTCTTTGTCAAATATCTTTGTCAAAAATCTTTGTCAAAGATATTTGATGGTGTAATAGGGAACTTTGTTAAATGTCGTCCAATATTTGATCCGATCTAGGGCCTCGGTGTAGATTTGATCAAAGAAGTCGCTTGTCTTCTGTTCACTGCAATGTGACGTGTTACCACATGGAGCGCTAGCATCGCTGCAGCGTTCTGTCGTCTGTAGTGTTTTTATAAACACTGCCGGTAAATACAATAGGTGTGTGGCGACAACTATAAAATTAATAGAGATGTATGAAGCTGATGAGGCGCTTTACAACGTGAGGCACCCTGAATACAAAAATAGACTAAGAAGATGGGAGACTTGACCTGACCTGACCTAACGTAACCTAACCCTCTCCTGTAGCAAGGAATCGGAGTGTTACAGTGAGCCTGTCTTCTGCAGATGTAGCAGTTCTTAAGTGAATAGGCCGGCCGCGGTGGTCTAGCGGTTCTAGGCGCTCAGTCCGGAACCGGGGGACTGCTACGGTCGCAGGTTTGAATCCTGCCTCGGGCATGGATGTGTGTGATGTCCTTAGGTTAGTTAGGTTTAAGTAGTTTTAAGTTCTAGGGGACTGATGACCACAGATGTTAAGTCCCATAGTGCTCAGAGCCATTTCTTAAGTGAATATTGTGCTTTGTGATATGAGGATACACTTCACTGAGGACATACAGAAATGTAAGCTCATCCATTCTTAAGTAATTGATGTGTGACTTGACGTCCTCCACTATAAGCTCACGTAACAAGTTGTGTTGAATGCTTTTATCGTGTCGTCGTAACACCCACGGCTTCACCCAGGTATGTTTCCTTTTTTCCCCCGCTTCTCTTCCGCATGTGCACACAGAGCAATTGTGGTACATGCAACTGCTGCGGTTAATAACAAGTTGTTGTTGTCAGCCATCTTGAACTTTGACTAAAAATATGATGACAGTGTAATACCCCTTCTAGCGCTACGTCAAAGATCTTTGTCAAATATATTTGATGGAATATTTGATCACATCTTTGATCAAATCTTTGACAAATAAATTTGAAAGTGTAATACCGGCCTAAGCAAGAGTGAAGTGCAAGCTACATTTCGTTCCCCGCGTTTTATACCCGCTACCTTCAGATTATCGTGAGTGTCTTCCATACTTGCCGCTTGGGAGTTAATTCTGTGCAGTTGGTTGTTCACTGTATATAGCACGGAGTAACGTGGACTTCAACGTGAAAGTTAATAGGTGACCGACGATAAATACCGTATCTGCAGCTGGTCCAGTTACCTGCCCTCAGTTCACTTTTGAAGATAACGCCAGAGCGGGCCGAAAAGCGATTTCAGCGCTCGCCACCAAGTTTCGGGCGAGAGGAGGCGTTTATTTGACGCGGCGGTGGGACGTGTCGCCGCCCCGCGGCCGCGCTCATCAAACTCTGCTCGCTTCTTGCGGCCGGCTCGCTTCACCGCAATAACCAGCGGGGGGCGCTTGTTTGCTTTGACACCGGCGCCGCGCAACTAATTGGATTCGGCGCGGGCGCTGCAAGAAGTCGGGCGTTGCGGAAGCCGGCACTGAAAGCGAGCTGCGCTGCGTGCGCCGGCCCTCGCAGCCGCCAAATGGTTTGCGTCGCCCCACTTGTGGAGGGGCGGGGCGGGGCGTGGAGCAGGGCGGTTTCTCGTGTTTGCTGGAGGGGGCGCCGCTTCGAAAAAGGGGACTGTGGCGAGTTTATTTGCACCATTGGGCTGAGCAGTTCCGAGAGGCGTCACTTGAACCGTGAATTATTTTCAAAGAATATTCTTAAAAATTTACTGTATTTACTAGCGATTCATCAAGAACATTAACACATTTAATCACACTATGTAAGCATGGAAGTAGTTGCCAGGGAGTAACTGATGAAATCATAACCAAATTCCTTTTAACAAATGGGAATTTTATTCACTTTAATAGTGCCTAACAGCATTTTTTAAAAGAAACAGATTTAAAATTATAATCAGAAAGCACGCTTTAAATATCAAAGTTACAATTTATTCAGAGGCAGAAAGAAACAAGTTTTGACTGTATGAGCTTTCGGGCAGAGAACCTTGCCGCTCCCTTTTGACACGGCCGTAGTTACGACCGCTCACAACAGCCTCTGAAAGACTACACGGGTGCTAATCTGCAACGGACCAGATAACTTTAAACTAAGAGTTTTAACAATTAACATAAGCACACAAACTACGCACCCCCCGTAGGAGGGATGGAAATGTTACAAAACACTAGCAATTAAAATATTAACCTTGCCACCGAAGGTGCAACTTGATTTTAACTTCTAAGAAAAGTCTTATGGTGAAAGCGTGTCAACTTTATATACTAAAATGATCATTTAAATAAAAGTCCATAAAACGCAATCTTACATAAAATTCTACAAGGTTGGCCAACCAATAGTTAAGACGCTCTACAGTACACAGATACCGCCTCTCAAGATCATAGGCAATAATATCAAAGTTTCCCAAGATCAAAACATATTTCAGGTATCAGACCGTTACACTCCAAACACTAAATGCGTTAATACACCAAATCCGACAAACATGACAGAGGCAGCCACTAACGTACGGTAGATTGATAGGGAGCTTACCGAACAACCCGAACCGCAGGTTGCTCTAACCCGCCCCTACTCCACAAGGGAAAAACGGACCACCCAATTTATAAACAACCACATTCCCGCGGGTGGGCAAACGGAGAAGAATGGTGGGACGACCCCAAAGCAAAACGGCTGGTGATCTCACCAAGAAAACAAGTAGAATTTAACAAGAGTAAATCAAACAACATATCACCAATCACTTGACTTCTAATAAACTGCGATTTCTCGAGAAGACCTGGCGCAGCACCCCCAAATCGCTCTCCCGAACCGTCCGTTGTCAGCCGCTTCAACGGACGCAGGAAGGCGCGCCGATCTCCCGTCTCACGGTATCGCACCTCGCACCGGCCAGCCTGATGTCGTGGGTTGACTCCTGTTGCTCTCGTGTCGACCGCGAAGTCACTACCCCTCGCTATACGCCGCGCCCCACTGGACTCACGTGGCGACCTCACATGCGCCGACGCTCAAGACGGACAAGTCATCTTGTTTCTCAGTGCGCGACCGACCAACCGATCGATCCCACCGCCAATGACCATTGCCGAGCAAACTCGAGCAGATTGGCGGCCTAACGCGCAGACTTAGATGCAGGAACTAAGCCCCGACCGGGCGACCACTCGCTGCGTTCTCTTACTGGCGGAGTGGAAAGACTCTCATTTTGCCGGCTTTAAAGGTTGTTCCGAACGACAGACAGACACTAACTGCCTAACAAATGCGGACGAGAGACAGACTAGCAAGCTGTGGACGAGAGACTGACCCAGACTGACCTACTGGCGAGCTCATAGTGCCCATTAAATGCACGTGAACAGGCAACCTTTCCCCTTTCCCGCCAGAGGGAGACACCAAAGCTGCGATAGCCACAGCGGCGCCACCGCCAGAAACGGAGGGCGACTGCTTCACACTACGAGCTGCGGCGCGCTCTTCAAAACAGCAATTTTTACCACGACTCATCACTGTCGCTTTAATGTTCCGTATGTTAATAGGGAGATTTCCAACGAGCTGCAACGCTACGATGCTTTTGGTCTTAGACATGTACTTGAGGACATTCAGGAAAAACTTTCTATCTGTACTTCGTTCTTTACTTCATAAAAAGCAAGCTCCCATTAGCTGGCTCTCAACTCCTCTATTCCTATAGATGTATACTATCTGATCAAAAATAACCGACCACCAAGTAGTTTACCTTTATGGCGTCTTGAACTCGAGGGAGGGGGGGGGGGGGCGGTGTGGCCGAGCGGTTCTAGGCGCTTCACTCTGGAACCGCGCGACCGCTACGGTTCGAATCCTGCCTCGGGCATGGATGTGTGTGATGCCCTTACGTTAGTTAGGTTTAAAGGAACCACACCGTGGTTCAGGTCGAAAAAAATCGATTTTCGGTTTTCATCATATTTCGATAGAGTCAGGTTTTATTTAAGAACTGTGAAAAGGATTTTGGTGAAAAAAAATTTTTCGAGCATTTAAAGACCATTTTCCTACCACGTATGTTTATGTGCCACACCCATTTTCTGTCACCCACTTTTCTGCATATATTTTAGATCTTTATATCCCCTGCAATGCACGTTAGGTTTTTTTTTTTTGTTTTTTTTTTGCTCCCGAGTGTGTTGACTATCCTTGGAATGCAACAGTCGGTATTCTTTTGTTTCTGCTGTTTGTAAACAACACGCTTTCAAACACGCGGTTAGTTTTGTTCAAGTGTGATTAGATTAGATTAGATTTACTTTCATTCCAATTGATCCATAGTGAGGAGGTCCTCCAGGATTGCGAGTAGTTGTTATACTTACGTTTGCAGTGCTTGTTTACGAGTGTTTTTTTGTGTTTATTGAAGATGACGGAACGTGAAGGCATTTTCTAGAAAAAGACGAAACAAGTTTACAAAGCTTTCTGTACAAGAGGTTATGTCGCCTGCAACGATATTTCTAATTGTGATTCTTCAACAAGTGCATCATCGAAGAAGCTCTCGACATTTCTTTTCCTGCTGCTGTTATTACAGCAATTAAACCTATTTTCAGAGACTTGGCTCATCCTGACCTTCTAAGGAAATGTCTGCATGGGCAGACACAGTACCCAAATTAATGTTTCAACAGCATAATTTGGAACCGCCTTCAAAAAAAAAAAATGTTCAAATGTGTGTGAAATCTTATGAGACTTAACTGCTAAGGTCATCAGTCCCTATGCTTAAACACTACTTAACCTAAATTAACCTAAGGACAAACACACACACTCATGCCCGAGGGGGGACTCGAACCTCCGCCAGGACGAGCCGCACAGTCCATGACTGAACCGCCTTCCTAAAACTGTATTTGTAATCATGCATACAATGAAACTAGAAGTTCATGATGCTGTTATTACATTCAATTGTGGTAATATTGGAAAGTGTCGGGTACTGAAAAAGCTGGGAATTAATCCTGGTGAAAATATGATCACTGGGCTGCAACAATGCGATAAAATGAGGATAGCCGATGCAGACAGGTCTGCATCTAATATGGCCAAGAAAGCAAGACAAACATCCAGGCAGGTGAAAAAGAAGCTGGAAGACCTGCTAGATGCCAAAGAAGGGCCATAATGTGCAGCAGGACAGTTTTAATTAACTGTAAATAACAAATTTCAGAAGTTTTTTCTTTAAACTCAATATCCCGCAAACTAAAATTTTCAGTGCATATGCCCCATTATATCAGAAACTATCATAGATAAAGGAATGAAATTTTCAAAGACTCTGCATAAAATAAAAATCCACCTCTGGTACTACATTCATTAATATTCCACCATTAGGAAGTTCACAAAAAGATATTTTCTGCAGAAAAAACTTAATATTTTTTGTTAATAAATTTAAAAAAGTATTTCTTAAAACCTATAAAACGGATAAAGTAGATTTTAGTACAGTTGACTCTATTAGCATCATGTGACATACAGTAAAAATATTAAGGTCCTGCATCAAATAGTTTTTTCAGAAATGGGTCAAATAATTGCCTAAATTAACATGGGTTAGATAGGCAGGGTGTGGTCCCCTAAAGTAGTTCTCAGTTATAGGGGACTGATGACCTCAGAAGTTAAGTTCCATAGTGCTCAGAGTAATTTGAACCATTTTTACTTAGCGTTTCCTGAAGCGCTGTGAGGGGACGAAATGCAAAACACTAAAAAACGGCAATACCAATGTTGACACACCTCATGATGGCTGAAAACGTTCTTCAGGCGTTGGTCAAACATAAGCCCTTCCGGCCGGCCGGAGTGGCCGAGCGGTTCTAGGCGCTTCAGTCTGGAACCGCGCGACCGCTACGGTCGCAGGTTCGAATCCTGCCTCGGGCATGGATGTGTGTGATATCCTTAGGTTTAAGTAGTTCTATGTTCTAGGGGACTGATGACCTCCGATGTTAAGTCCCATAGTGCTCAGAGCCATTTGAATCATAAACCCTTCCATCGTGTTGCAAATAAATGAGATGGCGGACAGGATAAACAGCACTCTGCGGCTTTTTTGCTGATAATGCTGTCGTGTATGGGAAGGTATTGTTGCTGAGTGACTCTAGAAGGATACAAGATGACTTAGACAAAATATGTAGTTGGTGTCATGAATGGCAGATAGCTCTAAATGTAGAAAAATCTAAGTTAAAAAGAATGAGTAGAAAAAACAAACCAATAGGTGATGTTCGAATGCAGTGTTAGTAGTATGCTGCTTGATACAGTCACGTCTGTTAAATATCAGGACTTCACGTTGCAAAGCGATATGAAATTGGAATGAGCATGTAAGGAGTGTAGTAGGGCAGGCTTTCGGTTTTTTGGGAGAATTTTAGGAAAGTGTGGTTTACCTGTAAAGGAGACCGCATATGGGACACATTTCATAACGTGATTCAGGGAGTCTATATGAGATACTTGTTAGTACAATGAGCCAACGGGCTTGTCACGTTGGTAACATCGCTTCCCAAACCATCACCCAAGTGAAACAATGTTAGACCCGATTAGTAAGTGGATTGGTGACTGTCTAAGGAAATTTGGGCTCCATTGGTTTTAAGGACACACAAGTCGCCGAAGTTTCGTCCGCTACTTGCACCAAGCCAACGTGGCATACGAAATCGTTATTAGTATTTTCAGTCTGATAACCTAACACCATTCCGTGTAAAACCTGAAATATTAAGAACCAGCCACATAGACCATAAACAGTTATCAGTCTCTGAATTTCCACAGTGTCACTCACCTCTTGACCAGTAAAGCAAGTAAGGAATATCAAAATGTTTCTGCTGATGGTAGTCCTGAAATAAAGTTTACACTGACTGTAATTGTGCCTTTCATCGTCTAACATTCCTACTGAAAGCAGAACACGGATGAGAAATAAAATATGAAGTTATGTGCAGGGTGCAGGATGCATACAATGTCACATAAATATTTGTATCCTTTAAGTACCTTCACACCGAAAACTGACTTCACCTAACAAAAACAAACAACTGTTGTACATTTGGCAAACCTGCAACTGTTCTGAGTTAGGCAAACTTACAGCTGTTGTCAACAGATGAAAAATGTTGACAACAGTTTCAAATTCTTGTAAACACACGTTCGGCGTTTCTATTTTGTTACAGAAAAGTAATAGAAATGGATTCTTAGTGTGAAGATACATTAGCAATTCGTGCTATAATTCTTGATATAATTATCATGAAAATCAACCCGAAAACAGACGCATGTGGCCTAGAAAATTTTTGTTACAAAGAGAAATTCATGGAGCTTATGATTCTGTATTGGAAGAGCTCTATACCGAAGACAGGCAAGATTTTAAGAATTTTGTCACAATGACATGTGGGCTGTTTGAAGAACTCTTGAGGCTAGTAGTACCTCATATACAGCGGAAAAACACAAATGTCAGAGCTCCAGTATCACCAGAGGAACAACTTCTTGTAACCCTTCAATTTTTAGCAACAGGTGACAGTTATACGAGTTTAATGTACTCTCATCATCTGTGGCCAAGATTAGTGAAACTGTGCGTAACGTGTGCTGGTTTATCGCAAATGCGCGAAAGGATTTTGTAAAAGTAATTACTGTTATTTTACTTACTATACATTGTAACGTTCTTTATAAAAAGTTATGATGTTTTTTGTTTGCCAATGAATATGAATATGAAACGCGTAATGTTTGTGTCATGCGAACTTACTGTGTGATGCGTTGTTGAGTAGATGGTGTGCTTAATCAGTTTTACTGTAAGCCAAAAAAAGCTAAACAACTTAATCTGGAGAACCGGTATGCAATGCCTATAATGAAATCAATCCTTCTGTAATTTACCGAGTCTCGCGAACACCGAGTACTATGGCCTTGTAAAAAATAAAATAAAATAAAATAAAAAATAAAAAATAATAAAAAATAAAAACTGACAAAATTCCTTGTGCAAATAAACAATCAAATAAATTTTCCTTAGCTCTAGAGCCGCAACGGATGTAATCTTGGTATTCTGTTCTCTCCACAGTAGGCATATAAAATATTCAATCTTAGCACAGCGAAGTGCAATGCCGGCCTTAAAATAGCTTCATAAAAATAATGTCAGTAGATTGTTTGATAAATGAATAACCTTGCAAATGTTCAGTGAAAATACTGGATATTGGCTCAACGCTCTGCAATGCTGCCCACATTGAAACTGTTACAAACATTAACACCTTTCTGATTCTGGCACATTAATATTTTTCTGACTGTGTTTGAAAAATCATTTCCTTGAATAATATTCATTGGATTTAAACAAACACGACATGGAAAAGGATGAGGTACTGATATGGGGATATGATAAGACCGAATGCTTCAGTTTGAAAATTGTATTCAAAATCGGGTTTCACCTTCACAAAATCTGATATGAAACATTTAACATTAACTTCAAAATCAGTGAATTTCTCAGATGTTGTACAATTCTCACTTACTGACGTAATTAAGAACACTTGGATTGTTACACGAGAAAAAGTCTGACATCGTTTGACAAAATAGATTCCAGAATATAACTTCTCTGTATCAGGATTACAAAACACACAGGATGTTACCGATCGGGTATACCTAATCAACATACACATTAGATCTGATGGAAAATACTTGGTTCCTACATTCAAGGGTCAGTACTTTAAAAATTAGGAAAATCCACATTGCGTTGCTGCATACTTAAAACTAAACATACAAAATTTCATTACCTTACAAATTTGTCCCAGTTGCTTTACCCTTGAATTATAGTATCATTCATCACCTCATTTTATAAAAACTGTATTATGCTGCGTCCATAGACCAACAGCTAAATTCTCATAGCTAGCCACTAGCTTTAAGCCTTACATCATATCCATAACACAGTGCAACAGCAACTGCTAATGCGCTCCGCGTGCCCCAACTGACAATCGATTCTGCCACTCAGCAAACATCTTTGGTTCAGTGGTGTCAAAAATACAATCTCTTCTACATATGACAATCGTCTCAGGTCATTTTTCATGAATAATATTACAAAATCGGGTGCCACTTACAAGTGGACCTCTTCTTAACACATTAATACGTGCACTTATTCAATTCCTTCCCAATAACCCACTATCTGAAGGCAACGAACCGAAAGTTATCATTAAGGTCCCAAATTGCCATAGTAGTTGACAGATAAAAATGGCTCTGAGCACTATAGGACTCAACTTCTGAGGTCATCAGTCCCCTAGAACTTAGAACTACTTAAACCTAAGGACATCACACACACCCATGCCAGAGGCAGGATTCGAACCTGCGACCGTAGCGGTCGCGCGGTTCCAGACTGTAGCGCCTAGAACCACTCGGACAGACAGATACCTCAGCCTTTAAGTAAAGTAGTATCAGCTGCCGAAAACATCTGAAATATTGGCCCCTACACTCCAATACAGTATACCATTCCAGTATTTCTCTCTGAAAGGATACAACGAAAATAATTTAAGACCCAAGTGGAACATAATAGACGTCACTTCCTCAGACTTAAATAAAACATTGATAAACTGAAATAATTTATTCTTAAAAACATTGATTGATTTTGGCTCTATAATTTTTTTTTAAAGATAATGTATCACTCTGTTTCCTCACCCCTGTTGTCAGTATTTGTGTGTTATCTGCACATGCAGCCAAATTTTGAGTTGCGTAACATACTGTCGATGTTTCTGCTGTAGCAGCAGATTTGGCTTTAGCTTGTTCAGCAAGCAGCTAATTAAAAATTCATCTGATCCATCACCATTATCGTGATTATCCTCTTCAGTGGCGGTAGGTGGTGCACAGTAAATGTTCCTAGTGAATTCTGAAATACGCAAAGCGCAAATTTTAAAACACTGTCCCCCTAAAGCTACTTATTAAGATATTGATTGAATTTTAACAGTATTTTTCTTATTTTTATAGGAACCATCTACGAAATAAGAATGGGGAGAAGTTTTAAATGGATTTAATATTATATGGAACTTCCCACGTTGTATTGGTGCAATAGATGGCCGACACACTGAAATCGTGCAGCCTGCTGGAACTGGATTATTGTAATATAATTACACTGGAACATTTAGTGTTGTGCTGTTAGCATTGGTAAATGCACATTACAGCGTAATCAGTTACGAAGTAGATGTGTAAGGAAGTATTTCAGATGGTAGTGTCTTAAACCGCTCCGAGATGGAAGAGCGATTTTCTAAGAGAAAGATTACTGTACCCACATGAAGACCTCTTCCTGGAAGAAATGGCATGTGCCATTTTTTATGGTGGGAGATGATTCTTTTACTGTTTCAGAGTAGCTACATGATGAAACCATATGCAGGGTGGCAAGAGAAAGAGAGCCAGGAAAGAATGTTTAATTATCGGATATCTTGCGCTAGTAGAATTGTGGGGGAATTTTTTTGGAATACTGTCAGCAGTTTTTCAGTGTCTTATAACAACTATGCACATAAAAAGCGACATTTGTGACTTCTGCAGCTGTGTCTTTGCACAATTTTCTTAGAAGATATAAAGAAAGTGTCACAGTTTACTCACTACCTGGCTGATTTTAGGCGGAAGATCCAGAAACAGGCAGGGTTTCAGATGGCAGTTAGCGGCTGTCACCACAAAATAAATGTCTTCAGTGAAAGAGAGGCAACGCAAGAAACGCAAAAAATATAAATGATGAATTTGCAGTCTACTTTATGGTAAAGTAAATTGGCAAGAGAAATATGCATAAATAAATGTCGAGTGAAAACACAAATGTAATTAAAAACTTCCGAACAAAAACTTTACAGCTTTAGTTACTAACAATATAAGCCATTAATTTGCAAACTACTTTGTATCAGATTTGTAAAAGTGATATGACAAGAGAAATAAATAAATTTTCAGTGAAAATACAGATCTAATTATATTTCCGACCAAAAATCTGACAACTTCAGTTATGCTAGAGATTAACATTTCATTAATTTTAAATACTTTTCTCACCTTCCTAAAACTTCATATGCTTGTAAAATATCCATTTAGCATATGTGTCAGTTGTCCCGCATCCATTTTTAGTTTTGAGCATTTTAATATGCTTACGATTGTACTGTGTTTTCATATTTTTCCTTTTCCTTTCACATTCCAGAAGTGATACGTGAATTTTACCTGAAACTTCTTTCAACAAATTTTTCTTTTGTATCTGTCTCTATACGCAGAATCAGAAGCATTCCAGAGATGCTTTCTTGTTTCCAACAAAAACTGAGTTGTTAGATATGTTGACCACTTGTGAGTGGCTACTGTGTAAAGAAACGCAGCAGACGAAGAATGAAATACAGCAGACGATACGGCAATGCGCATGAGCACGTCACACAACTTTGCCGTGCTTTTGCTAGCTGACCATAAACTACAAACTCTAGACAAAACTTCACTCGACTCGTTTTCAAACTCGCGACTTCAAACAACTGTTGACAACTTTTGAAAAGTAAGTCAGACTTCGAGTTGAAAACAGGTCAGCCGATTTTGTTGGTTTTCAGTGTGAAGGTACCTTTAAACACGAATTCATCAGTGACATGGAGCGTAAATAAATCATACAAGCTCCATTTTAATTTGTAATTATTTCGACTCAAACCATAATCACTGATACAAGAAGAGAGTATAATTGTTTGTACGTGCTTCACGTGGCATACAGGGCAAGCACATAGAAAAGAATTGGACAAATAAGGATTCTCGATATATAGTTAAATTTTGGAATCATTTAAATAAACCAGTATGTAATTTATTCAACACGCCTACTATGCGGATGGATTAATGAAAAACCGATTCTTCACCATTTGCATCGAAAGCTAGCTACCTCACTGCACAACGAACTTTAAGTTTGAACAGCAGTAGACAGACATTAGAGACATGAAAATGTTGGAAGCAAGTATTACGCCAAGCTTCCAAAACGCAAGCTGCAGTCTCACCTCACTTTTGTAAATCGTTGCATGAGAATGACCATCAGATGGCGACTTTAAAGAAAGTCGCCACATCAGTTATCCATAGCAAAAACGTTTAAGCAACAGTCAGAGCCACTCACAGAGACCATGAGACTCGTCTGGTTTACTACTGGCTCGTACTCACTTTCCCAATGTGCCTCTTATCAGACTCGCCTTCTCAACTACTCAGAGACAGTGATACCTTCAGTTATCTGTCACTCAGTACAGAACGCCTTTGCAAAATGCTTGCGATTCATAATACGGGGAAGAAATAATATCTTTGAAAGTTCATATTATGACAAGCACTTTCTCATTATTACTCTGAAAGGAGCCTCCAGAGTCAATGTTTGTAAAACAGAATTCCAGAAAATAGGGAATTACCCCTACTCTCCTTTTTGAGTATTGATGTGATCTGTGCAACTTTCCAGCCTTTAGGTACCGTACGGATCTTTGTCAACCGAGCGGTCGTTTATGATTGTATCAACGTGCTTTGAGAGGAACCTAACTGACATACAATCAGGACCGCAGGCCTTACCTTAATTGATTTACGTGATTTAAGCTGCTTCGCTACACAGGATATCTACTTCTAAGTTATGTTGGCACTTGATCTTGATTCGAATTGTGGAATATTTACTTCATATTTTTTGGTGAAGAAATTTCGGAAAACCGTGTTTCGTAAGTCTGCTTCGGTGGCACTGTTATCAGTAATATTACCATTGCTGTCACGCAGTGACGGCATTGTTTACGTTTTGCCGCTAGTGTAATTTACACCCGACCAGAATCTCTTCAGATTTTCTGACAGATTTCGAGACAGAATTTCGTTGAGGAAACTATTAAAAATTGTTAAATATATTACGAATAGTGAGCCTCAGAAAACAGATTTACTGTAAATATTGTTCTTGTTTTTAAAATTGAGTGATATTGGTAGTGTATGTGGTAAGATTGTGTAAAATGTGATTCTGTATAAATCCTAAAAACGAAACTTATATCACAATGAATTTTTAAATACTAGCATTGGACTAAGTAGCCAACCTAACTTCATTACCAGCTAGAAAATAGGCAAGGACCATCTATGCATTGATAGGCAATGAAACAATGTGTAAAGGAATCTAGCTATTGTTGCAAGCTATGTGAATTT
The DNA here is from genome assembly GCF_023864275.1 of Schistocerca cancellata. Lineage (NCBI taxonomy): Eukaryota > Metazoa > Arthropoda > Insecta > Orthoptera > Acrididae > Schistocerca > Schistocerca cancellata. Next base: position 351,653,093 of record NC_064628.1, read on the forward strand.
GGACTGTGTTACTGCATGTTTTAAACTATGTCAAAACAAAAAGGAATTATCGCAACTGAAACATCTCAGTGCTGTGAGTGTTTGTCAGGCTGTAACAATCTAAAAGTTCACTTGAGAGTTGCAGGTAAACGCGTACACGTCAGGTACACGTCGCCGAGATTCTGTTTGCTCACCTTGAGCCTTGTGAAGTTGAGTACCCCCCACAGACGATCACGCACAGTCATCGTTCTGTTGATGATTTGGCTCTGTGAATCTGTTACAGGAATCTGCGTATCTCCTTTCTAGTAATGTGTACGTAATTTTCAAGGGATGCCAGGAATTTATTCCATGGTTGCAATGCTTGATCAAACACTTATCGCAGTATTGATACAATTACAATTATCCTGCTACACACTTTCACATTAACGATCGTTAACTATTTCATGTGACACACGCTATTGCACACTGCTATATATTCACATATCTTACGATATCGATCGACTTCATTGTCTGAATGCAAGCCACGAACTCACAGAAATGCAATTAAAGTTGTATAACGCTGTATTAAAAATAAATATCCCGAGCAACGAACACACTTATGTTCAGGCCACGATCTTCCCCTACCAGCCACTTCTCATTATCGACTGCCCTCGGCGACTGATGCCACCAAATGTGTTGGCAAACTGCAGCTAAGTCTCTATCTCGTAATTCTAGCCAATCAGAGGCCAGGAGAGGTAACCCTAAAATATAAAGCCATAATACAAGCAACTAATGAAAAGTGAGAAACAGTGTTCATGCGAACAGCCACGTTTTAGCTCCTGATCAAGACACAATCGGTTAAGTAATAGTAGGATTTGAGTCATATTGTGCAATGTTGCAGTTTGCACTTGGCGAATTAGCCGTATATGTTACACAAGATGTACGTTTAACTTCATTGTAGAGTCATGTTGATTTCAATAAGTGGATAAACAGCTTAATCAGCGATGAATATTTAAAAGAAGATATGAGAAGATGTTGAAAAGAGAGGTGGTGGAGGTATGGGGAGGCTGTATAAAATTGAAGTTTGTTCTGGGCGCCGGTTGTCCTACTTCCCAGATGCTGTCTTCTATGTGGGAAGGCTTTGTTATCAAAAGGAAATAACTTGAAGAAATTGGTAGTGAAGGAGCAACAAATCTAACAGTTTGTATTTGGTATGATGAATGGTACGTGTCGCCAAATATAGGTAAATCTAAATTGTTGTGTTTGATGGGCAGTGATGTTCAAATATACAGGGTGGGAAAATAAAACTGGGCTGGAAAACATTTAGAATGAAGCTGACACAGGTTTGAGCCTTGTTAACGGACGTCACAGAAAATGCTGGAAATGACCGCTGTTGACTTCGATGCAATGCTGTGCTCCGTTTTTGCAAACTGTGAGACACAGGTAGCAGTTCTGCCTGATGTAAAGCAGTAATAGAATGTTCGGTGTTTTGCTACAGCTCTTCCAGCGTGTGAAGGTTATTTGATTCTGTGCTGGCTATAGCTGTCTCCAGCACACTGGTCGGCAAAGATGTAACTAGAAGATCGATAGTAGGCGCTGTATCAAGCGCGTCTATCATGAGAGAGGCCAGAGACAGGCTGGCAAGCAACATGCCGCCAACGCCCTCTCGAGCGCAATTACTTGCATCGCCGCCACTGACTGAGGGGCTCAGTCTCCCACTCAGTAGCTCGGTGTCAGTCTGTCAGTCACTAGCTCATCCGCTCAGTCACTGGCACACTAACTAACAATCCAAGTTGGCATCTGTCAGTGCATTGCGACCAGATTAGTGTACACAGTGGAATTTGTACTTTGCACATAGCGATACTAAATATTTTAATAACTAGAATTCCTATTTGTCTCCACAGAAGAGCTTGTACCCCAACACGTGGACTCTCTTAAAGATAAATAACTTGCTGTTGATGTAAATAAGGAGCTCTGTTAATATATGTGTGTAGTTGTGTTGGATACTGGCCACCAAACAATATCCTCTCCCTTGATTCCTATGGTACAAGACCCTACAGTGGCAATGAGATCGGCATGGCCACTGATGTGTCTTGATGGAATATCCACACTCTTTCATCTTCTGTGAATAGATCCAAGTATGGGCTTAACAGTTTCTGGACATACTGGTTAGCATTAAGAATTTGGCGACAGAATCTTGTTACAATGAGGTCACCAGACATGCATGCCAAATACCAAGCTTGAGGTTATGGAACGGCTCTTGAAAGCACAGGTGGGTATTTTCTGATGCATGGTGGCTCATGTTCCATGAGTATAGCCATGGCGCGATGGACTGGGTCTCGTCTGAAGAAATGAAGAACTGAGGACCGCAAAGTTCTGTCTCCATTTCACTCAGAAACCGCCGGCAGAACTCAACACGCGAAAGGTGGCTTGGATGCTCTAACTCAATGGTTCTCAACCTTTCTGAGACCATTACGCCAGAGTGGAATCAGATATTAGCTAGAACACCATTGCCTCCCTCTCCCCGCCATCATCAACATTATCGTCTAACTTAACTGTGGAACGAGTTTTCTAATACCGCTTTCTCCTTAAAAACGACGATACATAAACGTTATTTAGTTTTTGTAGGTGTTAAACAACGAACTAATTAGTAAATTAGGAAATTCGTACCGCCTATTTCTAAAAACAGTCTTTTATAGAATGATGATGCAGTTTTCAGTGCATCGTGAGTGCTACTTACAGCTCCTCAGAGAAGAGAGATAACTATCCACGTTGAGGGTAAACACTTGTTACAAAACATGCGTCATCTGCACCACTTTTCTCCATAGCGACAATTTCTTCAGCCGCCGCCCTGAAAGCGTGTTTACTTAACATCAGCCAGGTGCAAATATGTACACTACACTTACTGTTCGTAAATCACTTGATACATGTTGGACTCCTCTCTTCTGAAATCGCAGATGTTCTAAGACTTCAGGCTACTAATTCTGCGTGTGTGATCGCTGTTATGACACTAATAATAGTAATAGTACAGTGGAAATCCTAAAGCAGTGCTATAGCCACAATAGCCATCGCATAGTTCCTGTTGTGTTGTGCTGTCAATGAGCTCATTTACTGCTGAAAAGTCAATGAAGAAGCAATATTTTTTCAAGAACTACCTACAGTCTGGAGAAGGCATTTACATGAGATATTTAAACTCGTGTCATATACAGGGTGGTCCATTGATCGTGACTGTGCCAAATATCTCACGAAATAAGCGTCAAATGAAAAAAACTACAAAGAACGAAACTTGTCTTGCTTGAAGGGGGAAACCTGATGGTGCTATGGTTGACCCACTAGATGGCGCTGCCATAGGCCAAACGGATGTCAACAGTGGCTTTTTTTTTATAGGAACCTTGTAACCTCCCCACACAATTTGTTATAAAATATATATAATTATTATTATGGATAGCGATTCTAATTTTAGTGTAACCTCAGAACAGAATTGGTTCCCATTTATAACCTCCCTACAGAAATTCATTCACATTTAACCTCCACACAAAATTTGTTTCCCATTTCATGTAAGCTCGAAACAGAAAAATTCCTAAACCTCGTAATAAAAATAAATTCAATAACCTGTTAGAATTTGGACGACAGCAGCGCTGCGTCATGGCCCTGTAAGATCATTCTGAATAAAAAAAAAGGAAAAATTCTTAGCTCAATAAAAACGGCGAATATATCTGCTCTTATATAAAAAAATTTCCGACACAGCTCTGTGCAATGCTGGCCGATAGATTTGTCATTTATGAAAGGAAGCAACTGATTTTTCTTTTGCAACAATAGGAATGATCATGGATTGAAGAAATTAGTAAATTCTTTAAATTGGAATGAATGTTTTCTTTTAATTACTTTATATCACGAAGATTATTATTAGGACATTTTTAAAAGATTTACATGGGACTTCACATAACATTACTAGATATGCGCGAGGCTGCTTTTTACCTTATACAATAATACCCAGGCTTCGGCATCGCTGCACCGCGACCGGCCCAGCCAACATGATACACCAGACTCGACTGACAAGCGCAGACAGGCGACTGCACGCTAGCAACAACTTACTGTTACTGCTACACAGTTCGTACTGCAGTCAACACTGCTCTTTGGTCTCAGATTCTCTTATAGCTTACATATCGCAGGCAGCACATACCTCTTACATAACCCTCCACTGGGGGGGCAAAAATTTGGCAGCGATGGTGAGTCAATTGAACTTGCCATGAGCAACAAATTTTTCTAAAATCTACTTAATTAATTAAGTTGACAGTCACAGAGTATATACATATATATAAGTACAGAACATAAAATGAAATAGAGTGCACATGCACTGAGTACAGAACATATCAAGCAATGACAAAATGTATACGCAATGAGTACAAATCATATTAACAAATGACATAAAGTGCATACACACTGTAGTACAGAACATATCAAGCAATGACAAAATGTATACGCAATTAGTACAAAACATATTAACAAATGACAAAGTGCACACGCACTATAGTATATTTTTACCATTTTACTAGAACTAGGATAGGAAAGGGAAGGATTGCATCATGGTTGTAGCACATTAGGTTGCACGTAGCTGCACTGAAAGTCCATATCCTTCTACAGAAGCACAACACCAAGTGAGACAATCTGAAGTTCTCTTCCCTGAAGTATTAATCAGTGTAGCCAATACACTGAAATGTCGTATTAATATTCCATGTTATCATTTTGGTATTACATTAGGAACACCAAACAGTGGAACCATAATAACATCTCCATTGTTCAAGGTGGTGGACACCATGATGTGTCAACACCACACTCATTCACCAACGTAGAATTAGTGCAGAAACCAAATATAGTGCTCCATGATCATAAGGACAGACAGAACAAACGTATATTGCAGTAATTTCTGGTAATTAGGTCAGATGGTGAAGGACATTAAGTCTCATACTAGTCATAATTGAGAATTACACTAGTCTATCAACCGGTTTGACTAATTGTTGGCACTCATTGCCTAGTTACTGAACACTTCTGTACTATGTATGAAGTATTACAGAATAATGTTCATAAACCATCTGATTACAGTGAACATTGGCACTCATTGGCCAGTTACAAACCATTTTTATACATTATTTAAAAGAGATCATTCAAAGCAAGAGTTAATTAATGGCATACCATTTACATAATTCATCTAGTTATAGTAATCATTGGCACTCATTGGCCAGTTACAAACCATCAGAAGTCATCATTCAAAACAGGAGCTAATGAATGGCATAGTATTAACATAATTCACCTAGTTATAGTAATCATTGGCACTCATTGGCTAGTTACAAACCATCAGAAGTCATCATTCAAAACAGGAGCTAATGAATGGCATAGTATTAACATAATTCACTTAGTTATAGTAATCATTGGCACTCATTGGTCAGTTACAAACCATCAGAAGTCATCATTCAAAACAGGAGCTAACGATTGTAGCATCAAGCTACTGGTATTCATATGTAATAGCATGTAGGTGACATAATACTAATTTAAACTATAAGAAACAGTGGCATTCATTGGCCAGTTACTAATCGTATAGCAAGTATTGAATATTACAAAACATTTTTCATCATTCAAGTGACATATGACATATTTAAAATAATTATTGGCACTCATTGGCCAGTTACGAACCATCAGAAGTCATCATTAAAAATGAGAGTTAATTATTGGCATAGCATTTATAGAGTATAACAAAAATATTATTTACAGAAATTATTGTCATAGCATGTATGCACTATTACAAAACATCATTCACTATTACTCAGAACTCATCATTCAAGTGACATAGGACATATTGAAAATGTAATATATTGTAACTATTACTCAATGTCTGTGGTTAGAAAACATCATTCAGTATTACTCAGAACTCTCTTAAACTGGTAGCATTATTAGGGACTGGTAGTACATTTTTTTTTCTTTGGTCTCAGATTATCTTATAGCTTACATATCGCAGGCAGTACATACCTCTTTCAACCCCCATTTTTATTACACATTCGTGTAGTACGTAAAGAAATATGAATGTTTTAGTTGCGATAGATCCCGCTATAATACTCACAAACTTATAAGAACGTGGTATCACGTAACATTCCGCCAGTGCGGCCGGTATTTGCTTAGTGATACATTACCCGTGTTAAAATGGACCATTTACCAATTGCGGAAAAGGTCGATATCGTGTTGATGTATGGCTGTTGTGATCAAAATGCCCAACGGGGGTGTGACAAGTATGCTGCTCGGTATCCTGGACGACATCATCCAAGTGTCCGACCGTTCGCCGGATAGTTACGTTATTTAAGCAAACAGAAAGTGTTCAGCCACATGTGAAACGTCAACCACGACCTGCAACAAATGATGACGCCCAAGTAGGTGTTTTAGCTGTTGTCGCGGCTAATCTGCACTTCAGTAGCAGACAAATTGCGCGAGAATCCTGAATCTCAAAAACGTCGGTGTTGAGAATGCTACATCAACATCGATTGCACCCGTACCATATTTCTATGCACCAGGAATTGCATGGCGACGACTTTGAACGCCGTGTACAGTTCTGCCACTGGGCACAAGAGAAATTACGGGACGTTGACAGATTTTTTGCACGCGTTCTATTTAGCGACGAAGCGTCATTGACCAACAGCGGTAACGTAAACCGGCATAATATGCACTATTGGGCAACAGAAAATCCACTATGGCTGCGACAAGTGTAACATCAGCGACCTTGCCGGGTTAATGTATGGTGCAGCATTATGGGAGGAAGGATAATTGGCCCCCATTTTATCGATGGCAATCTAAATGATGCAATGTAAGCTGATTTCCTACGTAATGTTCTACCGATGTTACTACAAGATTTTTCACTGCATGATAGAATGGCGATGTACTTCCAACATGATGGATGTCCGGCACATAGCTCACGAACTGTTGAAGCGGTATTGAATAGCATATTTCATGACAGGTCGATTGGTCGTCGAAGCACCATACCATGGCCCGCACGTTCACCGGATCTGACGTCCCAGGATTTCTTTCTGTGGGGAAAGTTGAAGGATATTTGCTATTGTGATCGACCGAAAACGCCTGACAACATGCGTCAGCGCATTGTCAATGCATGTGCGAACATTACGGAAGGCGAACTACTCGCCGTTGAGAGGAATGTCGCTACACATATTGTCAAATGCATTGAGGTTGACGGACATCATTTTGAGCATTTATTGCATTTATGTGGTATTTACAGGTAATAACGCTGTAGCAATATGCGTTCTCAGAAATGATAAGTTCACAAAGGTACATGTATCACATTGGAACAACTGAAATAAAATGTTCAAACGTACCTACATTCTGTATTTTAATTTTAGAAACCTACCTGTTACAAACTGCTCGTCTAAAATTGTGAGCCATATGTTTGTGACTATTGCAGCGCCATCTATCACAAAGCGAAAAAAGTGGTCCAACTAAAACATTCATATTTCTTTACGTACTACACGAATATGTACTAAAATTGGGGTTGCTGTTTAAAAAAACGCAGTTGATATACGTTTGACCTATGGCACCGCCATTTAGCGGGGCAAACATAACGCCATCTGGTTTCCCCCTTCAAGCTAGACAAGCTTCGTTCTTTGTAGTTTTTTCGTTTGACGCTTATTTCGTGAGATATTTGGCCCGGTCACGATCAATGGACACCCTGTATACATCTTAGTTTTACTGTTACAGATACGTGGTACAAAGCACAAAATATGTGAACAGTAAATGGATTATATGAGGGAGAAATTGTTCATTCATTTGTTTCGCAAGTTTTAACCTCCAATACATTGTGCCATGCGTTATTGCTACTATTTGAAAAAAATGTGATTATTAATAACTTTTGTAATCAGTATTACAGTCCTACGAAATAGTGACACCAGAAATGATATTTTAAAACAATTTAGTTTCGTGATCAAAACACTATTTTGTAAACACCCCTTAGAAAATTACACTTAAGTCTTCTGGGAATCATTACCTCCAAGGTGGGAACCACAGCTCTAATTCATGCACAATATTAAATATGTAAATATGCAGAAGCAGTTCCTTCTTGATAATGTTTCGAAACCACGAACTCTCAATCCCCACTTGCACAGATAAACAGCGTTAAGATTTTGTCAGACTTCGTCCACGGTTTGCCTTCACTCAGCCAGTGTTGACTGATGTTTCCATCCTTTTTCGGATAGTTAAAGGTTTTTATTAGCTACAGAGCCCGCTTCGCGACATTCTGCCATTAATTTTTGCGTAAAATACTTTTCGGAAAGTTTTGCCAAAACATTTCCAGTCATAATTTTTTGTGCAAGAAGTTCTGCACGCGTTTCGTGCAAAATGTTTTTCACATAACACTCGACAATTTACACACATTGTTTCATCCTCAGCACCGTTTTGTGTTGCAGTGAACGGGTTGCTAAACACCGTGACCCTCTCCAGTCATTCAAACGTTGTAACTCAGCAAAGTACTCGGGACAGAGCATGTGAGAAATGTGCCTGCGCTGACATTTGACAGCAATACACTTTTGTATCGAAATCACAGTTTCCAGCATTTTCTGTAGTGAGAAGTTCTCGTATTCATTAATGAGGGTCCGATCCGCATCAGTCTTGACAAATATTTTGCGGAGTCGTTTTGTTTTGCACACGTTGTGGTAGCAAGCACCGAATATTTGGGGGAAGCGCAAGTGGCTGACTGCAGGTTTTGGGGACTTCTGGTAGAAAATGGCGTACGTGTGGTGGACAGACGTGCAGATCGCCTTTGTGACCCATTGGATGTCGAAGAAGTTCAGATGTGCGCTGTAAGGTAAGTTATCCGTAGGTTCGATAAGGACACGAGTGTTACAGAGGTGCTTCATGAGATTGAATGTGAGTCCTTGGAGGGAGAAAGGAGATGTCTTCGCCAAAGTGCTGGTGTGGATTTTTGGAGAACCAGCAGTTGTGACAGACTGAGGAATTTTTCTGCTGCGTTCAATGCGCACCTCTCTCAGAGGTCACGGGGAAGGAATAAGAGTAGTGGCTCACAACGGGGTACTCACTCAGACTGTGGAAAAACAAGCGCTGCAACATCGTGAGGGATACAGAGGGGAGAAAGTCTTCCGGGACTTACTCCAGTTCACTATCACCAGCGCCATGTCATCATAGCGCGCCTGTGTGTAGCAGACAAAATATTGCACCATAATCTAAGAGTGAAATTAAAGATTAAAATAACTCATCCTAACTTTGTCAGTGTATGCTTCAGTGTGTTAATGTTAACATTGTTAAGTCTTAGAATGATCGAATGGATATGTTTCGCTAAATGTATTATTTTAAGAAAAAAGTAAGTTGCGCTAAATAATGAAGTTAAAAAGCTGAAAGCCGTTCAGAATGTGTAAATATATGTCACAGTTAAAAGTTACAAGTTTCTACTTCATCTGTGAAATATTTTGGTCAAAATCGGTGTTTTTATGAAAAATTGAAGGCACTAAATATTAGACTCAGAAAAAAGCAGCCTCAATTTCATATAAAAACCTTATATAAGTGACACCAATAAACTATCTTCGTTACTTTTCCAGTTATTTACTAAAAACTAAATTTGGAACGAAAAATCCTAATTCACAATAGGTTAAGTATCATTTGTATTTGCTGTAGAAAGCTGTAACTACAGAGTTCGACTACCCTGATGAAGTAATTAAGCTGTACCAAGTTTCAAGGTTTTAGTGCAAATAACTATTATTACAATGAGCCTTAAAGAGGCAGTTCAGAGTTCACTTTCTACTGTTTTTTTCCATTCTAGAAATTCTAGCCGAAAAAGTATACATGCAATCTTGCTAAAACCTTTTTAGTAAATAAAGCAAACTCTAGTCACATAATAATTATGAGGACTGTAAATTGTTAATCAACAGGAATATTCATTAACAGATGTTCGAGAAAGGGGTCATTTAGGTAGTGCTAGTTGTGCCTACAGTGGTTGATAGCACATTTTCTGTTCGGCAGTTCGCTGCGCCCGCATATAAATACGGTCAGAGAGACGAGACACTTCACATCGAGCTATCAATCTGCCCGCGTCAGTCAACCATCGGCATACGCTGTGCCCCGGATGACGTCAGAGCGAGGCACTCACAAAACACATGTTTTCGGTAAAGTGGGGAGTGAACTCGCGGGGACTGCACAGCGGTCTGGACCGCTTAGATTTCACGGACGTAACTGTTTTTGTACCGCCAATAATGTTGACAAAGCCGTATGGTAAGTAGCGAGATTATTTTTCACTTTTAAGGTGAGTAATTAACTTTGACGTTTAGAAGTCAGGGTGATAGACCAATTTGCTTGTAACTTCCCATAGAGGTCACCTCTGAACTGTTAATAGCGACATTATTATTATTATTATCATCAGGAAAGTTATTATATCTTCTGGGCGTGGACTTTTGCTGAATATGTTAATCTGTTCAATTCAAAACTTTTATTTATGGTCATATTTCCTGATCCCGCTGAGTAAATAGCAAGCAGGAACATTTTATTTCACTGAGTACGAAGAGTAATGTGGACTTCCAGACTGAAAATTAAGGTCAGTATGTTCTCCATTGCTTTCTCGCTAACGGCTAAAATAGTTATCAGCCTCTTGTAAAAACGGCGAAGGTTATTTTAGGTGCCGCCCCGGAGAACTGTCATTTCTCCCTCGCTCCATTTGCAAATGGATCAGAAGGGGAATGGGCTATCCGTGGTACAATATGCCCTCATGTATGCACTGTACAGTGACTTGCAAAATATGTACGTAGATACATAAATTCGAAAGCCTGAACTTTGTCAGCTCTTTTTCTAAACCTACCCGGTTGCAGTGAACTTCCAAACGTGTGGGAATCACTATTGGCCTTTCCAAAACTCGTAATAAATTAATTCTGCTTTCCCGTATTTACATAGACACAGTGAGTTTAATCGCTGCTAGTCAATTTAATTAGATAATTTCTGCAGTCAAAGAGTAAGCCTTTAATGTATGCCTAATACGAGCAACAAGGGCATCAGACCAAATAGCGGTAAGAAATTAACTGTTTCAATCTTACGATTATGTACAGCTTAATGCCCCTCTACTATTTCAAAGTAACCCAACTAAAATACATAATTATTTAATTGGTTCAAATGGTTCAAATGGCTTTGAGTGCTATGGGACTTAACATCTGAGGCCATGAGTCCCCTAGAACTTAGAACTACTTAAACCTAACTAACCTAAGGACATCACACACATCCATGCCCAAGGCAGGATTCAAACCTGCGACCGTAGCAGTCGTGCGGTTCCGGACTGAAGCGCCTAGAACCACTCGGCCTCGGCGGCCGACAATTATTTAACTGCACACTTAAACATAGTGCTGATAAGAACAATGCAGTTTATAGGTAATACCAGTCACAAATCTAGCCTGGACTAAACCATTAATTAAATCTCATCCAGTAACTTACACTTCAGTTACACACAACTGTCCACCAAAATTATATTCCCTACATCGTTTAACATTCAAACAAAATACTCACTACGAAAATGTGAGTGGCTACACATGCAGATTAGTTACAGTTTAAGTTTCAATTATGGTACAGAATGTCCCACTAAACATGCAACTGATGTTGTAAAAATACAAATGATTGTGTTGTACAGTTAATTTACATTAAGTTGGCTTACTTTATAGCTGTTTCTATTAGCAACCACTACAGAGGAGCTGTAATGTGAATAAGGGGTTAATTCACAACGCTGACACAGTTACGTTTTTTAAGCCAGTTGCATATGTCACCCAATGAATTTAAATGAGTTCACGTTTACAGCAGCTAATTAAGCCATAACTTGGCTTGCAGTGCACACACGCAGCATTACCAGAGTCACCCATCGATGCAGTGACTGACGTCAGTCCTGTATCAAACTGTATATAGACATGTACAGCAATTATTCTCGACACCCCCCCCCCCTCCTACCCCCCCCCCCCTCACCATTCAACCGCCCAACGTTTCATCCCAACTCGGAGTGACCCTTTCAAACATCTCCTAAACAATAAATACACGTCCAACAATATTCAAAGAAAGCTCTAAATTCCGCATTACGATAATAAAGAAAGTGAAATGAATATCTTAGAAGAAATTGAAACTTTCATTCATTTAAAACGGCAACAGGATATACTTCTTAAATAACAAACCTGTTTGATAGTTTCAGTCACATTCTCCCAAGAAAAATATCGTCTGTACGACAAACAAAATTTAAAAATTTAGATTTACTTCACCTTTAATATGTTTCATTTTGCTTTTATTTCCAATATTATTTCTATTTTATTTTTATTTTTTTATTAACTGTCCTCAAATACACGCATACAGTTGTAGTTATGTGAAATTGATAGTCCATGTTTAGCTTCATTCTTTGGTCACTGTAATATTTTTGTAAACTTCGGACATTACTATAATGTGAAGCTTCAAACAAACATGACAGCATATATGTGAAACAAAACGAATAGATCCGCAAATTTAAGGACGCTATTATTTTAATGCATATGGTAAATTTTCCTACTGTAGGTAACACTCAAATAAGTCTGTAATAAATTATATTCATATCATTACGTTCATATACTTGGAGATAAGGTAGCGTACTCTCTTTTGTACAGAAAATCACATAAAATGGCCTAAACGGCAGAAACTAGTGGTGTACCAGCACAATAAATACTGCACAAGTGTAAAATGCAACCTTCTTTTAAAAAATTTTTGCTATGGTCCCCAGTATGAAGGAATTTCTGACTAACAATATCGACACACAAATTTTTATGGTTAACTGTACAACAGCATTAACCCTGCATACATGTGCATAGGGTTGGCTTAAATTGTTCTCTTCATGTTATGTAGAATCAAAGAAAATAGGGGAGGAGAGTGTTCCACCTTGGGACACTTTTCAGTCTTTTCACTTATAGCCAGCTCTGTAATAGAATTTTAACATAGCATGTAATTCCATTTTCAAATGATGGCATTCACTGTTTATGTGCTCCAGTCTTTTTCTGAGATCACAAAAAGCACTCTAGAAAATTAATGTTTTTTTAATGTTAAAAAGGGTACATCATAGTCATGTACACAGAAACAAATATTATACTAAAATTTAAAAGTATTGGAATTGACGAAATTATGTCAATATTGTATTTATTCATTTTCCTTTACATTATTATTCTACTATATAACATTAATCAGTGAGTGAAAACAATCTGAGCAGAAGTATTATGAAAAACCAGTTACAAGTTAAATGCATTTTGAAAATGCTACTTTTGGAAGTAACATTAATTTCCAAAATTGTAAGACGTTAACGAAACTCAATTTACAAATATCCCATGTTCCATAGTAATAGAGCTTCTATTTCAAGGTACAAGATGGTGCACTACCGACTAATTAGGGCTTTACCCTCCACATGTTAAATACCTAATTTTCAAACAATCACGAATGTTACTTGCTATAAAATTCTGTAACTGAAGAGTTAACGGTATACTTAAAATAGTTTTAATCAATTAAACAGCACTTAAATGTGTAGAACTCGAATGCTGCTGAGAACGCGGCCTCACGTCTATCAATAACAAAAACTGTAGAATATGACAGAAACTGGTTATGGCAGTCTCTGCTGCGCATTCCTTCATGTTGTTAGCTGGTTTCATGTTCTATGAACCATTTTGTATTAGAAATCGTAATGATGTGGAACGAGTCATTGTACATTTATATCGCAAATTAATTTGTAAACATGGTTACATTTGAACATTTATAATTTTTTTAAGTATATAGATGTAAGTCAGTAATTCCTACTCACGACCTTTTACACGTTACAATATAAGTTCTTTTACGGAATACAAGGAATTGTTCTGAAATCAGTCACTAGACTGAAGTCTCGACCAAAACGCACCATGCGTTTATAGGTACTGATCCTCTAGGTACAAAACTATCCCCTACACATCAGAAACAAAGCGCGAAAAATATATTATATTTTCGTCTGTAGTAGTGTTAGCATCAAAGGCCAACAAAGTCTAGTGCTGTATTCCTCTAAATTACTGAACTGCGAAGTAAAACGTTTTCTTTAAAACACTGACTCTTTCTTTCTTATGATTCCAGTCTCATATTTTGTACATAACACAATCTGAAATATGTATTACCTGACGACAATTTAGGTACTAGCCACTTTTACAATAATTTGTTACCATGAAACGTTTCGTGTCAACACCATCCTCGTCTTCTTTCTGCTTTACTTTCACAACTCCGTCAACAAATGCGAAACTTCCAAAGACGACAAACAACCTACTGTTGTGCAACGTGTGCTACATTCAGGAGTGCATTCGAGACGAATTTAAGTTATTTCGTAACATGTCATAGGCGTGCGCTTATATTTATCATAAATCAAAAGAAAACTTTTGCATCACGATTAATGACCTGTGGTGAAGAAATATGCATGTTTGTAGAAACTGTACATAAACTTGCTTGAAAAGTCTATGAGCTATTTCTCAATGTAAGAGCAGAATAATTATTTTATAGTGTAATTATGTAGATTGTAAAGAAACAATAACTAAAAGGAAGTTTAAACAGATGATAATGCAAACGGAGTGGAATAGACCATATTATACTGACCTAGAAATCTACAGGGCTATTACAAATGATTGAAGCGATTTCATAAATTCACTGTAGCTCCATTCATTGACATATGGTCACGACACACTACAGATACGTAGTAAAACTCATAAAGTTTTGTTCGACTGAAGCCGCACTTCAGGTTTCTGCCGTCAGAGCGCTCGAGAGCGCAGTGAGACAAAATGGCGACAGGAGCCGAGAAAGCGTATGTCGTGCTTGAAATGCACTCACATCAGTCAGTCATAACAGTGCAACGACACTTCAAGACGAAGTTCAACAAAGATCCACCAACTGCTAACTCCATTCGGCGATGGTATGCGCAGTTTAGAGCTTCTGGATGCCTCTGTAAGGGGAAATCAACGGGTCGGCCTGCAGTGAGCGAAGAAACGGTTGAACGCGTGCGGGCAAGTTTCATGCGTAGCCCGCGGAAAATTGGCTCATGCCAGAACTGGAGACCGACAGCGCCCACTTCATCTTTCAACAGGATGGTGCTCCATCCTTAAACAGGAGATTGGAAAACCGATGATGGATCGGTCGTGGTGATCATGATCAGCAATTCATGTCATGGCCTCCACGCTCCCCCGACTTAACCCCATGCGATTTCTTTCTGTGGGGTTATGTGAAAGATTCAGTGTTTAAACCTCCTCTACCAAGAAACGTGCCAGAACTGCGAGCTCGCATCAACGATGCTTTCGAACTCACTGAAGGGGACATGCTGCGCCGAGTGTGGGAGGAACTTCATTTTCGGCTTGATGTCTGCCGAATCACTAAAGGGGCACATATCGAACATTTGTGAATGCCTAAAAAAACTTCATGAGTTTTTGTATGTGTGTGCAAAGCATTGTGAAGATATCTCAAATAATAAAGTTATTGTAGAGCTGTGAAACCGCTTCAATCATTTGTAATAACCCTGTATAAAACATTGGAAATTTTTCCCATTTTTTCTGAAATATATTGAGGGGTGTTTGAAAGCAATTACCGTGAAAGTTAAACTAGCAGCTCGTTACCCTTACTCACGACAAACGTTGAGTGGTGAAGTCAGTAAGCTATGCATAAGACTGTTTAATAAAAGACTAGAGCCGAGTTTCCGTAGCAAATTCATTTCACTAGACATTTAACTACGTTGAGTGGATTCCAGTTATTAATCTGGTTTGTTTAAGATGCGATATATAGCAGCTCCAGTTTTCGTGCGAGTTTTGAAACCATCTGGAGAGACGTGGTTTGATTACATACTTTCGCGCTTAATTTCCAGCTTCCAATCAAACAGAACACAGACTGCTTCTGATGTTTTTACTTTTACTGCTCATACCGCATTCTAGAAGATCTACAGAAGTGGTAGAATTAATTTCCCACAAATTTAATTAAAAACAACTTCAATAAGGCAGCTACGTTCCAGATAAGTAATGGCGCGTCTTAAAGCTAAATGGACCAAAGACCTCACTAGCATCGTCTCGCAGTTATATCACGTCGAAGTGAGCAAGGCTTAGCTTTGATTTATATTTCGCCATGCCTCTGCTGTAAATCGGTCTTAAAACTGCAATTAGAAGTAATTTGAAGATTTGATAGCACGTTGTGTTCCTCTATTTGCCATAAAGTAATGTACCGTGAAGAATTGTAGAAAATAAGTTGTTACGTAGACCTCGGTCCTGAGACGGCAGTCGCCTGTTAACTGTAAAGAGTATATGCTCAACCTGCCTAAGCTTTTCTAGAGTCAGAATTTCTGTATGTTGCATTTCACATTTTGTCATCGTTCATTTGGTATACGAAAGTGTCTTCCATGAGAAATACGCGCCTTTAAGCCAACATAAGTCCTAATTTTCCTTCCATTTGTTGATAGCTGAAAAAACCGAAACAGGGCAAGAATAAATGTAATATATTGGCAGTTAAAGTTGTCGCTTGGAGCAGTGCAAGTAGGTTTTCGTGCTGTTCTTGCTCTGTATATTCCAGTGCCTCTCGGTTCAGTTTTTTTTTTCAGTGTTTCTGAAATATTCTCCCTCGGAACAGACATACTGTACCTGTGAATATCAGTGCAGCTCTTCTTTGTACACGATCAGTATCTCCTGTTAGTCCTCTTTGGTAGGGATCCCACAAGTTTGAGCAATATTCTAGGATGAGTCGCATGCGTGTTTTGTAAGCAATCTCCTATGTAGATTGCTTGCATTTCCTAGTATCCCATCAAACTGCCTGTTTTACCTATGGCTGTGAGAAAAAATTCAATGTGTAATTGTTACCGGTTTCACAGCAACGGAAACGGAAGTCGCTTCAGTCTCTCTAAAATATAAAAACTTATTTTTTTCCGTCCGAGTCTGTGCGACTGTCGTTACTTCGGATCGAATTATGCGACTAATTTTCTCTAACTCTGACATTCGTCTGCTGAATCGTCTGCTTTGGGGCATATGTTTAATTTACTCATTTAAATATATAACATTACAGAAAAGGTATTTGCTTCAAACTGTTATCAAATCTTACGTTAAAGGTGTTACTTTATTGTCATTTTCACATTTATGTCTTATTAGGATCGACACGTGATGCTACCTAATTGCAATTTACAACCCGTATTCAGCCTGGTAAAAACGTCGCGGCCACCAGAGAATTAACTAAAATTGCAAATATTTTTAGAGATATGGTGAAACGTCCCCTTTGAACAATTATACATGACTGTGCTTATACTGACACACAATATTTTTAGCGCAACGCAGTCTGACTTTCAATAATCCCTACAAAAGAATGGCCCTGACTAACATTAAACTATACCTTTCACAAATCACTTACCTCACAAAAATCTTCGTTACTCAAGCTACTGCAATACAGCGAGCGCCACTACTGCCAGATAAATAAAAGATTCAAACTACTGAAGGCACTAACTACTGATAGGCATAGTTAGCAAATGAAAGATTTTGATAGAGAACAAACAATGTATTTACCTCAATAGTGTTCAAAAGTCATAATGTATATAGCAGTTCATGACATCCAGTCTTACAAATTTCAAAACTCCGCCATTACTCTCCCCACATCCACCACTGCTGGCGGCTCACCTCCAACTGCGCAACGCTACGCGCTGTTCACATCCAGCTGCCCAACACTACAATGGCAGACAACAATGCAAACTATCCACAGACTGCACACAGCACAGCCAGTAATTTTCATACAGAGCGCTACGTAACGTTGCCAATAAGAAAACATAAACAGCCTACTTACATAGCCCCCATGCTCCCCACAAAAAATTTTACAAATTGTTTTGGGCAGTGGCCAATAATGATTTGATAAAATTTTTCATAATTACAATAACAAAGATATCAAATGCACACACTTATTGATACAATGTTGGTCAAAAGCTAAAATTTTCTCACAGTCCCATAAAGACAGTCCTGATCATTCATCACAGTAAAATTACAGTGCTTTTTTTCTCAAAGTCTGAGTAGTAAAAGAGAATGCACACGGAAGTAGTGGATTTCCATGCCATCTTGAAGAAGTAGTGTTGTCCTTCTAACGGAAAGACTGCTGGCAGCTCACTTCCAACTGCGCAACGATATGCCCTGTTCACATCCAGCTGCCCAACACTACAATGGCAGACAACAATGCAAACTATCCACAGACTGCACACAGCACAGCCAGTGATTTTCATACAGAGCGCTACGTAACGTTGCCAATAAGAAAACATAAACAGCCTACTTACAATGGGACTTCGTGTGTACGAAAGGATTTATATCAACCCTTCCGATGATAACTAATAATTTGAGTTTAATTCTCAAGAAGTACACAATTTTTCCTAAATATTGTGAACGGGACGCTTACCTATCGACACTACATTCGTCTTTATCCCTATGTTTTCTTATATCTTGTAATCCGACAAGGTACACACTTGCTTCATGTACGATAAACTCGCCAGTCCAACTGTACCACGTACCTCCACGTCGTTTCTCTTACAGTCTTAATTAAGTCTTCCACTTTCCAGTGGCTTTCGCATTGTCCAAGCTTCATCGCCGTAAGACAGAACTGGCGTTGCACTCTGACGTTTAAGGTTTTCGTTCCAAACATAATCGAGTAAACGTTTTGAAAATTTTCTGTTTCACCAAAAGGACTCCAAGCAATTTTTACAGTTTTCCACTGATACCTTTTTTCTGTCCACTAAGTAGTTGCCTTCTTTATGCCCTAAATACAAAATAATTAGCAGACTGATTCTGCAATTTCGGTGTCAACTTGTTCAGGTTTGTTTTCAAAGCTTGTTTCTATGGCTATTAGTAACAACTCAATTACAACCCTCGCAATGCCAAGGGAGGAGGGGGGCTTGGGGGTGGGGGGTACTTTATCCCCACCATTTTATTTTAAAATATCATAATTACTTTCTACTTTCAAGTTATGAAAAAAATATTTGTTATTATTAATGATTTCTTACACTTGATTCCGTAATTGTTTTAAATTCTTCAGTAAAATTTAACCGAAAAATTTAAGTTTTAGTAGTGAACGTGGCTGTGGAAACAAACTCTATATTCATATTTTCGGGTTTAGCAACCGTCTTACGTATCTATATATCTTCAGAAAGTATGTTGTGAATAAAAGTGAACAACAATTAACGTATTTCTTTTGTTTTCTTTGTCATAAAGTACTAATCCCCATGGTGAGTACTATACAGACAATGAGATGGTACTGCTAAGGGTATGCTAAAAGACATTCGCAGATTCTGGTCGGAATTATACTTTAGTACCTATTTAAAAAGCATGTTATTAATAAAACTTAATAACAATTAACGATTTTTTTTAATTTTTTGGGGTAGACATAAAATAACGTCCTCTCTCCTCCCTGGTAGTAACGTTGTGGAAAATGTGTTGTACTGCTAGGATTAATAAAAATAATTGTAACTGCTTACAGAGGACACTTTCACACAGAGGCAAGAGAATTTACCATTAAAAAGAGTAACTATAATTCACTGAGAATAAGAAAAACGTGTTTCATAATGGTCGACGAAATTCGCTTGAATATTTTGAAGAGATCTTTAATTCGTGAATAAATCTCTAGTAACCAGTTAAGTTACTCTTCTGCTTTATAATAGTATACAGGTCTAAGACATGACTTATTGGAATACATTTTTTACTTTTTTAGATTGTCACTAAATGCTTGTTAGCGGCATAACGGTCTGTAACACGTACATGGATGCTCTGCAGATCACACTTAAGTGACTTTCAGAGCGACGTTCGAACCGCCTTCAGAATAATTCTCTATTATTCCAGTCCCAAACAGTGCGCGGAAAAAACGAAAACCTATAACTTTCCGTGCGAGATCTTTCTCTTATTTTATTGTGATGCTCGTTTTTCCCTATGCAGGTCTGCGTCAACAAAACATTTTCACATTTGGTGATCGAAATTTCGCGACAAGGTCCCTCCGCAACGAGAAACGCCTTTGTTTTAATGGTGTTCACCCCCAAATCCTGTATCATGTCCGTGACGCTCTCTCCCCTATTTCTCGATAATTCAGAACGTGCTCTTCTTTGAGATTGCACCGTTAATCCTATCTGGTAAGGATTCCACACCGCACAGCAGTAATCCAAAAGTGGACGGACCAGCGTAGTGTAGGCAGTCTCTTTAGAAGATCTTTCTCATTTGCTAAGCGTTCTGACAATAAATCGCAGTCTTTGGTTTGATTTCCCCACAACATTTTCTGTGTGCTCTTTCCAGTTTGAGTTGTTCGCAATTGTAATTCCTTGGTATTTAATTGAATTTACGGCCTTTCGATTTGATTGATTTATCGAGTAACCGAAGTTTAACGAATTCCTTTTAACACTCTTGTGGATAACCTCCTACTTTCCATTCTTTAGGGTAAATTGCCAATTTTCGCACCATACAGATAATTTTTCTAAATCGTTTTGGAATTTATTTTGATGTTCTAATGACTTACCAGACGATAAACGGAAGCATCACATACAAACAACTTAAGACGGCTACGCAGTTGTCTCCTAAATCGTTTATATAGATAAGGAACATCGGAGGGCCTATAACTCTACCTTGAGGAACTGCGGAAATCAGTTCTTTGTTGTTGGTTGGTTTGGGGAAGGAGACCAGACAGCGTGGTCATCGGTCTCATCGGATTAGGGAAGGATTGGGAAGGATGTCGGCCGTGCCCTTTCAGAGGAACCATCCCGGCATTTGCCTGGAGCGATTTAGGGAAATCACGGAAAACCTAAATCAGGATGGCCGGACGCGGGATTGAACCGTCGTCCTCCCGAATGCGAGGAAATCAGTTCTGTTTTACTCGAATATTTTTCGTTAGTTACTACTAACTGAGGCCTCTTTCACAAGAAATGACTAATCTAGTCGCGTAACTGAAACGTTATTCCATAAACATGCAATTTCATTACAAGCCACCTTGAGATATAATGTAAAAAGCCTTCTGGAAATCGAGAAATATTGAATGAATTTGAAATCCCTTGTCAGTAGCACTAAACACTTCGTGTGACTAAAGAGCCAGTTGTGTTTCACAAGAACGATGTTTTCTAAATACGTGTTGACTATCCATCAGTAGACCATTCTCTTCGAGGTAATTCATAATGTTTCAACACTATTATATGTTCCAAAACCCTGCTACACATCGTCGTTAATGATATGGGCTTGTAATTCAGTGGATTACTCCTATTGCCTTTCTTGAATATTGGTTTGACCTGTGCAACTTTCCAGTCTTTGAGTACGGATCTTTTGTCGAGCAAGCCGTTGTATGTGATTGTTAAATGTGGAGCTACTGAATCAAATAATCTGAAAGGATCCTTGCTTTTATTAGGTGATTTAAGCTGCTTCACTTCTTCGAAGAAATCTAACAAATCTCTCACGATTTTTCCAGTTCTCAATTTCAGGTCTACTCTGAATGGAATTTCAGACAAACATTGTGACTTTCATTAGAAAGAATGGCTTTCTGAGAACAAACTTCAGTCAAGAGCAACGTGGCTATCAGACTGCTAGAGAAACTGTAATCTCATTCTTAATGTAGAAAAAATCTAGAAGCTGTTCTCGTTTATAAATGCAAATGGGTCCTACTGTACAATTAGCTGTTAACAGCAATTGAGCGCTGGCAAAATTTCCGTCTTTGCTAAAGCAAGTGTCACGTTTCGTTCATTATGTAGCCAATTAGTTAGTTACTCATGTTTCGTGTATCATATTGGCGTTATGTCCCTATGGTGTACAACATGACATTATTACTTCTTCATTACTAGATGGGCATTATTGCCTTTCACTCCAATATGCACAAATTTTAACACTGAAAAGCTTTTGTGCTCAAACAAATGTCATATAACTACAAACTATGTAGAAAACTTAATCCAACAGGAACAGAGAGTTTTTTAAACAACGTCAAGGAACAAGAGTGGCAGGATGTTTATAGTGCTGATAACATAGATGATAAATATAATGCTTTCCTTAACACATTTCTCACGCTCTTTGAGAGTTGCTTTCCACTACAACGTTCTAAACGGGGTACTAACAGTAATAGGCATCCCGCGTGGCTGACTAGTGGAATAAGGATACTATATACAACAAAGTGGGAATTATATCAAAATGTTACAAGTAGTAACAATCAAGCTGCAGTAACCTATTACAAACAGTATTGTAAGGTGATTAAAAATATTATTAGAAAAGCAAAGAGTGTGTGGTATGCAAATAGAAAATCTCATGCACAGGAGAAAATTAAAACCATATGATCAGTTGTAAGGGCGGCGGAAGCAATATGTGGGAGGACAAGCAAAAATATGATAAAACAAAGGATATAGTACAGAAGAAGAACAGAGCCTTTAGGGCATGGTTCCAGAGGAGAACAATAGAAACAAGAGAAGTGTATCAGCCAAGCAAGAAAGAAGCAAAAAGAGTGGTTGCGGAGGAGAGAAGAAAGTGGATGGAACAGTGGACCAGAATGATGGAGGAGGATAGTGTGTAATATTAGTATCTGTTTCGTTAGCTTAAATAAACTTACATTCCATAATCTAACCATGCAGGCTCATAAAAGCCATACAATTTGTGTAAAAATTTCTTAGATCGTCGCTGAGCAGCTATCACCTGATATTTCAAAGGACATCTTACGCGCTACGGAGCAGAATACGAATTGTTAATAAATTGTATCGATAGAGATATTTTGTGTTTCTTATTTTTTGACAGCTGCAGAATTGTAATCGTCTTCTGTTACGCGAGTAGTGATATTTTTTAAAGACGGCGGACGCGTATATGGCGTGGTCCTCAATACTAATTAGTTATAAAATATTACTATTGTTCAGTGCTGTGTAAGAATTTATGTGTGCAGCTAACATGAAATGTCGAAAATGCTAAAGGACTTTATTTAAAGAAACAGCCAGCAAGATATAAAATTGAAATGTACGGAGCTTATTGTTAACAATACTGACATAGGTAATTATATTGGTTATTGTACTCTCCAATGCTGTAGTGTCTTCTTATTACTTAAAGTATTTCTATGCTCATCTCCTATTAATAGCAACAGAAATAACGTTTTTTTTATAGTTTTCATACAGCTACCAGGAACCGACGTAGTTAAGGCAGAAGGCGCAGTGCTATTTACCTTGTTTGTGACTTAATTCCAACTTCTTTTAATGTGTGGTGTAGTATAGCAAAGAAAATTTCCAGCTCTGTCTGGTCCCTTAGGTTTCTCTGTTCGTAGTTACTATGTCTCATATCCGGTCGTGATCGAACATGATGACGACACAAATAAATTAAGTGGGAATGCGAACTCTGTTCTTAATCTTGAGACCGCTACACCTTCTGCAAACGATTTCAGTTGACATATAAACTGTCACATACAGTACTTAAGTTTTTTGAAAAGTCTTTGCTCTTCCCGCCAAGAGGTGGTGCAAAACTCACAACAGCTTTCTGAATCTTCACAAGAAAATAATAGTTTAATCAAAATATAAATATTTTAAAAAAATCCAGACTTGGCGCCCGAACAGGGACAAATTGTCAGAGGGACCTGACTGAAATCACGAAAATCAGTCCTCTTGTGTTTGCTGCTAATGTAAATGTATCTAACAATACATTTATTTTTCATGTGCACGCTACGCGCTTAAAAAACTGTGGACGAAAATTTCAAAGACGAAAGACGAGTTGAAGGCGGAAAACGGAGAAATTTTATATACAGTTGCCGATTTTCAAGACACCAAACCTAAGTCACGAAAAAAAATTTTCATATGCAGTTCCGACGCTTCAGTAGTACGGTTGTCCTTCGAGCTACATTACCATACTTCCTTTTATTTCCATCTGCACATTTAAAAAATCTTCCTTTTATTTCCATCTGCACATTTAAAAAATCAGCTTAAAATTATTTTTTAGTCAAAATTTAGTAGGATTTGCAACGTAGTGTCTAATTCACATTGTTGATTCTTGATTTCAATGTGTAAATATGGCGTCGTGTTACATGTAAAACGCTAGCGCTGTGTGCTTCGCTGTGTGCTAATTCAGTTGTTTAGTGTGCCCTTCTTCCATCTTGTCTTCTCCGCTTCAGTTCACAGTCGTTTGTTAGGCGAGTGCAACTCCCATACTTGACAAACAGCACGTGACCTGGCGTCACAAGCAAAGGACAGACGAACCGCGTTGCAGACCTCGTGTAGTTGACAGACAGACACCGCGAGGTGGCGGAGGGTAAACAGAAATTAATCCCGACAGCAGGTGACTGTGACGATATGAACAGCATTCAATATTCGTTGCACTCACGTGCAATTAGCATGCGAGTGGAGGCGGTGGCTAACGCCGGTAATATGATTGACACAGACCAAACAATTCAAACGATTCCCGCTGGTAGCAACCCAACTGTAGATACGAATGCAATGCTCCTTCAAATCCAAAATTAGATGGCAAATAATGATAGGGAAAAGGAACAACTGCAGTAAGAAAAGGAACGTAAAGCAAGAGAGACAGAGCTGAACGAGAGGAGGAAAACAAAAAAGAACTAATGTGAGCTTTTACCGATTTAAATAAACAATTTGAAGTGGTAAAAACTGAAATAACTACCGACTTGAAAACTGATCTGAATACCCAATTGGGTGAGGTCAAGTCGGAAATAAGTAGGCTAATCGAAGCAGTAAAAACTGAGATCCGTAAACAGGTTGAGGCTGAGATCAAGCAGGTATCTAGAAAATTTGATGCAGCACTAGGAGCTGCCAAGGGTGAAATTAATGCCACGGTAGTAGAATACCAAAACGAAACTGTAGCATTAAAGGGTAATTGTGATACCATGTCGAAGGAGGTCAGCGCCGTGAAGCTGGTTGTCACTAATATGGAAAAGAAGATAGATGATTTGACGAAACAAGTAGAATCACTTGACATAGAGGAGCAGGTAGAAGTTACGGTAAAGGCTCACGCCGAAGAGCTATCCGACCACTACACAGAGTGGATAAAAACTAAAGACCATCTGATAGAAGGAAAGGTAAAGACAGAGCTGAAGGAAGTAGTAAGGGAAGTTACTTATGATCTTTTGGCGGAACCAGGAAGATCGGGAGACACCGTATTATCTGAGCTAGGACAGATAAGGCGAACTTTGGCAGAAGACCTTCCTCAATGGAAGCAGCAGGTCATTGAAGAGGTGCAGACACTAAAGAACAAAGTGGAAAGTCCCTCACATCCGATGGGTAGCGAATGGAATCACTCCCCAAACGAAATGACAATAGGCAGATTCATTACAGCCCTCCACTTGATCACACGTCATCCCACAGTCCAACAGACACAGTGCATAACCACACTGAAGTGAACAGCCCACCAACAGTCATAACCCAAAAGCAGAAAGAAAGTGTATTGAAACACAAAACATTTCCAAGCTTTCACCTGCAAAAACGTGGCATACACTCGATCGTATTTTTGCGAAACTTCTCTGGAGTATTTCCGAACAGTTGGGCACACAAGCAAAGAATACAGTTTGTAACTGGGTACATAACAGTAGATGCCGCCTTATGGGGAAGAGAAATGACAGACAAGTGCAGCACCTATAATGAATTCGAGCGGATGTTTCTGAACAAATTTTGGAGTGATGGTGTTCAGCAGCGCTTGAGAAGAGAAGTGTTCAATGCCGAAATGTTCAATTCGAAACACGGCAGTCTAAGAAGATATTTCCAAAATTATTTAGCAAAAATTAAATTCTGGGACACGCCAATTAAAAATAAAGACGTGATCATGATTTTGAAAACTAAATTGTCCACCTCTATAAGGGAGAAATTAGTTAACGTTTCCGAGGACGATACCGAATCATTTCTTTCCATATTGGACTCACTGGATTTGATTCGCGAAGACGCGGTATGAAATGTTGGTAGCGCTCCGAATGTAGTGAGCAGGCGAGACAATGGAGGGTACGCAGTCAACAATGGCAATGAGGGAAGAGCCGCGGTAGCGACGCTTACTACCAACCGTCCGGCGGCTACAAAAATCAACAGGTGTCGTACGGAAATGGACAGTTTCGACCGAAGAATAATAATAAACAACCGTGCAATCTATTGGATAGTACACAACGGCCACGGTACGGAAACTCAACACATAATTATCCACAAAATCAGTACGGAAACAAACCAGCAAGGAAATTATCAGAGCGGACCAGCCTTTAACAGGCCGCGTGAGTGTAAATCACATAAATGGCGTGGGACAAGTTGAGGACAACAATATTTTGCTAATAATGACAACACAATACATTACATGGCCCAGAATACATTCCGACCTCCGACAAATATAAATTTTTCCGGTCACTCAAATGATTATGCAGGAAATCCGAAGCCGAAACGGCAAAGGACTACACAAATCTATTATGTGCAAAGTGGATCATACACGGGACAAGAACCTCGTCCACCACCCTTCGTGTCACAGTCACAACATCAACATGAAACGGAGGAGACGTTAAGGGCGATAGCCGATAGGGAGAACCACCACAATCAGGAAAACTAGAGACAGCACTTTTTAGCCTCCACAGGAATCCTCCAGAACGAGATGGGGGCACGGAATCTATCAACTCATTTCAAGTAGATGCAATAAGGTATGACAAAGGCACTGACTTACGCGGTGACTTATTGCAAGAGACTTACAATAATGACAGTGACGACATATGGGACGAACAAGTTCAGGCTTCTAAAAATGATTTCAATAGTCAACATGCCCACAATCGCTATTATTGATACGGGAGCCAATGTTAATGTTTTATCTTCATGTTTGTTCAACCAAATTTCTTCAGTGAGTAAAGTTTTATCGCTACCTATACAAGGCTGTACAGTGTCTGGAGCAATAGGGCCTATGAGACAGCGTGTAATCTTGCAAGCGCAACTTCAAGTAAATATTGACTCTATTTCTGTTTTGTGCAATTTTCTTATTGTAAAGAACCTATCGGTACCATGCCTCCTTGGAATGGAGTTCCTCAGACTGACAAAAGCAAAAATTGAGATTGAAAATGGGACTTGTAGATTAACGGTGAACCAACAGGAGATAACAATAACACTGTTAGGCAGCAAGGTAAAACCAGTGCTTAACAAATGTTAAGGGCGGTACTTCACTGACAGACAAAGTTACGGACGGGCAGATGATGAAACCAATCCTGTAGATATTCGTGAGGACGAATTTGTTGACTTACTACCTGACCAGACTGAGCTAGATAACAAAGCTTTTGAAGCGACTGAGTATCAAAGGAGTGAACTTTTTGACTTGCTAGTTAGTCATGTGGAGATATTCTCCAACAAACCTGGAGTAATAAAGGGATATGAGTATCGTATGGCCGTGCTTCCCCATAAGACCTACTGCAAAACGAGCTACGCAGTTCCCCAACCACGACGTGAAGCTGTCAAACTGGAGATTAGGAAAATATTACTCTGGAATGTGATTGAGCCGTCACTTTCTCAGTATTTGAGCCCCTTGTTATCAGTTTTAAAATCTGATGGAAATGTGAGATTAGTTTTAGATGCAAGGCTGATAAAATAATAGTGCCGATTCGAACGAGACCCGAAGCCCTGGAAGAACACATGCAGAAGTTTAATGGAGTTAAATTCCTCAGCACAATTGACTTAACAAACAATTATTGGCAGGTGAGATTAGCTCCTGAGTCAAGAAAATACACGGCATTCATATTTCCAGGACGATCTTATCACTTTACAGTCATGCCCTTTGGACTGAATGTCAGTTCGGGAGTTTTTATTTCAGCGTTAGACTATGTTTTAGGACCAGAGTTACTGGATGAAGTAGCTGTGTATGTGGATGACGTCCTAATAGCTTCGAAAACATGAGAGACCATGTGATGACACTGCAGAAAAGATTTATAAATTATGGAGTCACGGCCAATCTTCGAAAGTCAAAATTCGGTAAGTGTGAGATCAAGTTCTTAGGAAATATCACAGCAGAAGGGATTAGGCCCGATCCTGAGAAGTTGGCAGCGATTAAGAATTTTCCCATACCCACAACAAAAAGACAGCTGAAACGTTATTTAGGCATTGCGTCATTTTTCAGCCGTTTCATATCGAGTCAGGCAATAAAAAATAAAGCTCTTCATAGTCTGTTAAGAAAGAATGTGCATTGGAATTGGGATTCTGAGTGTCAGAAAGGGTTTGAACAAATTAAAATTAGTCTTGTTAACAGCAGTATTCTTCATCATCCTAAGATGGATAAAGAATTTTGTATTATGTCCGATGCTTCGTCTGCGGGCATTGGATCCTGTTTGTTCCAAACCGACATCGTTGATGAACGAGAGCAAGTTCAAGTAATCAGCTTCGCTAGTCGAGTCTTATCAGAATGTGAGAAATCGTATTCTGTTACGGAGCTCGAAGCCCTTGCCATCATCTGGGCATTTAAAAGATTTAAATACTACATCTATGGTAAGAAGATCAAAATCTTTTCTGATCATCTGGCACACTCTTTTCTTCAAACGTGCAATCTTCAACATCCCCGCTTAACCAGGTGGTGCATGTTTCTACAGGAATATGCTTTTCAAATAGTATATATGAAAGGAAAAGAAAATATCGCTGCTGTCGCTTTATCCCGATCACCAGAAGGATTGCCTGAAACCAGCGAGTTAGTGGACCAAATGTCTAATTACCGGATACTCTTAATGAAAGACCCGATCCACAGAAAATATTTTCTTCAGTTGTGTAAAGATATCCGAACTCTCCAAGATACTGATCCAAAATGGAGAAACGTTACGCAGATCCTCTCAGAAAAGCCTAATCATAAAGTGTCGAGATTTTATAAATTGCATAATCAGGTTCTATTTCACAAAACTGATGGACCGATCGAAAGATAGTACATATGTATTCCAAAAGGTTTTGTTGAACATCTATTGTGGCACACACACATTTCCTGGGGTCACTATGGCCCGGAGAAATGGAAAAGAAAAATTTCTTCATATTGTTATGTTCCAAATCTGCATCACGAAGTACATAAGTTGCTAAGAGATTGTATCATCTGCCAGAAGGCAAAAGCACTAAATATTTCTAGGGTGATTCCCCTCAGTCCTACTCTTCCTAAAAAACCAAACCAACTCCTGAGTATTGATTTGGCTGGATCGTTCCCGACTGGACGGGGAGGTGCAAAGTATCTAATAACCATTCTCGACAATTTCACAATTTGTATGCAGAAATCTTCTTGCGCCAGGCCAATTGTACGGCGTTTAGAAAGTGATTATTTCCCACGATTCGGTGTACCCGAGTCGATGCTGTCCGACAATGGTTCGACCTTCACTTGTCGTACTTGGCGTGAAGTCCTCGCTCTCCACGACATTCAGCAAATTTTAATATCCTATTACCGACCTCAATCGAATCCGACTGAGAGAATGTTCAACGAATTCAATCGATTCATTAGGACCTATGTTGCTAACAGGCAGACTAAGTGGGTCGAATGTGTTACTCCCACACTTGTCAATAGGCTTCACACCACATGAACTCATGTCAGCCAACAAAGAGTGAAATGAATTAATTAATCCTCTTCCTAAGGTGGAACACCAAGAAACTAGTTTAGACACCAAAATCAGTCAGGCGTTGATTTCACTGACAACTTATGCAAACCTCCGTAAGAAAGCATTTGACAAAAAGGTAAATAGGGTTATTGAATATAGAGAAGATGAGAGAATCTTACTAAGGACTCATTATAAACCATCGAAGCTACGTAAGAAAAATCGTAAGTGGCAGCGCGTCTATGAAGGTCCATATGATATTGTCAGGAAGCCGCACACAGGAAGTTACTTGCTAGCCGACCCCGTGACTGGAAGGATTAAAGGTCTGTTCCACCATAGTGATTTAAGAAAATTCCACAATGGTAACAGAAGAAATTTACAGGTGTTAGTAGTACGAGGCAATTACAAAGCATCATCAGAGAACAAGGTAAGTCGTCGCCGTCGAATGATAACTCAAGAAAAATGACAAGCCAGCAGTTAATACTTCTGGAGGTCATCATACAGTGCTGACTGTATGAGGAAAGTTTGTACCGATCTGTTAATTGACTACAGATAAAGGAAAATGTCAAAGAGAGAACTTAGTACTAGCTTTAAATTAGTATAAATGTATATGATGCATGCTCATGTGGTAATCAGCCCCCAAGATGTATAAATCAAGAAGAAGGAGTGATCAGTGCCCTTCTCTCAGGTCTTATAATGAAGGATTTTTTGTTTTGAGAAACTAAAGTCTCTCAGAGGACAAGTTGTAGTCCTGCGTAAAATAAAGGGTCATAATTTTTCGTGACTAGAATCAAAGAATAATAGGAGATATCGTAATGAGAGCGACACATTACCTTTAAAAAAAGGAGTGAATTATAATATACTAAAGAACATATGTAAGATCCGATGCTTAGAAAAAGTAATGTATGTGAAAAACTTCATTAGGAACAGAGTTTTAAAAAATTCTATGGCAGGTAAGTTATACTGACGCAGATTCGAAGGTGTAGCAAGTGAAAGAAGGGGTAGAGATAACGCTATATTATAAGTTCCATGGAAATATTATATTTAAGAAATGCCAGCCGCAAGACTCAATGTAGCGATTAATAACAGGAGTCCGTAATGCTTTACAGAGTGATGCCGCAGGAAGAAAAAAAAAAAAAAAAAAAAAAAAAAAACGAGGGAGAGAGAGAGGAAGAGAGAGAGAGAGAGAGAATGGATGACAGCTTCCTGTAGAAGGCTAAGGAGTCAAGTGACCAAGTAAATAATTGGTCAAACAAGCATTTTTGACCATATAATGGATATTTGAAACTTTAATGGCCGGGTCCTCGTGGTTCGCTCCGGCAATAATTGAGACTTCATACTACTTTGAAGGACATTGTTCTATATGTACATAGCAAACATCATATTTTAGACACTGAAAGAGAACGATTTGTATTAAGCAAAGAATAAAATGGTCACGACTAGAATAAATTTCGGTCACGGTCAGAACGAGTTGATATTTGCCTTAACCGCTGTCATAAACAAGAGCAGAAATCAGTGCGAAATGAAAGAAAGAAAGAAATGACCCTACCCATCCTGAACCCACTGTAATTAAACCGATAATTTTAAGTAATACTAATGCAGAGTATTCTGTATTTATGTTCCACATTCCATGAGTTGACGGAGAATGGTAAATTCCATTCAGTGAGGTGGTAGAAAAGGGACTCCCATCGTGAGCGATTCTTGACAAACAATTCGACGGCACAGTGTGATCCACGAACCAATGTACAATGTGTGTAAAATAAGAAAGAATATTACGATGAAATAAACACGAGCCTATCGAGCTTGTAGAGACAGTGAAAATTCGGAAAACGTGTGAAAGAATAAGGAAAATGTCATGGCGATTTCATAGATTGTAAGCATTTTAAGATTATATAGGCACTTCTATGTGCATGTATTTTTTCTCGGTGACAATGCCTGTCGTCTCCACTTAATGTATATAGCTCTTTATTGTGGATAGTAATAATTTCCATGTTGTTGTAGATGTTAAGATACCCTGTGACCAAAACACAGATGCAGATGAACTGTCCGAATACAATTTTTACTAATGACCTTAACAATGAATGTTTTCTCTAGTATGGTAACTTTATGAAACGTCAAGTGTATAGTACTATATGACTACTCAATTTCAGCAGTAGACATGTATTAAAAGCCACTAATATTAAGAATGACATGAGGACGGAAGTAATACCTCCGATATTTCTCCCCTTCTCATGGGAGGCAGTGTAATGTTAGTATCTCTTTCGTTAGCTTA
Source organism: Schistocerca cancellata (assembly GCF_023864275.1). NCBI lineage: Eukaryota > Metazoa > Arthropoda > Insecta > Orthoptera > Acrididae > Schistocerca > Schistocerca cancellata. The sequence continues at coordinate 351,684,846 of NC_064628.1, forward strand.
AAGAAACTTACATTCGATAATCTAACCATGAAGGCTCATAAAAGCCATACAATTTCTGTAAAAATTTCTTATATCGTCACTGACCAGCGACCACCTGATATTTCAAGAATACGAATTGTTCATAAATTGTATCGATAGATAAATTTTGTGTTTCTTATTTTTTGACAGCTGAAGAATTGTAATCCTCTTCTGTTACCACAGTGATATTTTTTAAAGACGGCGGACGCGTATGTGGCGTGGTCCTGAATCACTAATTAGTTATTATAAAATATTACTATTGCGCAGTGCTATGTAAGAACTTATGTGTGCAGCAAAGATGAAACGTCGAAAATGTTAAAGGACTTTATTTAAAGAAACAGCTAGCAAGATATAAAATTGGAACGTACGGAGCCTATTGTTAGCAACACTAAGGTAATTAAATTGGTTATTGTGCTCTCAAATGCTGTAGCGCCTGATTATTACTTAAAGTATTTCTATGCTCATCTCCTATTAATAGCAACAGAAATAACGGTGTTTTTATAGTTTTAATACAGCTACCAGGGACCGACTGCACGTCGGCAAACGTCGTAGTTAAGGCAGAAGGCGCATTGCTATTTACCTTGTTCGTGATTTAAACCCAACTTCTGTTAATGTGTGGTGTAGTGTAGCAAAGAAAATTTCCAGGTCGGTCTGGTCCCTTAGGTTTCTCTGTTCGTAGTTGCTATGTCTCATAACTGGTAGTGATCGAGCATGAACATGACACAAATAAATTAAGTGGCCATGCGAACTCTGTTCTTAATCTTGAGACCACTACGCCTTCTGCAAACGATTTCAGGTAACATATAAAGGTTTTTGCAAAGTCTTTGCTCTTCCCACCAAGAAGTGGTGAAAAACTCACAAAAGATTTCTGAATCTTCACAAGAGAATAATAATTTAATCAAAATATGTTGTTGTTGTTGTGATCTTAAGTCCTGAAACTGGTTTGATGCTGTTGTCTATGCCACTCTATCCTGTGCAAGCTTCTTCATCTCCCAGTACGTACTGCAGCCTACATCCTTCTGAATCTGCTTTGTGTATTTATCTCTTGGTCTCCGTCTACGATTTTTACCCTCTATGATTTTTACCCTCCACGCTGCCCTCCAATATTAAATTGGTGATCCCTTGATGCCTCACAACATGTCCTATCAACCAATCCCTTCTTCTAATCAAGTTGTGCCACAAATTTCTCTTCTCTCCAGTTCTATTCAATACCTCCTCATTAGTTATGTGATCTACCCATCTAATCTTCAGCATTCTTCTGTAGCTGCCTCATTTCGAAAGCTTCTATTCTCTTCTTGTCCGAACTATTTATCGTCCACGTTTCACATTTACGCATGGCTACGCACCATACAAATACTTTCAGAAACGATTTCCTGACACTTAAATCTCTACTCGATGTTAACAAATTTCTCTTCTTCAGAAACGCTTTCCTTGCCATTGCCAGTCTTCATTTTATATCCTCTCTACTTCGAACATCATCAGTTATATTGCTCCCCAAATAGCAAAACTCCTTTACTACTGTAAGTGTCTCATTCCCTAATCTAATTCCCTCAGCATCACCCGACTTAATTAGACTAATCAAGATATAAATATTTAAAAAAATTAAAATATAAATATTTAAAAAATCAAAATATAAATATTTGAAGAAAAAAACACAAGTGAAGGTCCAAAAAAAGTGTTATATGGGATGATTAAAAGTACGACGAAGTACGGTACGACAGATTATGCTTGAATGGTGAGTAAAAGTGGACGAGATGTAGAGAATAAGGAGGAACTCAAGAACATGTTGAAGGAGTATTTTGAAGAACTCCTGAACTCGAATAGAGACCTGGGTGAGGAGACACAAGGCGAGGAGAAAAAAGAGGAGGAACAGAAAATAGAAAAAGACCTTACATGGGAGAAGTGGAAGAGGCCTTGGGCAAGATGAAGAGAGGGAATTCACCATGTCTGGATGAGCTGAGTGTAGAGATGGTGAGAGCAGCAGGAGAGGTGAGGATGCAATGGCTATATCGAGTAATGGAAGTTGTGTGGAGACAGAAGACTGGAAGAAGGGAATATTTGTCCCGATCTTTAATAGGTAAAATAGAAAAGTGTGCAAGAACAATTGGGGGATAAAACTGATGAGTCATTGTGAAAGATTTTTGAGAAAATTTTGGAAGCACAAATTCGGGCAAAATTAGAAGGAAGAATGAGAGAAGAGCAACATGGCTTCAGAACAGGAAGGTACAGGGTGGATCTAATTTTTGCTGTAAGGCAACTCCAGGAACTGCACTATGAATCTGGAATAGATCTACTAACGACCTTCCAGGACATTGAAAAAGCGTATGACAGTATACTTAGAAGCAAAGTGTGGAAAGCCCTGGAGAAAAGAGAAGTAGGAAAACAGATTATTTGGAGCGACATGTACCATGGAAGTGTGAGCTGTGTGAAAGTGGGAGGAGAGAGATCAGCTTGGGGCGAACAGAGGAATGGCTTGAGGCAGGGAAGTGCACTTTCACCATTACTCTTCATTGTAGTGATGGATGATATAATGAGTACAGTAGCACAAGTAATTGGTGAAAGGAAGATGAAAGCTGTGGTATTTGCAAATGATCTGATGATTTGGGGCAAAAAGGAGGAGGAAGTACAAGGGCAGTTGGACTTATGGGATCGAACGGTACAAGAATGTGGGATGAAATTTAGTATAAGTAAGAGTGAGATGATCTTCACAACAAGAAAGAAGGAGAGGAACAACGGGAATAACAACTGGTGGGGAACGATTGAGGAGAGTGGAGAGTTTCAAGTACGTCGGAACCCTGATCCAAGAAGATGGAAAAAACGACACAGAAATAAACGAGCGGAGGAGAAAAGCAGAAGCATTTCGGAAGAGTGTCAGAAGCCTGATATGGAGCAAGGATGTACCCCAAATCAGTAAAAAGGTTATATACCAGTCATACTATTTCCCGATCCTGACATATGCATCAGAAACCTGGGTTATGAAAGGAAGAGAAAAAAGCAAAGTACAAGCTAGTGAGATGAAATTCTTGAGAAACAGTATTGGAGTGACAGAGATAGACAGTTTAAGAAATGAGAGGATCAGAGAGTTAATGAAGGTGGAACCATTACAGGAGGATATAGAGAAATCAAGGCTTAGATGGTATGGACACGTTAAGAGAATGGAGGAGAAGAGGATACCCAGGAGGATACACGAGATGAAACTGGAAGGAAAGAGACCAAGAGGAATACCAAGAGATGGATGACTGAAAGGAGTAGAGGAATTCATCCAGAAGAAAGGAGAAGGCTGGACCAATGTGAAGACAGAGAGATGGTGGAAAGACAGAAGACGATGGAGAGGCCTATGTTCTATACAGAACTAGCTAGAGACTGGAAACTGTCCAAGATGATAATGATGGTCAGTAGGGAAGGACGTGTCTGGTCAACAGCACAAGGCCGACGATATAAAGTCAGTTCACAGTAAAAATATTTCTGTTACTGATAAATCAGATATATGTACATTATTTAACAATCATTTTCTGAGCATTGCTGGTGAATTAAATAAAAATTTTGTTTCTACAGGGAATCATATAACTCTCTTCACAAATGTCTTTCCGAGATTGATGTCTGAAATACACCTCTGTGATACAGACAAGGGGGAGATTGAGTCAATAATTGAACCACTCAAGACTAAGCACTCTCCTGGTTATGATGGAGTGTCTAGCAGAATATGAAACTACTTTGCTGCACATGGTAGCCCTGTATTTAGCCATATTTGTAATTTTTCCTTTAGGAATGGTTAGTTTACTGAATGACTAAAGTACTCAGTAGTAAAGCCGCTTTATAAAAAGGAAGAAAGGGATAATGTAGATAATTTTAGTCTTATTTTTATGCCATCAGTGTTTGCTAAAGTTATTGAAAAGGCTGTGTATCTAAGGATAATTGATCATTTTATATTACTCAATTTGCTATCAAATGTACAGTTCGACTACAGAACTAGTTTAACAACTGAAAATGCTATATTCTCTTTTCTCTATAAGGTGCTGGATGGGTTAAAATAGGTTTCGAACACTAGGCATATTTTTTGATTTAACTAAGGCGTTTGATTCTGTTGATCACAAATTATTGCTCCAGAAGTTGGACCATTATGGAATACGGGCAGTAGCTCACAATTGGTTCACCTCTTACTTTAGCAACAGACAGCAAAAGGTCATTATTCACAATGTTGAGAATGGCTGTGATGTGGGGTCTGAGTGGGGTACAGTCAAGTGGGGTGCCCTAGGGATCAGTGTTGGGGCCATTCCTGTTCCTTATTTGTATAAATGATATACCCTCTACTATTACAGTCAACTCAAAAATATTTCTGTTTGCCGATGACACTAGGTTGGTAGTAAAGGATGTTGTGTGCAACAGTGACTTGGTTTCAAATAGTGCAGTCCATGACCTAAATTCATGGCTTGTAGAAAATAAATTAATGTAAATCACGGTAAGACTCAGTTTTTACAGTTTCTTTCACGCAATTCAACAAAACCTGACGTTTTAATTTCACAGAATGGACATATGATCAGTGAAACTGAACAGTTCAAATTTCTAGGTGTTCAGATAAATACTATACTTTGGTGGAAAGCCCTCGTTCAGGATCTTGTTCAAAGACTTAGTGTCCCTACCCAACACACTCATTACTCGTGGTGTCTGTTATTTTGGACATGTCCGAAAGAACAGACACCATATCGATATAAGTATATAGTCCTGGCAATACCGGCCATGACCTTCCTTTTCTGTGCGGATGCACATATATTACCCCAACTCTTACGGGACTTAGTAAGAATGTCTTACACGAGTAATGAGTGTGTTGGATAGGGACACTACGAATGTAGTGTGTGTAGATGTAAGGTGAGAATGTGGGTCTCGTGGGAGGCGTGTGTGATATAGTCCCTGCAGTCGCACTATCCTCTGTGGCCTCGGTGGCTTTTTTGTAGTTCATCTCATCTCATTTTGTTCAATATCGTTCGTTGAATTTGTTCGGAGCGGACATCCGATGACACCCGTTCAGGTTCTTTTTTTATCCGTTCACTCTGTTTGTATTTTATTTTATTTTATTTTATTACAGAGGGTTGCTAAATCTGGCCGAACGCGCTGAGCTACTGTGCCGGCGTGGCTCAGATGGATAGAGCTTCTGCATTGTAAGCAGGAGATCCCGGCTTCGAGTCCTGGTCGGGGCACACATTTTCACCTGCCCCCATTGATATATGTCAACGCTCGGCAGCAGCTGAAGGTATTAATATATAATTATAATTATTATATTTTGTCCTTGTGAACTTTTACAGAATACATTAGACAGTTAAAACTCAAAACCTTTATTTATAGTCATCTTTCCCGATCACGCTGAGGAAATATCAAGGAGGAACATTTTCTTTGAATGAGCACAGTGTAATATGGAGTTACAGACTGGAAATTGTGGTATGTTCTCCATCGCTTTCTCGTTGACCACAAAAATCATTTTCATGCTCTTCTAAATAGCGAAGGTAGTTGTTAATCTCGCAGAGACAATGTAAGTGTCTTTTCATGACGACATAAGGAAAATCATCGACCATTTGTTTATTACACTCTGCCCCACAGCTTCAGAAAGAAAGGCTTACTTGAGGAGAAAGCTGCAGATAGTGGGAGACGACGCGATGTACGAAAGCCTGAGGTTGAAGAATGGATCCTTCATAATCTGGGTGAATCTTCATCAACCAGTGCAAGGAGAACTGAAACGAGGAAAGCCGTTAACCTCATGACAATCTGGAACATTATGTATAAAAATCTTCTATAACTGAGTCGCCATCAACGGGTACAATAATTAAATGTAAATGTCGTGTGACTAGGGCCTCCCGTCGATTAGACCGTTCGCCTGGTGCAAGCCTTTCGATTTTGACGCCACTTCGGCGACTTGCCCGTCAATGGGAATGAAATGATGATGATTATAACAACACAACACCAAGTCCCTGAGCGGAGAAAATCTCCAACCCAGCTGGGAATCGAACCCGGCCCCTTAGGATTGATATTCGCCGCGCTGACCACTCAGCTACCGGGGGCGGACAGAGATTAAATGAGCAAGGCTTTCAGACAACATTAACTTTCTTTCAGTGCACGTTATGCCAGTGTGCTGTGTTTCTGCAGTTCTTAGTGTACATGCTATTAACTGGTGAGGCTGGCCTTTCACGTGATGGGATAATAACAACATCTGGCCATAATAAAACCATTATTAAGTGCAACAAGACAGACGTCAATACAGGTTCAGCCTCAATACATAGGGTGGAATCATTCATGAGCACCTCATTAGCCCCTACTTCTTTCTGCAGCGTTGTGCTGAACAATCTAATCTGTAGTTTTTCATAAATTGGTTGCTTCTTTCATAGAGGCTATATATCTCGACGTCATCCAGCGAATTTTATTTATTGACGATGGTACCCCACGTCTCTTTAACCTGATAGTTCACCAGCATCTAGAAAACCAGTTTCCGAATATATGGATTGGTCGAGATTTGAACTGAATAGAATTTTCCATTTGGATACATTTAAAATAATTGCTGTATTCAAATCCAACACCCAATGCTGATGTTATGAGGGAGCGTATACGAGACTGATTCAACCAAATGCATAGCGCACCTGGAGTTTCCCCACATCATACAGCAAAGTATGCAACGCAGAAACATGGAATTCATGGAAGCAGGAGGTCATTATTTCGAGCAATTTGTAAGTAGGCTGTTTAGATTTTTATATGGGTAATGCCACGTAGCGCTCTATATGAAAATCACTGGCTGTGCTGTGTGCAGTATGTGGCTAGTTTGCATTGTTGTCTGCCATTGTTGTCATGAACTGCTACAGCTGGATGTGAACAGCGCGTAGCGTTGGGCACTTGGAGGTGAGCCGCCAGCAGTGGTGGATGTGGGGAGAGAGATGGCGGAGTTTTGTAATACTGGATGTCAATTATGAATATTAAGGTAAATACATTGTTTGTTCTCTATTAATATCTTTCATTTGCTAACTATCCCTATCAGTAGTTAGTGCCTTCTGTAGTTTGAATCTTTTATTTAGCTGGCAGTAGTGGCGCTCGCTGTATTGCAGTAGTTCCAGTAATGAAGATTTTTGTGAGGTAAGTTATTTGTGAAAGGTATAGTGTAATGTTACTCAGGGCCATTCTTTTGCAGGGATTTTTGATAGTCAGATTGCGTTGCGCTAAAATTATTGTGTGTCAGGTTAAGCATAGTCTTGTATAATTGTTCTAAGTGGACGTTTCACATGTAAAATTGTTCTAAGGGGACGTTTCATATGTCGACCCTTAGCCTAGGATACCTCACTGGAATCTTCTGATTTTTTCTTGTAGTTTGTGTATTTAGTGTAGCTTTAGCGCGTAATTGTAGAGAGAATCTCCTTGGTAGTTGCAGTCTTTCATTGTTGTACAGTAAAACAGTTGTGGCATGCATATAGATTTGCACCAAGTATTTCGCAGCTACGCTTGCAATTAACTAGATATTATTTTCAGTGCTATGTTAATGTGTTCTCTTATTTTTGCTATTCAAATTGTGCTTTTCTGTGTTATCGTGTGAAATATTGTGACAATAATGGCGTGTGAAAAACGTAACACTAGGCTCCAAGCTAAATTGAGAAATAATAGTGACGACGAGCGTAGCTTATCAGCGCCGCCGAGTAATGAATTTACTAATGTTCAAAGTAGTAATTTGGTAACTGTGCATAGGGAAATGGAGCGGGCGTCAAACAATGGCGTAGGCAGTGAAACAGGTAGTGAACAGGGAAGCATTATCGATCGATCGGTCGGCAACAGCTCGCCTCAGGAATCCGAAATGATAGGACACAATTTTGCAAATACTGTAGATTCAGGTTTTGCGTCCTCACCGTTTTCTCAAGTAAGTCAAGACACATTTTCAGCTTGTCAAAATGTGAATGTTGCCAGTGCAAATTCACTGCCGAAAAGCACTGAGGAACATGTTTCAGACACCAATGCATTGTTATTACAATTAATGCAACAAATGGGAGAAAAGCTTCAGAAGTTAGACACAATGGAACAACACCAGAGACAAACACAGCAACAGTTAGACGCAGTGGAACAAAATCTTAAAAAGTTAGACATGATGGAAAAAAATCTTCAAAAGTTAGACTCATTGGAACAAACTCTCGAACAAACACGTGAAGATTTAACTGCTGAGTTACATAACATTGAATCGAAATGTCAAAAGGTCTGTAATGACGTAAAAACACAAATTTGTGAGCATTTTCAGCCTATTTTTTCGCGGCATGAAAATGCATTACAGAATCACGAAGCAGCCATAAAAGAGCTGCAAACCATTGTTCATGAAAATCATGTGACCTTGTGGGCTAAAATTGACTCAGTTGCATCTACCGATTCGGTTACGCAACTGGCAAAAACTCAGGAAAACTTAAAGAACACAGTAGATTCGATTTCAACACAAATGGACACTCTGAAACTTGGTTCAGAAAAACACACTGAGGAAATGTGTTCACTATCGGAGAAAGTAGCTGAACTTTCGGATCAGGTCACTAACTTATCTACAAAGGTAGATGATGATCTGAATGACACAAGACCCGTAGCCTTCACTGACACAGAAGAGTATGAACAAATTAGAAAATTCAGACAAAATCAAAATCAAATCAATACACAGTACAAAAGAGAAATCCGGGAAGTACAAGATCAGTTGACACAGGTGATACAAGAATTACATATTTCAGAGGACACTCGCGCTCCAACACAGGAAGAGGCACTTAGAAATACGGAAAAGCCACAAAATAATAACACAGGGCATTTCGGTAATTATGAAAGAAATTGGCAAGGTACACCGAATTTTGAGATGGAACCGCCGGCACGACGTAACAATGACCGATATGCTACTCGCCGACACGATGACTTTGACTATAAGCTGTTCATTACTACACGTAAATTCAAAACATTCAAGAATTCTGCCAACGACATTCATCCACAAGCGTGGCTCCATCAATTCTCTCATTGTTTTCCTCCCAACTGGTCATTAGAACACAGATTAGAATTTATGTGTGGCTACTTGGAGAATGAACCAGCTGTAAGAATGCGATCTGTCATTCACGATTGTCACAGTGAAGGAGAATTTTACCATGCGTTCCTCTCAGCATATTGGTCTCAAGCCACACAAGACCGCGTAAAACATAGCATCATAATGATGAAACACTTCGAACAATCTGAATTTTCCAGTCTTGTGAAATATTTTGAAGACATGTTGCACAAGAATCAATACCTGTCAAACCCATACAGCCCCTCAGAACTCATCCGCATTTGCTTAATCAAACTGCCTGAACATTTACGACATATTATTTTAGCAGGACGTTGCAAAGACGACAGTGAAGCTTTTCAGGGACTGTTACAAGAATTAGAAATTGACACAGACAGTCGCAGGATGCGAAAACAGGAAAACAATCACTACAGGTCACATCCGTCACAATTCCGTGACGACAGAAACGATAACTGGACACGACAAGGCTATTCTTACAACGCAAATCGTGACCAAAAGAGACACCACCCGTATGACGACCACTGGCAGAGTAATAGTTACAGAAAAAGATCGCATTTCCGTAGTAATGAATATGACAGAGATTACCATAGAAACAGACAATATGGAAACCAAAACAATTATTATCAAGGGAGACAGAATAACTTCAGACGCGACAGTTCAGCACGCAGTTACGATTCCGGGAGAAATTCTCTACCACATGACCGACAAACAAGAAACTATGTAAACTACCGACATGACGACAGACGATATGATCGTAACGACAGACCTGAATTGCATCAGAACTGGCGAGATTTAAACAGAGCAGAGCACTCTCGTCACGATGAATTTGTAGAAGTTAGGTCTCCAAATCCCAATAACGACGCGCGCCAACAAAGAGACAATAGGCAATGACTCACTCCGCTGGCAGCCACAATACATACTTATGAAACTGACGACGCAGCTGCCGTAGCTAGTAATTACGTAAAAATGGAAGACATTAGAGACATCTTACTCCAGGAACACGACGTAAAACATAACAACATTGCATATCCTGTGATTCATATTACTGTAAATGACGTAAAATTTACGGCAGTACTTGACTCTGGCAGTCCCATTTCAGTAATTAGCGAAACAGCTTTTAGCAAATGCAACAAATCGAACAATTGCCCCACACTTCCGTTACGTAAGATTAAATTACAAGGTGCAATCTTTGGAAAAAGTGTAGATGTACGCCAACAAACCAATTTAGAATTCTTTTGCCAAAGCCACAGCTTCTCTATGAACTTTCTTATTGTTCCATTATTGTCGACGGAAATTATACTGGGAGTAGACTTTTTGAATGAATATAAAGCAATCTTAAGCTTTCACGATGCTGAAATAAGTTTAGAGAAAGAAGGTAAGTCAATAGCTTTGAAATTTGAAGACTGGCTCTCAAACCATGATGAGGAAATTAATCGGCTTTACCTTCTGTTAGATAACAGTTCGGAATTTTCTACGGAACTAGACACAAACAATCACTCTGCAAGTACTGACAGGGATGACATCAACGGCATATTTGAAATTAATGAATTAATTCAGAATAAAATTCAAACAATTGAGAATTGTAATGACACTGATAGGCAGGACCTTTTTGAGATTTTACAAGCACATTCCACAGTTTTTACTCACAAAACAGGAACAATCAAGGGATTTCAATACCAATTTCGTGTTCGTGAGCATACTAAATTTTGTGTTAGACCATATGTAATTCCAGCACATTATAGGGACCGTGTTAGAACAGAAATACAATCTATGCTTGACGAGGGCATTATTGAGCCTGCAGTAAGCTCATACAACAATCCGTTACATGTTGTTGAGAAGAAAAATGGATCGATCAGGCTTGTCTTAGATTCGAGACAAATCAATACTATCATCATTCCTGAAACAGATAGGCCACAGACGATGGAAGAACTTCTTCAAAATTTTAATGGTGTAAAAGTGTTGTCTTCCATTGATCTCAGATCCAGCTTTTATCAGATCGAACTTCATCCAGAATGCAGAAAATACACAGCTTTCCTTTGTTTCGGCGTTTGTTATCAGTTTCGGAAACTTCCTTTTGGTTTGAACATTTCTTCGGCAGCATTCATTCGTGGGTTAAATTCCATATTACCTGAGTTCTTAAAACGTCACATCACCTTATATGTGGACGATATTCTAATAGCAGAAGCTTCATGGGAACAACATAACCGCATCCTTAACAGTTTGTTACGTATTTTTGCAGAATCTGGAATTACAGTTAACTTGGAAAAGTCTGAATTCGGTAGGTCAAAGGTGAAGTTTTTGGGACATATTATTTCTTCTGAAGGCATTCAGCCAGATCCTGAAAAGTTAGAAGCAATCAGAGCCATTCCAGTTCCATCCACAAAAAAACAAGTCCGTAGTTTTCTAGGTCTCGTAAATTTTTACCGTCGTTTTCTGAATATGCAAATTCTAGTTACACCAAAACTTTGTTCTCTCACTGGAAAAAATACTATTTGGAACTGGGACGAACAAGCACAGTTGGAATTCAATTCTTTGAAAGAAGCGTTACTTCACGCGCCAATACTAGCTCATCCAGATCTGTCACAAGATTTCTGCCTTAGCACTGATTCTTCCAAAGTTGGTCTTGGTGCCCATTTATTTCAAGAAGCCATAGAAGATGACATTACTGTTCAGAAAACCATTGCTTTTGCTAGCCGAGTGCTAACAAAATCTGAAAAAAATTATTCCGTTACTGAATTAGAAGCTTTAGCTATCGTTTGGGCATTTAACAAATTCCGTTTCTTTCTTTCTGGTAAGCACGTAAAAGTATACAGTGATCACCGTGCATTACAATTTCTTATGTCTTCAAAATTAAATCATGATAGGTTAAAACGTTGGGCATTGTTTCTGCAAGAATTCCGCTTCACAATAGTCTACATTCCCGGCAAGGAGAACATTGTTGCGGACGCGCTGTCACGCGCACCGGCTGGGCTTGAGAAAAGTAACACAGAAGGCAACCTCGAGAAAAATTTCAGTATTCTTTACATTCAGAAAGTCGCCTTTGAAAACTTCATCACCACATCTTTAAAGGACATTGCTCATGAACAGGATAAAGATCCGATTTGGAAAGACATCAAAGGTAAATGGCATGAAAAGACACACACTCAGATTCGGCATTATTACCTGGTTAGAAACAACATACTCTTCAAACGCTGCACTGTTGATGACAAGCTATGGGTACTTTGCATTCCAGACGATTTTGTTAATAAGCTCATTTGGTACATTCATTTCAGCTATGCACATTTTGGCCCACGAAAATGTTTTCATATTCTTCGAACGACTTGTTATTTTAACAATATGGAAAAGCGAATTCGAAGAGTCTTGTCTATTTGTAAACTTTGTCAAAAGGCGAAACCGTCTACTATCTCACATCGTGCTCCGCTGTTTCCTATCATTCCTTCTAAATTAAAAGAATTTGCTGCTGTTGATCTCTTGGGACCGCTTGTCAGAACATCTAATGGATTTGCGTACGTTCTAGTCGCTGTTGAACTTACTTCAAAATTTGTTTCTTTCACTCCGTTACGTAAAGCCACTGGACGGTCTGTATCCAACGCCTTTGTTAAAAATTTCTTACGTGAAGTTGGACACGTTAGTAAAGTCATTTCAGATAACGGACCGCAATTCAGATCTGCTGTTTGGTCACGCATGCTTCGGAATCATAAAATCAAACCTGTTTTTATTTCATTGTATTCACCACATTGTAACCCGTCTGAACGGATTATGAAAGAAATCAATAAGCTTTGCAGACTTTATTGTCACAGAAAGCATCAGAATTGGGACAGATATTTACACTTATTTCAAAATGTGCTGAATGAAATGCCTCATGATTCCACTGCTTTACCACCTACTCTTGTACTGAAGAATGTAGAACCTCCAAACAGAATCAGAGAGCTTGTACCTTTCCCGAATACACGTAAACTTCGACACAAAGACATAATTGATTTGGCTCTTAAAAATATAAAATCTGCAGCAGACAAAAGGAGAAAACTACACGGTAAAGCAAATGCAAAGAAATTATGTATTGGTCAGAAAGTTCTCATTAAAGCTCATTCATTGTCACACAAGAAGAAACACTTGAGTCACAAATTCTTTCTAGTTTACAATGGACCTTACAGAATCCGACGTATACCACATGATAATTGCGTTGAAGTTGAAACTCTGCGTACTAGGAAGAGTAAAGGTTTACACCACATTTCACATGTAAAACCGTTTATTGAAAGATAATCTGCTTTTAACTTTGTCTTTGCCATAAAACTTTTCACTTCACATTTCTAGTATGCTTTGTCAGACTTAAGAAACTGTTAACATGCAACATTTTGGTTTGCTTACGAGTGGATTCTGGATTTGAGGTGCTTTCTGTGAAATGCCAGATGACACAGTGGTTGGTTTGTGTGACACCTTTACGATTATATCACGACGTTACTAATGAGTGACAATTTACAATGTTGCTTTTGCGGTGTATCTGTTTTATATCTGCACAGTTTTTTCTGAATCCTTATGGAAAGCAAAACATGTTTTAGGAGTAACTTTTGTGGTATTGCTACAAGGAGACAGCCTTTTCCGTAGGACAACAATATGTTACAGCACAGTACTTTCCTCATCACGGCAATAAGCGTAATAACTAAGTTATCTATACGCAAAGCATTTCACTTTTGTGTATCATGAGGTAAGTACATTGACTTCTGCAGAACTTAGCTTTCGGAGGACAATAACTACGACACTTCCCAGAGATTATCTAACAGCAAGACGCATATTTAGCTCTACAGGACACGTATTTGAGTGATTAATTTTGTACTTAAAACATTTATTTTTAAAGAGTTTTGAATTACACAGAAAGTTTTTTGTGATACATTTCATTCCATTGCTGTAATCTGTAACACCTGAGGGTATAATTACAATAAACCTCAGCGGGGTACACGTTTACTTTGTGTACCATGTGTTTGGCAAGCACAAGGAGCCCTAGCTAATATGGTATTTGCTTATACAACTTTACACGTCGGTACCATATCTCTCTAACACATAAATTACACAGCTATCTGATCATTTAACAGAGAAACAAACATCTTTTTTACTACGTCAGTGACACATGTTTACGCAATTACAGAGTTGGATTACTTCACACTTAAGAAATTGTATTTTGTCTGTACTTTTTGCACTGTTCATATTTTTTTTGGTACCATTGTGATACTATGAGAGCTTTGAATGATGTATTTGGTAAGGGAGCATGATTTTAAAGTACGTTTGAGGCAGATGACACTTTTGACATGAGCAGAGAATTTTGTTAGGTTTTGAAATTATTGGAGGAAGCTACGACGATTTTGAGATTTGACTGAGGTGTTATGATGTTATTATTACGATGACGATGAGTATTATGCTGCTGAGGTATGTTTATGATTAATAGGCTGATGCTATATGAGTTATTTGATTATGCTACTTATCTGTTATGATGCAATATTGAAGAAGTGTCGACGAATAAGGTAAGGAGTAATGAATAGTGGTTAGGGACGCGAACTTGTGAAAAAGGATGTTGGAAACCAAGAATCGTACTTTAAGAGTTATGAAAGGTGTGTAAATGCGTGAATGTATCACAATGCCGGCGAAAATTTTTTGAACACGGTTATGTTCATAGGATTTTGTTTCTACACATTTGCAACGCACATTCTTGACCTGTGAAATATTTTTATATGAGACTGTCACTGTAGCGGAAACTGCTGTCGTAAATATTTCCATAAGAAAGTTAAGTGACCACCTGCACGTGCGTCGTCGGCACACAGCTGTGTCAGACACCTGGAGAACAAGCCATTAGGGTGTGCCTTTGACATTCCTTTGTAGAGGGCATCGCTAATGCGACACGCTCGTTACTTGAAAACATATGATTTTTGTAATGCGTTGTGGGCACACAGCTGTGTCAAACACCTGGAGAAGAAGTCATTAGGGTGTGCCTTTCATCGCTAATGCGACACCCTCGTTACTTGAAAACATATGATTACTCGCACTTTGTGCTAATTACTGAAATGCTTATGAATTGATGGGAGATATTTTTACATCTGCACACCTGATTATGACAAGAGTCTTTGTACGAGAGTTGAGAGCTACTGACTTACGAAATGCCACATGACTATTGAATGATATTTTTATGCTTTGCTTTTCATAGTTGCTTATTTCATTTAATATCTGGTTTCCAGCTGTGTTGCAGCATTAGTTTTATAAAATAAACTTAGATGCATTTGCTAATGTGAACTCTTTCTGTCAACAGATCTATTAAATAATTATTTTATGATCCACATTCTTTAAAAAAGGAGCACTTGGAAAGGAAAGAACAATAAGAAGGAACTAGTAACAGTAACACATAATTTTCTTTTCAGGTACATGGTAATATTTTTTTACAATCAGTTGTTATGGTGCACCACTTTAATTACACAGACATTAAGATGTGAATATGCATTTCCCTTGTCTGCATTGTTGTTTTTACTGTAATATTTTTTCTGCTTGAGCTATGTCATGTTTAGGTATAAGTTGCTGCTGTTTGCCAGGCATAGTGTTACTGAATTGGACTTTGTGTTACTCTTCTAAGCTAGTTTTTCTTGTTTCCTGCATTGCCTTATATTAGTTGTAATATTGCACTTGCTTTGCTAATTTATGCTGCTAGCTTTGCCAATTTGCATTTTTTTGTCATTTCTGTTTGTGTTGATTTGTTGTGATGCTGCATTGCCTCGTCCCTTGATATATATATCTGAGCTCAGTAGATTTAAGTTAGCTTAAGAGGGGGTAGACTATATAAGAAACTGACTATGGAGAATAGGTAAAGAATGCATTGCGAAGAAAGATTTGGGCCCCAATGATTATTGTACAATCAGAAATAATTATTTTGAAAGAAATATGAATAGAATACACGAACGAGGTATAGGTAGGATTTTCTTGGAAATAAATGATGAGGTAAGCAATGTGTGAACATATAAATACAGAAAGCATGCTTGGATAGGATTTTTTTGGTGGAAACAAATGTTGAAATAAGACGAAAGATCTATCGAATGAAGTTGTGGGGTGGACTGCAGTACCAAATGTTACACTGTAAACAAACCCTGTCCTTTCCTTTTGTGTTATCCCACTATGTGTTTGGGTACCCTTGTGTATTTGTGTTTTTCCTGTCTTTATGTGTTTAGCTGATGAGAGCTCTGTTGTAGACTTTTTCTAATAATATGTTATTTACTTTGTAAAGATGCTTAGACATTATTTATTCTGTTCTGTTTTAATGCTCATGTGTGAAGTTGACGTTTCAAAAGTGATTCTGATCTTTTATGTATGTGCTCATATCATCATTCCTGTAACACTGATGTATATGTTTATTTCTATTCTTTTGTAAAGCCTGTACTACAAATGTTATCTGTATTGTTATGTTTTTAATGATGTAATTTGGATCTTTGTAATTGTATTCTTATGTTATATAATTTTAATTGACGCCAGTTAATCAAATTAAGCAACTTGTACGCATTCATTTCACTGCACACATTCTGTTGGTCATAGTTTATGGACAATATGTGAGAAGTAGGGACTGATAGTGTTTGCACGTGTGTTAATAATTCAGCAAGGGACTGGATAACAGCATTGCTGGTTCTAAGGACAATTCCAAAAACTTTGTGAGTGCACAAGTGGTGGTTATGGACTTGCTCTATTATCCACAAGACTCTTCAATGGTGATTGTGCACCTGCACAGTCGCAACAGATGGCTGCTGGCCATCTCTACAAGGACTACAGTGGGTCTGCACCTCTGGTGGCCCACCAATACCATACTCTCTACCAGGACTACAGTGGGCCTGTCCACAATTTCTACAAGGACAACAGTGGGTCTGCACCTCTGGTGGTCCACCAATACCACAATCTCTACCAGGACTACAGTGGGTCTACTCTGTGATGACCTACCTACCAATATTCTTCGAAACGTCGACTGACTCTGCTGTGGGTTTGCTCTGTTGTGGCCCATTACCTGTCAGCATGTCAAGAGTCAGCACTGTCTTACTGTTGGAAGGACAATACTACTTCTTCAAGACTGCATGGAAATCCACTACTTCCGTGTGCATTGTATTCTACTGCTCAGACTTTGAGCAAACAAACTGCAGGTTTACTCTTATGATGAATGATCAGGACTGTCTTCATTGACTGTGAAAAATTTTAGCTGTTGACCAACATTGTATCAATAAGTGTGTGCATTTGATATCTTTGTTATTGTAATTATGAAAAATTTTATCAAATCTTTATTGGCCACTGCCCAAAAATATTTTGTAAAATTTTTTGTGGGGAGCATGGGGGCTATGTAAGTAGGCTGTTTAGATTTTTATATGGGTAATGCCACGTAGCGCTCTATATGAAAATCACTGGCTGTGCTGTGTGCAGTATGTGGCTAGTTTGCATTGTTGTCTGCCATTGTTGTCATGAACTGCTACAGCTGGATGTGAACAGCGCGTAGCGTTGGGCACTTGGAGGTGAGCCGCCAGCAGTGGTGGATGTGGGGAGAGAGATGGCGGAGTTTTGTAATACTGGATGTCAATTATGAATATTAAGGTAAATACATTGTTTGTTCTCTATTAATATCTTTCATTTGCTAACTATCCCTATCAGTAGTTAGTGCCTTCTGTAGTTTGAATCTTTTATTTAGCTGGCAGTAGTGGCGCTCGCTGTATTGCAGTAGTTCCAGTAATGAAGATTTTTGTGAGGTAAGTTATTTGTGAAAGGTATAGTGTAATGTTACTCAGGGCCATTCTTTTGCAGGGATTTTTGATAGTCAGATTGCGTTGCGCTAAAATTATTGTGTGTCAGGTTAAGCACAGTCGTGTATAAATTGTTCTAAGGGGACGTTTCATAAATTCTGTAAGTGTAGATGTGTTCGGTAAATGTGTCATTTTTATGTTATGAATTATAAATCCTTTGATACCTGTAAATAAGTTTGGTGAATGTATCATTTTTGCGTCTTGAAAAATATTCATACCTCCCAAATAAAGGAATTTCAGATTCTTATTCATATGAACTTTTTGTGATGATTTGATGTCAAGAATAAATCCCAAAAGTTCCTGACGCTTGTTTTACACACCCTGTGTTCATTAATCTAATAGTTCTAAAACATCCAGGTGAGAGACATCAAGCTCATGTGAAACTAGAATGTGTCTTGATCTATAATTGAGCATCAATGTAAGTTTCTTTCTCAGAGAATAAGAAGTTTTGAAAGAACATAAGATCTTCCTCATCATATTTGAATCGTCGTATGTTCTTGTAGTAAATTTACAAATTTTACTACTGAAGGTAATAGCGCATTATTAGTAACTGTGTTTAAATTAATGTCATTCATTAATTGAAAATGAAGTGAAGTCCCATGCTTCTTTACGGAGCGTAGGGGAGCGATGCCGGAAACCCGCACCGCCTTACTAGGCAAGGTCCTAGTGGAGGTGGTTTGCCATTGCCTTCCTCCGACCGTGATGGGGATGAATGATGATGATGAAGACGACACAACAACACCCAGTCATCTCGAGGCATGAAAAATCCCTGACTCCGCCGGGAATCGAACCCGGGAACCCATGCTCGAGAAGCGAGAACGCTACCGCGAGACAACGAGCAGCGGACCATTCATTAATTAGCTAGTTCCAAAAAATATTTTTCAAAAAAAAGAGGAACAGATAATGTGATTATGCTTTGTTACCAAATGTTGTGGCCAAAGGGCAACCCTTCCGTTTTCCTATTCAGCCAGAACTACGCGTATCTCATTTTTTAGTACAATGAAACCAGACTGGAAGGTGGGAGAAAGAAAACATTAAATTCAAAAAAATGTGAGGCACAATAGGGTTGGGGCTCTAAACATGCTCTATGATACAACGATACATATTTTTTGTGAGGGAAATATTGTTATTTGCCCTAGCTATCTAAATAGGAGAAGGTGGGGTAAACTGGCCACTCTAAGTGAAACTGAATTTTTATCAAACCATGTTTATTGACAGAAGCTTGCTTCTTACATGTTATGAATCGACATGTTATATGGTATCACAGTTAACAATTTTGAGAGAAAAATAAAATAATATTAGTAACTACATGCATTTCTCTCAAGGCTTATCTAGTGGCCACTTTTCCCAACTTTGTAAGGTAATCAGCATCCAACTTTGTAAGGTAATTAACTGTGATACCATATAACATGTCGATTCATAACATGTAAGAAGCAAGCTTCTGTCAATAAACATGGTTTGATAAAAATTCAGTTTCACTTGCAGTGGCCAGTTTACCCCACCTTCTCCGATTTTCGGAACATATTTTTTAAGCATCTAGATGTCCTAGTATCTGAAACAATACCTAGCGCCTGCATCGAAGCGCTTTCAGTCGGAATTCTGTATTACGCCATATACAAAGATCAGAAACAGTTGTAAGCAATACAAATAAATTAATTCAAAATAATCACAAAGGGATAGAATGAAGGGTGGTATCTTTGTATATAAAAGGGTTCACAAGTTAATCCGATCTGCAATATAATGTCTGTTGTAGGGAAGCAGCTAACTCTTAAAGTAACTCCTACTGTGGTAAACACCATGCCCACTTTTCCCTACGAGTAGTTTGTCCATTTTTCCCGATAGCACGCCATGTCCCCATTAGTGGTTTACAGAGCATGTTCAGCGTGTTCAGAAACAGTCTGAAGAGCTTGTAAGGGTGTTACAGGATAGCTGTCCATTGAAATAACTGTTAAGAAAAAATTCGATACGTTGCGCCGTTTCCAGATTATTTAGCGCTGAATTTAACCAATCATGTCGTTCCTCGAACATATTCAAGCATTTCCATGAGCTAAAATGCGGTAAAGTAGAGACGTCTGTGGTTCCTTGAATTAGCAGTTGTTCACACGCTCATTACCACTTAAAAATGTGTATTTTTCGGAAGTGTTAAATTTAAGCTTGATGAGCAAAAGCTACGTCTTTTTGGCTTGGGGAAACCAAAGGAAGAACAAGTTTGGTAACACTGTCTATAGTGGGGCTGGTTGAATTTGCGCGCCTGACGATCTGTTTGGCTAATTTCAGTGGTAAATAACTCGGAAACGCAGCAAAGTATCGATTTTTTTTCATAACAGTTATTACACAGCACATCTGCAACAACTTTACAAGCTTTTCTGGCGGTTTCTGAACATCCTGCATAAATGAATTACTTTACATCAGACAACTGAAAATCAGTTTTTACTCAAAAATAACGGAACAAGCTCCCTCTATCAAACTAACTGACAACAGTAATTGTGTATATTGGAACCAGTGTGACCATTCCTCAGCAGGCAGCAGCGCTACTAATGACAAAAAATATGCAATTGCTGCTGTTCCAGGCCTCACCACTTTACCCTGCCTTTCCCTGCCAAACAGAAAACGTTCATTATGGTGAAGCTTTGCCAAAACACATAGAGTTAAGAAACATATGTTTCGCATTAAAACTGAATTATAAAATGCACCTTGTTTGCTGCAAGTACAAAGAAACTACAAGAAAAAATCAGAAAGTCTTTGTACCTATTTTTTATTAGCTGAAGCAAGGTAAATATAGACAATGACAAATACACATCCTATTCTACGTACCTTACCCTATTTTTCCACATAGTCCCCATAACTGTTCACATATTTGTCACACTGCAGCACTAAATCAAAGATGCGCCTGCGGAAGAATTTGCCTGGTTAACTATGGAACCACCGTCGGACTGCTGTCTAGGCTTCATTGTTACTTGTGAATCGCTGCACTCCTACGTGATATGCCAAGCTCCCGGTAATCGGCCGCGATGTGCACACGCCGATCTGTTTTCACCATTGCATCGACGCGGAAAATGTCGTCAGTCAGCGACGAACAACGTCCTCCCCTACCACTCATTGTCATGCAGGATTTCACGTCTTTTGTTGAACTAACAACGCCATCACATCACAGTTCTCACAGCGAGACAGTTTTCTCCATATCTGAGCTGCATTTCCCCGTAGATCTCGATGGGCGTTCGTCCCTTGATCTATAGAAAACGAATCACACTTCGTTGCTCAAACGCCGTGGACGTTTTAAGCACAGCCGCCATCTTTAACAGTTGACAGCAGCGCCGTGCGGGGGAGCTACCGGCAGGTAAGGCTGGCACGAACCAAGAATGAGAGATTAGATTAGATTAGTACCTGTTCCATAGATCATGAATACGACACTTCGTAATGATGTGGAACGTGTCAGGTTAATAAAAGGTGTTTATACAAAATATTACATTACACAAAATATTACATGACACTTAATTTTTTGTGGGGGTTAGGGAAATAACCCATTTATTGTATCCAAAAATTCATCTAATGAGTAGAAGGAGTTGCCATTAAGAAATTCTATTAATTTCCTTTTCAATGCTATATGGCTATCTTTCAGACTTTTGATGCTATTAGGTAAGTGAGCAAAGACTTTCGTGGCAGCATAATTTACCCCCTTCTGAGCCAAAGTTAGATTTAACCTTGAGTAATGAAGATCATCCTTTGTCCTAGTGTTGTACCCATGTACACTGCTATTACTTTGGAAATCGTTCGGATTGTTAATAACAAATTTCGTAAGTGAATATATATATTGTGAGCCTACAGTGAAGATTTCTAGCTCTTTAAATAAGTGTCTGCAGGATGATCTTGGATGAGCTCCAGCAATTATTCTCATTACACGTTTTTGTGCAATGAACACTATTTTACTCAATGATGAGTTACCCCAGGAAATGATGCCATAGGAAAGCAGAGAATGAAAATAGGCATGGTAAGCTAATTTACTCAGACGTATATCGCCAAAATTTGCAATGACCCTAATAGCATAGGTAGCTGAACTCAAACGTTTCAGCAGATCCTCAGTGTGTTTTTTTCCTGTTCAAACCCTCATCAATGCATACACCTAGAAATTTTGAATATTCTACCTTAGCTACCGACTTCCGATCGAAGTCTATATTTATCAATGGTGTCATTCCACTTACTGTCTGGAACTGTATATACTGTGTTTTGTCAACGTTTAATGAGAGCCCATTTGCAGAGAACCACTTAATGATTTTCTGAAAAACATCGTTTACAATTTCGCCAGTTAATTCTTGTCTGTTGGGTGTGATAGCTATACTTGTATCATCGGCAAAAAGTTCCAGCTTTGCATCTTCGTGAATATGGAATGGCACGTCATTAATATATATTAAGAACAGCAGAGGACCCAAGACCGAACCTTGCAGCACCCCATTCTTGATTGTTCCCCAGTTTGAGAAATCACCAGTTTTTTGCATATTATGTGAACTGCTTATTTCCAACGCTGGAAATGGATACGTTGACTTCACATTTAAAGACGCAATATGGCTAGAAAAAAAATAGAGGCAAAGACTTTCTGATTTGCCCTCGTACGTGTTGTGCCATGCACATGACGGTAGAGGAGCGGTGTAGACGTGAAGGATTTCTTGTAGCAACTATGCTGCACGTAGCGTACTTGGTTTCTTGTTTCGCTAGTGGAATGAAGTCACTCTTTGTTTTGTTCCGCAGTCATTTACGGGTTAATATTCGTAGCAGGGGACCGCATTCAGAGCGGCGTGCAGTCACGGGGTGACAGCAAACAGCAGCGGCGGCGGCGGCGGCGGCGGCGGCGGCAGCAGATGGTGCGACACGGCACCAGCTGCGAACACCGCACTCAACCATTCACCCACACTCTCCCCTCCCCCCTTCCCCGTCACACTCCCATCCCACTGCTCCACATAGGTCCCGTTGTTCTGACGGCTAGCGTCGCTGCTTGCGGGCAGTTCACCTTTCTAGTAATCAAAGAAGACTGCAGACCTGAGTATCGCCGATGTACGACCTCTTTGCTCTAGCTACTGGTTTATCAGATCCAAGTGTCTACTCCTATACAGACTTCGAATAACTTTAATCAAATGTTTTTAGATATCGTTTGCTTTCCATTATTTATCATAATTTACTCTTGGTCACATAATCAGAGCCATTTTCGTAATATGTCTATAATAAGATCGATGTCAGTGTGTAGACTCTTCTTTAATCAACTGGTCCAGAGTGAGTATACACTCGAAGGACCAACTATCTCTCGAAAACCCACGTTCTTCTTCTGTCAGAATGGCTTCTCTAACTGCATTTAACTTTCTGGTTGGTAGGGTTCCTGCACTTAACTTAGGATCCACTTAGCAACTAATAAATACACGAAACCCTCCGTTGCCAAATTTAGCTTTATTGTAATTTTAATTAACGCGGAAGCCATAAAAACACCAAACATGGAAGCAAAATGTACGCATCTAAAGGCTACTTAAAAAGGAATAAAATCACTTAAATTTGTTTCCACAAGAGGAGAATACAACGTCCCAATCCGGACCTCGCTAACACATTTTACTGACATTAAATATAACAAGATAAATAATCGTACATGTGACGAGAACAAATGAATAACACTATCAATATTTACAGATGAAAATTCGACTATATCCTCGAAGGTTCGCGCTCTGGCAAGGGAGATACTTAACTTCAACATATAAAGTGGTTACAGTAAGCCCTAATTCCACTCGACAAACGTAGTAACGATATAAGCGAGACAAATGTACTGAAGGAGGATAGCCGAATGTGCCGCAGTAAGAAGGCCCATTATCAACCCCGTCAGGACGCGACCCCCGTGAACACGTCAGTTTCAGCTACCTGCAACATACACAGAGTCATTTGTAGCTTCTTAAAAACAATTAACATGAAAAGGCACAACGCGTAACACACTAATAAAATATAAACGACTACTTCACTGAACTAGCTCCTCTTTAGACAAAGCAAACAGCAGAATATTAATAGCACGTAAAATACTTCTAACCTATAGGAAACTAAGGTACCACATAATAGAATATCATCTTGAGCTCATACACTCCTGGAAATTGAAATAAGAACACCGTGAATTCATTGTCCCAGGAAGGGGAAACTTTATTGACATTCCTGGGGTCAGATACATCACATGATCACACTGACAGAACCACAGGCACATAGACACAGGCAACAGAGCATGCACAACGTCGGCACTAGTACAGTGTATATCCACCTTTCGCAGCAATGCAGGCTGCTATTCTCCCATGGAGACGATCGTAGAGATGCTGGATGTAGTCCTGTGGAACGGCTTGCCATGCCATTTCCACCTGGCGCCTCAGTTGGACCAGCGTTCGTGCTGGACGTGCAGACCGCGTGAGACGACGCTTCATCCAGTCCCAAACATGCTCAATGGGGGACAGATCCGGAGATCTTGCTGGCCAGGGTAGTTGACTTACACCTTCTAGAGCACGTTGGGTGGCACGGGATACATGCGGACGTGCATTGTCCTGTTGGAACAGCAAGTTCCCTTGCCGGTCTAGGAATGGTAGAACGATGGGTTCGATGACGGTTTGGATGTACCGTGCACTATTCAGTGTCCCCTCGACGATCACCAGTGGTGTACGGCCAGTGTAGGAGATCGCTCCCCACACCATGATGCCGGGTGTTGGCCCTGTGTGCCTCGGTCGTATGCAGTCCTGATTGTGGCGCTCACCTGCACGGCGCCAAACACGCATACGACCATCATTGGCACCAAGGCAGAAGCGACTCTCATCGCTGAAGACGACACGTCTCCATTCGTCCCTCCATTCACGCCTGTCGCGACACCACTGGAGGCGGGCTGCACGATGTTGGGGCGTGAGCGGAAGACGGCCTAACGGTGTGCGGGACCGTAGCCCAGCTTCATGGAGACGGTTGCGAATGGTCCTCGCCGATACCCCAGGAGCAACAGTGTCCCTAATTTGCTGGGAAGTGGCGGTGCGGTCCCCTACGGCACTGCGTAGGATCCTACGGTCTTGGCGTGCATCCGTGCGTCGCTGCGGTCCGGTCCCAGGTCGACGGGCACGTGCACCTTCCGCCGACCACTGGCGACAACATCGATGTACTGTGGAGACCTCACGCCCCACGTGTTGACCAATTCGGCGGTACGTCCACCCGGCCTCCCGCATGCCCACTATACGCCCTCGCTCAAAGTCCGTCAACTGCACATACGGTTCACGTCCACGCTGTCGCGGCATGCTACCAGTGTTAAAGACTGCGATGGAGCTCCGTATGCCACGGCAAACTGGCTGACACTGACGGCGGCGGTGCACAAATGCTGCGCAGCTAGCGCCATTCGACGGCCAACACCGCGGTTCCTGGTGTGTCCGCTGTGCCGTGCGTGTGATCATTGCTTGTACAGCCCTCTCGCAGTGTCCGGAGCAAGTATGGTGGGTCTGACACACCGGTGTCAATGTGTTCTTTTTTCCATTTCCAGGAGTGTAGAATACTCAGTTTGACGTGCCTCTTTATAGGTCTTACAACTCAACAGTGTCAGCTTAAGCAAACCCGCGAATACAAAACTCGAAATATGACAAGAATAATGATTGAAGCCACTGACAATGCTAGGCTGCCACACAGAGGAGACAATAGGAATTCACAGCGGCACACAACCGACGTGCATCTCCAATTTAGTATAATCATAATAAACAATTTTGAGTATAATAATTACTTACAGTACTATGACAACCTCCGAATAACACTTATTACTCAAGGTAGGTGCTGGTATCGAAAGGCACCTTTAGTAATGCAGAGTTCGAGTGTATTCACTTATTAGAAGGGTTTCACCTTTACATCCCTTTCCACATAGCTCTCTGTTTACACACTTGTATAACTTCTGTAACTAAAGAAGGGCACGTATAACTGACACAGATTTAAGCAGAATAAAACAGTACCTTAGTATGGCGCAAATGGCTTCATTTGCTTCACACTTGGGATATCTTCACCATTCAGCAATTCCGAAACATATTCAACAACGCGTGAGAGCAAGAAGTCGCCGTGGTATCAGCTATTTACTTCACATAATTTCCTGCACAGACACAAGGCAGACGAAGCGTTTTCACATGCAACAGCGGCGAGCATCATACATTTCCTCCGTCACGCCATAGACACATCTCAATTTCAATGACCAGTAACAAGAACCTATACATGCCCTCGCAGCATAAAAGCCCCAAAACAAAACAGCGCACCACCGCGATACCAAAACCGAGGTCCCATCAAGTCACTGCCGGGATCTTGGGTTGGGTTGTTTTGGGGAAGGAGACCAGAAAGCGAAGTCATCAGTCTCATCGGATTAAGGAAGGATGGGGAAGGAAGTCGGTCGTGCCCTTTACAAAGAAACCATGCCGGCATTTGCCTGGAGAGATTTAGGGAAATCACGGAAAACATAAATCAGGATGGCCGGACGCGGGATTGAACCGTCGTCCTCCCAAATGCGAGTCCAGTGTCTAACCACTGCGCCATCTCGCTCGGTTGCCCATAGCGTACAGGCGTCGTACCACAGGCCTCACGGTAAACATCAACAAGCCACCTCATACCCTGCGAATATCCACTCCGCTGGTCTCTTTTCTCTCCCCGTTAACCACCTGACCACTGGCCTGAATCGTGGAAGCCAAAGGTGTTGACCCTATAATCGATGGCAGCGATGCCATTGTAAGTGCGAGAACACTGGCGCCAGCCGCGCCACGGCTCACTGGTTACCATTTCGTTTGTATTTCGATTACATAGTTCAGTTGACTTATTCTTTGGTAGCTATTCCACTTGTGCTCATACCCTTATTTATAAATGTGGGGTGTAGCTATTCCTCTGTTCAACATGTTCAACAGCTTATATTTAATTCTCAGTCACGCATACCTAATTCAATATTCATACCCACGCAGCAGGCATTTTTTTTTTTTTGTATCTGAGTGTTTTATCAAACTCTTCGTATGTTATAGGACCACACATACTTCTTCTCCAGTACAAGACCTGAAGTACCTTTTGAAATCTTTACTCTTTCTCTTTCTTAATACTATTTCAGCTGTTTTAAATATTTTATACTCTTTCCATTCATTATTTGCGTTAATACTTCGTTTTCTTATGTTTCGTTTCAACCTATTAGACCATTTGCGTGTAATATGCTACATGTTCTGTTTCAACCTATAACACCATTAGAGTATAATATGCTACATGTTCTGTTTCAAACTATAACACAATAAGAGTATAATATACTCATACTCTTCTTCCATAGGAGATGTATTTTATAGCAGACCAGTGAGCTCTCACTTTACTCTGAACTATAAAATGATGTTGTTTATATCATATCCTCTACAAACCTTTGTATCTTTAACTTATAGGTGAGTTTAGGATGGATCAGAACATGATCTGTTCCTCATGGACTCAATGTCAATTTATTCATTTTTTTAATTCTTTTATGATGGCGAAATCAGTTCATTGCTTCCCATTTTCACTTACAATATCTTCGTCATTGTTTGTGAAACGTTTTTCTGTTGGTTTATTTCGTAAGTTTGCTAGGATATCTTTGATAATATCCTGTTAATAGCATGTATATGAGACTGTAGTTAGGCTTAGACTACTACCCTTTCTCCATTCCTTCCTTCTTCCCTCATATAACTGCCGCTACAGTCAAATATCACCCTAAAATGTCGTATCTGCATGATAATTATTCCATTATTTACGAAAGTATAGCTGTGTATTC
This sequence comes from Schistocerca cancellata, assembly GCF_023864275.1. Lineage (NCBI taxonomy): Eukaryota > Metazoa > Arthropoda > Insecta > Orthoptera > Acrididae > Schistocerca > Schistocerca cancellata. The sequence continues at coordinate 351,712,483 of NC_064628.1, forward strand.
TGTTTCCCCAGTTTTTCCTACCTAACATTATAATTATTGAGGAAGTTACCGTATTCTTACAACTAAGAAGCAGTGTTTCAAGTGCATTGGGATTTTTAATTTCTTTTTAGTTTCAGTAAATACTGTAGTTGTTCACCTTCGTCATTTCGTTTTCCAATTTTGATTTTATGTATGATAGACTCTAATAACCAAGATGAGTGGGATTCATCGTCATTATCATAGTCGTCGTCGTCGTCGTCGTCGTCATCTACCTCAAGGAGTGAATCATTTGATACATTTCGTCTCTTTCAGAACTGGTCAAGCCATCTTTTCATTGGTCTTACTACAGATCTTTTTCCTCTTTGTTTATATTGTTTTGTTGCTTCAGTGATTCTTGCACCTTGCATATGGCCTATGTGTTCTTTCCATCTTAACTGATATTATATTGCAGTTTCAGTTATGTTTTGGATAGTCAGTTCAGATTCAATGTCGTCTTTTCTCTTATTATCTATTAGAGTACATCCAGCAACATATCTAAGGAAGTTCATTTCATATGCTGCTATTGTCTTATCATGTCTTTTCTCAAGAGTCTGGATTTCGCATCCTTAGAGGAGGGCTGATATAGCCGTAAGCTTATAGAACATTAGCAGACTATTTCTGTGGGCTTTCTGTCCCTACGTTCTGCGTATAGTATTACACAAATAGTTGAAGAGATTTAACTTATTTTATATTTCATTATTTGCCCCACATGTAATACTGCACCGTAAATATTTAAATGTATTATCTTGCTATATTATTTGCTTATCGATTTCGATCTTATCTCGCATGGGCTGCTGTCCTAAAAATTCCGTTCATTGTGTTTTCGTAATGGAGATGTTCAAACTGTATTCTCTTGCTGTTTATCTTATATTAAAAGCAGATTCTTGTAGATCAGTTTCATTCTGACTAACAATTAGTTGGGCGTCAGCAAAAAGCAGTGTGTTAACATCCATACAGTTAATTTTAAAGTTTTGTTGCCTTACCCAAGCTTTGGTTACGTCGTCGGTATATATACTAAAGAGAGTGGGTGAAAGGCGACATCATTATACAACAACCATATTATTTCTGCTGCCCACTGTTATTATTTGTATTTTGTCATTCATATATCTACCCAGTACAGCTCTTACAGATGAGATGTAAATCTTCTGTTTCTTAAAATTTCCCACAATTTGTTTCAATTTACTTTATCAAACGTCTTGTCGTCGTCAATGAAGGCAATAAATGTTGGTAAATTGTGTTCATTCTCTTTTTCTATTAGTTTTGTCATGGTGAAGTTACAGTCTGAACATGATTTTCCTTTGCAAAAACCATGTTAGGTATCTGTTAATATAGTTTCAGCAACTGACGACAACGGTTTTGCTAAAATACTACCACACAATTTATAACATTCATTTAGAAGGTTAGTCTACTTCGTTTCTTCTAAAATGAATGTATCTGTGCCGTATTCCATTCTGCAGGTATATAACCACTTCGCTAGAATATATTCATGAAATCGAGCATTCTTATTTTTAAAAATTTCGTGCATATTTATCAGTTTCATATTGATTCTATCACACGCTGGAATCCTTCTGTTCTAGCTAGAAGTTATTGTTGCATTCTGTAGTTCCTCTAGTAGTATTAAGTCTGCAATTAAAGAATGTAAGGACAATCTAGATATAAAACACAATATCTGAAGCTAACTGGTTACAGTACTATAAAAAACACAGGACAGATGTTAGATACTCAGATGGAACTGCCTGAAATAGATAGGAACGTAGATGTAAGAGGCAGGATTAATATACGCATTAAGCCTAACATGGTGGAGAAGAAATGTGGTTTGATTTTCAGAACGGTAAGACAGCACATCTCAGTAATATCAGTGTCTACAACCAGATGAAAACTACAATTCCCCAACCAAGGAAACAACCTGAACATAGTAGAACACATCCTGCTACATTCGATTCGGTACGATACTGAAGTGCCTGTGATGTTACGAAGTGCTCCTCTGTACGGGAACTACGTGATGTGTGTACGAGTACAGGTTGCGAGCAGGAACGACGACATGTGGAAGTGTGGGTCCAGCCGTGAGTCATGCAAGGAGAGCCAGAGCGATTAAGACGGCCGCTCGCGTAAAGCAGGAAGTCCGGGTTCGAGTCCCATTCCGGCTAAAATTTCACTGTCGTCATTTCCTTTTACAGCTACTGATGTTCGTATTCGCAACTGCGAATACAGTTCATGCACGTCGTATGTCCTGCATTACTTAACCAGTGACCAAGAAGAGGGACCATATCTAAGCTGCAGAGTATACATTCCACCCCAGACACAACTACTAACAAAAGACGCTAAATATAAGCCAAAGTATGGAAACAGTATCCCAGTCCTGGAACTAATAAAAATATGGTTTTTTGTCTGGCTAACTGCTGTTGAAGAATTCCTCCAAATAATTTCGCGAATTTGGTGTTCTTGCTCTTGCTAATCGACACAGTATTCACGAACACTTGCGTTGTGGGAAAATAAATGTAGCATCTAAGATGCCTGGTAACGTTCCTAAGTTAGCGTTTTGTTATGCGTACCCAGCGCCACTAACAGTTCAGAACAGCCATTCACTAAAACTGGGAGGAGGGCAAGTAGGGATTATGTTCTTAAACATTACATCCTGCACCGAGAAAAAGCAGAAGGGATTGCTGAAGAAAAAGTGATGACACGAACACAGTAGCGCATTGAAACAGTGCACATGATGTCAGTGAAGATGCTCAAAGATGAGGAGAAGAAGAAGAAGAAGAAGAAGAAGAGGAAGAATAAAACTATCAAGCTGCAATTGGGCATCCAGAAAAGTATTGGAGAAATATATATGTACAGGGTGGATGGAGGCAAGAGGAGGGGGGAGGGTGAAGCAACAAAACCAGTTTGTGTTTATTTACTCGTGGCTAATACTATCGGCCCGATTTTCTAGCCGCTTGTGCTCAGAGAAATATGCTACTAGTGAATGACATACAGCAAATGTTATGTCTGCGCAGTTAGGTGAATGTATCCTCACAGCTCTAGGAGTCAGTAATGCGGACCGACGGCAGATGCAGTTCAGTCCCGTGGAAAGGCTGCATATGGACACGGCAGTAGTGAATTTCTGACACTCCTGTATTGGATTCGCGCTGTAGAAACATTCTCGCCATCACTTGTAAGGAATTTCTGTCATGTGTGAACTTTGGCGGGAAACGTTGCGTGAGGCCTTCTTCATTCCCGTTCAGCGAAAGAACGCTGCGGCCTTTTGGCTTCCGTTTAACTGCCGCTGATTGGTCCAATATAGCGACCAGTTGCGTCAACGAGGCGTGCCCACACAATGTCAGATTACGACATATTTATCAAGCGTCTGTCCCCAATAGCAGAAGTACTCTTGTAGTATCGCCTTCCTGAACAGTCTCTCCCTAAATGGAAAAAGTATTCTGCTAGTCTGACTTCATCCTCGAGTGTAGTACCGGTCTGATAAAAACTGCTAGTGTCGTTCTGGATACACAGGGTGAACACTGATAAGACCGAGAAACTGCAGGGACTAATAATGCAAATGGGAACGATCTATTGATACGCAATCAGCATAGTTTCAGAAAACACCGTTCTTGTGCAACGCAGCTAGCTCTTTATTCGCACGAAGTAATGGCCGTTATCGACAGGGGATCTCAGGTTGATTCCGTATTTCTGGATTTCCGGAGGGCTTTTGACACCGTTCCTCACACGCGACTTCTAATCAAGCTGCGGGCCTATGGGGTATCGTCTCAGTTATGCGACTGGATTCGTGATTTCCTGACAGGAAGGTCACAGTTCGTAGTAATAGACGGCAAATCATCGAGTAAAATTGAAGTGATATCAGGTGTTCCCCAGGGAAGCGTCCTGGGACCTCTACTGTTCCTGATCTATATAAATGACCTGGGTGACAATCTGAGCAGTTCTCTTAGGTTGTTCGCAGATTATGCTGTAATTTACCGTCTAGTAAGGCCATCCGAAGACCAGTATCAGTTGCAAAGTGATTTAGAAAAGATTGCTGTATGGTGTGGCAGGTGGCAGTTGACGCTAAATAACGAAAAGTGTGAGGTGATCCACGTGAGTTGCAAAAGAAATCCGTTGGAATTCGATTACTCGATAAACAGCACAATTCTCAAGGCTGTCAATTCAACTATGTACCTGGATGTTAAAATTACGAACAACTTCAGTTGGAAAGACCACATAGATAATATTGTGGGGAAGGCGAGCCAAAGGTTGCGTTTCATTGGCAGGACACTTAGAAGATGCAACAAGTCCACTAAAGAGACAGCTTACACTACACTCGTTCGTCCTCTGTTACAATATTGCTGCGCGGTGTGGGATCCTTACCAGGTGGGATTGACGGAGGACATCGAAAGGGTGCAAAAAAGGGCACCTCGTTTTGTATTATCACGTAATAGGGGAGAGAGTGTGGCAGATATGATACGCGAGTTGGGATGGAAGTCATTAAAGCAAAGATGTTTTTCGTCGCGGCGAGATCTATTTACGAAATTTCAGTCACCAACTTTCTCTTCCGAATGCGAAAATATTTTGTTGAGCCCAACCTACATAGGTAGGAATGATCATCAAAATAAAATAAGAGTTTTAGGTGTTCGCTTTTCCCGCGCGCTGTTCAGGAGTGGAATGGTAGAGAGATAGTATGATTGTGGTCCTATGAACGCTCTGCCAAGCACTTAAATGTAAATTGCACAGTAATCATGTAGATGTAGATGTAGATGTAGATGTAGATGTAGATGTAGATGTAGATGGAGGGAAAAGGGTCCTGTGAACATGTGTCCGGAAGTACATCGTTGCCGTGATATATGTCGCAGATGAATTAGAGTTCCTCTAAGTGCCGTGTGTTTCTCCCGTGTTGCAAGCTGCGTGATTGACGCAGCTTACTGTAAGCAGCAGAATGGTCGGGTATTCGTGTCGGGAAGAAGCCGAGATGGTGTTTCTGTACGGACAAGCAGATGGAAAAGGTGAGGGACAGTATGGCTATAGCAAAACAAGTACCTTCACAGTCACCAACAACATTACACAACATTTCAAGCCCTTTTTTGGCATCTGTGCGGTCACGGGTCGTTTCAGACAGACGAATATGCTGGTAGGCGGCGGGCTGTGCGTGCAACAGATTTGGAGGACCCGGTTCTACAGGATACTGAAACGAACCCTAGTGCAAGCTCCAAGCAAATCGCCTGACAACATGGTATAAATTAAAGTACAATTACGTGTATCCTGCGTGACAAACGCTACTAGCCTTATCACGTGCAATCCCATGGAGGCCACTTTGAACATCTGTTGTGACGTGGGTGCGATGCAGCTCTGTATTGTGTTCCGGGTCGATTTGTTGTCGTTACATGCATTTCCGAACACATCTTCATAGGATATTTTTCCCTCCACTTCCAGTCAGGAATCCGTCCCTGCAGTTCGTCGGTTTTATTAACATTCACCTGTATAGGTCATCACAATAGCATACGTACGAACTCTGCCAAGTCAGGGGGCAAGTGCAAGTCATATTACTTACCTGGAAGGCGGGGGCAAGGGGGGGGGGGTGCTGAAGGAAAGAAACACAGTTGCTTATAAAATAAAACTCAAAACTATTGCAAAACTGTGTTTATTACTGACCAAAGATACTCACACTCCCTTTTTATACGTATGCCTACTGCCTACTATCTTCATAACCGTGTTCGTGCAGTTTATACGAGATAGGGATACACTACTTTGCTGTCAGGTTAAAAATACCGTTTTAGTAGTTTTCGACAGTGGCTGGTAACACAAAGCATAATATCATGAACTGAAGATACAGCCCAAATTGGAGATTTCAGAGCCCAGAGTCAACTGGATTTTCCGAAGACGTGCTGAAAAGTAATATCTCCGTACTTTTTAACTGAAAACTCATAAAGTTTTTTAAATAAAGCAAACTTTCTTAACATTCTGCTTCTTTATTCTTCATGTCCACATATTTATTTCTCAACATGGTCACCCTGACGACGAACACATTTCTCACAGTCCAGTTTGTTGATACCGTCATTGTAGGACATTTGACTTTGTTGACGGAGCCACAACCTGACTACCTGCAGTGCTTCATCGGTATCAAAGTGAAGTTGTCGGAGGTGTTCTTTAAGATTTGAAACACACGTTGAGGTTAGCTCCGCCGCGTCCTTTTTTTTCCCTTTATTGTTATTTTAAACACCTTGTACAAAGGTGGGCTGTCAGCAGCATAGTACGCTGCTCTTCAGCCGCGAGTGGTACAATAAATGACATAAAGTAGTGACAGATAAAACAATAAAAATGGCGGGTAAAAACTGTAGACACAGAAAGAAGATACATGAAGCCGTTCACGCTGTACAAGAAAAAAACACTAAAACCTGTTGACACGGCGCACAGAACACGGATGACGGCGACGGCACACGAGAACAGTGGTGGCGTGACGGCGAAAGAACACCAAATACAAACGAAGGCACACACACGAGACACTGATGGCGATGATCTCCGGCGCGCGAATGTTCACTGAGCGTGTGCGAGTCCAGGGACCTGCCAAGAGAGGAGGAGAAGGAAGGGTAGTGGGAGAAGGAGAGGGGAGAGCAGAGATGGCATGGGCAGGGGAGAGAGGGGGAGTGAGGAAGGGTGAGGGGAAGCCCGGGGGAAGAGGGGCGGAGGAAGGGGGATGGGGGAAAAGGAAAGAGAAGGGAGGGAGGGTGCCTAAAGGAAAGGACACAGTAAGTGGGGGGAGGATGAAAGTTGATTGGAGGGGTAGATGGAGGGGAGGAGGACATCATCAGGGAGGAGGAGCTGGCGGAAGCCACCTTGGGAGAGGGTAAGGAGTGTGGAGAGATGGAGACCGGGTGGGACATGGGAATACAGGCGCGGCAGCAGGCGGGGGTGGGAGAGGATGGGTGAGAAAAGCGGGTGAGGAGGATCGAGATTGTGGGAGGTGTACAGGATCTGTATCCTTTCAAGAAAAAGGAGGAGGTGGGAGAAGGGGATGAGATCGTACAGGATCCGCGTGGGGGAGGATGCGATAGGCGAGGCGGAGAGCATGGCAAGGATTTGGAGGGATTTATAAAAGGTAGGGGGGGCGGAGATCCAGGCCGGATGGGCGTAACAAAGGATAGGGCGGATGAGGGATTTATAGGTGTGGAGGATGGTGGAGTGGTCCAGACCCCACGTACGGCCGGAAAGGAGCTTGAGGAGACGGAGTCGGGAGCGTGCCTTGGCTTGGATTGTCCGGAGGTGGGGAGTCCAGGAGAGGCGACGGTCGAGGTTGACGCCAAGGTACTTAAGGGTGGGAGTGAGGGCGATAGGACGGCCATAAATGGTTAGATAGAAATCAAGGAGGCGGAAGGAAGCGGTGGTTTTGCCTACAATGTCCGCGTCCTTAATTACGACACATTTATCAAGCGCCTTTATCCGATAGCAGAAGCAGTTTAGTAGTATCGTCTTCCTCAACTGTCTCTCCCTAAATAGAAAAAAGTATTATGCTGCTCTCATTTCATCCATGATTGTAGTACCGGCATAATAAAAATTATTAGTGTCGTTACTAGTGTTGATGTAATCATCATCGTGCGCAGCTCGATTACAGTAAGCAGTTTCTCACGCTCCTCCGACATAGTTACGTTACAAACCGCCACGCTGCACGCTACACTTCGGAGCCCTCTAGCGGCAAAGGATTGCAAGTTGCGTCAGCAAAGTGGTGAAGGCGAGTGAGAAATATGCGTGAGGAATATTGAGAACCTAACAAGAATTTCGAAGGCATTACTTTTCTGCACGCAATCGTAGTTGCAAGAAGAAGAGTACCGAACGGTAAAATAGTTTTACGACCTATCGGGTCCCTATGTACAATTACTACCCGTAAGTATCCATTATGTGTTCTAAGTTCCTTCAAACCAGTACTGAATTTATATGTCTGTGTAGCAGGACAGGATGAGCAGGCGATCATTGTAGGCAAAACCACCCCTTCCTTCCGCCTCCTTGATTTCTATCTCACCATCTATGGCCGTCCTATTACCCTCGCCCCCACCCTTAAGTACCTTGGCGTCACCCTCGACCGTCGCCTCTCCTGGACTCCCCACCTCCGGACAATCCAAGCCAAGGCACGCTCCCGACTCAGTCTCCTCAAGCTCCTCTCCGGCCGTACGTGGGGTCTGGACCCCTCCGCCATCCTCCACACCTATAAATCCCTCATCCGCCCTATCCTTTGTTATGCCCATCCGGCTTGGATCTCCGCCCCCCCCCCCTACCTTTTACAAATCCCTCCAAATGCTTGAACGTCATGCTCTCCGCCTCGCCTATCGCATCCTTCTCCCCTCCCCCACGCGGATCCTGTACGATCTCATCCCCTTCCCCCACCTCCTCCTTTTCCTTGAAAGGATACGGATCCTGTACACCTCCCAAAAACTCGATCCTCCTCACCCACTCATCTCCCCGATCCTCTCCCACTCCCGCCTGCTGCCGCACCTGTATTCCCACATCCCACCCGGTCTCCATCTCTCCACCCTCCTTACCCTCTCCCAAGGTGGCTTCCGCCAGCTCGCTCTCCCTGATGATGCCCTCCTGTGCTTGCTCCTCTGGGCACCCTCCCTCCCTTCTCTCCCTTTTCCCTCCCTCCTCCATTTCTCCCCGCTCCTCCCTCGGGCTTCCCCTCTCCTGTCCCTCTCCTCCTGCCCCCGTATCCTCAGCCATTGGCATCCTTGTTCTCCCCTCTCCCCCACCTCACCCCTGTTCCCCTCTTGGCAGGTCCCCGGACTCGCACACGCTACGTGGACATTCGCGCGCCGGAGACCACCGCCATCAGTGTCTCGTGTGTGCCGTCATGCTTAGTGTTCAGTGTTCAACATCACACTCCATCGTTCACCAGTGCCATCGTCTTCTTCAGTGTTTGTGCGTCGTATCAACAGTTTGCAGTGTGGATTCCCGTCGAGTGTGAACGGCTCCGTGTTTGCCTTTATGTGTCTCCTGTTTTATTGCCCATCGTTCTGTAACTTATGTGTCTTCTCTGTGTTTATCTCTCATTGTGTATCCTATGGCTGAAGAGCAGCGTAGAATGCTGCTGACAGCCTGCCTGTTGTACAGGTTTAAAATAACAATAAAGAACAAAAAAAAAGACAGGATGAGAATTCGATTTGCGATGATCATCATTTGTTTCCAGAACGGAGTCAGCTTCTCTTCCCTGCTGTTCTGTCAATCAAGAAATACTGAAAATGTATTTTTTATTGACACTGTAAGACATTAGATAGGCAACCTTTGTCTATGACCGAGTGATCGTTTTAGACGTTTAGCAACATATGTTTGCCTTTACTGAGATCTCTTCACTGCATCGGGCGTGTTTTGGATTCCCTCCGAGCATACATCTACAGCTTTTGATGATAAGCAGCTAACTGTAGCGTTTGTCATCCTGTTGTCATCGAAACACACGTGTGATTGCTCTTCAGTCGCTACGGCCGTTTGAGACATGCGTGGCCCGGGACCAGGTTTGTGCTTCTAGCCAGTTCTACTAAAAGGAGAACCCAGGTCTGTGTAGAAGGCATCATTCACCGACGTGATTAATTTAGCAGTTCCTCTTAAGAAATAAACAGATCTATGAGCGTGATATGACACTGATCAAAAAATTGGACTCCTACCTTCTGACATTTGTGGTCGCCGCCCCTTTCCTTTGATCAGCATCAAAGGGAAGGATCGCCATCATAATTAATAGTACGCAATAGTTAAATTTAGACTCAAGGAAGTAGTCTACTGAAGCTCCCTGGCAGATTAAAACTGTGTCCTGAACCCAAACAGTTTTAATCTGCCAGAAAGTTTCATATCAGCGCACACTCCGCTTCAGATGAAAGTTTCAGTCAGAAACATTCCCCAGACTGTGATTCAGCCATGTCTCCTCAGTATCCTTTCTTCGAGGACTGCTAGTATCGAAAGTTTCGCAGAAGAGCTTCTTTGAAGTTTGGAAGGTAGGAGAAGAGGCACTGGCGGAAGTAAAGCTGTGAGTACGAGACCTCAGCCGTGCTTCGGTAGCACAGTCTGTAGAGCAAGTGCCCGCGAAAGTCAGAAGTCCCAAGTTCGAGTCTCGGTCTGGGACAAAACTTTAACCTGCCAGGAAGTTTCATATCACACACACTCCTGAGATGTCACACACTCGTATCACTTTGGAAGCTGGACTGATGTTTGCACGAAAATGTTTTGTAACGGTGACTCACTTTGTTCTTCTGGCGTGGCAGTCTCGTTGTGATGCGTTGAGGTGTTTCCGTTTCGCACACACGCATCACAACGAGACTGCCACGCCAGAAGAACAAAGTGAGTCACCGTTACAAAACATTTTCGTGCAAACATCAGTCCAGCTTCCAAAATGACATCGCCTCTTACTAGGTTTTCTCTTCTTCCACAGGATGAGCACAGCATTTACGAAAAGACTATGTAAAATCAGAGTGACCTTATTGTAAAGTTGTTTTTGTTATGCCATTTAGCCTGAAGATGAGGTATAACCCACGAAACATGTCACTAAATAAATGAGTAATATAATAGTAGACAAAGTTTGTGACTGGTAGCGGTAATTAAAAAAAACCTTTACAGGCATAGAAAGAATTACCGATGAGTTTATTGGTAGCTGATCGTGATGGGACAAACGTTTTGTGTGCCGTCATGGACTTTGATTCGTTTCAACACGTTAACTTAGCCACTGGCAAGCATTAAATACTTAATGAATGGTTATCAACGTATGTATGCTCCGTAACTAAAGTCTGCCGGCCGGAGTGGCTGAGCGGTTCTAGGCGCTACAGTCTGGAACCACGCGACCGCTACGTCGCAGGTTCGAATCCTGCCTCGGGCATGGATGTGTGTGATGTCCTTAGGTTAGTTAGGTTTAAGTAGTTCTAAGTTCTAGGGGACTGATGACCTTAGAAGTTAAGTCCCATAGTGCTCAGAGCCATTTGTTTTCGTAACTAAAGTCTCTATGTGTGTAACAGCTGTAGAAAAGGGAACTTTAGACCGCAGTTGACAGAACGAGCAAGTTGCAGCAAAGAGTCTTCTCGCTCCGGCAACAGCAGGTGTCAGCTGTCCGAACGAGAGGTATCATCACATCAGGCTGGCCACTATTCACCGAGAAGAAGGCCCCCGAATAACTTACATTTAATTGTGAAAAGCAATGGAATTGGGTTGTGATTGTCTAAATTGGTTCCCTTATGGTTCTTGGAATTTAGAAGTTCAGTTCTGATTTGAGTCTGGATAGGGAAGCCTACACTAGAGCTGGTAGGTGCAAACGCTAGTTAATTATCTTGTCTAACGGTAACTGGGAAAGACAATAGACGGCGGATATAAATGGGATCGCGACTAATAAATTTTCTGTGAATATCGTCAACAAGTTTTACTGAATTATTGAGTTAGTAGTCGGTCGGTGTTTTAGATCAAAACTTAGTATGACCGAATTATTAGACCTCTTTTGCAGTCTATCTGCTTCAATTTGTATTGCTTCGTGAGAGAAAATAGGGGATATTAAAGTATTTCTGTTTGTAGCGCTGGATAGATTTTTTTCTCTGATTATATATATGGAGGAATTGGTTAAGTGGCGCTGCAATAGTGTGTATAGAGTTTATTAGTTATCACGTTGTGTAGGAAGTAACAGGCTAGCGTGATGTAAAGTTACGCTCTAATTTCGGTGAAACAGTGTTCCATATTTGAAGAAGTTGATGACTTGAAGTTGTTAGTCAGTCATTGTACTGGATTTAGAGTTCGATTCCTTTTAATTCCTATTGCTCACAAGACTCTAGGAGTCGTTGTGGTTTGTCCATGTTGTATTCACACACGCTCTAAGATAACTGAGTGGTTGAGGTATTTGTGTGATATTGGACGCCCACTCTAAGGTAGTTGAATGTTGAGCGGTTTATGTTGGTGTATATTTTGAGTACGCACTACAGGTCAATGGCGTAATAGTAGTGATTTTGGGTACCACTGAATTTAAGTGTCAGTTGGTGTTTTGTAAAGCCAGGAACTACGATCTGCACGACTTAGTTAAACGAGGACACAATTATTGTTGCCCGTAAATTTTGTGATCTTAATCTTTGAGGATAGACTTCGTACCCTAGCGGAGCCAATTAATATTATTCGACGATATTCAATTCCATTGCTTCGTAGGGAGACGAGTAGCAAATTTAATTTAGGGACTGTTAGAGAGGACGCGATTGATAACACCTGAAATGTATGAGTCTTGATGGCTGTAATCAAGATAGTACAAAAGTGGTGGTGGTGCGTAGGGCTTTTTCCGTGTTTGTTTTGTTTGTCCTATCCCGATTTGTGTGGGGCTTAGGTATTTTGAATGTCACTTGCTCACATGAAAGCTGTGTGGAGACACTGATTTGATTATAATAAAGAAAAGTAAAACTTAATTCTGAGTTCGGAGTCTAATTTTACAGTGAAAGGATTGAATCCCCACAGAAAGATACACAAGTGGCGTAAATAATAAAGAGCTAGATTTATACAAAGTAGTTAAAAGACAGTCTTGCAAAGATAGTCAGTTATTCCAGGTTTCAAAGAGCTAGACTCAATGAATCAATGTTTTATTGACATTTTATTACGAATTAAAATCAATAATTAGAGAAAAGGGATTTCATTAGATTTCATTTACGAAAAGGTAAAGGTATTAACTTCTTTATCGACTTAAGGTTATTTCAAGAATTTAAAGAGAAAGAAACAAGGAAAATAATGTTTACGGATCGTAAGAGAATTAACAGTATCGCACAGATTGCTATATCGCTGGTTTGCATGAAATTATAACTTTGGTTGCTACGTTCGAAATCATTGTAATAAGAAAAGGTTTATTAAATTTAACTGAACAAGGGTGTACGAAATTGAGATTTACTGTGAGTAAGTGAAACGTTGGTCACGGTAAATATTGTTTTCGCGTTTTAGGTGATTTTGTTTTGTAGTAGCGACTGAAAGAATTTCGTGTACTAAACTATACCAATCCTTAAAGTGAATAATGTAAGTGACCAGCGATAGCTATTGTTATTTCGGGTTATAAAGTTGTATGCTGTCAGTAAGAGGTTCCAATAATTTAAATTACGAATAATTGCGCCATAGTCGGCGCAAATTACGGTTTATAAGATACACAATTTTACTGAGAGTTGTTGAACTGTAGTCAATAGCAACACACGTTACGGCTCGTTGAGCGAGCGTATTTATGTTTAGATAACATACAGTGTGCACAAGATTTAATCAAACCCTAATTACAATAACTAAAAGTGCCGATACTAAAGTGTGTTGACCATTCACCACTTCAACGTATTGCAATTCTATTGTCGAGTGTAGTATCGGCAGAGTGTGTATGATGTCATATGGGTGTATAACCTGTGTATTTGTATTTTAGTCGGATGCGAAGTTTATGCGCAGTTCCTGTTACATTTATACAAGTAAACATCTTGGACTAACGATTTATATTAGTACTGGGACGAGGTGTGTCTTGTCTTGAAGGCAGGACTATTGACAATACACAGTCACGCCTCGCCACGCCACCCTACATGAGCGTAACACAGTACGTGGTATGCAGATGGACCAACACTACGAATCATCCACTGTAACATGTAGTACGAAGGCAGTATAAGTCTTACAGATCCTTACCTAATATTCCAACTCGAAGTTTTGTTAAGGGGAAAAATGACCAGCACACATGTAAGTAAGTCCGGATGCACTCTTCCTTCGACCTCTTGTGGGAATAAGGTGAGATTGCGAGAAATGACAGGGACACTTTGTGTAGAGTGCGCGACATATGGGAATTTGGGGTGGCCGGGGAACGTGCTCAGACACCCGAAATTGTACAGGCAACCGCGATAAGCGGGAATTTTGGGTTCGAGTCCCGGTCCGACACAAATTTTAACTTATCGCCACTGGATTTATCTCAATGCCCGAGTGCAGCTGATGCCGGAATTTCTCCTTCGTCGTATATATATATGCAGGGTCATGAATGGTGTCTGTTCTTTCGGACATGCCCGGCAGATAGCAGACATATAAAATACTGAAATGCAGTTACCGTCGTGACTGACAGTAGGAAACTGCGCTTTCGGAACCTGAGTATTTGCTATTGACTTTCGTGAATTACTGCTCAGTTAAACGCACTTTGCTTACACATGATTTCCGTTTCCGATGCTCTGTTCGCACTACATAAATTAATTATTAATTCACTGTTTTTCATATGAATCCACAATTAATGTAAGGTCAGCAGTCTAGTATGTGCGAAGTTCAACGTATTGCACGCGCCGACTGCGCCCGATAAAACAGCCGGCGTGCTCGTAACGTGCGTGGTTAACTGTAAGACTCTGACTGTTCCTTAATGCTTGAAAGTGCTGTGAGTGTCTTACCAATTAAACTGAATGAAAACGTGTGTTATAGCTGAAGCTTACGTCAGTACTAATTCATTTAAATAGTCTCGTTGAATTTATCATGGAAATCTCTGAACCCCAGCACACAGGAAAACAGTAGTGTTCAGAAGTTGATGAACTGATGGTCCACTGACGATGTCTCTGATCCTATGCATAACAGTAAGCCCTCGCTTTGAACTCTGGAAACTGTCCGCACTGGTAGGTGAGTGGTCAGCTTGACGGAATGTCATACCTAACGGCCCGGGTTCGATTCCCACCTGGGTCGGAGATTTACTCCGCTCAGGGACTGGGTGTTGTGTTGTCCTAATCATTATCATTTCATCCCGATCGACGCGCAAGTCGCCGAAGTGACGTCAAATCGAAAGACTTGCACACGGCAAACGGTCTACCCGACGGGAGGCCCTAGTTACACGATATTAACATTTACCTTGGGAACTGTGACAAAAAACATTTTTCAGAAAATTACAACTAGCTCTAAAAAAATCTGTCAAACGCACTTCGGAACATACAGGCGTTAAATGGGTATCTAATCATTCTACACTTAAGTCAGTGCACCTTACGTTTCATGTGTTCAGGAGCTACTACTTGCTCATAAGGTAAATGGGGTTGCTTAGAAAAACTGTGGATCGCGAGCTTGACTTAACGACATACTTTATGAGTGATGAAGCTTGGCTTCACCTTTGTGACCATCTGATCGCTACCGACGCATCGAAAACCCTGACGTTGTGCAATATATCCCTCTTGACGATGAAAAATTGGTTTGTAACGTCGTTGCTTATCCGTCCGATGTTGTTTGAAACCACTGTCACTACAGATCAGTACCGATGTCTATATTCAACTTTTCTATAACCTGTGCTCTCAGTTAAATGAATACGAAAGGCAGTACAGTACTTCTTATTTTAGAGTAAGATGGAGTTACTTGCCATACATCTCGTTAATCATTGCATCTTTTTCGTGAACGCTCGACAAAAGAAAATACAAAGTTTGTGGCCGTCTCGTTCGCCAGATGTGTCTCATTGTGACTTTTGTATATGTGAACACTTAAAAGATATACGAAAATAACACTGAAACATAGTCCAACTGAAAGACAACATTCACCAGACTGCTGCAACGACTATGTTACATTTATGCCTAAAGTAAGTCGGCATGTGATTTGCCGAGCACAGACATGCATATAGATGCATGACGACAATTATTACTGCATGTTCCAATTTCTAAATATTTTTAACTGCCAATTTTAAAGTATTTTCTGAATTCAAATAAAATATTTTTATTCTATGACTGAATGTGCATATCACTGACGAAGACCAATTTTATCTTGGACATGGTGTACAGTACACATCACTATCAAACCAATTTTCGCGAACAAATAGAATGCATAATTAATTTCGCTTCAGAAAGTAAACAAGTTATCAAGAAAATAAGATCCAGAGCTCAAACGCAACACAGACTTGACTGTATCTAGAATTCCAACAAAATGTGAATGTCCTGACAACAGGAAACAACAACTGTATGGTGTACAGACTATCCACGTATCATTCTTACGTCGACGTCGTCGTCCTATGGACACGAGAAGAAGCGTATCCGTTTCAGAGAAGTTACATCTTGCCGCACCATTCTAATTTCTTGCTTCCATCCTCAATCAGATTTTACTCTTGAATTAGCCTACGCGCTTCTTCGAACAAATCTGGCGGTTATGTGGGAATGATCTACATGACCGACAGTCAGCAATGAATACGTTTAGCGTTCTTTCACGTTTCTACAGTAATCTTCCCTCCATTCGATATACATAATTCCACCATTAGTTTAATAAAGAACCGATTTTTTTCGGTTTGTCGTACAATGATAAAAGATTGCAAGAGCACAATGAACTTAACAGCTAATGCATCCAAGTTGATGACAAGGATAATAAACATAATAATCGAAGACAAAGTTGAGGATTGTTACATGAAGATCAGTTTAGCTTTAGGAAAAGTAAAGGCACCAGAGAGGCCGTTGATAATGGAAGCAAGACTAAACAAAATTCGAGGCATGTTCACAGGACTTGTCGATCTGGAAAAAGTGTTCCACACAGCTAATTTGTTTCAATCTGCATTATGGCTACTAGGGCACGCCATCTTATTACTTTACGCAGGCCGTAAGTGCTCCACACAGACCCTTAGCCAGCACACATGGCCACCTTCCCGCAGCAAAACTGTACTACACAATTGAAGCGACGGGCACTGTTGCCCACGCAGCACCACATGGAGGTGGAGGTAATTCTTTTGTCTGCACTTTGGTGCTATCTTTTACTTACTTATAGCAGTCACACAGGAATTTAGAAGTAATAAATTATAAATTTATGATGTACTTTAAGAAGAGAACAAAAGAAGAGAGGAAAGAGTAGATACAGATATTCCTTCACCAGCGCCTGAGGAAGAGGACTTGTTATTGAACTTCAAATCCAGCGTCCACATGTGGTGCTACCCATTTAGTATTACCCACAAGAACATCCCCATTCGGGAAAACTCGATCTGTTCAGTCATTGCGGATCTAATCTATGTCGGTGCTTTTTGTTAGAGTGCTGTGTGAGTTGATGTTTGTTAGGTTATATGACAACTACTACTACTAAGTTAGTTAGTAAACAAATTCTGAATGGCTTTGGAACACTATCCTGCCTCGATGTAATCTAATTAAGTTATATACTGTTCCTACACAGCTGTAGACGAAATAACAAGCCACCACTAACCCACTATTAATCTTGTAAAAACATTTTTGTAGAATAAAACTAGACTTTTTTCATAGTAGAATCATTAATTCTATATAACTAGGTAATATTCATGATCTGTTTCTGTTTTCTGTTTATACTATTTGATTTTGCTTGCTTACTTTACATCAAAATTCACTACATTCATATTGTTACATTTACAGTGACGTGTTCATTTCTGTGACTAATTAACAACGTTGGTTACAGGTTTACTGTCGAATCTAGAACAGTGTCTATCCATGGACTATTCCAGTTACTTCTACTTTTAAGCAGATTCATTCACAGTAAGACAGAAATTAGATCTATGATTAATGTTCACATGAGTAGTTGTTTTACGTGTTTTATGTTATGTATGTTTTGTGTGTACACCTTTTGTCAGCGTTGTCAATGTCACGCGTACCATCGCCAGTACTGGAGCTACTCCAGCTATCTATGTCGGCCTGTCTTCGTCTTCTATTAATGAGTCTGTCTGCATATGTCATGTTCTGCTATTGAGACGTCGGCGATTACGTTCAACTGAGTCCGCGCATCTCCGTTCCTCAGTGCATCATATAATGTTGTTCCCGTTCTATGAGGAGCCAAAGAAACTGGTTCATATGCCTAATATCGTGTAAGGCCACCACGAGCACGCAGAAGTGCAGCAGCACGACGTGACATGGATTAGACTAACGTATGAAGTAGAGCTGGAAGAGACTGACTCATCCTGCAGGGCTGTCCATAAATCCGTAAGAATACGAGGGGGTGCTGATCTCTTCTGAACAGCACGTTGCAAGGCATCCCATATATGCTCAATTATGTTTGTGTCTGGGGAGTCTGGTGGCCAGCAGAAGTGTTTAAACTCAGAAGAGTGTTCCTGGAGCCACTCTGTAGCAGTTCTGGACGTGTAGGGGTGTCACATTGTCCTGCTGGAATTGCCCATGTCCGTCTAAATGCACAATGGATATGAATGGATGCAGGTGATCAGACAAGATGCTTACGTACATTTCACCTGTCAGAGTCGTATCTAGACGTATGGGGGGTTCCATATCACTCCAACTGCACACGCACCACACCATTACAGAGCCTTCACCAGCTTGAATAGTCCCCTGCTCACACGCAGGGTTAATGGATTCATGAGGTTGTCTCCGTACCTGTATACGGCCATCCGCTCGATGCAATTTGAAACGAGACTCGTCCGACCAGGCAACATGTATCCAGCTATCAACTGTACACAAGTGGGCCTTCGGCTCCGAAAGCCCGTATCGATGATCTTTCGTTGAGTGGTTCGCACGCTGACACTTTTTGATGGCCCAGCATTGAAATCTGCAGCAATTTGCGGAAGGGCTGCACTACTGTCACGTTGAACGAATCACTTCAGTTGTTGTTAGCCCCGTTCTTGCAGGATCTTCTTCCGGCCGCAGCGATGTCGGCGATTTGATGCTTTACCGGATTCCTTATATTCAAGGGACATTCGTGAAATAATCGTACGGGAAAATCCCCACTTCATAGCTACCTCGGAGATGGTGTGTCCCTTCGCTCGTGCGCCGACCATGACACCACGTTCAAACTCACTTAATTCTTGATAACCTACCATTGTAGCAGCAGTAACCGTTCTAACAACTGCACCAGACACTTGTCTTATATAGATGCTGTCGACCGCAGCTCCGTATTCTGCCTGTTTACACATCTCTGTATTTGAATACGCATGACCATACCAGTTTCTTTGGCTTTTCACTGTATGTTATTACCTAAGTGTCTGCTTGTAATGCATTTCAGAAGGAAGTGTACCGGGGAACCAGTTTTCCCTCTTGTGCAGCGACTGTTTTCTGAAAGACACGTGCGCTGGAAGTGCGTGGTGTAAGAGTTATGTCCAATCACAAAATGAACCGAACCTCGGCTGGGGTCGACATGGCGCAAACGTAACCGCTCCCTGATATTTCGTAAACATAAATAGACTCGATGGCCCTTATTATTCTCGTCTCACTCTTTTCGCGAAGTGTCTACATGCCAATTTTTTTGTTGACAGCTATCTTCTGTGTGTGCTGCCGGGTGATCTGCGACATTTCCTTAGGTCCACCTATCTTCAGCCAGTATGCTGCAGTCCAATATCTGAGTTATATCTCCGGAACCACGCGGCTGCTACGGTCGCAGGTTCGAATCCTGCCTCGGGCATGGATGTGTGTGATGTCCTTAGGTTAGTTACGTTTAAGTAGTTCTAAGTCTAGGAGACTGATGACCTCAGATGTTAAGCCCCATAGTGCTTCGAGCCATTTTTTTTTTTTCAGTTATATCGATCGGATACGTTCCAGGCACCACATACAGCGAATCGGCTGATGCGGTGCCAAACGCCTCAAATCTCAGATAGTCTAAGTAGCACACTCCTCTGCCCCCGGCCAACAATGATCCTCTTCTTGACGAGAGTGAGTTTATGTGCGCATGTACTGGTGACAAATCTCGATCACGGCTCGAAAAATGCACAGTGGTACATTCCTATATCTGTGAGTGGTAGTCTGCAACGTGTCGAATTTAATGTCGCTCATTTGTGAAGTATACTTTCGGCTTTGTTTGTGATTAGTCGTATGTGTTCGCTGAAGCTACGTCGTTCGTCAATGTGTACCCCAAGATATCTAGTTACCACTTCGTTTTTTAGGTTTGTGTTGGTTATTTTAATTGCCAGGTGTCTTTCTAGTGATCTTTAAAGCATTATGTACGCTGTCTTTTGTGCTGCGATGGATAATTTGTTTTGGTTCCTCTATTCCTGTATTGTGAGTAGCATACCACTGGGCTTGTTTTCCAACGTTGCTCTTGTGTTGGCTGATATCATAACTAATAGGTCGTCAGCATACGTGACGAACGTTCATCTCCCTCCATTAAATTCAAGAGTGGTTCAGTTTTGATAACCCAGAAGGTGGGTCAGCAGATGGAGCCTTATGGACATCATTTGGTAATCCTTTTTACAACTTTGCGGTTGTCTTCCTGCCACTCAGCCACTCTGTTCCTACAATAGTCTCGAATACAATTGTACAGGGAGCAAAGTTAATAAGAATCACAACTGCGTACTTTCGTAATGCCTGTTATACATTCTGGAAAACCCGATTAATTGCGACGTCAATAGATTTTCCCGATCTGAAGCCAAATTGGTGCTGTCTAAGGCCATGGAATTCTCTGCGAGCTTGGGGGCGGTTGCACAGAATCCTCTCATGGATCTTAGTCAACGTATTTAATAAGCATCATTTATTAAGTTTGTTAAGTATGGTGTTAACAGCCAATGCACCGAAGTTGCTGAAAAGAATAATATACAAAATTATGGAAAAGAAAATTGACGATGTGTTAGATGACGATCAGTGTGGCTTTAGGAAAGGTAAAGGCACCAGAGAGGCTTTTCTGAAGTTGTGGTTGATAGTGAAAGTAAGATTAAAGAAACATCAAGACACGCTCATGTGGTCTGTTGACCTGGAAAAAGCGTTCCACACTGTCAAATTGTGCAAGATGTTCGGAATTCTGAGAAAAACAGGGAAAAGCTTTGGTAAAGACGCGTAATACGCAATTTGTACAAGAGCCAAGAGGGAACAATAAGACAATAGGAGCTCGGGTGAAAGGATGAAAGACAAGGATGTAACTTTTCGCTCCTTCTGCTCAGTCTATGTGATGATGGAAATAAATGAAAGTTTCATGAGTGCAGTTAAAATTCAAGGTGAAAATATATCAGTGATAAGATTCGCTGATAGCACTTCAATCCTCTGTGAAAGTGAAGATGAATTACAGGATCTGCTGGACGAAATGAACAGCACAATGAGTGCAGAATATGAATTGAAAGCGCAGGCTGACAGTTACTGAACTATATGAAATAAAATCGTCAAACTTCTGAACGGTTTGCGTTAGGACATTCAAACTGCACAGCTGGTTGCGGGACA
The DNA here is from genome assembly GCF_023864275.1 of Schistocerca cancellata. Lineage (NCBI taxonomy): Eukaryota > Metazoa > Arthropoda > Insecta > Orthoptera > Acrididae > Schistocerca > Schistocerca cancellata. Next base: position 351,733,494 of record NC_064628.1, read on the forward strand.
TGACGGGAATTACTATTGTTTGGTTTAGCGACGAAGCCCACTTTCATTTGGATAGGTTCTTCAGTAATCAAAATTGGTGCATTTGGAGGACTGAGAATCCGCATTTCCCGATCGACGAGTCTCTTCACCCTCAACGGGTCACTGTGTGGTGTACAATGTCCAGTCATGGAATAATCGGTACCATATTCCTTGATGGCATGGTGACTACCGAACGATATGTCAAGGTTTTGGAAGATGATTTCATCCACATTATCCAAAGTGATCCAGATTTCGACGAGATGTGGTTCATCGAAGATCCCTTCGAAGCAGGAGAGTGTTTGATGTCCTGGAAGAACACTTTTCGAACCTGGCATTCGCCTCGATTGGTCGCCATATTCTCTCGATGTGAACACATGCGACTCCTTTTTGTGGAGCTATAATAAAGACAAGGTGAACAGCAATAGCCCCTAAATCATTTCTGGGCTGAAAACAGCCATTCAGGAGATCATCGACAGCTTCTATGTTCCGGAACTTCAGCGGGTCGTGCAGAATTTCGATATTCATCTGCGCCACATCATCGTCAATGATGGCGGGAACATCGAACACGTCATAGCGTAAATCCGAATATCAGTAGTGACGTGTACTCACGTTTTAACTAATTTCAGTTTTTTTCATATAGTTCACTAATCTTCACCCTGTAAATTAAAGAACGACGAAAGTAATGAGACGTAGTAGAAATAAGAACAGCGAGAAACTTAACATCAGGATCCATGATCACGAAGTAGACGAAGTTAAGGAACGTAACAAACAGATTAGCACAGGAAAAGAGGGCATTGATAACCAAGAGAAGTCTAGTTGTATCAAACATAGGCTCTAACCTGAGGATGAAATTTCTGAGAATATACATTTTGAGCACAGCATTACATGGCATGAAATATGGACGGTGGGAAAACAGGAAGAGATGAAAATTGAAGCATTTGAGATGTGACGCTGGAGAACAATGCAGAAAATTAAGTGGACTGACAAGGTAAGCAATGAAAAGGTTCCGCAGAATCGACGAGGAAAGTAATAAATAGAAAGACAGACAAGAAGAAGGGATAGAATAGTAGGACACCTGTTAAGACCTCAGGGAATAACTTCAATGGTATTAGAGGGAGCTGTAGAGAGTAAAAACTATAGAGGAAGACAGGGATTGGAATACATCAAGCAAATAATTGAGGACTTTGGTTGCAAGTGGCACAGGAGAGGAATTCATAGCAGGCCGCAGGCCGCATCAAACCAGTCAGAAGACTGATGTCCGGCACCTGGTGAAATGAACCAGAGTGATGGGAGATCGGGAGACTAAGTTTCGCCGCATCTCAGGTCCGGAGATGGCAAAATAAACCGGCGGTGAATAGGATCAGAGTAAACGGAAATGAGATAAGTGGTCATAAATCGGTAGAAAGGCGTCAGAATTTTGAAATGAAATTAGTAAGAGATGAGAATCAAATAGGTAAATTTTCAAATAAGATGGTACATAAAAGGCGTAAATCTAAGATAATGAAAGATAACAACAAAGACGATGACGACGATTTAGGGCTAAATGATTTATTTTATGAATGTGAGAGGAAAGAATGTGTTAATGTTAATACAATGAAAGATTCTGTGTGCCAAAAGGTGGAGCTGAATTTGGTGGAGTTAGATGGTATAGAAAATTCTAAAGAGGTACTAACCAGCAGTAACGATTATAGTAATGGTGGTGATGATGTTTCAGGTGATAGTGTAACGGCAAAAGTTGTTAAGGAGGTTGATAAGGACGGCGTAGCATTAGTCTCGTCAGCTATTGATGAATTTGTGTGTGTATCGGCGGATATTGGTGAATTATTTTTGAAGGAAGGTAGTAATGGTGTTTTATGTGCTGAAGTTACGAAAGTTGAAACTGCTGGTATTGATAATTCAGAGGTCTGTGTATGTCTTTCTACTAATGGAGCTGAACCCGAAAGTCTGGATGGATCTGTGGATCTTGAATGTTTGTTTGAGAATGCATGTTGATCAGTATTTAATGTGCGATCAGAAATTAATGTGGTGCAGGAGCGTGTAGGAGAGGAAAATGTGTTATGCTCGGATATAAACCAAACGCAGTGGAATTTAATGGTACTGTTGATTCTGAAATTGCACGACGCTGTAGCTATAATTTATGTAACAGCAGAGGATGATGAAACTATGAACTGTTGTTATATTGGTGATTTGTAGATGAAGATAAATGAGGTTTTATGTAGCGAGTTGTATGATGTATCAGTGGCTGTTGAAAACGCTGTTTGTGAAGGTGTTTGTAATGACGTGGAAGTAAAAAGTAATGCTTTATTTCCTGATAATGATGTTGTAGCTACTAATGTCGATAATTTTAAGGGAGAATACAGTGAGTTTGATTCAAATATAGAAAGAGATGTCTGGACAGAATGGTATCTTAAGGAGGAATGTGATTTTACAGTAACTGATTAGCGATGGTACGGTAGAACATTACGATCATTATTGCATTATTTGTAGACTCGAGAGAAGTTTAAGATAGCGAGAGGTCTAAAAGGGAGAAAAAATGAAATTGGGGTGAAAGAAGCATTTGATGAAATATTTTGGGCCGAGTACGAAATTGAGTGGTGGATCGAACAGGATATGTGTACTCTAGAGATGGAAGAGAAGGGGTGAGACATAGAGAATGATTTATTGAGGGAACAGTGTTTACAGCGAAAAGAAATGATTATTGTTCAGCCTATCATTGAAATTAAAGTAAATTACGAGAAAGTAGATGCACTGCTCGATTCTGGAAGTAATGTGTCGGCAGTGTCGGAAGGTTTTGTACAGAGGGTAAAGAATAAGAAATTACGATTACTACCTGTAACTAGTATAAAAATTAAAACGGCAGTTGGTGGTTTATGTAAGGCGATAAGGCAAGAAGAGCTGTTGGATTTCAAGTGGGAGGAGAATCATTCTAGTATAGGATGCTTGGTAGGGAATGAACTTGTAAAAGATGTGGTGCTGGGAACATATTTCTTATGTACATATAAAACTTCACTTCACTGCATGGGAAGGTGCTTGTAATTTGAAACTGAGGGTGAAAAAAAGGAAAGTAAAATTTAAGAATCTTTTTACGGGGGACAACCAGATTGCGCACACCATAATTACACATGGTTGAGATGAAGAGAACAATATGTGTGAAAAGATAAAGGAAATGGTAGAAGCAGTGGATGGTATATTGGAGGTAGAGAAAAAGGAGTTATGTGAATTGTTGTGACATTATGAGGACATATTTTTTGATCGTCCCGGTAAAGTAACAGACTTCCAAAACTCCCTTAAAGTGAAGCCGCATGAACCTGTTAAGTGCAAGCCATACACAATTACTATTGCTGATCGGGAAGCCGTCAGGGCCAGGTTAAGGTAAATGCTAGAAAGGGACATTTTAGAGCAGTGTAGGAACGATTATGGTAATCCCATTGTAACTGTAAAGAAAAAAGATAAATCGATTAGAATCGTGTTAGACGTGCGTAAGATAAATAAGATGATTGTGAGAGAACCTGACCAGCCTGGCAATATGGAGGAACTGCTGCAAAACTTCAGGCACATAAAACTGATGTCTAGTGTTGACTTGACCCCAGGATTTTGGCAAATCCCATTGGCAGAAGAAAGCAGACGTTACATAGCGTTCTTGTTCGAAGGACGAAGCTACCGGTTTAAGGTTGTACTGTTCGGCCTCATGATTTCAATGGCAATATTTGTGAGAGATCTAAGCCAGGAGAACGCTTAATGAGTAAATTGGTGACCTATGTGGACGACATTTTAATAGCGACGGAATCCTGATATGAACATTGTAAATTTCTGGAGGAAGTGCTTGTGGCCTTAAGACGAGGAGGGGTGACGTTAAAGATAGCCAAATGCGAATTTGTCCTAGCGGAAATTCAGTTTCTGCGGACACACTTTTACATCTGAGGGAATTTTACCTAGTACCGAGATATTAAAATCAATCAAGGATTGTAAAAGGCCAACCAACAGAAAGCAATTAAAATCATACCTCGAATTATGTTCGTTTTATCGAAAACTCTTGGGGTGTGGAGGAATTAACAACCCAAATTTATGTAAATTATTTAATAAAAAAGCATCCTGGAAATGGACCGAGGAATGTGAAAAGGAATATCAGGACATAAAGGATAAACTGTGTGCGAGCAAGATGCTCTATTATCCCGACATGACACTTCCGTTATGTTTGTCGTCGAACAGTTCAGGTTATGAGACAGGCTGCGAATCTTCCAAGAAAAACAAATCGGGAAGACAGAACACCGGAGTGTGGCTTTCGCCAGCCGCATACTCAACAAACACGAACGCGGATACAGCATATCAGAGAAGGAGCTGCTTGCGATCGTGTATGGATTCAAAAAGTTCCGTATGTATGTGGAAGGTAGAGAGGTAACAGTGCTATCCGATCATAAGGCCCTTAGCTTTCTGCAAGACCGTAGAATACTAAAAGACCGTTTGATGCGCTGGGTAATATTCCTGCAGCAATTTAGGTACCAGATACGCTACGTTGAAGGGACCGAGAATTGAATTGCCGATGCTCTGTCGCGGCTGCCCCTTGGAGAGGAAGACAATGAAGGGGAGGAGACAAAGAACGAATGTCAGCTGCTGTACATGAAAGGAGTACCGGGGGAAAAGGAAATTCGGGTGGTCTGCAGGGATGTGCCGAGAGACCAAAATGATGACCCTGAACTGAAGAACATCAAAATCAACTTTGACAGCAAGGACAACGAAAAAATACCCGGCTATTTCCAGATCCTCAAGGGTGTACTGTTTCTTAGAAGAAACGAGAAGACGGATCACTGGAGACCGTGTTCCCCAGACAAATATGTGGAACAGCTGATAGATTACTTCCATGTAAGTCACGGTCATTACGGGGCTCAGAAGTGCATAGAAGTTACAGAGCAATACATCCATATTGATAACCTCGCCAGACGAGTACCCGCACAGTTTGCCGCCTGTGATCGATGTCAGAGAGTAAAATATTGCACTACAACTCAGAAAGGGGAAATACAAAGTATAATACCGACCAAGGTAGGAGAGTTACTGGTGGTAGACAATTCTGGCCCACTGTCCACAGGATGTGGCGGTATGAAGTACATATTTGTTGTTGTGGACCTCTTTTCAAAATTTATTCAACTTTGTCCGATACGGAAAGCTAACAGTAAGCCGCTGATAGCCAAAATAGAAAATTATTTCTTTAAAATCAAACCAGAAAGGATGTTATCTGACAACGGATCTCAGTTTACATCAAACGTTTGGAACAAATTTATGAACGACCAGGATGTAAGACACATTAAAATATCCGTGTACCACTCGGCGAGTAATCCTTGCGAGTGGTATATGCGAGAAGTTGGACGACTGTGTCGGATTTACGCGAGTGATAGACACTCAAAGTGGGAGGAATACGTACGTTCATTTGAGGACGTTCTAAACAGCGTGAAAAATATCGCAACTGAATATACGGCCTTGGAGGTGGTGACGGGAGTCAAACCGAAATTTCTGTTAACGGAAATTGTGGAGTTCACGCAGCGCCTGGCTGAGTCGGCCGCTGAGGGGGAGCAGGCGGTTAAATCCCGTATGGAGAAGTTGGCAGCGGAGAGGAGGAAACGGCATGATGGGCCGTACAAACCAGTTAAATACAAAATAGGAGACAGAGTCCTAGTACATACGAAAGAAAAGTGCAGCGAAGTGGATGGAGAAATAAAAATGTGGTTTGAGCTGTACTATGGGCCATTAGTAGTGCCAGAATGTCTGCACCCTAACGCCTACCGACTCAAATACCCTGTTTCACGGAAACTTCTAGGATTAAGATACGTGACAGAATTGAGACTATACACTGAGAAGGGGAGAGTAGGTTAATAAATAAGTGTATCTGCGTTTAGATTATAAGGTTATTTGGAGGGGTAACTAGCAATGTTTTATTTCAGAATCTACTGTAGCTTGTTTGTTATTTCGTCGCATAAGAATTTTTTGGCACAAGGTCTATGCAGTTATAAAGAGATAGTTTAGGCGCATATTTGGGTACGAGGAGGTCAGAGAACTCAATTATTTGGTTAACGGTATCAAGTCAAAAATCAGTGCACAGTATGAATATAAATTAAGTTTTTGGGTTTATATAAGGAATTTATTTATGTATACGTATGTGTTGGGCTTAAGTTTTTGGATGGTCTTATGTTTGTTGTAATTTCCGAATTATAAGTTATGGGCACGCCAATTAGGGTGCATGGAGGTCGGAGAAATCTGGAAAATGAAAATTAATAATGCTTACCTAGGAATACAGATGTATGTTACCTACTTATCTGAGAATATTTTGGGTAAATAATTTATTGTTGTATGGAGGGGAGATTTGTTCATTTTTTTTATTAGTTTTGAGTCTAAGGGAGTTATTTAAATTGAAAGAAAACTTTATTTGTCGATGAAATCGATTGGGAATCTGTCAAGAGATGCATGTCTCTAGTGGGACTTGAATAACGTGTCAGAATCATTGAAGAATGTACGAGCATCTTGCAAACGCTGTAAATCAATTGTTTGCTGTGTGGTTTAGATCTGTTTGTATCGACTCCACTGGGGGAAGAGTTCAGTGCAGATCCTGGGTGGTTTCGGAAAGGGTTTTCTTTCTGGTATCTACACCCGATTCGAATTTCAACAGATTTCTTCTCGCAAAACGATGGCGATGGAATGCAGAGCCATCCAGAACTTTGGCGGGGAACTCGGCTCCGAATCGCTGGAGCGCCGCTGGAGACTTCGTTGTGACAAAAATGTTCTGTGAAAGTGAGCGCAGTGGCGCTGGTATTTCTGTGGCATTTCAATAGACAGTCGATTTCGAGAAATGTATAGTTTTATTTGGCATTTAATTAATATGCCGCAATTAATAATTTATGTTAGATGTAAGTTTCTTTAAATTTAAAGCGTGCTGCATCAACACCACTACAAATAATTACACTATTGATCTGGCGCTTAGGATATTTATGTTATTGTATTACGAATTTGTGTCTTGTAAATTTGGGCGCTACTTCATAATATTTATGGCACGCCAACACGTTATGAAGTGGAGGTGTTTGAGTTAACGAGCACTGCACTCTCAGTTAAATATATGGCCGAAAGAGTCAGCCCTCAGGAATTATGAAACGAACCCTGTCATACAGGACCGTGTGTCACAAAGAGCGCAGATTCGTAACGAGATGCGGAAATTCACAGACGTCAATTGTGCTTAATAAGGCCTAAGCGCTGTAGTGTGCGAGTGTGACAGACGAGAACCTACGTCTTAGGGAAACCCCGTAAAAACTGTTTGTGACCAAGGAGGCATAGCAGTGTAAAATATGACGGACCCAAGATCGGCCATAATAGGAAACATTACTGAAAACTAGTAACTCTGTAGTAATTCAGGGAATGAAACCACAGTAATTTTAATCTACCATCCTTCATAAATTTTCATGGTGATCCCAATAAAACTTGAATATTGATTATATCAATAATAGTTTAGGATATAGTGTTAAAATGAAATTAACAAGTTTTGTAACAAAGACCTGAATTGTAAAATCTGAGCGCTTTGGTCGATCTTAACGATCGACATTTCATATCGAAGCGCATCATTAAAATGACAAATGTTGCAAGTATCAACTCCGTAACTTTAAAGATCTAGTGAATTTAAATTATCATTAGTTTCAGCTAAGCATCAAATCATCGTTTACTCCACACAAAACACTTTGAACGATGACGGCATGACACCTTATTGAATCATGAGGTAATAGTACTTGTGGTACAGTTTGGCGCATAATAATTACCTTTGTTCTTCATTTATTTATCAGAAAGCACATTGGTGCAAGGCTGCTAGCCGTGACATTCAAAGATAAGAAGGAAATTGTATTGGTTTTATGTAAAAGAATTTAACGTTTATTATGCAATGGATATTATTGTTACTTTATTTAGAACGTAAAAGTGGTCAAACTTTGATTATGTAAATATGTTAAAATGTAAAATAATGTAGAATAAATTGTAGTCAATTAGATGGACGTCTTCAGGAAAGAGAACTGCCCTAGTCAGTTGAGCGAGGATGTTCGGCTAGCGGGAAACGCGGCCTCGGACAGTATAGGTCTAGTCTGGACACCAAAGGGTACTGTGCTGGTGCAGATGCGAAAGCGGACAGTTATGGGCTAGACACCAAAGGGTACAGGACGGATTGAGACGCGAAAGCGCATAGTCGGTCTTTAGGCAGCTAGGAAGTGAAACGACTTAGAAAATTTGGCGTTGTGTGGTATCGCGGGACTTAGTGTCTCAACGATGAGCAGCCGCACGCATGGTGTGAACTCTAACTTTTCACGTAGATGTATTTCGCGATGAGATTGTAAATGATCGAACTGTGTCAAATGGATATGCGCTCGAGTGTAACAGTAACTCTAAATACGGCCACTTTCGCTATTAGTTTGCTTTCTGAATAAACATTATTCTAACCAAATTGCAACTGTATGGCTTACATCTTTTATGGGTCGTTAATTTAGTTCCCGATACTATTATTTCTGTTATCATATGTTATATTAACTTTATTTCATACAATTTCACAAACTTTCTATCAGCCAGACAATTTAACCAAAGGTTCACAAGTGTCTAATTTAGAGCGTGAATGCCACACGTGCGGTTCAACCCCTAGAAGACTTTGAGCGAAGATATTTCAACGAAGAGGAGCCGCATGTGAGCCGGAACATCTTTGGGATGTTAGCTCGCAGCATGTGGTAACTGTTGTCATTGTTCTGTGCTATCGCTGGAATTTCCAAAGACAAGATGCTTGTAATGATAATGAAATCGAGACCCTAAGCTGTCGACAGGCGTTGATATATATCAACGGGGACAGGCGAAAATGTGGGCCCAGGCCGGGAGTCGAACCCGGGATCTCCTGCTTAAATGGCAGACGCTCTATCCATCTGAGCCACCGAGGACACAGATGATAGTGGGACTGCAGGGATTTATCCCTTTTACGCTCCCCATGAGACCCACATTCCCAAATTAATGCCCAGATTAGCGTCTTGATTTCATTATCATTTCATTCTAAGAGAGCTGCATGGTCACCAATGCTATCTGTTCTTCCGGACATGTCCGAAAGAACAGATACCGTCCTCACACAAGATGCCTGTGTTGAAAAGATCAGATCAGTTACTTTTTCTTTTATAAATCACATCTAGCTCTAACGCCTAAAACGATTTCATTCAAACTAATACCAACCTCGGAATCATACGCCTGTGCACGAAATTTATACATGTAGTATTACAAACACTGTAGTTTGGCATATTTCAGAAATAAATAAATAAAAATATACAATATTTACAATTGGGAAACTACGTTCCTGTTTCACTGATTTGCGTCCTAAATCTGTATGTAAACTGTGACATACAAGGAACTTGATAGGATAACTAAACACGTGCTGTACAGGATATGAAAGTAAGTAATATGTTAAAACATTTGGGTTACAGACTTCAAGATTCTCGGTGAAAAGGTAAACAAAGCATTCCTTGTCACTTTGAACTATGCATAATTTGAGATCTCAGGTGTGGTATGAGGTTAAAGAAAAACTGACACCAATCATTAGATAGCTAAGTTCTCACTGTCCGATATTCTAGACTAATTAAAGACGCAAGAGACCAGTTACGAGCAAACAAGTGTGCACCAGAAATAGCCGAGTAAGAAGAGTTCAATTTGGACGACCCGGAGTGCAACTATCTGCAGGAACTTCACGAGAACTACTCAGGAGTAAACACAAGGGAGCAAACGTGTTTACAGTGCTCCTCATAAGTTCTAGTTAGCCGTCAAGAGGAACGAGAAACTCTGCGCGACGGTCTATCACTGACACACGCCGATAAAAACAGCTACTTGTAACAGTTAATGATCCCTAAACGCCGATTTAGGCTGCGTGCTTCATGACATAATAATTATGATGTAAATTTTGTATATATTTATTTTGTATCTCGAGGAGCGCTCCAATAGTACCGCACTAACTCTGGATACTCGTATGTCTTTACAGTAACTGCATGAATATTAAATATATTGCACAATGATACATTCAATAATAATATGCATATATAATGCGTTAATGTGAAATTACTGCTACTGGGCATGAAATACAAAAGGTGATATTTACATAACACAACAGACAATACAATATTCAACAGGAGATAAGCAACATGTGAGTTGAGTATTTATGGAATTGCAAGGCGGATGACTAAATCCTAAAACCCCATCTAGTATCTGAGTGAAAAATAGATTTTCCATCGTAAAAGGAAGATCAAGGTCAGCATTAAAGAGAATACTATCGATAATTAGGCCAGATGGTACCCTTTAGGTTTCCCTCTCTCGTGTATGTCACCAATTAGGCTTTCTCCAAGTTATAAGTAGGTAAAATATAATTGCTCTTTCGGTCAAGTTAACGAGTAGATTATTCTATATAACACCATGTGAAGGAATGGCAAATGAAATTATCTTTATAAATATAAATTAGTTTTTCAGATAATGAACCATCAATTAATATTGGTAAGGGACGGTGCACGTAGTTCTGCACATGGCACAATGTAGTGGTGACAATAATAACAGGTCATATGGGAAAGGCAGAATGTCTAACAGAATATTCAAAATAACTCGTTGCGCATATCGACAAAAATAAATCGGGTATCACATGTGTCTTACATGATTGGTTACAACAGCTCTTAGCGTCGCATTTTAGTGCCAAATCTGGTAAACTAAATGACAGAAAAAAAATTTTCTTGGGTTTCTGCGACGTTCAATAATATTTGGGGCAATAATACTCATAAAACGTACACTAATACAAAGTTCTATAACGATTACGCGTGATAGATCCTCATCCTTCCTGGAAACAACATTTTAAGGAAGTAATCTTAATGATAACAGTTTCACCATATGTATTTACTTCTGTAATAGGTTCTCTGTCAACTGTCACTCACAATTTGAAAACAGTGAAGGCTGGAGACTTCACAGATGCGCCACAAGTAACAGAAATATTACTTTACGCATATCTTGGCACAGAAAGGGCAAATAATGCAAAGACTGTCATATGAGAGGTACCACATGATGACACAGGGTATCTGTTGTAGCATCTTGAGAGTTCCCTTAGTCACTAGCAGCCGTGACCTGACGTCATAGCCGATGTCTCCCCATACTGTGACATTAGGAGTTTCGTAGCGGCCCCTTATCAGTTAGAGGGCCCGCACAACAGACAAGCAAGGTAGGCTGCCGGCCTCCTTTCAAGAGCTCATATCAGAACACCACCAGTGCATGTAAACATCAACAGAAATTCTGCATAAACACAGCACGACTTGGTGAAAAGCCATGTTACAGAGATCCACCAATTGGAACTAAGGTGAGTAAAGGTAGCACAATGCAGAATCGGTGATATAACCACACCAGCAGAGTTAGACCAGCAGTGAGTACCTACGGTTAGGACAGCTCCGGCCAGTACCCACGCTGGCTCTAGCCCAGCACACACTCGCCATAGTCTTCTGTAGATATTTATATCTTGTTGGGCGTAACGCCACTCTAGAATAGTGTAGGGTAGTATTTGGTTGTTATTAATTATTTTCTTTGTTTTATAACTTTTATCTGGCTTTTGCCACCACAAGAATTATTTTGTTTCTAGTTTTTCTTGATTTTGGAAATCAGTGCTCGCCAAGAAGGTGTTTTAGTTAAATAAAGAGTGTTCAGACTTGATCGTTACTTCTTTCCTGCCGACTGCAGGACACTACAAGGAGTAACGCCGCTATACCACTTCAAAACAATGGAAGAATGTAAACCTCTCCGCAGGTCGCCGCCATGCTCACCGACAACGGGCATCCTAGGTAGTGTAGTATTGCGATTCACTGTTGAACAGAATGCTACACTATTCATCAGCAGTCCGTATGTCCCAGTCACGGTACCACTACAAACACAGTATTTCTATGTAGTTGTAACCCCCCTTCCACTCCTAATAGGCCTATTGGATTGCAATGTAAATGATAGTGATCGTGTATGCTGAATAAAATTTCACAATTTGTAAGACTATCATTAACGAAAGAAAATAAAACGGATTAGTAGGTGGAAAGTGTACAACAGACGCTTCTGAAGGAATAATCTATTCTAAATACAGATAATAATTTTGAAACGGGAGGAATTTAATGCAATCGCTCACGAACTACACAGAGAGAGAAAAAGGGTACCACATAACTTGTAACACAAAAAATAATGGTTAGCGAAAAAGGCATAATTAAACGGTCGGCAGCCCACTAGGACAATGAATAACCAGAATCTTAAGAAAGGTAATGGCAAAGAAAATTAAGCAAATAATCATTGGCGGGGCAACAGAATTTTGTCATGCTTTTCCACAACACAACAATCCGGGAGAAAATCAATGAATCAGAAAGCACTGAATTTGCAGTTACTTGTTCTGAAATATTAAATTTTGAAAGCGAAGTTAAATGAAGTTGCTTGTTAAAGAAATGACTGACTATATCTGAAACTCTGTTACGCAAAAAATTACTTTCAGTAACCTCAGCTTAACGTAATGCAAAATTTGGAAAAAGACAAGCAATTTACTTTTCATTATTGAAAGACTGAACTCAATTTACTTTAAGTAAATGAGCAACTGATTTTACTTTTAACATAACAACAATAAAGGACGTAACAAGCTAGCAGAACTCACTCGCTAAACTAAATACAGAATAAATGAAATTGTGCTCTCTCAATTTGTGCTGTATCTTTAGTTATTAGCTTTGCCAGCGAAAATTCAAGTTGCTTTAAGTGAGTGAAGTTAATACTCAAAATTTCAAATTCCTTAAGCGTCTGTTATACAATACAAGAATGAATAGTTACTGAGGCAGCTAAATTTAGACTGGACCTAGTTATTAGCAAACAAACAAAACAGGCAATAAATAGTTAATCATTTTTCATATTTTTACAACGCTCGGTGATTGCATGGAAAGGAAAGGGATCCTGCTTGGTAATAATGCCTGAGGACAATGACAACACAGGTGCCCTACAAGTTTTAACTATTGCACATCATTATTCAAGAAAGTTAGTCAAATTGTTTGAAAGAAATGCCTCTGGGTAATGCTTGTAAAATGTTTGTTATTCTCTGTCAGATAACAGTCTTACGATGTTGTAGCTGTGCGGACGACGAAGAATGTAGCCGACGACAGTGCTGAGCTGCCGTTGTTGCTGCTGCTGGTTGACAATCCCGAGTCGTCTCCAGAGCTACGGATAGTTAAGGGACAGGCAACAGTGGGAACTGCAGCTTCGTCTGCCGGTCCCCTGCTACCGTGAGCTCAATGCTCGCGGGTTAACGAAGTAGATGCGCCTACAACGGCGCGATCATAGCTGCACACCGTGTCTGCGGGAGCGCGCAATAAACACATCCGCACTCTCTCGTGACTCAACCTGCTCTGTGTCCTCTCTGCTCGCAGCGCAACGGAGACAGTCCATACGCAAAGATAAACATCGGCACAGCTACTGCAATTTCGTCGTCGCTATCGATACATTTAACTAAAGTTCCCTTTGCTATTACCCAGCAATTTACAATATTTACATTATAATTACCATCAATTATATAACTTCATAGATAAATACACTATTACAGCCATTACATATTAAATATAGTTTCTGTAATAAAGCTTACAGATTCAGAATTTGGAAGTACAGTGCAATTTATGAACCGATATCAAATGGCGAAAAGTTTGAATGGTGCAAAAGCTATTTTTATCTGCATTTTCGGTATTACAAGGTGTTAAAAGAAGCCTACGCATAGGAAGGTACTTCCCTAATCTGTCTGCTTGTTGTCTCTGACCAAGGTTCTATGGTAGCACAGGATGTTACTTGTTTTTAGATGGCAGGCGAAGATGAGAAGGGGTTGCGATGTGCGTGGTGCACGATACGGCGGTCCTCCCTTGCGACAGTCAGGCGTAGCCTAGAGGAACCTTGGCGATGAGCACGGCTGCCCCCACCTTCCCTTGCAGTCGTTCAGTGTACTGTCACATCCAAGTACCCCACAAATCTTAGCGCGGCACGATACGATTACCTGGCCAAATGAAGACCCACATGAGGCTCTTCCAAACTCCGTGAGGTGCTGATAACGCTGTTTCACACTATTACGTTGTATCTCCGCGTCCTTCGCAGTGGTCATTCAACCTCTGATGCTGTTCACACCCCTTCTATACGCTACTGGGCCTGGTAGCATTGCCAAACACTAATGTACCGCGATGTTTCCGTTGGTTGTAGATGACTAATCTGTTCGTGAGCTGTCACTTCAGCATATTAGTTCGCTTACCTCGTCATTTCTTCACGACTGCCAATACCGAAAAGCTCTGAATTGGTTTTCTAAATTCTTCAGTTGTTCCCCGAAGTCAAAAGTACAGCAAATTAACCAATTTCGAAAAAAACTACTTCTTAAACGTGAGGTATATTCGTACTCTCAGATACAATGAATGTTCAAATTAACATCTCGGGATAGAACCAAAAAATGAACACATATCTTACAGATAACGAGATTCTTCTCGTGTCTTTGACCGCATTATCAGTATTGTCGCGGCACGCTCTTTTCCTAGTCGCGCCACACATCCCCTGATCAGGACATCGAAGTAACGTAATAACTGAATGCCTAGCAGCTACCGCAAATTGTGGTAAACCCGTAACAGCTGTATTGCCTTAAAGAAACGTAACGTCCATCCTTAGCTACGTACATGTAAAAGCAATTATACAAAGTACCAAACAGTCTGAAACCTAAATTACTTAAGCAATAAAAATACTTTTAAATGTTGTGACCATCATTCGGTGGTTAGGTAGACTTTCAATAACACAGCACTTTACCACAGTCAAATGTTACGCCATAATCTTAGATGAATGATGTCGCCACAACCATAGATTACAGAAAGATGATAATTTTAATTGGTTTACCAATTTACCAGTGTAAGGTTAAAATAAACTATTTCCCTCTTCATTGTGAATCTTTAGTTACATTGACAATCCGTCGTGCAGTGCGGCAGTTCATCTAATCCCACATTAAATTCTCTAAGTGTGGGATATTCCTAAATGTTTTCTCCATCACCTATATGCACAGAGCTTTAATTAACATATACGTGTGGACTAGACCACGAAGAGTGCTGCAAATCTTGGTGCACCTCTCGCTAAATTTCAGTTAACTCAGAATAGACCGTCATCTAATACGCACTGCATGCATTTTGTTGACTATGGAGGACGCTGTGGCGGAGTGCTGGCTTGTCGATAGTGGAGGACAGCCGAGCACACCAGAGCTACTTCGTAGCCTAGTGTGCAGAGCACACACTGAGTGTGGTGGAATGTATGGCTCACCAATGTTGGGTTGAAGCTGTCCGTGTGTTTACTACCATTTTGTGCACGTGACTGTGTGGCATGACCAGTAAGTAAATGTCACTACCGATGTTAAGAAAGATAACGCCTCAGTAAGTACACTATATGATCAAAAGTATCCGGACACCTGCTTGAAAATTACTTACAAGTTCATGGTGCCCTCCACCGGTAATGCTGCAATTCAATATGGTGTTCGCCCTCCCTTAGTCTTGAAGACAGTTTCCACTCTCGCAGGCATACGTTCAATCAGGTGTTGGAAGGTTTCTTGGGGAACGGCTACCCATTCATCACGGAGTGCTGCACTGAGGAGAGGTATCGATGTCGGTCGGTGGGGTCTGGCACGAAGGCGGCATTCCAGAACATCCCAAAGGTGTTCTGTACGATGCAGGTCAGGACTCTGTGCAGCCCAGTCCATTACAGAGATGTTATTGTCGTGTTACCGCTCCGCCACACGCCGTGCATTATGAACAGGTGCTCAACTGTGTTGAAATATGCAATCGCCATCGCCGCATTGCCCTTCAACAGTGGGAAGAAAGAAGGTGCTTAAAACACCAATGTAGGCCTATGCTGTGATAGTGCCACGCAAAACAACAAGGGGTGCAAGCCTCCTCCATAACACCACTGCCTCCGAATTTTACTATTGGCACTACACACACTGGCAGGTGACGTTCACCGGGCATTCGCCATACCCACACCCTGCCATCGGATCGCCACATTGTGTACCGTGATTAGTCATTCCACACAATGTCTTTCCACTGTTCAATCGTCCAATGTTTACGCTCCTTACACCAAGCGAGGCGTCGTTAGGCATTTACCAGCGTGATGTGTGGCATATGAGCAGCCGCTCGAAAATGAAATCAAAGTTCCAAAACGTACCAAAGGTGTTCTATAGCATTCAGGTCAAGACTCTGTGAAGGCCAATCCATTACAGGGATGTTGTGTAACCACTCCGCCACAGGCTGTGCGTTATGAACAGGTGCTCGAACGTGTTGAAATATACAATCGTCATCCCCGAATTGCTCTTCAACAGTGGGAAACAAGAAGGTGCTTAAAATATCAATGTAGGCCTGTGCTGTGATAGTGCCACGGAAAACAACAAGGGCTGCAAGCCCCCTCCATGAAAAACACGACCACACAATAACACCACCGCCTCCGAATTTCACTGTTGGCACCATACACGTTGACAGATGGCATTCACCGGGCATTCGCCATACCCAAACCCTGTCATCTGATCGCCACATTGTGTACCGTGATTCGTCACTCCACACAAAGTTTTTCCACTGTTCAATCGTCCAGTGTCGTCGTTTGCATTTACCAGCGTGATGTGTGGCTTATGGGCAGCCGCTCGAACATGAAATCCAAGTTTCTCACCTCCCGCCTCACTGTCGTACCACTTGCAGTGGATCCTGATGCAGTTTGGAATTCCTGTGTGATGGTTTGGACAGATGCCTGCCTGTTACACATTACGACCCTTTTCAACTGTCGGTGGTCTCTGTCATTGATCAGGCCTGTACGCTTTTGTGCTGTACGTCTCCCTTCACGTTTCCACTTTACCATCACATCGGAAGCAGTGGACTTAGGCATGTTTAGGAGTGTGGAAATTTCGCTTACAGATGTATGACACAAGTGACACCCAACGACCTGACCACGTTCGAAGTCTGTGAGTTCCGCAGAGCGCCCCATTCTGCTGTCTGACCATGTCTAATGATTACTGAGGTCACTGATAAGGAGTACCTGGCTATATGTGGCAGCACAATGTACCTAATACAAAAAAGTATGTTTTGGGGGTGTCCGGATACTTTTGATCACATAGTGTACTTCAAGCTGACGTCCCGTAGAGGTCATAGAAACATGCGTTTAAGTACAGACTTCCGAAACTGGTTGTGTTAATGTAACAGACAAGAGTGAATTATTAGTTTTCATAGAGACTTTATAACAGATTGAATTTATTCGAACGTTTAGTAAATTCTTAAATTTGTGGTCAGGAAGCCTTTGATCTCTAGAACTTGGTGTGTGCTAGTTTACTCGTTTGAGATCAACATGAAATCTTTGTCTGAAAACTGTTTCTTATACATTCTTCCGTTGCTTATAATGAAAATAAATATAATATTTGTTTAGGTACTGAAACTCAGTCGGCCGAGTCTTTAATTCCACTGTCTAGTACCGCCACAAATTAGTGCATACGTATACATTTATGTTGAGCATTGAATACTATCTCCTTTGTCTGGAAGCTAATCGTGTATTGCTACAAAACGCCTTTTACGTAATTCATGTTTAAATTCTTTCAGTACAGTAAGACTAATAATTTCTTTACTATAACTTCACTCACTATTGTTTCTATTCCGCTATGCCCAAGCCCATTATTCAGTTTTCTAGGTATGTCAAATAAGTATAAGCTTGACTAGAGATATTACAGTTACGTTAGCATCACTGTTACTATAACACATCAGAAAAGCATGCATATTATCGCCACATACTTTCTTCTGACTCTTGAAACTAAAAACCAATGGTGGCAGGTGCAATATTTTACCAACGTGCTTCAGTGTGGTGGCCTATAGCCTTTTGATTTACAAGGGCAGTAATCGTAACTAAACAGACTATTTTACTTTTGCGTATATAAACTGAACCATTAAAAATATTTAAATCTTATAATTAATCGCTTAACACTGCGAGGAGTAAAATAAAATGAAAGAAAAATGTAAATATTGAACCAGTGGGAAGCGAACCGCAGCCGCTAAATTGAAAGTCTGTGTTGTTAACCACTTTTTTCCTTTTTTCTGTTTTTTTCTATTGATTTTTATTGTCTTTCATAGGTGTGAAACACAACATACAGATATTAAAGGTGCCATTTAATACGTCCAAACGTAAAAAAACGGCTCCTAGCACCGTTTAGATTTAAAGAGTTCACTAGAAAAAGAAATAAAAGAAAATGGGATCCTGGAACGGCCCTGTTGGCAGGTATCCAGGTCGGCTTCTCGCTAACTTAAGAACAATATACGGGATGTCTCACCTAAATCTGCCACCTCAAATATCTCTGGAACAACATCAGATATTCAAAAACGGTTTTCACCAGCATGGACGTACGGCAGGGACTTAGGGAACCAAATACTATGCGAAATTTTAAAACGGAAAAAATGCTATTTTCAACACAAACTTGTGTATTTTTAAATGTACACCCCATATTATTTCACATGCAATCAATAGGATGAAAAATCACAAAAATAATGGCGTTGGTTGCATCGCAATACGTCAATTACATCCTGAGAAACTGCGAAGTGAAGTTGTTGCATGAAATAATTGAAGTGCACAGCTAGCGCACGCCCTGAGACTCAAGCGTGAGCCTCACGCTACCTGTGTCAGGGGCTCACGCAATGGGAAGGCATGCACAATCCACAAAAATAAACAAGTAACACTTCCAACGCAAAGTTACGTTTTTCATATTGCAAATGTATATTTATTCTAGCGAAATGACAACTAGAGCTACAATCAGAGATAACAGACTTGAATTCACTTTGCTGAACACATTTACTAGTGCCCTGTCGCCCACAAAAACTGTATATTTGTGCATTACATCCAGCGTAGAAAATACACCCACATCTTGGCCAATGAAATCGTGTCACGTCAACATAAGTTCGAAGTGCCCTCCATTTGCATCAATATATGTTTGCAGACGGGTAATGAGAGAGTGTTGCACAGATTGGGAGTTTCTACAGGTACTGCTGCAATAATACGATGTTGGATATGATGTACTGTCGTTGGGGGTTCTTGATACACTCTGTCTCTCACTGCGCTGAAAATGACTTACAATTGCGACGCGCCCTCCATCGGTAATTCTGGAATTCAATATGGTGTTGGCCCGCCCTTAGCCTTGATGACAGCTTCCACTCTGGCAGGCATATGTTCAGTCAAGTGCTGGAAGGTTTCTTGGAGAATGACAACCCATCCTTCACGGAGTAATGCACTGAGGAAAGGTACCAATATCGGTCGGTTAGTCGTGGCACGAAGTCGTCGCTCCAAAACATCCCAAAGGTGTTCTGTAGGATTCAGGTCAAGATTCGGTGCAGGCCAACCCATTACAGGTAAGTTATTGTCGTGTAACCACTTCACCACAGGCCGTGCATTATGAACAGGTGCTCGATCGTGTTGAAATATGCAATCGCCATCCCCGAATTTCTCTTCAAAAGTGGGAAGCAAGAACGTGCTTCAAACATCAATGTAGGCCTGTGCTGTGATAGTGCCAGCAAAACAACAAGGGTTGCAAGCCCCCTCCATAACACCACTGCCTCCAATTTTTACTGTTGGCGTCCGCAGCTCGTGGTCGTGCGGTAGCGTTCTCGCTTCCCGCACCCGAGTTCCCGGGTTCGATTCCCGGCGGGGTCAGGGATTTTCTCTGCCTCGTGATGACTGAGTATTGTGTGATGTCCTTAAGTTAGTTATATTTAAGTAGTTCTAAGTTCTAGGGGACTGATGACCATAGATGTTAAGTCCCATAGTGCTCCGAGCCATCTTTTACGGTTGGCACTACACACTCTGGCAGGAGACGTTCACCAGATATTCGCCATACCCATACCCTGTGATCGGTTCGCCACATTGTGTACCATGATTCGTCACTCCACAAAATGTTTTTCCACTGTTCAATCTTCCAAAGTTTGCGGTACTTACAGCAAGCGAGGCGTCGTTTGGCATTTATCAGCGTGATGGTGTGCCATATGGGCAGCCAATCGACCCTGAAATCCAACTTTTCTCACCTCCCGCCTAAATGTCATAGTACTTGCAGTGTATCCTGATGCAATTTGGAATTCCTGTGCGATGGTCTGGATAGATGTCTGCCTATTACACATTACGACCCTTTTCAGCTGTCGGCGGTCTCTGTCAGTTAGCAGACGAGGTCGGCCTGTACGCTTTTGTGCTGTACGTGTCCCTTCACGTTTCCACTTCACTACTACATCGGAGACAGTGGACCTAGGCATGTTTAGGAGTGTTGAAATTTCGTGCACAGACATATGACACAAGTGACACCCAACGAGCTGACCACGTTCGAAGTCTGTGAGTTCTGCGGAGCGCCCCATTCTGCTCTCTCACAATGGCTAATGACTACTGAGGTCGTTAATATGGAGTACCCGGCAGTAGTGGCAGCACAATGCTCCTAATACGAAAAACGTCTGTTTTTGGGGGTGTCCGGGTACTTTTGATCACATAGTGTATCTACGGCGCGCAATGCATGTTGTCGTACTAACGCGCGTATCTGTTGCAGTAGCCGTCGATAATTATCCGCCGCTGTACGTCGTATGTTTCCATGGAATACCACTCCCAGACGCTTGAGATTGGGATCTTGGGCACTGCTGTCCCTGGTGCAGCACTCTGCCCACTTCCATACATCGGGACTTTCGTAGGTTGATGACACTACCCGCCGCCGCTCCTTACTGCTAAAGCCATTCCAGCCCCGCATGGATTTCGTCTCCTGTCTTGACCAAAAGAACTACGTCGTCGGCGTATGCGCGTCATTGGAAAGATGCAGTCCGTAGTTGGACGCCTTCAAGTCGTCGTCGGAGGCCGTGTAGTGAAGGTTCAAGTGCGACTGCATATAAGATGGCCGATATCTCGAGTTCGGGCCATTAATCGACCTCAAGATGGTGTTCACAAACATGAGGTGGATTCCCATGCGTTCCATTACCCCTCATAGGAACACATGGTCCACTCGGTCGAAAGCGTGATCGAAATCCACTGCCACGAGAGCTCCTCGTATTCGTCATGCAGACGTCAATACCATAACACCCCTGTATGCCCCTAGCGCTATGTGTACATTGCTCTTCCCACCTAGACACGTGACATCTAAATGTAATCTTTTGTAGTCTCCATTCAGTAACGTCAAATACCGGTAGTCTTGTGGTCTACGACCACCACTTGGTTTTGGAACGGTGTATCGTGATACCCTCTGTGAATTCAGCAGGGATACGTAAGGTAGATGTTAAGTGTTCATTGTACCTACGTCCCATCAGAGGGGCAAAGGTGCGGTAGAAGTCAAGAGGAAGTCCATCCGGTCCAGGGGATTTGTTGAACGCACGACAAACAGCGTGTAGACCATCTATGGTGGTTTCAGGCATAAGGACGTCCACTTCGGTGGGATGCTCGACGGCTGGCATTTCGCGAAGCACGTCTGCCAGTCCTGCACTGTCCAGCAGTACCTCCGCCTATAAATTGCGACAGTGATGAGCAAAAGCACGTGCAATATCCTTCTGTAACGTGGCACGCGATCCATCAGCCATTTCGACAACCCGTATAAGTGTACGTCGCCGCTGCCTTTTTTCTCTCAGTATATAGTGTAATGGCGGCCGTTCGTTGCGTAATCCGTCGAGCATCCTCGGGTGTACTTTAACTCCCTCCATTTTCACTGCCGTAAGACGGAGAAATTGTGCTTTGATACTTTGGACAGCCTGCTAACGGTCGGGAAACAATGGTTGTTTTGCCAACTCACGTAGGGCTCTGGAATAAAATTCGTAAGTCGCCCACTGCCAATACGACTTATCTTGGCCGTATTGTGTGAACGTTCTACATAAAGCAGGTTTGACGCAGCAGAGCCACCATTTAAGCGTTGAATCGTACGAACGTTGACGCCGTTGACATTGTCGCAATGTGACTTCAATCTCCCGTAAACAGTTCTCATCCCGCAGGTGAGTAACGTTGAGCTACCATGGGCCCCTACTGCGCCATGTCTTCTGTCGTGGCAGAGCGATAGTGCAGATGTAAGCCTGGTGGTCTGCAAAGGCCGTAGGCCACACCTTGGCGTCAATCGTCGCCTTGCGTAGCCCACGTGACACATACATCCTGTCTAGTCGACTAGCAGAGTGGCTTGTAAAGTACTTATATCCGTGGCTGTCGCCGTGCGTCATTTCCCAGGTGTCATGCAGTGCAAGATCACGGACCAGCGTCTGTAACGCCGGGCAAGGAACAAAATGTGGTCGTTGGTCCTCGGGCTGCAGAGCGCAGTTGAAGTCCCACCGACAATATACACTCATGCTCATAAATTAAGGATAATGTTGATATATGGTGAAACAACGCTCTGGTGGGCGGTTTGCGGGTTTAAATCCCCTCGGGGTATGACCATGCGGTGCATTTGACGTGCAGTCGTCGCACGGTGGCGCTGGCGGCAGTCCACATACGCAGAGGTGTGTTGGTGCATGTCAGAGTACAGTGCAGCGAGTAAGTGTGCAGACGTTTTCAGACGTGCTAATGGTAACTGTGTGCTGAAAATGGCTCGAAGAACACATATTGATGACGTTATGAGGGGTAGCATACTAGGACGACTGGAGGCTGGTCAAACACAGCAGGTCGTAGCACGGGCCCTCCGTGTGCCACATCTGTGTGATCTCAAGATTATGGCAACGATTCCAGCAGACAGGAAACGCGTCCATGCGCTACAGTACGGGATGTCCACAGTGTACAAAAGCACAAGAAGACCGATATCTCACCGTCAGTGCCCGCAGAAGGCCACGTAGTACTGCAGGTAGCCTTGCTCAGGACCTTACCGCAGCCACTGGAACAGTTGTCTCCAGACACACAGTCTACAGACGACTGAACAGACCTGCAAGGTGCATTCCACTGACCCTTGGTCACGGGAGAGCCAATAAAGCCTGGTGTCAAGAACACAGTACATGGCCATTGGAACAGTGGTCCCAGGTTATGTTCACGGACGAGTCCAGCTATAGTCTGAACAGTGATTCTCGCCGGGTTTTCATCTGGCGTGAACCAGGAACCAGATACCAACCCCTTAATGTCCTTGAAAGGGACCTGTATGGAGGTAGTGGTTTGAAAGTGTGGGGTGGGATTATGATTGGTGCACGTACACCCCTGCATGTCTTTCACAGAGGAACTGTAACAGGTCAGGTGTATTGGGACGTCATTTTGCACCAGTATGTCCGCCTTTTCAGGGGTGCAGTGGGTCCCACCTTCCTCCTGATTGGTGATAACGCACGGCCCCACCGAGCTGCCATCGTGGAGGAGTACCTTTGTAAGTTTGCTGTTTATGTTTTTATGTAAGTAGGCTGTTTATGTTTTCTTTATGTAAGTTTGTTGTTTATGTTTTTTTTATTGACAACGTTACGTAGCACTCTCTATATGAAAAGTTTGCATTGTTGTCTGCCATTGTTGTCATGAACTGCTATAGCTGGATGCGAACAGCGCGTAGCGCTGGGCAGTTGGAGGTGAGCCGCCAGCAGTGGTGGATGTGGGGAGAGAGATGGCGGAGTTTTGAAAAATGTCATGAACTGCTGTATATATTATGAATCTTGAGGTAAATACATTGTTTGTTCTCTATTAGAATCTTTCATTTGCTAAGACTATCAGTAGTTAGTGCCTTCCGTAGTTTGTATCTTTTATTTAGCTGGCAGTAGTGGCGCTCGCCGTATTGCAGTAGTTCGAGCAACGAAGATTTTTGTGAGGTAAGTGATTTGTGAAAGGTATAGTTTAATGTTTGTCAGGGCCATTCTTTTGCAGGGATTTTTGATAGTCAGATTGCGTTGCGCTAAAAAACATTGTGTGTCAGGTTAAGCACAGTCTTGTACAATTGTTCTAAGTGGACATTTCATATGCATAATTTGTTATAAGGGGACGTTTCATATGTCGACCCTTAGCCTAGGATACCTCACTGGAATCTTCTGATTTTTTCTTGTAGTTTGTGTATTTAGTGTAGCTTTTGTTTATTGCTAGCGCGTAATTGTAGAGAGAATCTCCTTTGTAGTTGCAGTCTTTCATTGTTGTAATGTAAAACAGTTGTGGCATGCATGTAGATTTGCAACAAGTATTTCGCAGCTGCGCTTGTAATTAACTACATATTATTTTCAGTGCTATGTTAATGTGTTCTCTTATTTTTGCTATTCAAATTGTGCTTTTCTGTGTTATCGTGTGAAATATTGTCACAATAATGGCGTGTGAAAAACGTAACACTCGGCTCCAAAGTAAAATGAGAAACGACAGTGAAGACGAAAGCAATGTGTTAGCGCCACTGTGTAATGAGTTAACTAATGTTCAAAGTAGTAATTTGGTAACTGTGCATAGGGAAATGGAGCGAGCGTCAAACAATGGCGTAGACAGTCAAACAGGTAGTGAACAGGGAAGCATTATCGATCGATCGGTCGGCAACAGCTCGCCTCAGGAATCCGAAATGATAGGACACAATTTTGCAAATACTGTAGATTCAGGTTTTGCGTCCTCACCGCTTTCTCAAATGAGTCAAGACACATTTCCTGCTTGTCAAAATGTGAATGTTGCTGGTGCAAATGCACTGCCGAAAAGCGTAGAGGAACAGATTCCAGACACTAATGCATTGTTATTACAATTAATGCAACAAATGGGACAAAATCTTCAAAAGTTAGACACAATGGAACAACACCAGAAACAAACACAGCAACAGTTACACACAATGGAACAAAATCAGAGACAAACACAGCAAAAGCTTCAAAAGTTAGACACCACACTT
Source organism: Schistocerca cancellata (assembly GCF_023864275.1). NCBI lineage: Eukaryota > Metazoa > Arthropoda > Insecta > Orthoptera > Acrididae > Schistocerca > Schistocerca cancellata. The sequence continues at coordinate 351,758,347 of NC_064628.1, forward strand.
GAACAAACACGTGAAGATTTAACTACTGAATTACATTACATTGAATCGAAATGTCAAAAAGTCTGTAATGACGTAAAAACACAAATTTGTGAGCATTTCCAACCTATTTTTTCGCGGCATGAAAATGCATTACAGAATCACGAAGCAGCCATAAAAGAGCTGCAAACTATTGTTCATGAAAATCACGACACCTTGCAAGCTAAAATTGACTCAGTTGCATCTACCGATTCGGTTACGCAACTGGCAAAAACTCAGGAAAACTTAAAGAACACAGTAGATTCGATTTCAACACAAATGGACACTCTGAAACTTGGTTCAGAAAAACACACTGAGGAAATGTGTTCACTATCGGAGAAAGTAGCTGAACTTTCGGATCAGGTCACTAACTTATCTACAAAGGTAGATGATGATCTGAATGACACAAGACCCGTAGCCTTCACTGACACAGAAGAGTATGAACAAATAAGAAAATTCAAACAAAATCAGAATCAAATTAATACGCAATACAAAAGAGAAATGCGGGAAGTACAAGATCAGCTGACACAGGTAATACAAGAATTACGTATTTCAGAGGACACTCGCGCCCCAATAAGGGAAGAGGGACATAGAAATACGGAACAGCCACAAAATAATAACACAGAGCATTTCGGTAATTATGAAAGGAATTGGCAAGGTGCACCGAATTTTGAGATGGAACCGCCGACACGACGTAACAATGACCGATATGTGACTCGCCGACATGATGATTTTGACTATAAGCTGTTCATTACTACACGTAAATTCAAAACATTTAAGAATTCTGGCAACGATATTCATCCACAAGCATGGCTCCATCAATTCTCTCATTGTTTTCCTCCCAACTGGTCATTGGAGCACAGATTAGAATTTATGTGTGGCTACTTGGAGAATGAACCAGCTGTAAGAATGCGATCGGTCATTCACGATTGCCACAGTGAAGGAGAATTTTACCATGCGTTCCTCTCAGCATATTGGTCACAAGCTACACAAGATCGCGTGAAACATAGTATCATGATGATGAAACACTTTGAACAATCTGAATTTTCCAGTCTTGTCAAATATTTTGAAGACATGTTGCACAAGAATCAGTACCTGTCAAACCCATACAGCCCCTCAGAACTCATCCGCATTTGCTTAATCAAACTGCCTGAACATTTGAGACATATTATTTTAGCAGGACGTTGCAAAGACGACATTGAAGCTTTTCAGGGACTGTTACAAGAACTGGAAATTGACACAGACAGTCGCGGGATGCGAAAACAGGAAAACAATCATTACAGGTCACATCCGTCACAATTCCGTGACGACAGAAACAATAAATGGCCACGACAAACCTATTCTTACAACGTAAATCGTGACCAAAACAGACACCACCCATATGATAACCACTGGCAGAGTAATAGTTACAGGGAAAGATCACCTTTCCGCGGTAATGACTATCACAGAGACAATCAGAGAAACAGACAATATGGGAACCAAAATAACTATTATCAAGGGAGACAGAATAACTTTAGACGCAACGGTCCAGCGCGTAGTTACGATTCAGGCAGAAATTCTCCACCACGTGACAGACAAGAAAGAAACTATGTAAACTACCGACAAAACGACAGACGTGAATTTCATCAGAACTGGCGGGTTTCTAACAGAGCTGGGCCCTCTGGGCAAGGCGAATTTGTGGAAGTTCGGCCTCCTAATCCCAGTAACGGCGCGCGCCAACAAAGAAACAGACAATGACTCACACCGCAGGCAGCCGCGTGCGCCGGCTGGCTCCGAGAAAAATAACATTGACGCTAACCTTGAGCAAAATTCCCGTATTCTTTACGGACGAATACCGCATGATACTTGCATTCAAGTTGAAACTCTGCGTACTGAGAAGAGCAAAGGGTAAAAGATTTCACCACATTTCTCATGTAAAACCATTTATTGACAGATAATCTGCTTTTTAACTTAGTCTTTGCAATTTTCACTTCACGCTACTTGTACAATTTGTCCCACTGAGAGACTGTTAACATGCAACTATGTTTTTAAAGTTAACTAACCATCCAGTCAAGAACATAGGTAACTTAGACAAGTAATTGCGAATGCATTGTTATTGCGAACAGACGACACAGTGTTGTTATTTATACATTCTTCCTTGTTAGTTGCACGATTACATAACGAATATACGGCTTACATACTTAGAACATATACCAGCACTGCTAATGAAATTTTCATGCAACATTTTGGTTTGCTTACGAGTGGATTCTGGATTTGAGGTGCTTTCTGTGAAATGCCAGATGACACAGTGGTTAGTTTATGTGACAGCTACACGATTTTATCACGACGCTGCTAATGAGTGACAATTTACAATGTTGCTTTTGCGGTGTATCTGTTTTATATCTGCACAGTTTTTTCTGAATTCTTCTATAAAGTGAGACATGTTTTAGTGGTGACTTTTGTGCTATTGCTACAAGGAGACAGCCTTTTCCGTAGGACAACAATACGTTACAGCACAGTACTTCCCTCATCACGGCAATAAGCGTAATAACTAAGTTATCTATACGCAAAGCATTTCACTTTGTTTATCATGAGGTAAGTACATTGACTTCTGCAGAACTTAGCTTTCGGAGGACAATGACTACGACACTTCCCAGAGATTATCTTACAGCAAGACGCACATTTAGCGCTACAGGACACGTATTTAAGTGATTAATTTTGTACTTAAAACATTTATTTTTAAAGATTTTTGAATTACAAAGAAAGTTTTTCGTGATACATTTCATTCCATTGCTGTAATCTGTAACACCTGAGGGTATAATTACAATAAACCTCAGGGGGGTACACGTTCACTTTGTGTACCATGTGTCTGGCAAGCACAAGGAGCCCTAGCTAATATGGTATTTGCTTATACAATTTAACACATCGGTACCATATTTCTCTAACACATAAATTACACAGCTATCTGATCATTTAACAGAGAAACAAACATCTTTTTTACTACGTCAGTGACACAAGTTTACGCAGTTAAAGAGTTGGATTACTTCACACTTAAGAAATTGTATTTTGTCTGTACTTTTTGCACTGTTCATATTTTTTTGGAACCATTGTGATACTACGAGAGCTTTGAATGATGTATTTGGTATGGGACCATGATTTTTAAAGAACGTTTGAGGTAGATGACACTTTTGACATGAGCAGAGAATTTTTTTAGATTCTGAAATTATTGCAGAAAGCTACGACGTTTTTGAGATTTGACTGAGGTGTTATGATGTTACTATTACGACGACGATGTGTATTATGCTGCTGAGGTATGTTTATGATCAATAAGCTAATGCTATATGAGTTATTTGATTATGCTATGTATGTTATGATGAAATATTGAAGAAGTGTTGACGAATAAGGTAAGGAATAATGAATAAAAGTTAGGGACTCTTGACTTGTGAAAAAGGATGTTGGAAACCGAGAATCGTACTTTAAGAGTTATGAAATGTGTGTAAATGCGTGAATGTATCACAATGCCGGCGAAAATTTTTTGGACACTTATATTCATGAGATTTTGTTTCTACAGATTTGTAACGCAAATTCTTGACCTGTGAAGACTGTCACTGTAGCGGAAACTGCTGTCGTAAATATTTCCGTAAGAAAGTTAATTGACCACCTGCACGTGCGTCGTCGGGACACAGCTGTGTCAAACACCTGGAGAACAAGCCATTAGGGTGTGCCTTTCATCACTAATGCGACACCCTCGTTACTTGAAAACATATGATTTTTGTAATGCGTTGTGGGCGCACAGCTGTGTCAAACACCTGGAGAACAAGCCATTAGGGTGTGCCTTTCATCGCTAATGCGACACCCTCGTTACTTAAAAACATATGATTACTCGCACTTTGTGCTAATTACTGAAATGCTTATGAATTGATGGGAAATATTCGTACATCTGCACACCTGATTATGACAAGTGTCTTTTTACGAGAGTTGAGAGCAATTAACTTATGAAACGAAATGCCACATGACTATTGAATGATATTTTTATGCTTTGCTTTTCGTGGTTGCTTATTTCATTTGATATCTGGTTTCCAGCTGTGTTACAGCATTGCTTTGATAAAATAAAATGCATTTGATAATATGAACTCTTTCTGTCAACAGATCTATTAAATAATTATTTTATAATCCACATTCTTTAAAAAAAGGAGCACTTGGAAAGGAAAGAACAATAAGAAGTAACTCGTAACAGTAACACTTAATTTTCTTTTCAGGTACATGGTAATATTTTTTTACAATCAGTTGTTATGGTGCACCACTTTAATTACATAGACATTAAGATGTGAATATGCATTTACCTTGTCTGCATTGTTGTTTTTACTGTAATATTTTTTCTGCTTGAGCTATGTCATGTTTAGGTATAAGTTGCTGCTGTTTGTCAGGCATAGTGTTACTGAATTTGACTTTGTGTTACTCTTCTAAGCTAGTTTTTCTTGTTTCCTGCATTGCCTTATATTAGTTGTAATATTGCACTTGCTTTGCTAATTTATGCTGCTTGCTTTGTCATTTCTATTTTTTGTCATTGATGTTTGTGTTAATTATTTTTTTTTGCTGCATTGCCTCGTCCCTTGGTATATATGTCTGAGCTCAGTAGATTTAAGTTAGCTTAAGAGGGGGTAGACTATATAAGAAACTGACTATGGAGAATAGGTAAAGAATGCATTGCGAAGAAAGATTTGGGCCCCAATGAGTATTGTACAATCAGAAATAATTATTTTGAAAGAAATATGAATAGAATACAGGAACGAGGTATAGGTAGGATTTTCTTGGAAATAAATGATGAGGTAAGCAATATGTGAACACATAAATACAGAAAGCATGCTTGGATAGGATTTTTTTTGGTGGAAGCAAAGGTTGAAATAAGACGAACGATCTATGGAATGAAGGGAGATCTCCAAGCAAAATACTGCAGTAAACCAAACCCTGTCCTTTCCTCTTTGCTGCTTTTTCCAAATATGTAATTGTGTGTTGTCCTTTCCTTTTGGTGTTATCCCACTATGTGTTTGGGTACCCTTGTGTATTTGTGTTTTTCCTGTCTTTATGTGTTTAGCTGATGAGAGCTATGTTGTAGAATTTTTCTAATACTCTGTTATTTTCTTTGTAAAGATGCTTAGACTTTATTTATTCTGCTTTGTTTTAATGCTCATGTGTGACGTTGACGTTTCAAAAGTTATTCTGATCTTTTATGTATGTACTCGTGTCATCATTCCTGTAACACTGATGTATATGTTTATTTCTATTCTTTTGTAAAGCCCCTATTACTACAAATGTTATCTGTATTGTTATGTTTTTAATGATGTATTTTGTATCTTTGTAATTGTATTCTTATGTTATATAATTGTAATTGACACCAGTTCATCATATTATTAACTTGTAAGCATTCATTTCACTGCACACATTCTGTTGGTCATAGTATATGGACAATATGTGAGAAGTAGGGACTGTTAGTGTTTGCACGTGTGTTACTAATTCAGCAAGGGACTGGATAACAGCATTGCTGGTTCTAAGGACAATTCCCAAAAACTTTGTGCGTGCACAAGTGGTGGTTTATGGACTTGCTATCTTCTCTGCAAGACTCTTCGATGGTGATTGGACCTGCAAGGTGCATTCCACTGACCCTTGGTCACGGGAGAGCCAATAAAGCCTGGTGTCAAGAACACAGTACATGGCCATTGGAACAGTGGTCCCAGGTTATGTTCACGGACGAGTCCAGCTATAGTCTGAACAGTGATTCTCGCCGGGTTTTCATCTGGCGTGAACCAGGAACCAGATACCAGCCCCTTAATGTCCTTGAAAGGGACCTGTATGGAGGTAGTGGTTTGAAAGTGTGGGGTGGGATTATGATTGGTGCACGTACACCCCTGCATGTCTTTCACAGAGGAACTGTAACAGGTCAGGTGTATTGGGACGTCATTTTGCACCAGTATGTCCGCCTTTTCAGGGGTGCAGTGGGTCCCACCTTCCTCCTGATTGGTGATAACGCACGGCCCCACCGAGCTGCCATCGTGGAGGAGTACCTTGAAACAGAAGATATCAGGCGAATGGAGTGGCCTGCCTGTTCTCCAGATCTAAATCCCATCAAGCACGTCTGGGATGCTCTCGGTCGACGTATCGCTGCATGTCTTCAAACCCCTAGGACACTTCAGGAGCTCCGACAGGCATTGGTGCAAGAATGGGAGGCTACACCCCAGCAGCTAGTCGACTACCTGATCCAGAGTATGCCAACCCGTTGTGCGACTTGTGTACGTGTGAATGGTGATCGTATCCCATACTGATGTCGGGGTACACGCGCAGGAAACAGTGGTATTTTGTGGCACATGTGTTTCGGGACGGTTTTCTCAACTTATACTGTGGACTTGCAGATCTGTGTCGTGTGTTTTCCCTGTGATCCTATGTTATTAACATCAGTTTTGTGTAGTGCCACGTTGTGTGGCACCACATTCTGCAATTATCCTTAATTTATGAGCATGAGTGTAATTCTCCTGACTTCCTCGAAATAGCGGTGATACTTCCTCTGTGTAAAAGGTTGTGCGTTCGTGTCTCCTGGTCGAGCCAGATGGTGCGTAAACATTCACCAAGCGGACGTCTCCTACAGTCAGGGCAACACCACCTATCGATGGTAAGTATTCCACATCTTCCGCCACTATTTCTTCTTGTAAGATTATGGCTGTGCCACCGCTACCGTCGTAACCTGTTAAACGATACACTTCGTAACCATAAAACTCAGCTGGGGTATCGTTTAGTACCTCCAGTAGAAAAACTATGTCGACGTCCGCTGCCCGCAGCATATCTTGCAGCATTTGTATCTTAGGTGCGAATACCATTGATGTTAACTGCACCAATACGGTAGACGTGTGACATCTCATCGGTTGTGCCCTGTTGGGAAGTCACGCATCTAGTGATCGGCCGTCGACGGAGAATCCTTCATGGAGCGGAACCACGCAACACGGCCTCATTGGCCACCATGGATAAGGTTCCCTCCCGACTCGTTGTCGGTGGGAGTCAATTATTGAACGTCAACCTGAATCTCATCAGTTTGTTCAATTTCTTCTTCCCAGTTCCTAATGCATTGGTGAAGGCTCCCGCTGTTGACCGGCGTTCATCTGCAGATCGTACGTCATCCTGTGGCATATCTGTATCCATCGCGTCTCATTGATCTGGCGGCTCCTCTACAGTTTTTAACACCGGCGCTGTGGGTGCGACGTTCTCCTGGCCTGGCGATCGAAACAAATCATGATTGTTCGTCTCCTCGGTTGTGCCGCTCGTCTTCTGTGGACAGCCGGCTCCTCTTTCGCTTCTCCGACAGCTGTTTTCGTGGTGGAGCTTCTACGTCTGCTGAGGGATGCTGTTCAGTGCGATCCTCTTGCGGATCCGCTTCCATATCTGAAGATGGGTTCGACTGGAGCGTGGCAGGACCGTGGCTCCGCAGCAGTTGTGGGGCGTCTGGCTTGCGGTGAGACAAAGCCATTTGCGCTGTCAGCGACGTGGGATCGGCGAAGGTACTCGCAGACTCTACGGGCAACGGCCTGTCATGCGCGTCGCCCACGTCGTTCCGTAGTGCTTTCACGCACGTAATAGGCAGCGATGTCATCTGTGGTGGCGGGTGCTGGGTATCCCGAGGTAGCTTACTAGACGTCGCTGAAGACAGTCAGTTCGGACATGTTCTTCGTGCCCGCAGCCAGAGCAGGTTTCCGGTCGACCATCCTATATAACGATGGCTCGACAGCCACCCATTGCCACACAAGAGGGTATGTGCATCTGGAGTTCAATTCTTACTTTGAGCATTTCGTTGAGTACGGAATACGTCTCAAAACTGGTCCATTTCTCCGCAGCATGATTAAGTACCGTGCCATAGGGGCGAAGTGCTGCGATAACCATGTCCGCAGGATCTTCGAACGGAAGTTCGAAAACGTGTACCGTTCTCAAATGGTTCAAATGGCTCTGAGCACTATGGGACTTAACATCTGAGGTCATCAGTCCCCTAGAACTTAGAACTACTTAAACCTAACTAACCTAAGGACAACACACAAATCCATGCCCGAGGCAGGATTCGAACCTGCGACCGTAGCAGTCGCGCGGTTCCGGATTGAAGCGCCTAGAACCGCTCGGCCACTACGGACGGTTGTACCGTTCTCACTCCGAAACCGTCATGATCAACAGAAACCACACCCATGTTCCCAACGGCGTAGCAAAAGCAGTAACCGTCGGTGGATCAACGAATGAGTCTGTCGCACGCTGCCTCGTCTGTTCGTTTTAAGTATACGACGCTGGCCACTATCTACATCTACAGCTACGTGATTACTCTGCTATTCACAATAAAGTGCCTGGCAGAGGGTTCAATGAACCATCTCCCAGCTGCCTCTTTACCCTTCCACTCTCGAATGGTCGCGCGGGAAAAACGAGCACTTAAATTTTTCTCCGCGAGCCCTGATTTCTCTTATTTTATCGTGATGATCATTTCTCCCTACGTAGTTGGATGGCAATAGATTGTTTTCGCAATCGGAGGAGGAAACTGGTGATTGATATTTCATGAGGAGATCCCATAGCAACGAAAAACGCCTTTGTTTTAATGATTGCCAATCCAATTCACGTATCTTGTCTATGGCACTATCTCCCCTACTTCGCGATAATACAAACGAGCTGGCCTTCTTTGTACCTTTTCGATGTCATCCGTCGGTCCCATCTGATGCAGATCCCACTCCGCACAGCAATATTCCAGAATAGGGCAGACAAGCGTGGTGTAAGCAGTCTCCTTAGTAGACCTGTAGGACCTTGTAAGAGTTCTGCCAATCATTCGCAGTCTTATTTATGTGATCGTTCAAATTTAGGGTATTTGTAATTGTCATCCCTAACAATTTGGTTGAATTTACAGCCTTCAGATTTGCGTGACTTATCGCGTAATCGGAATTTAGCGGACTTGTTTTAGTACTCATCTGTATAACTTTCCTTGATTCTGGGTCAATTGCCACTTTTCGCACTATGGAGATATCTTACGTAAATCATTTTGAAATTCGTTTAGGTCATCTGATGACTTTACAAGACGGTAAATGACAGCATCATTGCAAACAGTCGAGTAGGGCTACTCAGATCAGGAACAATAGAGGGCCTATAACACTTCTTTGGCGCACGCCGGATATTGCTTCTGTTTTACTCGATGAATTTCCGTCTATTACCACGAACTGTGACCTTTCTGATAGGAAATCACGAATCTAGTTGCACAACTGAGGCGATATTCCATAGGCACGCAGTTGGGTTAGAAGACGCTTCTGAGGAACGGTGTCGAGAGCCTTTTGGAAATCTAAAAATATGGAATCAATTTGGCATTCCCTGTCGATAGCATTACTTCATGAGTATAAAGAGCTAGTTGTGTTTCGCAAGAACGATATTTTCTGAATCCGTGCTGACTACGTGCCAATAAATCGTTTTCTTCGAGGTACTTCATAATGTTCGAATACAGTATATGTTCCAAAACCCTACTGCAAATCGACGTTAGTGATATGGGCATGTAATTCGACGGATTACTCCTACTTCCCCTTTTGGGTATTGGTGTGACTTGAGCAATTTTCCAGTCTTTAGGTACGGATCTTTCTGTGAGCGAGCGGTTGTACATAACTGCTAAATATGGAGCTATTTTATCAGCATACTCTGAGAGGAACCTGACTGGTATACAATCTGGACCGGAGGCCTTCCCTTTATTAAGTGATTTAAGCTGCTTTACGACACCAAGGATATCTATTTCTATGTTTCTCATCTTGGCAGTTGTTCTTGATTCGAATTCAGGAATATTTACTTCGTCTTTTTTGGTGAAGAAGTTTCGGAAAATCGTGTTCAATAACTGCTTTAGTGGCACTGTCATCAGTTACTTCACCGTTATACCGTTATGTATATTGATAATGGCTCTGAGCACTATGGGACTCAACTGCTGTGGTCATAAGTCCCCTAGAACTTAGAACTACTTAAACCTAACTAACCTAAGGACATCACACACATCCACGCCCGAGGCAGGATTCGAACCTGCGACCGTAGCGGTCGTGCGGTTCCAGACTGTAGTGCCTTTAACCGCTCGGCCACTCCGGACGGCTGTATATTGATAGGTGAATTCCTATCAGCTCCCTGGAGTCTAGTTTCACTACTTCTCGCATGAAACGTTCGATTTCGTGTGCTTTTGGTCTTGTGTACTGTCCGTCGACCGTGAACTTGACGGTCGCCTTCCGGTAAGAAAGAGCCATCGTGATCTTTAGTAATCAATGCACCGCTATCCGAAGCCTCACGGATGAAAACAAAAGCTCGTGCTAAACGGGGCGCGGCCGTGCGCTAGGCACGTCAGAACCACTAGAACGCCGAAGGCGAACTGCTTGGCTACCACACCAGTTTGAGATTCAGCGCTCACAAATTCCTTATACCGTATGCTTCAATCTTTCAAGAGCGTTTTACTTTTTCCTATCCCCTACTCAGGCGAAATATTCTAAGAGACTCAAAGGGGCATCTACCTGCTTCTACTGAAATAGTCTGAGTCAAATCGGCGAGCCTCGTCCCACGCCTTGCTGTTGCTAGGTTCATATTTGTACAAGATCTACCTAACTCTTTCAGTCTCAAGTTCTCGTCTTATGACCTACTGGAAAAGTGCGTCTTTAGCATATCATCTGCAGAAAACACTTTTATACTAAAAAAATGGTTCGTTTTCCACTTTAGCTGTATTCATTTTATTTGTTCACGGCTAGTTTCAGACTTCTTTGCCGTTCTCAAGCAATGCGATTTTGTGGTTCTGCAAGAAAGCTATGCCTTACATATTGAAGTGTCAGCGTCGTTAAAGCTGTGTTACATGTTCGTTGTGGTTCACAAATGTTGTCTTGTTGATTTACAGCTTGTAATTAAGAACGATATAAATGGTTCAAATGGCTCTGAGCATTATGGGACTTAGCTGCTGAGTCCCCTAGATCTTAGAACTACTTAAACCTAACTAACCCAAGGACATCACACACATCCATGCCCGAGGCAGGATTCGAACCTGCGACCGTAGCGGTCGCTCGGTTCCAGATTGTAGTGCCTAGAACCGCTCGGCCACAAAGGCCGGCCGATATAAATCATTTGTAAATAATTTGTAAATGTCAAGCTGTCAAACCAACGACACAGCATTTGTGAACCACAACGAACATAAAACACAAATTTAACGACGCTGACATTTCAGTATGTAAATAATAGTTTTCTTTTTTACAAGGAAGTGACGCACAGTTTTCCATTGCAGAATCACAAAAACACTTGAGAATGCCCTAGAAGACTGAAACTAATCTTTAACAATTAAAATTAATACAGAATAATGGTAAAATGCACATATTTTTAAGAAATTCATTCCTGTGGTACACGCTGTGAAAAATAAAAAAGCTTCATGCAAAATTTTTTCGTATACTAGTTCTTTTATAACAGTCTGTAGCCTTTTAAGTTACAAGGGTAGTAATCCTAACTAAACAGAATATATTAATTACACACACACACACACACACACACACACACACACACACATATATATATATATATATATATATATATATATATATATATATATATATATTCTTGCTTACTGCCTTTGTAGGGCCACGGGTGGCCCCTTCGTGGACTGCATTTTCCTCTTCTTCTCCCATAACCTCTTCATTCTTTCTCTTCTTCTCTCCCGCTATATATATATATATTTGTTTAACATTGTGAGAAATAAATAAAATGAAAAAAAGAAATGTTGGTAGGGTCGGGATCGAACACGGGCCAATAGATTACCATGCACTGCAGCTCAACATTCTCTCAAGGTGCCGCTACTGCAATTGCTCCTCAAATGCCTATAGTACTGTGAGCTTGCACATACAGTACACGACATGTCAGGAAAAATACTGACCTGCTGCTGTGAGCAACATAGCACCAATAGTGACGGAAGGGATAACGTCACATCAGACACAGTACGTGCACTGGAAAACAGACTGCTGTGTCCCATATTTGAGTTGATTGCAGTGTGGCTGAACATCAATTCAGCACACGACAATGATTTCTACAAAATGTGTTTTATTCCGTTATTTTTGCATACCAGTACGCGTTTGCAGAGAAATGGAGTAATTCAAGTGCGATTTCGGCTCGCATTCGAAGAGAAATGGCGTGATTTTAGCGCGATACTTACAGTGTGCTTGCGTGATAACCGGCTGCCTGTATCCAAAGATCTTAATAAATATACTGAAGTATATTAGCAAAATGTGCACCCACAACGATTCGTTGGGTGTATACATCCTCATTATTATATTGTATCATATTTATCAACAGTCATTCCATTCTCAGCACACATATTTTACGATACCTTAATGACATTTTAGTCACTGCTATCAAACAAGAGGAGTTACATTTCTGGTTACTATTCTTGTTGTATTGCTTTCTTTACCATGTCCTTTCTTAGTGATAGTATACAAAACTCTGACACTTGTTATTAATTAATTTATAATTCAACTAACTAACAAGACCACTGCATTCAGGTAGGTTTCTATAGTTTTCAACTTTGGAGTAAGTCTCAAAAATGAATCTTAAATGTTCTCATTTTCCCCTTAAGTCAGATGTTAGCACATCACGCAGCCAAGTCTAATTTTAATACTTCTCATCCCCATTTTTCTTCCCCTCCTTGATGTGACCTTGTTAACACCCACTTCTGACACTGTTGGGTCTGTATTTAAAAAATAATTGTGTAGGTCATGCACATTGTTTCCCGCTCGTTAGTAACATTTACCTTCTATCAGTTTCTCACATTTTCAATACGTCCAAGTATAAATTACGAATGTACTCGTTTCTTTATTAACACTTTAGACGCAATAGTGAAAGAAAATACAATTTAAAGGAAATGTGACGGTAGAGAGAAAGAATAATAACATATTTATCGAAATATGAGGCAATATTTTTACAACCTCTCCATGTCTGTGAATCGAAAAGGATACCCAATTATCTATCTTTGGGAACACCAGTCGGTCCATGTAGTTAACGAAGGTACGTTTCTTCCAACTTAAACCTGTCCTTTCTTCTCATCTTTATTCTCAAAGTATATTTAAATTCACTATGTGACATAACATAAAGTTCAAAAATAAATACATAGTTTATTCCGACACTTTCCTTTTCGTAAGTAATCACCTTACTAAATCTTTCCCATATATGTTGTTTTACTATAACATCTGACGAAGGAGGTGTGTGAATAGATAATCCTACAACTAGTTGTGCTTTTAATTCAGACAAATCTCTGCTAACCTCCATCAAAGTTGACAAAGTGGAATGGGAAACATCTACCTTATTTAAAAGGTTAGGTTATGTTAGATTACGTTAGGTTAGGTTAGGACTGAAATTTGTGGTAACTCAGTATTTAATTCGATAGCATATGCATTTGCTGAGCTTATAACAGAACAGGGCTGCCCAGATATTTTATAATGTAACACCTCTTTTAAATTTAAGGTTGTAGATTCTAAACTTGACAAATTTCTACTTATTTCTTTGTCTGCCTGACAAGATTCTTCGAAACAGTTCCTTGACAATTTGTTACGAATCATTCCGCGTGAGAAATATTCCGGTCCTCGCAGTGGAATTTCATAGGCAACAAGGTGGCCTGCTTGGCTATGGGGTGTAAAGTCTGTTCGGAGAGGTGTTGGCGCAACATGTTCTTATTTGGTAAGCTTGTATTTTGTGCACTGAACAACACTGCTGCACCGTATCGAATGCCTCCCTCCCGCTCTAATTATCATCTTCAGTATACGACTCTGTATTTCCCCTAATGCTGGACGAGAATGTATGGAAATCGTGAGAGCAACAGCAAAGTTGATGGTCGAAGTAGAGAGGATGTAAGATGTAGAGTGGCTGTGGCAAGGAAAGAGTTTCTGAAGAAGAGAAATTTGTTAACATCGAGTACAGATTTAAGTGTCAGGAAGTCTTTTCTGAAAGTATTTGTGTGGAGTGTTGTCACGTATTGAAGTGAAACATTGACGATAAATACGGGTAGTTTAGACAAAAAGAGAATAGACGTTTTCGAAATGTGGTGCTACAGAATAATGCTAAAGATTACATAGGTATATCACGTAACTAATGAGGAGGTACTGAATAGAATTGGAGAGAAGAGGAATTTGTGGCCAAACTAACTAAAAGAAAGAATCGGTTGGAAGGACACGTTTTGAGGCATCAAAGGATCACCAGTTAAGTATTGGAGGAAAGAGTCGAGGGTAAAATTCGTAGAGGGTTCAGAAGGATGTAGGTTGCAGTAGTTACTCGGAGATGAAGAAACTTGCACAGGATAGAGAGATGCATCAAACCAGTCTCTGACCACACTGAAGATCACAACAACAGCAACAGCACTGGAAGGATTGGCAGAGGGGAGATACATAGGGTCATTTTTCCAAATGGAGACGAACTGCGGGGAAAGATACCTGGGAGAATAAGAATGAAAAGAGGTCATGTGGACATATGGCTGGAAATGCATTCCAAGGGAGGTACACCAACATGAAGAGGAGATGAAAGATCTTTGACTGTGACTGTTATCAGCAATCAGACAGGTGACCAACCAATGTGGGGTAACACAGGCGACCGTATGGAACGTTCTTCACGACAACTGCCACTATCTGTATCGCTTACATCGATTGCAGGCCCTGTGAACTTGCGTCTGAGGTGACGCTTTTGACACTGGTTAATTGCACAGGCCACCACGGCATCCTAATAACAGATGAGGCTACCTGTATGACAGGTGATACACCGTCAACACCCACGTGTGGGCTGTGCTGAATCCCCACGGTATGGTGGCAGCGAACCATCACCACCGATTCGGCATCAGTCTGTGGACAGGCAGTACTGGCGACCGCCACACGGGCCTTAGAGGCGAAGCATATCCGCATCTCCTGCGAGTGACTCTACCTCCCGCGCTTGAAGATATACCTTTGGTGGCATGAAGGGTAAATGAAATGATCGTATGACATTGTTGGCCGGGATGTCCCTCTCGGGTTCGGCCGTCAAGTGCAAGTCTTATTTCATTCGGCGCCACATTGGACGTCTTGCGATGATGAGGACAACGCAGCACCCAGTCCACGGGCGGAGAAAACCTCCGACCCGGCCGGGAATCGAACCCGAGCCCAGTGCATGGGAGGCAAGCAAGTTACCACCCGGCTAAGCAGGCGGACGCCAGACAAGTGGGATTGTTCTGCTTTTACTAGTGTTTTAACTCCACACTTCAGAAGGCTGTGGGCTGGAGCACCTCCATGTAACAGCCACATTATCATTCATACCGTCCGCCTGCTTAGCTGGGTGGTAACGTGCTTTCCTCTCATGCACACAAATTTAAGGGCTGTCAATTCGACTAAATACCTAGGAATTACAATTACGAGCAACTTCAATTGGGAAGACCACATACATAATAGTGTGGGGAAGGCGAAACGAAGACTGCGCTTTGTCGGCAGAACACTTATAAGGGAACCTCCCCATCGCACCCCCCCTCAGATTTAGTTATAAGTTGGCACAGTGGATAGGCCTTGAAAAGCTGAACACAGATCAATCGAGGAAACAGGAAGAAGTTGTGTAGAACTGAAGAAAATAAGCAAAATATACAAACTGAGTAGTCCATGCGAAAGATAGGCAACAACAAGGAGAACGTGAGCTCAGGAGCACCGTGGTCCCGTGGTTAGCGTAAGCAGCTGCAGAACGAAAGGTCCTTGGTTCAAGTCTTCCCTCGTGTGAAAAGTTTAATTTTTTTATTTTGAGACAATTATTATCTGTCCGTCCGATGCGAGGTAACTGCGCCGTAGTATGGGGACGCTACACCTAAACAAACATCGAAACACACGACGTCAGTCGACTACAGCGCACAGAAGATAGAATATTCCTGCTAACGAGGCTCCCTGGCTGGCATTTGACTGTTCGCTACTTTGGACGAGAGTGCATTAAATACGTGAGGTGTATTCCGTTGGCAATATGAATCCAGCAAATATAGCTCGCGACTTCAATAATAATCGCACGGTTTTGGGGTGCGGTCGCAAAACACAGACACTAAACTTCTTACAGTGAACAGAGACGTCACTGAACGAACCTACAGACCATAACTTTGTGAAAATAAACTTTTCGCTCGAGGGAAGACGTGAACCAAGGACCTGTCGTTCCGCAGCTGCTCACACTAACCACGAGACCACGGCGCTCCTGAGCTCACACAATCCTTGATGTTGCCTATCTTGTGCATGGACTACTCAGTTTGTATATTTTGCTTATTTTTTTCATAGTTCCACACAACTTCTTCCTGTTTTCTCGATTGATCTGTGTTCAGTTTTTCAAGGCCTTTCCACTGTGCCAACTTATAACTAAATCTGAGGGCGGTGCGATGGGAAGGTTCCCTTGTTAGAAGATGCGACAAACCCACTAATGAGACAGCCTACATTACACTTTATGAAACGTCCCCTTAGAACAATTTATACAAGACTGTGCTTAAACTGACACACAATATTTTTAGCGCAACGCAATCTGACTTTCAAAAATCCCTACAAAAGAATGGCCCTGACTAACATTAACCTATACCTTTCACAAATCACTTACCTCACAAAAATTCTCATTACTCGAACTACTGCAATACAGCGAGCGCCACTACTGCCAGCTAAATAAAAGATTCAAACTACGGAAGGCACTAACTACTGATAGGGATAGTTAGCAAATGAAAGATTTTAATAGAGAACAAACAATGTATTTACCTTAATAGTCATAATATATATAGCAGTTCATAATATCCAGTATAACAAATTTCAAAGCTCCGCCATCTCTCTCCCCACATCCACCACTACTGGCGGCTCACCTCCAACTGCGCAACGCTACGCGCTGTTCACATCCAGCTGCCGCTGCCCAACACTACAATGGCAGACAACAATGCAAACTAACCACAGACTGCACACAGCACAGCCAGTGATTTTCATACAGAGCGCTACGTAACGTTGCCAATAAGAAAACATAAACAGCCTACTTACAACTTGTCCGTCCTCTGCTGGAATATTGCTGCGCGGTATGGGATCCTTATCAGGTAGGATTGACGGAGGACATCGAAAAAGTGCTAAGAAGGGCAGCTCGTTTCGTGTCATCGCGCAATAGTGGGAGAATGTCACTGATATGATAAGCGAGTTGGGGTGGCAGTCACTGAAACAAAGGCGGTTTTATTTGCGGCGAGATCTATTTACGAAATTTCAATCACCAACTTTCTCTTTGTGTGATTTAGTAATTGAAACCTACTCTGTCAAAGATCTCCACCTTCAAGTGGGTGTACATCCGTTGCAACGGACTTCCGTCCTTATCTCCAAAAGACCATTTCGCTCCTTCCCCCAGGAATCGTTTCGTGCAGATTGTCCCCGTCTAGCAAAAACACCCTGTGGTAAGAACGAGCACTAGAACAGGTAAAACAGATGTTGTATTTGAGTAATAACGTGGAGATGAAAATATTAACACAGTATGAAAAAAGACAGTCAACAGCCTTGCCGCAGTGGTAACACCGGTTCCCGTCAGATCACCGAAGTTAAGCGCTGTTGGGCTGGGCTAGCACTTGGCTGGGTGACCATCCGTTCTGCCGAGCGCTGTTGGCAAGCGGGGTGCACTCAGCCCTTGTGAGGCAAAATGAGGAGCTACTTGACTGAGAAGTAGCGGCTCCGGGAGAGCGGTGTGCTGACCACGTGCCCCTCCATATCCGCGTCCAGTGACGCCCATGAACTGAGGATGACACGGCAGCCGGTCGGTACCGTTGGGCCTTCATGGCCTGTTCGAGAGGAGTTTAGTTTAGTTTAGTTTAGTTTATAAGAAATGATAGAAGACGATATCAAACTATGACGATTTCTACAATAGCAAACTGCAACTGGTGACTCCTTCCATTGATCAAAGATCTTTACCATCAGTTGGTGGCGGTTACGACATGATGTTGACGATAATGCCGTTGCTTAGCGCCTTGGTACTCGATGTTCACCACAAAAAATCCCCTTTCTGGTTTAGCGTCATCCGTTATTATCGTCTGAAGGTTACGAGCAGCTGTTTCTCTGAAATATATGGTATTTAAAAAAAGGCTCAGCCCATTTCACAAGACTGTATCTTCAAAATGAACGAAGAAACCCGAGAATCACTCTACCTTATTTATCGAAACTGTAAGTTTACCTTAGCGTCAGTTGTAAGCTGCCGACGCATGTAGATGGCTCGCTTGTTGCCCAACGAGCGTCAAATCGAGACGCGAAATAAGGCACAAGCAAAAGGCGTTTTGTGTTCTCCACTTCAGTAGGTCTAATACAGTTGCAACTCTGCGTGTGATTTTGTTTTCGGGAGATCGGTATTGCAGCTCCTACAGCTGCAAGCATTCGACGGTGAGATCAAATTGCACAATTAACCTGCAAAGTGGCCTCAGCGTATGGTACGTAGTTATTCTTCAGGTGAGGGTCTTTGAAAATCTCCACCGATGTGCCTCCTTTTGTTTCAATTGTAGCACTACGACTGAAGGTTGGCACTACTATATTAGCGAACAGTCTTTGCAGAGCCGAAGTGAAAATATAGAGAGTGTGCTGTCTCTAACAGACGGAGTGTATATGACCAGTGTGAAGGGCAGTTGCTTCTGGACAGTCAGTGCGGGCAGGGGCCGGCTGCCTCTGGTCGTAGATTGGGGTGTTGTATTTGTGACGTGGCCAATAACGTGAAGATTGAAACTTCCTGGCAGGTTAAAACTGTGTGCCGGACCGAGACTCGAACTCGGGACCTTTTCCTTTCGCGGGCAAGTGCTCTACCAACTGAGCTACCCAAGCATGACTCAGAACCCCTCCTCACAGCTTCAATTCTTTCAGGAGTGCTAATTCTGCAAGGTTTGCGGAAGAGCTTCTGTGAAGTTTGGAAGGTAGGAGACGAGGTACTGGCAGAATTGAAGCTGTGAGGACGGTTCGTGAGTCGTGCTTGGGTAGCTCTGTTGGTAGAGCACTTGCCCGCGTAACGCAAAGGTCCAGAGTTCGAGTCTCGGTCCAGCACACAGTTTTAATCTGCCAGGAAGTTTCATATCAGCGCACACTCCGCTGCAGAGTGAAAATCTCACTATGGAAAGTGAAGATTGACGCTCGCCTCGTACGGTGTATGAAGGTTCATACAAGTCGCAGCAAAGTCGGCGCCCCTCTGTTTGGAGTTCAGGGCTGTTATTACTACAGCAGCCTTCAAAAAAAACTCGGAACTGCCCACGGCCCTGTCTCGATGTATGGGCTAGGAACTGCGGAAATGACATGAAAGCAGCAGTTGTGGGGAAACTGTCCGGCTACCACTCTTGGCAAGGTGTCGTGGGCAGGGTTTAAGTTCGCCTTTACTGTTGTTTGGCATCCACGTGCATATGAGTCTGCAAATAAGGTTTGTGTTTACAAAACTGTGTCTACTATATATTGCGTATATTTGTTGTAACAATGTTCTAGATGCACTATTCGTTGGAAGCCTAAAGGAGACTAACTCACGAAGCTGCAGCGAGGCAGCCATTGATCAGTGCAGAAACTAGAGATGTAGCGACACTGTGGAATAGTTGGCCACCGCTCGAGTTCGTCGAAGGCCAACGATAGTAATGAAATCATTTTCAGAAGCCGATATGGCATTACGTGTTTGTTCACCATGATGGTTCCAGTGACTTTTACTTGTGAAGGATAGGCAGTACTCATACAAGCTTCATAGGAGTCCGTTCGTCAAAAGATATTTGTGGTCGACAGACTTTCTCACAAGAAGGTTTACGGTTTCGGTAAGTCCAAAATTGTGAAAACACTACCGTTAACGAATTGTTTAGTACTGGCAAGGGAGATGTTTATGGATTAATAGTATTCTGTAGGAGGAAGCAATGATTAATCGGTTACATGTAATGTGGAAGGAAATGTAGTAGCCAAGTCTTGGTTTTGGTGGTAGTCGTTAGTGTAACTGATTGTATCGGAAATTATCCTAATTCTATCAGTGTCGTCCAGCTTATTTTCTGAAAACACTCCCGGAGGTAATTGGATTGTCGCTCTTATTTTGTGGGGAATTGCTTGGTTTTGCGGTGCCTCAAGCAAGCTATTGACTCGAGTTCTTATTATTGGATTACAACCTGATGTGGTTGGCTTGTTAATATTTATTTTGCCCACAGGCATTTGAGCTGAACGTTTGCTTGACCGTTGTATAAAGTAAAACCCATTAAAGAGGATCCAGCAAACGAACAGCACGTAGGAAAACTGTAAACTTAACTGACTATTAAACGAAAGAGGCGGTGGAACGTAGGATTTTTGTTTCTCTTTTCTGCGTATCCTTACCCCTTGTGGGGGGAAATATTAATCTTGTTACTGACACTCATACACAAGCTACATTTAACATTATTGAAATATCTACGTTCAGACAAAGAAACCTACGTGCATTGCAGAAATGTAAACTAAAATAATCATGAAACTTCCTGGCAGATTAAAACTGTGTGCCCGACCGAGACTCGAACTCGGGACCTGTGCCTTTCGCGGGCAAGTGCTCTACCAACTGAGCAACCGAAGCACGACTCACGCCCGGTACTCACAGCTTTACTTCTGCCAGTATCTCGTCTCCTACCTTCCAAACTTTACAGAAGCTCTTCTGCGAACCGGAGTGCTAGTTCTGCAAGGTTTGCAGAAGAGCTTCTGTAAAGTTTGGAAGGTAGGAGACGAGATACTGGCAGAAGTAAAGCTGTGAGTACCGGGCGTGAGTCGTGCTTCGGTAGCTCAGATGGTAGAGCACTTGCCCGCGAAAGGCAAAGGTCCCGAGTTCGAGTCTCGGTCGGGCACACAGATTTAATCTGCCAGGAAGTTTCATATCAGCGCACACTCCGCTGCAGAGTGAAAATCTCATTCTTAAAATAATCATAACAAGTTTGTTTGTGCGGCCTTCCTCCGCAGCAAGCATATAAATACCCGTTTTGCAAATCAAACTGCCTTTTTCCTGCTGCTAGTAGGAGAAGGCGAAACGCGTGTGGGATTAATAAAATAACTAGCAGCAGGAAAAGGCAGTTTGATTCGCAAAACAAGTAAAATAATCATCTGTGTTAATTGTCCATTTCAGTAGGCAGTAACATTTTTGGTCCGTGACCGAAATATTTTGATACCGCGCACAAGGTAAACTTAATATTACAAAGTGAAAAAGAAATTTACAAATTTCACTTTTGCTTCGGAAAGCTAAAGTTACCGTATAAGTAACTGTATAGATCTGCTTAATGCCAAGTAAAGTGTATTCATATCATTGGTCAGTGAAAAGTCAGTTGGTCATACATTTGCTATTACCATAATGAAATCAGGGAAAAAAATCATTGCATACTTAATGACTAATTAAAAGAATAATAACTGAAGGAAAAGAACTGAAATTATTCTTAACTGGATTTAAGTTTTGTTCAGAAAGTAAAGTTTGTTTATCTGAGTCTTTTCCGTAGTTATCGAAGGTGATCGCAGATAATCAGAGGTTGCATTATCTACATCTACATCTACATCCATACTCCGCAAGCCACCTGACAGTGTGTGGCGGAGGGTACCTTGAGTACCTCTATCGGTTCTCCCTTCTATTCCAGTCTCGTATTGTTCGTGGAAAGAAGGATTGTCGGTATGCCTCTGTGTGGGCTCTAATCTCTCTGATTTTATCCTCATGATCTCTTCGCGAGATATACGTAGGAGGGAGTAATATACTGCTTGACTCTTCGGTGAAGGTATGTTCTCGAAACTTTGACAAAAGCCCGTACCGAGCTACTGAGCGTCTCTCCTGTAGAGTCTTCCACTAGAGTTTATCTATCATCTCCGTAACGCTTTCGCGATTACTAAATTATCCTGTAACGAAGCGCGCTGCTCTCCGTTGGATCTTCTCTATATCTTCTATCAATCCTATCTGGTACGGATCCCACACTGCTGAGCAGTATTCAAGCAGTGGGCGAACAAGCGTACTGTAAGCTACTTCCTTTGTTTTCGGATTGCATTTCCTTAGGATTCTTCCAATGAATCTCAGTCTGGCATCTGCTTTACCGACGATCAACATTATATGATCATTCCATTTTAAATCACTCCTAATGCGTACTCCCAGATAATTTATGGTATTAACTGCTTCCAGTTGCTGACCTGCTATTTTGTAGCTAAATGATAAAGGATCTATCTTTCTGTGTATTCGCAGCACATTACACTTGTCTACATTGAGATTCAATTGCCATTCCCTGCACCATGCGTCAATTCGCTGCAGATCCTCCTGCATTTCAGTACAATTTTCCATTGTTACAACCTCTCGATACACCACAGCATCATCTGCAAAAAGCCTCAGTGAACTTCCCATGTCATCCACCAGGTCATTTATTTACATTGTGAATAGCAACGGTCCTGAAATACATTACGACCAGCTAACAAATTCACAGATGCTTCCAAATTCAGGATAGACATTTTTACAATAATTACATCGTATTATAAAGAAAGAGAAAGTTTTTCTCATACCGATATTAAGAGAAAAACAATCCGCGTCAAATTAATTCGCCAATTCTCTGTAGCAATTGAGAGTTATCTCAGATTAAACACTCAGAGATATAATTTGTTTGCTGTGATTTAATTTATCCCTATAAACAAAAGAGAGCAATTTTCACGTATTTCGTTAGGAATAGAATTTGAAGTTTTTACTCTTACGTAAATGTACGTTCATAAAGGTGGTGCATCTTGATATTAGTTGAGTTGAGTCGATTTGTTAAGCGTTCGTTAATCTCGAGTTGAACCTGTGATAATGGAATTGCTGATATAAGCCGTTTAGGCCATCGCTGCGTATTGTAAAATATAGCGTGTTTACATGTTTCTTTGAGTCTAAATTCTTCTTCCTTAGAAGAAACAATATACATAATCGTTAAAAGAGAGTATGATTGTGTGGTAGGGGTTCACTTACTTTTCAGCTTTGATTAAGAACGTTTTAGGACTCTCAACAATGCTGGAATCTGTCGTGAAAAGTCAGACATAACGATTTACATTATCTTCTATTACAGTCACTGTACATATTCCTGGTGTGCCAGACGGCAGGTGTACTTATGCAACAGCATAACAGGAAGCTACGTAAACACAGTACGATGTCGTGTACAGTAGTTCACTCTGCTGCAACATCTTAAACGTAAATAGAACTCTGGTTCATACGTCGCCACAGTACAGAGTGAAAAGGGAAATGCAGTGGACCGGTCAAGTTGTCTACTTGCTTAATAATTGTTCTACGTTAATGTCATTTGTAATGGGTTAATGTTCTGCTCAGCTAGATACATGCGTTGTCTTGTGTGTTGTCTTCGCTGAGAAATAATGTGCTGCTTGTTAGTTTACAACATAGTGACAAAATTTACCATTGCTTTTTCATAAAAACTATAATAATATTTCCATTTGAGCATGCAGTTTTAAAGGCTAAAATATTGCGTTATTGTATATGTTGTTGCTTTAATTGGTGAGGTATTTTTTGAACTGTAAAAAAGTCTCCTAAGGTTGGTTGTTTTGGGGAGCCAGCTAGGGGAAGCCGTTGCTTAAAAAACCAAGAGTTAGCTCATTGATATTTCTTGAAAATAAAAGAAAATTCTCCTCTTGGGATTCAACTTAAAAGATTCTAGGTTTGTTGATATTGTACGAGTTTGTTTAATTAGATCTTAAGGCTCAAAATACATTTTCGGACTTTCGCCCCACTCAGCCTGCAATATCAAGAAAACGGTCCAGAAGCGGCACACCTTCAGCATCTTCGGACGAAATACCAAGCCATACAGCAACATTAATGAATGCAGCAACTATAAACATGATCGCAAAGTGTGGAACGAGTTCAACTATCATCTGGATTGACGGCCTGTGAAAGCTAAATGAAAAATTTGATCCTAAACGTAATTGTTAAAAGTACCCCAAGATTTTATGTGCAAGTATGGCAGTAAGACATGTAGCGTTGTAAAATCAGACTGTTCTTTCCAAAATAAAAACTTCATAGTCTCAACGATCCAGGTATCATTACAACACCAAACAGTATCTTCATTAACAGAATTACTAAATTTAGATCAGGTAAAATGGTTCAAATGGCTCTGAGCACTATGGGACTTAACACCTGAGGTCATCAGTCCCCTAGAACTTAGAACAACTTAAACCTAACTAACCTAAGGACATCACACACATCCATGCCCGAGGCAGGATTCCAACCTGCGACCGTAGCGGTCGCGCGGTTCCAGACTGTAGCGCCTAGAACCGCTCGGCTACCACGGCCAGCAGATCAGATAAATTGTTCGTCTTTATAGATCATAACTTTGAAAAGTAACAGCTGGCACCATTGCAGGAGTCGTCCGATGGAGTTGAATGTGGCCTTGTATGTGGTACGCCTAATGTGGATGCCGATGTCACCAAGCGGTTGCAATGTAATGACACAATCTGGTTGTGAAACGGATGGGTTGTAAAGCATGGCGGAAATGGCAAACAATCTAAGTTGCACGTTTACAAAACTAGATTGAGAAATAATTAAGTATCATATTATCTTCTGTTTATTTTCTAAAAAAAGTCTGGAGTGTTAAAACGAGAAAGGGCTTCTGTGATCAGATATTACCTGTTTTTAATATCGAATCGGAACTTAGTAATGATTACTACAGTATGAATTTAAAACCAGCTTAACTGTTAACGCAAACTGGACGAGTTTAGTTATTGTTAGGGAAGTGTGTCACGTGCTAACAAGACAATAAAACAAAGTACTGGACTTCCACTGTTATTAATTCAAAGCTACATTTTCCATTTTTTTCACTGAACAACTTTAATATTTATAAAATGTAAGAGCTGTGTATTCGTATTAGGTGCATGGTTAGGTTTACTTTGTAACGAAGCATATTCTCTCAGTAAAGCTACCAAACTGGAGTCCGATAGCCTCAAAAAATTCGTTAACAAACAAACGACACAGGGACAGACATATTATACCTATCTCCGCGACAGAGCACATATTTTATCAGCGTTAACAATAAAGACATATTGCAAAAGTAAGCACATAAAAAAGCAAATCCTTCTCCAGTGTGGAAGGCTGGGAACCAATAAGTATGACACGTTGCAACAGCAGATGCGAAACGTTGCGGGAGGCGAGACCTCAGTCATCAGCGCTGTCACGATAGCTGCCGCCGGTACTTTGTTTAGATTGGTATCGAAAGCGAACGGCGTAGTTAACATCGATACTCGGCAGCGCCAAGTCGCTGCGGCGGCTATTAAACGCAGGCGACAGCGCTGAGTTATTACACTCGCTCGCGGCAATGGCTCTCGAGTTCCAACATGGGCGCGAGCGCTAAGTGCTCTCATTCACTCGCTCCGCGAAATTGAAACAGTGGAGCGACGCAGTCCGAATCGGCAGCGGTCCAACAGGAATGGCGAGTGCAGACGGAAAGGCAAACGACGTCGCCGTGTTGTCGTAGCAAATTACTTTGCAGATGGCGTAATAACTCTCGAGGTGCGGGGTGTTTGACAGCTTGCGAGGCAGTCGTAACTCAGAAAGGGCGAACGGGGCGGGCACCGAAGTAATCAGAGAGTTGGCACAGTGTTCCGCTGGAGGGGTTGCGTCTAGAGGTGGCGATCATGCCAAGTATGTAAACGGCGCTTTATTCGATTCCTTTGGAAACAGTAGTCCTGCTGTTGTCCTTACAATCTTTTGAAGAATGTGTCGATGATGATGATGTTTGGTTTGGGGGCGCTCAACAGCGCGGTCATCAGCGCCTGTACGAAGTCCCAATTTTTACACAGTCCAATTTTTTTACACACTCTAATCCATCTACTGTCACGAATCGATGATGATGAAATGATAAGGACAACACAAATACCCAGTCCCCAGGCAGAGAAAATCACCAATCTGGCCGGGAATCAAACCCGGGACCCCGTGATCCATAGGCAGCAATGCTAGCCACTAGACCACGAGCTGCGGACAGTTTTCAATAATGAAGTCACCTGAAATGTAACCCAATTCGATAATGTCACTTTTGGATGATATAACATTTACCTTTCGGTTCCAATAATAGACGGGTTCATTGTGAGAGCGGTGAACAGATGATTATCAACCTATGAGGCACTGACATCGAACCAGTTCAGAGGTGAGCTGCTATATCTGTTATTGGTAGGTTCTGAAATCATGCAACTATTACGGAGATACTTCAGGAATTCGAATGGGAATTGCTGGAAAGAAGGTGACGTTCTATTCGAGTAACACTGTTGAGAAAATTTAGAGAACCGGCATTTGAAGCTGACTGCAGAACGATCTTACCGCCGCCAACATACTTTTCGCTGAAGGACCACGAAGATAAGGTACGAGAAATTAGGGCTGATACGGATGCACACAAGCGGACGTTTTTCCCTCGCTCTATCTGCGAGTGAACGAAATAAAACGAGTAGTAGTAGCACAGGAGGATATATTACACCTCGCACCGTACGGTGGCGCGTGCAGTATGTTACGTACATATAGTTGTAGATTAAGATGTTGGGAGGTATTAGGAAAGAAAAGCAGAGTTTTTCCGGAAAAAATGCACAAATTCCGAACATAGTTTTTATAAAACAGGAATAATGATCAAAAATAGTAATCGGTACCATTGTAGAGAGCTGTTGATAAAATTGGCGATTTTAACTACAGCATGTGAATACATTGCAAGTCTATAAGGTACATCAAAAACAGCCTTGTAAATTACTCAACAGGCAGCTCTGTCCATGACTATGGAACAAAGTCTAGACATAATTTATATTTGCTAAGAAAGAATAAACATAAAATTCCAGAGAACGTTATACAGAGTGATTTTTTCACTGTGTACAAACTCTAGAGATTGATCGATGAGAAGATGCGGAACAAAAAATGTCTAATGAACTTATGTCCAGAAATGCATGATTTCCATGCTAGAGACCATTTATTCAATCACACATTGTCACAGAGACTGTTGTGTAATTCGCACTGTACCATGCAGAGACAGTTACAGTATCTGTTGAAAATGGTTTTCATGTGCCCGCACGCATGCGTGTATGCACCGAAGCATGTTCTATCTCTCACGTTCGCATCCGCCAGGCTGCATCTGAACAGTGTCAAAGGCAGCATGAATACGCTGCTCCAGTGCCTCCACATCTGGAATGGATTCTTCATACATGATACTTCTGAGATGGCCCCATGAACAGAAATCGCATGTCCCGAGATCCAGTGAATGAGTAGGCTATGCAGATAGACCCCG
Source organism: Schistocerca cancellata (assembly GCF_023864275.1). NCBI lineage: Eukaryota > Metazoa > Arthropoda > Insecta > Orthoptera > Acrididae > Schistocerca > Schistocerca cancellata. The sequence continues at coordinate 351,785,573 of NC_064628.1, forward strand.
TTCGTCCAGTCCATCGACTAGGGAAGACAAGATTGATATGCGTTCGGACATTAACTGCGAAGTGGGCTACAGTACCATCATGTAACAGCCACATAATCCTACGAATCACCCGTGGCACTTCTTCCAGCTAGGGAGGCAAAGTCACCCGCAACAAACGCCGATAGTTCCAGCCTGTTAGGATACGTGGAAGGAAGACTGGTCCCACAATGCAGTCGCCAATTATCCCAGCCCACACATCCTGGTTACACCGATGCTGATGATTCACTGTCACCATACCGTGCGGTTGGTGCACAGTATCCCACAGATGAGAGTTATGAAAGTTGAAGATAGCATTCCACGTGAAGGTGGTCTCATCTTTGAATTGGACAGACGACACAAATCCCGGAGTCGTGGCGGCACCGTGGAGAGACCAGTGACAAAACTGCTCCCAATGTGGAAAGTCTGTCGCCAGTAAGCCCTGCACCCGCCGTAAGTGGTAAGAGCAGTGACAATTGTCATGGAGAATGTTCCACACGGTCGTCTGGCTTACCCTGTACTGGTGTGCCAACAGCCTGTCACTGACGCAACGGTCGCCTTCGACAGTGTTCATCACATTCTCCTCCAAGTCTGGCTTGGCAACATTCCGGGTACGTCCTTAATGATTTCCTGCTTCCTGAAACGACCCTGTCTCAAACAAATGAAGGAACACTGTTGCAAACATTGAATGTTGTCGTTGTTCCGAGCGGGGATAGGTGTCCTGACAAAATCTTGTGCCCAGCGCCAATTGTCATTTGCCTTTGCATAAGTAAACACCATGTCGGCAAGCTCTATAATCGAATATGGAACCATTGTGTACAACGCTGTATCACATCCACTACAAGGTGAGCCAGGAAGAGAAGTGAATCGGACACAACATTATCGATTACTACGGCAGGAGAGGGCGCTATGACATGATGTATGAGGAACACTACCACGCTCTAGGAGGAAACTATGCATAGTGTAACTGTGGCTTCATGGTACAGATCGTATCAGACCGCAGTCTCTGTAAATAATCTGTAGCATGGAAACTACCATTTACAGACCATAAGTTTATTAGAGCTGTTCTGTTCTTCTCATTGCTCAATCCCTAGAGTTCTCACATGGTGGAAAGAATCACCCTGTATAAAGGAATAAAATTGTGCAAGAAACTGTCAAAAGAGATTAAAGAAGTTACAAAAAGAAACTTATTCAATAATTCAATTAAAAAGTGCCAGTTAAGTAATACATTCTGTATAGTGAGGGATTACTTAGAAAATTCAGAGTAGCGGCTTTTAAAGAAATGTAATGCAAGGCCAACGAGCGATTTTGCCACTTGGGGTCAAACTGAATAAAACGATCCCTGGCAGGGCAAGAAGCATGAGAGGTCATGAGGACGCATGGCCGCAAATGCATTCCACGGGAGGGTACAGCCACTTGAAGGTTGAGATCCAAGATCTTCGACAGTGACCTCAGTATCAGCACCAGGGAGATGGCCTACCAGCGTAGGGAGAGTCAGACGACCGTAATAAACATTCTCCACTACGACTGCTACTGTACTTATCACGTACAGGCCTTATGTACAAGTCACCTAGGCAGTCTCAGACTGGCGCATTGAGAATTTTTATTGTTAATCCTACTTTTTTTTTATTTATATTTTCGCCCTCCTCGAGCGCAGCCGAGCCTGCTCAGCGCTCCGCCTTCTCCCACCACTGTACTATTATGAGTAGGTGTGAGAGTTAGACAGCTATATGCGACAGAGGCTGCAGATGCAGGAAACTCAGGAAGTTGTGTTTGCAACACAGTGCGACTGCTCCTAAAAGGCAAATATTGCAGCGTACTACTATAATGAAGATTTTATCACTAGTGTTTATTTTCAATTTTTCATTTTTCTACCAAAGCAGTAACTTTACAACTTAATTCAATAAGACCTGTAGACAGTGCTATTACAGGCAGCAGAACTACAAAAAGGCTTCTGACATTAATACCCAAGATGACTATTCACAGCTGTGGTTGCCCTACCTACAGCGTTATCTTCTGACATTAAGTTGTGGTGTTTATGAATTTACATTCATTTCGATTTTAGAATATGTAGTATATCTCGAACTATGGTTTATGATACAAACGTACAGTGTCACGCACTGTTACCAAATGGTTCTCTCCTTGCATTATGACGCTTCATGAATTGAAATAATTGGTGATGACGACCATGAAAGACTTTGTCGATACTTTTCTTACCCTTAACAAAGCTTTCTTTCCCGAACACCCACCTTCATTTCAGCCAGCATTTACTGTCACTCATCAGATGACAAGTGACCATAGTGTCTTTGTAGTTGGTGTCGTAATGATTTTACAATGAATTTTTTTTCCAACTGGTAATAGTGTGATGGTGTACGAATCACTTTGCATGGCCTCCAAACTATACTAAAACTAAAGCAATGCCCATTCATCATTTAATAATATGGCATTTCCACTTTATTTTTTTTGAACAAGTGCATATAGTTACTGCAGTGTTCCTCGTGCAAGAGCTGAATAAAGTTTCAAACAGTCGGTATTGTTATCAAACTGTGGCAAATCGACAGCCTCGCTCTAGCGGCGTCCTGCTGCAGCCTTTTGCTGTTCCTCCTCGCCCCTCAGTCCCTGTTGATGCTGTGCTTGGAGCGCTAGCCTTGAGCGTGTTCGGGGTGCCCGCGCTCGTGGAGCGCTGTTTGGGCAGCTCTGGTCTATAATATTTCAATACCGTCTATTGTGACCTATGTGGCGAGTGGAATCGTCAGATCAACAGCGGAAGTTTGTTCCCGTAAAACAGGCTGACCAAAAGTCTCCCCCCTCCCCCCCACTACTGTTTGAATAGCGAATAAGGGGCGTGGGAGAGAAATCGCATGTTGTCTGCTCCATAGCTATGGAGCGTTATTTAACGCCGCCACTGACGTCTACAGCCCCACCCCCCATACCCATATGCCTTCGTACTCTGTAGTGCAGTGTTTTCCGTGAGTGTTCAGTGTTGTGCGTCCCCTTTTTTAAGTGCTGCGAACAGAAACCAGACTATCACCGTGATTTTTAATTGTGCCTGTTTATTTCCTAAGTGTTTTTAATCAGCATCACTGACCTCTTAGTTTTTTCATGTTTTCTTCACAACTTTTTTCGCCATGTACCAGTTTTAAAACAGTCACCATTTTATCACTTCTTCTTATTGTTACGTCTCCTCATTATGTTTTATTATGTTTTTTAACTTTATCTGTAGACTGCAGAGCGGCGTAGTACGCTCTGCGGGAGGGGGGGGGGGAATCAAAAAACAATAAAGAAAAAAAAAGATATCTACAGGACATTTATCATAGTGCAGTGCTTTACACCAGAAATCTGACGTTGCATACTGCGTTGCACTGTTTCGTCTCTTGGACTGGTGTACCAGCTTCTCGATGTTGACTTGGCTGAACTCTGGACTTTGTCTGCCTTACTGGACCTTGGACTTCAATGTTCCTTAGGCTTAGTATGTCAACGAACTTGTCCTTTTCACTGGAATTCCACATTCCACTTGCACTTCCTCGACGTTGGTATAACCACCATCAATTTACATTATTTCCGTAAAGTGGTCACCTACCACTTGACGTTTGGTGACATTTACACTACTGGCCATTGAAATTGCTACACTACGAAGATGACGTGCTACAGACGCGAAATTTAATGGACAGGAAGAAGATGCTGTGATATGCAAATGATTAGCTTTGCAGAGCATTCACACAAGGTTGGCGCCGGTGGCAACACCTACAACGTGCTGACATGAGGAACGTTCCCAACCGATTTCTCATACACAAACCGCCGTTTCCTCGTGAAACGTGATGCCTCGTGTAAGGAGAAGAAATGCGTACCATCACGTTTCCGACTTTCCGGATTGTAGCCTATTGCGATTGCGGTTTATCGTATCGCGACATTGCTGCTCGGGTTGGTCGAGATCCAATGACTATTGGCAGGATATGGAATCGGTGGGTTCACGAGGGTAATATGGAATGCCGTGCTGGATCCCAACGGCCTCGTATCACTAGCAGTCTTATCCGCATGGCTGTAACGGATCGTGCAGCCACGTCTCGATCCCTGACTCAACAGATGGGGACGTTTGCAAGACAACAACCATCTGTACGAACAGTTCGACGACGTTTGCAGCAGCAATGACTATCAGCTCGGAGACCAGGGCTGCGGTTACCCTTGACGCTGCATCACAGACAGGAGCGCCTGCGATGGTGTACTCAACGACGAACCTGGGTGCACGAATGGCAAAACGTCATTTTTTCGGATGAATCCAGGTTCTGTTTACAGCATCATGATGGTTGCATCCGTGTCTGGCGACATTGCGGTGAACGCACATTGGAAGCGTGTTCGTCATCGCTATACTGGCGTATCACCCGGCGTGCTGGTATGGGGAGCCATGGGTTACACGTCTCGGTTACCTCTTGTTCACATTGACGGCACTTTGAACAGTGGACATTACATTTCAGATGTGTTACGACCCGTGGCTCTACCCGTCATTCGATTCCTGCGAAACCCTACATTTCAGCAGGATAATGCACGACTGCATGTTGCAGGTCCTGTACGGGTCTTTCTGGATACAGAAAATGTTCAACTGCTGCCCTGGCTAGCACATTCTCCAGATCTCTCACCAACTGAAAACGTCTAGTCAATGCTGGCCGAGCAACTGGCTCGTCACAATAAGCCAGTCACTACTCTTGATGAACTGTGGTATCGTGTTGAAGCTGCATGGGCAGCTGTACCTGTACACGCCATCCAAGCTCCGTTTGACACAATGCCCAGGCGTATCAAGGCCGTTATTACGGCCAGAGGCGGTTGTTGTGGGTACTGATTTCTCAGGATCTATACACCCAAATTGCGTGAAAATGTAATCACATGTCAATTCTTGTATAATATATTTGTCCAATGAATACCCGTTCATCATCTGCATTTCTTCTCGGTGTAGCAGTTTTAATGGCCAGTAGTGTACATACTGAATTATATCGTACTAGACTTCTTTGCAGGGCTGAATTTACAGACGGCGGCACCCTAGGCTTGAAACTTTTCAGCCACTGCCAGCACCGCCCACTCCCCTCCTTGTCGTTTGGTTTTGACTTTCGACGACTTTCATTTTTAAACACTTTTGTTGTCTGTTTATTCCAGAAAATTAAAGTTCCAAGTTACTAATAATGTTATCAATGGAAGTACCTCAAAGAAATATCATATGGATTCCGTATTTCGTCTTATCTTGACGGTCACAGTAGTCTCCTTGTTGTGAAAAAGTAAACTACGTCAGCGCGAGGGAAAGAAACAGCTCAGTTTATGTGGTGTTGCGTATTGCACGGGAAAGGGTGTACAGGAGGAAACCGCGACAGCCATTTTCACCTCAGAATTACAAATCAGACTGATGCAATGTATTTATTAAAAAAGTAAATGTCTTTTAATTTACCCCATATTTTAAGTTAAATTCATAAATATAAACATGCCTATAGTGGAAATATAAAGCAGTAACACTCCTGTAGTAACAAAATAAGATAAGCTGCAGTATTTGTAACTTAAGTATAATTTAGGACCCACTAATGTATTAGGTGGTGGGTTAAACATTTATCATGTAGATAAAAAAAAATTTTTAAACTATATATATAAGCCCAGAAAATTATGAGAGTTGAAGGATATAAAAGAGAAGCACCAGTTGCGAAGAGAGCGAGGTGGGGTTGTAGTCTGTCAAATGGTTCAAATGGCTCTGAGCACTATGGGAGTTAACTTCTGAGGTCATCAGTCCGCTAGAACTTAGAACTACTTCAACCTAACTAACCGGACACCACACACATCCATGCCCGAGGCAGGATTCGAACCTGCGACCGTGGCGGTCGCGCGGTTCCAGACTGAAGCGCCTAGAACCGCTCGGCCACACCGGCCGGCTGTATTCTGTCCCTGACGTTATTGAATTTATACTTTGAAGAAGTACTGAGAGAAACCAAAGAGAAATTTGGAAAGACAATGTTCAGAGAGAAAAATTAAATTCTTGAAGTGCGCCGATAACGTCGTAATTCTATCGAATTCGGAAAAGACTTCGATCAATCGTATGGAATGGATAGTGTGTTGAGGCTATAAGATGAACATAAAAATAGTAAAATAAATGTAGTCGGATTAAGTCGAGTGATACTGAGAGTATTGAAGATTGAGTCACTAAAGGTAATGGAGGAGTCTTGCTTTCTGGTGAGCAAACTAAGTGCAAGTGGAATAAACAAAGCCGTCAGAAATACAAATGTCGAGAAAATTTTTCTAAAAACTGGAAATATGTTAATAGCTGATACACATTTAAGCGTTAGGAAGTCTTTCCTGGAGGTATTTGTCTGGATTATGGCCTTGTACGAACGTGAGACGGTGAATACAAACAGCACAGAGGAGAGAGCCTTGCACTAGGTACACCGACCGATGACCACAACAATAACACTGCAGTTTTCCCACATATACTTTGTATTGCAGCTCATGAAAATCTTGGCTTAAAAAAAAGAAAAAAAATAACAGGTTTCCTAATGTATTACGTACAACAGATTATCTGCAACATATTCTGGTTATGGGTACAGAGTTTTATTGTTTAGTTTTGTTTCACTTTGTGAGTATACTGTTCTTGCTAAAAATTCTCTCTGTTTGTAGAGATATGGAAGGATGAGAGCACATAAAACTGTGAACCAAATATTAGGTGTACAAATTAGCACTGTTGCCTCTGCCTATGGCCAAGCGTTGGTAGCAGTCTATGCAAGGCCGGTTACAAAAAAAAGCAACAGACAAATTAAACGACAGAATAAAGCCAGACTGCGGAAATGGGTCCCCCGTGCCGAAACAAGACAGACGCCGGGGCAGCGGAGAAAAGGAAATACGAATTGTTTACGTCACAGAGAGGGAACGCGGCGGATGGAGCCTGACCTCGTAGTCGACGAATGCCCGGAGGACAAAGAAGATCCGCCGTCGTCCTGGTGAATGTGAGACAATGCACCAAAGAGAAGAGTACTTTTTTACTGGTTAAAGCTTATAACAACACTGGGACATTATTCCAGGAATCAAAAAGACGTCTAGAGCAGGCATTGGCAACCTACGGTGATCCGCGAGCCTGAATCACATACCGTACTTACTCAAAGTCAGTTGCTAGTGAATCCGCTTCAGAAATTCGATTTTTTGTTTCCGTCTTAAATCAATGGTGAGAGCTTATTGAACAAATTAGTGGTAAAAAGAACTGAATTGCACATTGGGAATTAGAATAAAAATCAAAAATATCTCGGTGTGTTTCCGCATTTATGTTACCACAGCTTTCAGCCATCAGTGTTGTCTTTAGACTCTTGTACAAGAAACAATACTTGCAACTATTTTTCAGTTGGCAGCCCTGTTAGAAGATACGCTTTACGATATTCTTATGTTTCACTTGCATATATTTCGTTTCCGAGCGTTGTTTTCGTTATAAACTCTTTTGTAATATGAGCTGTGGCTGTTTATCATTTTCGAAAGTTATTATACAGATAACTTCGATTTAATGATACGGCAGTTAGCGTTCTTGAGTTTTAAGGAATGTATACTGGATTTAGTACGCGACAGTCACTGTTGTCAGTTGATTCCATGAGGGTGGCCGCAGCTGAAACGTGGGTCCTCCAGGCAAATTGAAGAGACTTAAATAAAAGGGAGAAACAAGGAAAGGAAGAGAGACGATTATGCAACTGAAGAGTGTTGGGAACAACGGAGATGAGTCATAGATCAAATGTAACTGAACTGAATAACCCAAGAGCTGAATTTTCTGACATGTTCATTTTCTACACAAATAATTTATTTGAGCTGGGGGGCTGACATTTTTTGGGACGTTTCAGGAAAACAGATGGAGAAAATTAGACTACAGACACTAACCTGTTATCAACAGGAAGAAAAATACATTGTTGTTGTTGTGGTCTTCAGTCCTGGGACTGGTTTGATGCAGCTCTCCATGCTACTCTATCCTGTGCAAGCTTCTTTATCTCCCAGTACCTACTGCAACCTACATCCTTCTGAATCTGTTTAGTGTATTCCTCTCTTGGTCTTCCTCTACGATTTTTACCCTCCACGGTGCCCTCCAATACTGAATTGGTGATCCCTTGATGCCTCAGAATATGCCCTACCAACCGATCCCTTCTTCTAGTCAAGTTGTGCCACAAATTCTCTCCAATTCTATTCAATACCTCCTCATTAGTTATGTGATCTACCCATCTAATCTTCAGCATTCTTCTGTAGCAACACATTTCGAAAGCTTCTATTCTCTTCTTGTCTAAACTATTTATCGTACACGTTTCACTTCCATACATGGCTACACTCCATACAAATACTTTCGGAAAAGACTTCCTGACACTTAAATCAATACTGGATCTTAACAAATTTCTCTTCTTCAGACCGCTTTCCTTGCCATTGCCAGTCTACATTTTATATGCTCTCTACTTCGACCATCATCAGTTATTTTGCTCCCAAAATAGCAAAACTCCTTTACTACTTTAAGCGTCTCATTTCCTAATCTAATTCCCGCGGCATCACCCGATTTTATTCGACTACATTCCATTATTCTCATTTTGCTTTTGTTGATGTTCATGTTATATCCTCCTTTCAAGACATTGTCCATTCCGTTCAGCTGCTCTTCTAGTTCCTTTTCTGTCTCTGAGAGAATTACAATGTCATCGGCGAACCTCAAAGTTTTTATTTCCTCTCCATGGATTTTAATTCCCACTCCGAATTTTTCTTTTGTTTCCTTTACTGCTTGTTCAATATACAGATTGAGTAACATCGGGGATAGGCTACAACCCTGTCTCACTCCCTTCTCAACCACTGCTTCTCTTTCATGCCCCTCGACTCTTATAACTGACATCTGGTTTCTGTACAAATTGTAAATAGCCTTTCGCTCCCTGTATTTTACCCCTTCCACCTTCAGAATTTGAAAGAGCGTATTCCAGTCAACATTGTCAAAAGCTTTCTCTAAGTCTACAAATTCTAGAAACGTAGGTTTGCCTTTCTTAATCTATTTTCTAAGTCGTAGGGTCAATATAGAATAAACACATGTGGGTTTCGTATTATTGCAGTTTGCCTTTTAGACAGACATGTTGTTAACGAGTACTTAAAGTTTCAACCATCTAAGATGGTTAGTCAGTGCATAGATTCCAGTATGGAACATCCACAAAAACTGTAATAAGGTCAATGTGAGAATTTATGTTATGAATTGTACATTAAAATGTTCAGCTAGAAACACTCCTATTGTCCTACAATTTTCATCCTACTAAGAGACCAAGTCCTTCAGTTAGAGCCGTGTAGGTTCAAATGGCTCTGAGCACTATGGGAGTTAACTTCTGAGGTCATCAGTCTGCTAGAACTTAGAACTACTTAAACCTAATTAACCTAAGGACATCACACACATCCATACCCAAGGCAGGATTCGAATCTGGTACCATAACAGCAGCGCGGTTCCGGACTGAAACGCCTAGAACCGCTCGGCCACTGCGGCCGACTGAGCCGTGTAAACTTTATAAAAATTGTTAATATTTTCGCAGGTGTTTACAGGCAAGTTACCTTAAGCTCGCCGGCCGCCTCGTCACGTGACCCGAGAGCAAAGCTCAAAGCAAATAAAGCCAAAACTATAGCATGCGTGATGCTTAAGTTTACGTATGTGGTAACATACCGATATGAGTACCAACACTTTCCCGACACGTCACGCCAGCAACGTATGCATCTAAATGCGCGTTTTTGAGAATACATTCATTTTATGTTCACCCGGAATTTCTTCCACGGGCCGGAGTGATACTAATCGGCGACCATATGCAGCCGGCGAGCCGCCGCTTGTCCACCTTAGGGTTCTATAAGTCAGAGCAACAAGAAAGCAAACCTTTGTTGAAACCATCGACTGCAACTTCTTTTTATAACTTCATACATGGTGGTAATGAACTATAATACTAGCGTCAATGGTGGTGTTTAACAGTTGAGTGTCGTTAACTAACAACATGGTGAAGGTATAAATAAAATGGATCAAAATGGCCCAGATAATAACAACTCCTTCACTGCCAATTTAATATATAACGGCACCTACGAAAAGAGGCATAAACAAGGGTAGTTTTGCCCTTTGTCGGTGAAAAAACATTTATGTCTGATACCTATAATGAAAGCACAATAGATTAGCCGCGTATTTGGCTCCATCCTTTTCGAGATACGCAACCTGTATTTTGATATGAAGTCATTTTCGTCATTCTTCGATCGCAATGTTTACCGTGAAAAATGTCGAACTGGGTCCATATGGCCGAGGCGAGTGAGCAGTTAAACGCGTACGTCTTCGTACCTCATTGTGGCTGACAGCAACTGAAGTAATGTATGGCTGGCCTACATTTTGGCTTAAACTTCGAGAACAGGGCAATGTAGTTTTTCTTTTTCGCATTCGGAAATTTGGAAGTTTGTGGTAGGATCTTGTGGGACCAAACTGCTGAGGTCATCGGTCCCTAGGCTTACACACTACTTAATCTAACTTAAACTAACTTACGATAAGGACAACACAAACACATCCATGCCCGAGGGAGGACTCGAACCTCCGACGGGGGGAGCCGCGCGAACCGTGACAAGGCACCTCAGACCGCACGGCTACACCACGTGGCTTTCACATTCATAAGGGACGTTCATCGTTCGGTCAGTGTGTGTTTCTTGAAAAGCTGTAGAAGTCTTGGAGGGTACATCAAACATTATCGCACCTTGAACAAATTTAACAATTGTTAACTCTGGTTATTGATCACCTAATTCGGTATTAACTTTGGTTATTAATCAAGTAACTCAGTTACTAGATGATACTGAAAATTGCGTGAGCCTACATATTTCTGTTTTTTTTTTTTTCTGTATCTGTGAATCTCTCTCTTTTCCCCTCTTTCCTTTTCATCGTGACAATTGTCATGAAAAAAGTTCCTGACTTGATGAGACGTTAGGCTTAGTATCAAAATAGTAAAAATCAGTGACATCTCGACTAGAGGCAAATAATACAACGTCATCAGAAAAATGGAGTTGGATCACGTAATTTAACATTAACACTTACTGCTTTTTCTTCTTTGCAGTTCAGAGATTTCGATACTTGCTCTAAGGCTGTAGAGAACGTTTTTGGTGTGAAAAAAAGAAAAAAGAAAAATAAATACACACACACACACACACATGAATTGATGTTTGACAATAACTAAATAATTCTGTCGAAGAATACTAGAAATAAGTGTTAGGAAATCTTTTCTGAAGGCAAACAATCCTGTCAGAGGAACATCCGAAACTGAGCATTATAGCAGGGGTTGAAAATACTGCTTCAGTTGTAAGGTTCTCTGTATGTTTCAGTTTAGAGTCTTACATGCCTTTCATAAGGTGTTGAAACTCTGTGCTGTAACCCCGAGCGCCACAGTGGACGAGTACGGTAAACGGTGTATCACGTGCGAGCGCAGAGCACTGAAGGGGTATTTTCAACATCCGCTTTTCTGAAGGTATTTGTCTGTAGTGTACCTGTTTATGCCTAACAGCACCCGAATCATGAGCACTGGTAAATCCTGCTTTTATGAACAGCGTTTTGGAACACATTACGTAAGCATGCTGTCGAATGGCAGGCTGGGAACAGGACCGTGTTCAGCTTACTGTTGAAACGTCCCCTTAGAACAATTTATACAAGACTGTGCTTAAACTGACACACAATATTTTTAGCGCAACGCAATCTGACTATTAAAGATCCCTGCAAAAGGATGGCCCTGAGTAACATTAAACTATACCTTTCTGAAATCACTTACCTCACAAAAATCTTCGTTACTCGAACTACTGCAATACAGCGAGCGCCACTACTGCCAGCTAAATAAAAGATTCAAACTACGGAATGCATTAACTACTGATAGGGATAGTTAGCAAATGAAAGATATTAATAGAGAACAAACAATGTATTTACCTTAATAGTCATACTTTACACTCCTGGAAATGGAAAAAAGAACACATTGACACCGGTGTGTCAGACCCACCATACTTGCTCCGGACACTGCGAGAGGGCTGTACAAGCAATGATCACACGCACAGCACAGCGGACACACCAGGAACCGCGGTGTTGGCCGTCGAATGGCGCTAGCTGCGCAGCATTTGTGCACCGCCGCCGTCAGTGTCAGCCAGTTTGCCGTGGCATACGGAGCTCCATCGCAGTCTTTAACACTGGTAGCATGCCGCGACAGCGTGGACGTGAACCGTATGTGCAGTTGACGGACTTTGAGCGAGGGCGTATAGTGGGCATGCGGGAGGCCGGGTGGACGTACCGCCGAATTGCTCAACACGTGGGGCGTGAGGTCTCCACAGTACATCGATGTTGTCGCCAGTGGTCGGCGGAAGGTGCACGTGCCCGTCGACCTGGGACCGGACCGCAGCGACGCACGGATGCACGCCAAGACCGTAGGATCCTACGCAGTGCCGTAGGGGACCGCACCGCCACTTCCCAGCAAATTAGGGACACTGTTGCTCCTGGGGTATCGGCGAGGACCATTCGCAACCGTCTCCATGAAGCTGGGCTACGGTCCCGCACACCGTTAGGCCGTCTTCCGCTCACGCCCCAACATCGTGCAGCCCGCCTCCAGTGGTGTCGCGACAGGCGTGAATGGAGGGACGAATGGAGACGTGTCGTCTTCAGCGATGAGAGTCGCTTCTGCCTTGGTGCCAATGATGGTCGTATGCGTGTTTGGCGCCGTGCAGGTGAGCGCCACAATCAGGACTGCATACGACCGAGGCACACAGGGCCAACACCCGGCATCATGGTGTGGGGAGCGATCTCCTACACTGGCCGTACACCACTGGTGATCGTCGAGGGGACACTGAATAGTGCACGGTACATCCAAACCGTCATCGAACCCATCGTTCTACCATTCCTAGACCGGCAAGGGAACTTGCTGTTCCAACAGGACAATGCACGTCCGCATGTATCCCGTGCCACCCAGCGTGCTCTAGAAGGTGTAAGTCAACTACCCTGGCCAGCAAGATCTCCGGATCTGTCCCCCATTGAGCATGTTTGGGACTGGAAGAAGTGTCGTCTCACGCGGTCTGCACGTCCAGCACGAACGCTGGTCCAACTGAGGCGCCAGGTGGAAATGGCATGGCAAGCCGTTCCACAGGACTACATCCAGCATCTCTACGATCGTCTCCATGGGAGAATAGCAGCCTGCATTGCTGCGAAAGGTGGATATACACTGTACTAGTGCCGACATTGTGCATGCTCTGTTGCCTGTGTCTATGTGCCTGTGGTTCTGTCAGTGTGATCATGTGATGTATCTGACCCCAGGAATGTGTCAATAAAGTTTCCCCTTCCTGGGACAATGAATTTACGGTGTTCTTATTTCAATTTCCAGGAGTGTATATAGCAGTTCATGACAAATTACAAAACTCCGCCATCTCTCTCCCCACATCCACCACTGCTGGCGGCTCACCTCCAACTGCGCAACGCTACGCGCTGTTCACATCCAGCTGCCGCTGCCCAACACTACAATGGCAGACAACAATGCAAACTAACCACAGACTGCACACAGCACAGCCAGTGGTTTTCATACCGAGCGCTACGTAACGTTGCCGATAATAAAACATACACAGCCTACTTACATAAAGAAAACATAAACAGCCTACTTACACTGTTCCAGCAAGACGTCCAACTACCGGTGAGTATTTAAACGCATCTATCCTGTATGGAGTGCGCCGAAATTTGACTCCTGGTGGGATAGTCTTTTGAGTGGAAAAATTAAGATAATTAATTAAATGATAATGACGTTATACATAGTTGACTCATTGCGTGGAGTACCAACACTGTTGAAGTTAAGGGAAATAAAATGGAAGTACCAGCTGCAATATCATGTGGAACTGTGGAGTCTTAAGTAGCTGTAGTGGCAGAGTAAGTATATGCCACAACAAAGTGAACAAGCGTGTGGATTACAACATGACCGCTTCAAGGACAGTAGTATCTACCCTGTTGGGTGATAATGGATTTTGTTTGTAGGCTATGGAGCTGGGTGAAAATGCACAGAGGAGTACATGTACTGCTGATTTTTCTGTTGTGATGAGTTAAACTGCAGATGACGATGTTATTGTAGGTACTATAAGGAAAACACAGGAAATGTTGATGTCGATTGTTTATGTAGATGTTGTGGAAGAACCATAACCGATGCTTGTACTTCCACAGAAGCAGTGCAAGTAGAAGAGGGAAGAGATGAGTTCGTAAAGTTAATGATAAGGCGAAGAAGGCTGATTCTTTTGAGAAGAGTATGACTGAGGTTCAGAGTGTAACAGTAGTGAGAGCACTAGGTTGCAGACTTTCATAGCAAGCTGCAGACATGCTCTGTGAGCCACAGTCTGAACTGTGTGATGGGTGTAATGTGGGTGAAGGATATGAAGCAAGCCTGAGAGGAAGCTTTCTGTCCAAATACCATGCCAAAATTGACCTTTGATGATACATGGAGGAACCTGAAAGAACAAAATTCCAGCTAGGGGAATTTGACACCAGTTAAATACTCTCACAAGGCTCATCTGTTATAAGAGACAATCCAGCTAAACTGTGAATAAACTGCTAAGGATTAATTTGTATGATACAGTGCCACTGGGCACCAGGAAATTGCTCCAAATGGGCAGGGGTACCAGAAGCAGCATTTCGAGCGGAATTCAGTCTGTGATCAACGCTACAGTGAGAGAGATAAGTGAAACGATCTGTCAGTGTATTGTGAATGGTGGTACCATACGTGGTTCTTGTGGAAGGATATATTTGTGAGTGTGTCTTCTGGGAAGACACAAACGGGATTGTTGTCACAGGATCAAAGTTCCAAACTGTGGTTTCAAAACAATCACCAGTTAGACAAAATAGATAACGAGTGTAAGATTTTAATGGAGCCAGACCATATATCGTTAAAGAAGAGTGGCTAAGTATAATTTATTAAGAAGGAGTTCTGTGGTATCATACTTACTTTGCAAGTGAAGTGAGAAATCTGTTATACATACAAAGCAGTGTATGTATGTATGTCCAGGATCTCCTTCCAAACCCCTGGATTGATTTCAACTTAATTTGACACAAAACAGCAGGTCTAACAAATATCAGCACTGTTGGGCTTTATAATCTCCTATACGCAATAGAAACAGAGATATAAGCCAAAATGTTTTTTTTTCCTGCTCCTCGAGTATAGGCTGCTCTGTAAAATGGTAATGTTGTATGGAGAACTGTATCAACTGCCAACTAAACCTGATTTGCAGGGCAGCCTACATGTCAGGTACAAGAAACAGTTTTCCACACCATGGCATGTACGCTGCCCTTCATGCTAGGTGTGTTGTAGTAATATCAGCCCATTTCATTGACACCTTTACATGGTAACCGGTATGTCAGCAGCAAATACAAGATTTTCAAGCCTCTGATGTGTAGCCTGCCCTGCATGACAGGCATGTCATGGGATTAGTATCAGCCTGCTTTATTGGAATGTACTGCAGGGGCTATATGTGCCGAAGAGTATGGTGGGGGGACAGGTTACAATGGATATGTGAGGGGATGGACAGGGCAAGGTGGATGAGGGAACAGATAGGGGAGGAGTTGGACATGCATGAAGCTGGTGAAAGTGGGGGTGGTGACCAGGTGAAAAAGGAAGAAGGGATGGAGATTGAAACAGAGAAGAGGATGATATGGGCAGAGCAAGAGAAAAGGAAGATGTTGTGAGGGAGAGTAGTGGAGGAAATTAACAAAGAGAGAGGAAGCAGGAAATCAAAAGACAGATAGAGTGAGGAGAATGAGATAGGTTGGAGAATGATATGGACAGATAGAGGGACGAAGAGGTGTATACACATAGGGGAAGTGAGAGGCGATGTGTTCAACATAAGTGTCGAACGAATACGTCGGTGAAACCACACGGAAACGGAAAAGGGTATAAAAGATAACCATTATGTGCATGAATAATGCAATATGATTCCTAGCATTTAATATACTGTAAAACACTTGTACAAGGCCTGAGGCTCTTGAAAGACCCTTTGAGAGATGTGAGATGTGTCATGTGTCACATGAGAGAATGGCATGATGGCATAAGTAAGTGATGGTGGTGATAGCAGTTGTTAATTGTCCTATATGGCTTTATGAGGAATGGTCTGGCTGTAAAGTGTGTGGCGGAGGGTACTTTTTGTTTCACTAACTGAACCCTCCAACGCAGTTCCACTTGCGAATAGCACGTGGGAAGAATGATTGCCGGTAAGCGTCTGTATTGGCTCTAATTTCTCGAATTTTCCTCTCATCGTCATCACGCGAGACGTATATGGGGGAAGCAATATGATGTCCAACTCCTACCGGAAAGTGCTCTCTCGAAATTTCAGTAGTAAATGTCTGTGATGCACAACGCCTCTCTTGTAACGTCCGCCAATAGAGTTTGTTGAGTATCTCCATAATGCTCTCGTGGCGGCTAAACGGTCCCATGACGGAAAGCGCCGTTCTTCGTTGTATGTTCTCTATCTTTTCTGTCAGTCCTATCTAGTAGGGATCCAAGACAGATGAACATTACTCAAGAATCGGTCGAAGAAGCAACTTATACGCCACTTCCTTCGTGTATAAGTTACATTCTTTCTATGAATCTGAGTTTGGCAGCTGCTTTTCCCACTATTTGTTTTATGTAATCATTCCACTTACGACCGCTCTGGATAGTTACTTCTAGATATTTTACAGCAGGTACTGTTTACAATGGCTTGTCTTAAATAGTGTAGCTAAATAGTAGTGGATTTCTTTTCCTGTGTATGCGCAGTATGTTATATTTATTTACGTTCAGGGTCAACTACCAAAGCCTGTACCATTCATCAATTCTCTGGAGCTCACTCTGCAAATCGTTTCTGTCTTCTGGCGTTTCTACTTTGTTATAGACAACCACATCATCTGCGAACAGCCTTTGAAAGCATCCGACGCTTTCTACTACATCATTTACAGATACTGTAAACAGTACGAGCCTATCGAGCTTCCTTGGGGTACTCCGGATATTACCTTTTCATCTGTCGATTTCGTTCCATCAAGAGCGATGTGTTGAGTTCTGTTTGCAAAGAACTCTTGAATCCATTCACAAATGTGCTCCAATAGTCGATAAGCTCGGACGTTCTTCATTAAACGACAGTATGGGACGGTGTAAAATGCATTCCTGGATGAAGGAACACGGCATCAACCTGAGCGCCATACTCTACGCCACTGTGAACCTCATGGAGGAAAAGATGACCTGCGCTTCGCAGGAATCTGTTGATTTTTATAGAGGACATTTTCCTTCTCCATGAACGTCATAATTCTTGAGCAGAAAACATGTTCCATAATTCTAGAACACACTGACATCAACGATACAGGTCTGCAATTGTGCACATCTGTCCTACGACCCTTTTTGAAAACGGGAATGATGTGCGCTCTCTTCCAGTCGCTAGGCACCCTTCGTTGCTCCATCGATCTACGATAAATTACTGCTAGAAGGGGTGCAAGTTCTTTCCAATAATCTTTGTAGAATCTTGCAGATATCTCATCTGATCCTGACGCCTTTCCACTACTAAGCGATTGTTTTTGTTTTTCTATTCCGCGATCGGTTATCTCAATATCTGCCATCCGAAGTTCGTACGACAATTGGAAGGACGAAGCGTGTTACGATCTTCCACGGTGAAACAATTTCGGAAGACAGAATACACTATTTCTGCCTTCTCTCTATCTTCCGCTTCCGTGCCAGTATGGTCACTGAGTGAATGAATAGAAGATTTTTACCCACTTACTGTTTTTGACTTACGACAAAAACTTGTTAGGGCTTTTACCCAGATCTGTCGGCAAAGTTTTGAGTTCAAAGTCATTAAACGCTTCTCTCATTGTTCTCCTTACGCTCATTTTTTCTTCGTTCAGCTTTTTTTGTCAACTATGTTTTTACTTCTCTTGAATCTGTGATGAAATTCTCTTTGTTTACACAGCAGTTTTCTAAGACGGCTATTAAACCTAGACGAGTCTTTCCCATCACTTAAGATCTTACTCGGAACATACTTGTCTAGGGCATATTGCACGATTCCTTTGCATTTTTTCCATTTGTTTTTCACATCTTCGTTCTTATCGCCAATATTTGATGCTGAGTGTTTAGATAATCTGAAATTTGTATCCTGTCACTCTTGATAAGCAAATATGTCTTCCTATCTTTCTTAATATTCTTTGTTAAACCCGTTGACGTAGATGCTACTCGTATTACAGCCTTATGATCACTGATACCTTCCTCTGTGTTAGCCGATTCAATAAGTTCAGATATGTTTATTGCGAGGAGGTCAAAGACGTTACCCTCCCGAATTGGTTCTCTAACTACCTGCTCAAAGCAATTTTCGAATAAGACATTCAGAACAATTGAACACGAATGCCTGTCACTGGAATCAGTTTTCATAGCATGACACTCCCAATATTTACGTGGCAAGTCGAAGTCACCCGCTATTACAGCGGCATGATCAGGAAAATTATTAATGACATTCTACAAGTTCTGTCTTAAGCCCCCTACCATTAGAGCTCCTTATAAATGTCGTCCATTGTTGTTCACAAATACGGAGGTTTGTCACACGCTGGTCTAGGTTAGAGACCTTGGGGCTGGGCTTTCCAGGAGAGGAACATTTTGCAGCAGCACCGATATTTTTGGGCATTACTGAGGAAACTAGCAGTTCAGCTGCAGCATCTGATGGCAGCCTATGGCGCTCAAGTGTTGACATGCCATTTGCAGCAGTAGTGCTGTTTATATACCACAAGGTAGCCCAGGCCAGTCACCAAAATCCTGCCAGTAGTTCGGTGAGGCGCTTGCAGGTTGAGCCAAGCAGTTTTTATACTGGCAGGTGACAGCTTTGAAGTCCCGCATGTTGCTGGAAGCAGCACATCAGCAGAAAGGTCGTTAAGTTTAGAAGAGGCATCAGCAGTTTGGCAGTGCCTACTGCGACGAGAGGGCTACGCCAGGTGACTGAGCGTTATGGAACAGCAGACAGCTGCCAGGAGTCCGGGTCCACACTGCCACACCATCTTCTAGTACCAAGTTCTCCTTCTTGGACGTGGTGCTTCTCCACTGGCAGGCTCATTCCAGCACTGGGCAGGCTCCTATTCTGGAGGGCAGAAGAAGGAGACTGGGTGGTATAGCTGCTCACCCTGCCTTGCTGTTGCGGCGGTGTAGGTGCCATGCGCCGCCACTTGTAGGGTCGATTTCCACTACTGGAGGCTGGCATCACCTGCAAGCATCCCAGCAGACTTCCATACCCCTTTCACAGTCCACCCGCGGCCATGGTGTGCTAACTGGGCCGCACGCCGCTGAGTAAGCTTCTGGAGCCAGCATTCCTGGATGCCAACGTCACGGCAGGCTTAGTACCTCCCGGAGGCATTAGTTGCCATCAGCTTGCATCCTCGCCACGACGTAGTACCACAACCCATCGCTACACGGAAGTGAGCCTACACCCCAGGTCCACTTCAAGAGGATACTGCATGCTGATGAAAACTGTATGCTCAAGATAATAGAAAATGTGATCATCCATTTTCCTGGGCACAATGGGGAGATGTTAGTGTAGGTTTTTGGACAGACAAATGAGTACATGTAAAAATCTAAGCGAGTGGCAAGGGTTTCGTAAAACACCTGACGGTAAACAAATACACTACTGGCCATTAGAATTGCTGCACCACGAAGATGACGTGCTACAGACGCGAAATTTAACCGACAGGAAGAAGATGCTGTGATACGCAAATAATTAGATTTCCAAATGGTTGAAATGGAGCTGAGCACTATGGGACTTAACTTCTGAGGTCATCAGTCCCCTAGAACTTAGAACTACTTAAACCTAACTAACCTAAGGACATCACACACATCCATGCCTGAGACATGATTCGAACCTGCGACTGTAGTGGTCACGCAGTTTCAGACTGTAGCGCATAGAACCGGTCGGCTGCCGCGGCTGGCGATTAGCTTTTCAGAGCATTCACACAAGGTTGGCGACACCTACAATGTGCTGACATGAGGAAAGTTTCCAACCGATTTCTCATACACAAACAGCAGTTGACCAGCGTTACCTGGTGAAACGTTGTTGTGATGCCTCGTGTAAGGAGGAGAGAGAATCACGTTTCCGTATCGCGACATTGCTGCTCGCGTTGCTCGAGATCCAATAACTGTTAGCAGAATATGGAATCGGTGGGTTAAGGAGGGTAATACGGAATGTCGTGCTGGATCCCAATGGCCTCGTATCACTAGCAGTCAAGATGACAGGCATCTTATCCGCATGGGTGTAACGGATCGTGCAGCCAGGTCTCGATCCCTGAGTCAACACATGGGGACGTTTGCAAGTCAACAACCATGTGCACGAACAGTTCGACGACGTTTGTAGCAGCATGGATATCAGTCGGACACCATGGCTGCAGTTACCCTTGACGCTGCATCACAGACAATAGCGCCTGTGATGGCGTACTCAACGACGAACCTGTGTGCACAAATGGCAAAACGTCATTTTTTCGCATGAATCCAGGTTCTTTGTACAGCTTCATGATGGTCGCATCCGTGTTTGGTGACATCGCGGTGAACACACATTGGAAGCGTGTATTCGTCATTTCCATACCAGCGTATCACCCGGCGTGATGGTATGGGGTGTCATTACACGTCTCGGTCACCTCTTGTTCGCCTTGATAGAACTCTGAACAATGGACGTTACATTTCAGACGTATTACGACCCGTGGCTCTACCTTTCATTCGATCCCTGCGAAACCATACATTTCAGCAGGATAATGCACGACCGCGTGTTCCAGGTCCTGTACGGGCCTTTCTGGATACAGAAAATGTTCGACTGCTGCCCTGGCCAGCACATTCTCCAGATCTCTCACCAACTGAAAACGTCTGGTCAATGGTGGCCGAGCAACTGGCTTGTCACAATACGCCAGTCACTACTCTTGATAACCTGTGATATCGTGTTGAAGCTGCATGGGCAGCTGTACCTGTACACGCCATCCAAGCTCCGTTTGACTCAATGCCCAGGCGTATCAAGGCCGTTATTACGGGCAGAGGTGGTTGTTCTGCGTACTGATTTCTCAGGATCTATGCACCCAAATTGCGTGAAAATGTAATCACATGTCAGTTCTAGTATAATATATTTGTCCAATGACTACCCGCTTATCATCTGCATTTCTTCTTGGTGTAGCAAATTTAATGGCCAGTAGTGTAACTGTTGTGCGTACAGTGAATGCAGTGAGCTCTGAGAGTGGTGACAAGATGTGAATAAACAGAGAAACTTTAACAAGTGAATTAATTTCTCAATGAAATGATAACCTCTCTGAAACAAAAAAGAAAGCATATATACACACATACACTCGTACAGGAACAGAGAAATCCAAAGAGAGAATATAAACGAACAGACCTTAGGTTTTCATCGCTTATTTCGTTTGGCTGATAACACTTACTGAAACAAGTACGAAAAGAGGCACCAGATGAACGCACAGTTACGACGTTAATCACTCACAGTTCTCGTAAGAATAATCTGCAGATAGTGCTAGACTTGTACTGGTGTTCCACAGAAGTTAGCTGACGATATTTGAAAACTACGAAAGAAAAATGTCAAGACGTAAGTAAGTGTCGATGTTTCTTATGTTTCAAAGCTGAAATGACCTGTGGGGTTACCCCTATGAGGGACAGTGTGTCCTCTAACCTATGACTAGTTGAGAGGAAACGTAGATTTCGTTGTAAATACCAGTAATCAGCAATTTATTAATGTAAAAGTTATGGCATGAACTCTTTTCTAACGTATTTTATTAGTAATAGGTGGAAAAGCGGAACAGCGTTACCCAGATTAAATCCACAGACGTATCACAACGTAAAAGGCAAAAGAAAAGTGCTGAAAAGTATTGTCTCCGAATTTTTAATGTGAAAAGTCTTAAAGCTTTTTAAGTAAAACAAACTTAATTACCATTCTACACCTTTATTCTTTATCTCTGCATATCTGCAGCACTCTGGCGCTAGAGCGCTGCGATTGTAGCGTGTAACATGTTTGTTGTTGTTGTACTCTGCAGTCCTGAGACTGGTTTGAAGCAGCTCTCCATTCTACTCTATCCTGTGCAAGCTTCTTCATTTCCCAGTACCTACTGCAACCTACATCCTTCTGAATCTGTTTAGTGTATTCATCTCTTGGTCTCCCTCTACCATTTTTACCATCCACGCTGCCCTTCAATACTAAATTGGTGATCCCTTGATGCCTCAGAACATATCCTACTAACCGATCCCTTCTTCTAGTCAAGTTGTGCCACAAATTCTCTCCAATTCTATTCAATACCTCCTCATTAGTTATGTGATCTACCCATCTAATCTTCAGCATTCTTCTGTAGCACCACATATCGAAAGCTTCTATTCTCTTCTTGTCGAAACTAGTTATCGTCCATGTTTCACTTCCATACAAGGCTACACTCAATGCAAATACACTCCTGGAAATGGAAAAAAGAACACATTGACACCGGTGTGTCAGACCCACCATACTTGCTCCGGACACTGCGAGAGGGCTGTACAAGCAATGATCACACGCACGGCACAGCGGACACACCAGGAACCGCGGTGTTGGCCGTCGAATGGCGCTAGCTGCGCAGCATTTGTGCACCGCCGCCGTCAGTGTCAGCCAGTTTGCCGTGGCATACGGAGCTCCATCGCAGTCTTTAACACTGGTAGCATGCCGCGACAGCGTAGACGTGAAC
Source organism: Schistocerca cancellata (assembly GCF_023864275.1). Lineage (NCBI taxonomy): Eukaryota > Metazoa > Arthropoda > Insecta > Orthoptera > Acrididae > Schistocerca > Schistocerca cancellata. Next base: position 351,808,287 of record NC_064628.1, read on the forward strand.
CGTATGTGCAGTTGACGGACTTTGAGCGAGGGCGTATAGTGGGCATGCGGGAGGCCGGGTGGACGTACCGCCGAATTGCTCAACATGTGGGGCGTGAGGTCTCCACAGTACATCGATGTTGTCGCCAGTGGTCGGCGGAAGGTGCACGTGCCCGTCGATCTGGGACCGGACCGCAGCGACGCACGGATGCACGCCAAGACCGTAGGATCCTACGCAGTGCCGTAGGGGACCGCACCGCCACTTCCCAGCAAATTAGGGACACTGTTGCTCCTGGGGTATCGGCGAGGACCATTCGCAACCGTCTCCATGAAGCTGGGCTACGGTCCCGCACACCGTTAGGTCGTCTTCCGCTCACGCCCCAACATCGTGCAGCCCGCCTCCAGTGGTGTCGCGACAGGCGTGAATGGAGGGACGAATGGAGACGTGTCGTCTTCAGCGATGAGAGTCGCTTCTGCCTTGGTGCCAATGATGGTCGTATGCGTGTTTGGCGCCGTGCAGGTGAGCGCCACAATCAGGACTGCATGCGACCGAGGCACACAGGGCCAACACCCGGCATCATGGTGTGGGGAGCGATCTCCTACACTGGCCGTACACCACTGGTGATCGTCGAGGGGACACTGAATAGTGCACGGTACATCCAAACCGTCATCGAACCCATCGTTCTACCATTCCTAGACCGGCAAGGTAACTTGCTGTTCCAACAGGACAATGCACGTCCGCATGTATCCCGTGCCACCCAACGTGCTCTAGAAGGTGTAAGTCAACTACCCTGGCCAGCAAGATCTCCGGATCTGTCCCCCATTGAGCATGTTTGGGACTGGATGAAGCGTCGTCTCACGCGGTCTGCACGTCCAGCACGAACGCTGGTCCAACTGAGGTGCCAGGTGGAAATGGCATGGCAAGCCGTTCCACAGGACTACATCCAGCATCTCTACGATCGTCTCCATGGGAGAATAGCAGCCTGCATTGCTGCGAAAGGTGGATATACACTGTACTAGTGCCGACATTGTGCATGCTCTGTTGCCTGTGTCTATGTGCCTGTGGTTCTGTCAGTGTGATCATGTGATGTATCTGACCCCAGGAATGTGTCAATAAAGATTCCCCTTCCTGGGACAATGAATTCACGGTGTTCTTATTTCAATTTCCAGGAGTGTACCTTCAGAAACGACTTCCTGACACTTAAATCTAAACTCGATGTTAACAAATTTTTCTTCTTCAGAAACGCTTTCCTTGCCATTGCCAATCTACATTTTATATGCTCTCTACTTCGACCATCATCAGTTATTTTGCTCCCAAAATAGCAAAACTCCTTTACTACTTTAAGTGTCTCATTTCCTAATCTAATTCCCTCAGCATCACCCAACTTAATTCGACTACATTCCATTATCCTCGTTTTGCTTTTGTTGATGTTCATCTTATATCCTCTTTTCAAGACAATATCCATTCCGTTCAACTGCTCTTCGAAGTCCTTTGCTGTCTCTGACAGAATTACAATGTCATCGGCGAACATCAAAGTTTTTGATGACTAACTGAAAACCTCAGTTGCCGACAGGTGTTGTTGATATACCTTGATGTGGACAGCTGAAAATGTGTGCCCCGACCGGAACTCGAACCCGGGATCTCCTACTTACATGGCAGACGCTCTATCCATCTGAGCCACCGAGGACACATATGAATAGCGCGACTGCAGGGACTTATCCCTTGCACGCTTCACGTGAGACTCACATTCCCAAGTCCCTGCAGTCGCGCTATTCATCTGTGTCCTCGGTGGCTCAGATGGATAGAGCGTCTGCCATGTAAGCAGGAGATCCCAGGTTCGAGTCCCGGTCGGGGCACCCATTTTCAGCTGTCCACATCGAGATATATCAACAACACCTGTCGGCAGCTGAGGTTTTCAGTTAGTCATCATTTATTCCAGGGAAAAGCTGCACGGTCATGAACAGTAACTGTTCTTTCGAGAACAAGTTACTGTCTTCGTATATATCAAAGTTTTTATTTCTTCTCCATGGATTTTCATACCTACTCCGAATTTTTCTTTTGTTTCCTTTACTGCTTGCTCAACATACAGATTGAATAACACCGGGAGAGGCTACAACACTGTCTCACTCCCTTCCCAACCACTGCTTCCTTTTCGTGCCCCTCGACTCTTATAACTGCCATCTGGTTTCTGTATCAATTGTAAATAGCCTTTCGCTCCCTGTATTTTACCCCCACCACCTTCAGAATTTGAAAGAGAGTATTCCAGTCAACATTGTCAAAAGCTTTCTTTAAGTCTACAAATGCTAGAAACGTAGGTTTGCCTTTCCTTAGTCTAGCTTCTAAGATAAGTCGAAGGGTCAGTATTGCCTCATGTGTTCCAATATTTCTATGGAATCCAAACTGATCTTCCCCGAGGTCGGCTTCTACCAGTTTTTTCCATTCGTCTGTAAAGAATTCACGTTAGTATTTTGCATCCGTGACTTATTAAACTGATAGTTCTGTAATTTTCACATCTGTCAGTACCTGCTTTCTTTGGAATTGGAATTATTATATTCGTCTTGAAATCTGAGGGTATTTCGCCTGTCTCATACATTTTGCTCACCAGATGGTAGAGTTTTGTGAGGAATGGCTCTCCCAAGGCCGTCAGTAGTTCTAATGGAATATTGTCTAGTTCTGGGGCCTTGTTTCGACTCAGGTCTTTCAGTGCTCTGTCAAACTGCTCACGCAGTATCGTATCTCCCATTTCATCTTCATCTACATCCTCTTCCGTTTCCATAATGTTGTCCTCAAGTACATCGCCCTTGTATAAACCATTTATATACTCTGTATACTCCTTCCACCTTTCTGCTTTCCCTTCTTTGCTTAGAACTGGGTTTCCATCTGAGCTCTTGATATTCATACAAGTGGTTCTCTTTTCTCCAAAGGTCTCTCTAATTTTCCTGTAGGCAGTATCTATCTTACCCCTAGTGAGATAAGCCTCTACATCCTCACATTTGTTCTCTAACCATCCCTGCTTAGCCAATTTGCACTTCCTGTCGATTTCATTTTTGAGACGTTTGTATTCCTTTTTGCCTGCATCATTTACTGCATTTTTATATTTTCTCCTTTCATCAGTTAAATTCAATATTTCTTCTATTGTGTAACAATGCGGTGTATAATGTAACGATGTCGATGCACGAGGAAAAGAATGCTGAAATCGAGTTTCGAATTCGAAAAGTTCATCCACACATGAAACACCCCCTCCGTCAGCATGACAACGCCGTATCAGACACGAGCACTGCGACATCTACAACAATCTGACACCTCGGGTTGACTGTTATCCGTCATCCTCCGGACAGTCCCGACTTGGCCCCATCAGATTTTCCTCTGTTTGCAAAACTTAAAGGACACTTTCAATGATCTCACTTTGATAAGATGAATGGATGCAAGCAGAGGTGAGGTTAATGATCCGTCAACAAAATCAATAATTCCACAGTGTACAGTGACTGTATCATTAAACACGTCTCTCGATGGGAGAGTCCGCCTCCGTAGTGTAGCAGTACTGTTACCGCCTACCACGCAAGGGGCCCGGGTTCGATTCCCGGCAGGGGACTGGGTGTTGTGTGTCCTTCATCATCATTGACTCGCAAGTCGCCGATGTGGCGTCACCACGAATGGGGCCTCCCACCCAACGATGCCTTACGATAATTTCAAAAAAAAATTTCGCTGGTAGAAATGTATTCGTCTCCAGGATGACTACGTTGAGAAATAAATGTGTAGACATGAAGAATAGAGATGCAGAATGTTAATAAAATTTGTTTTATTTGACAAGTAATAAACAGTATTTCCCTAACAAATTCGAAGTGATTACATTTCAGCATGGCCTCGTATATATAGTTTGTAGCAAGGTAAATGCACTTCGGCTTACAAAAAAAAAAAGAGTAGCATTTGTTTTGGGATTATCTAAAGCTGTATATAATTGTACAAGTGTATATTCCTTAAATTTTAATTATGTTTCAATGTTGTATGAAGCTGACATGCCTAATATCGCTGTAAAACTATCTAAGTAAAAGTTTCGCTATATTGGAAATGTCTGTTTTTCTAATCCCCTGTAAAAACATATAATCCAGTTGAAATCTGGGCTCCAAGGGAGACGAACATTCAGCTACGGCGAGGTTTGTGTCAATGCCAGCGAGCGAGTGACGGAGGGGGGACAAAGACCCCCGCACTCTGTCACTAATTGCGCTGGGATTTCCGAGCCAGCCCCGGTCTTCAGCTTCAACTAAATTACCTGGCAGTATGAGTTCTTATTTGTATTAATAACCGTGCACCTGGGGAAGTTTCAAGTGGAGTCATAACTCATTAATTTTAAATAACGACGCAATTTATTCTGATTAGACGAAGCCAGCGCAGAAGCTGCTTGGGGTTACAAAAGTGAAATTCCTAAAGCCTTCTCGTTCCGCTCTTGTTAGACTTCCTTGCTGAATATCTGCGAGCAACATTGTGGACTGAAGGGAAAGCTCTTCTCCTCTGAGAAAACCCATAAATGAATGTCAACGTTAGCTGCATTTGCCGGAAAAGTTTGTGTTTCTTTGTCTTGAAAATGTCTGCAAATCCGTGCCCGACATCGGATAACGCTACAGGAATTCCAAGCTGTATAGTAATACTGCTGTTCTAGAAAGTTGCAATTTATAAGCAGCAGATAGCAGATACATACATATTACGGTATAAATCAGAACCGTAAACGGTGAGAAAATACACAATTGTTTCTTGTTCTGATCAAGAATCATTTGGTGCTGCCAGTCACTCATCTTATTTAATGTTCCGTACGGAGAACTCATTCCAGGAAATACTTTTCATTCTCAAATGTATATTTTTTTATTTACCTTATGACATCTCAGACGTGAGGTTTATTTCGATTAAGTTACTGTTTCGAGCCACATCGACACACACTACAAAACCTTCGGTGTGTACCATGTCTGGAAAGTATATTCGAAGCACTGAATCTGATTTTTCAAGATTTCAGAAACATCACGGACTTGACGGAACGTCTAAGTATGTATTGTAGTTCCGTGTTTTCCAAAAAAACATTGTACATCTCCATCTATATCCTTACTCCGCAAGACATACCGTGCGTGGTGGAGGGTATCCTGTACCACTACTAGCTATTATCTTCCCTGTTCTACTAGCAAATAGAGAGAGGGAAAAATGACTATCTACATGCCTCCCTATGAGACCTAATTTCTCCTATCTTATCTCCGCGGTCCTTACGCGAAATGTATCTTGGTGGTAGTAAGGTCGTTCTGCAGTCAGCTTCAAATGCCGGTTTTCTAAATTTTCTGTCTACTTTTCCTCAAAAAGAACGTTGCCTTCCCTCCGGAGATTTCCTGTGTGAGTTCCCAAAGCATCTCCTTAACACTTGTGAGTTGTTCAAACCCACCGTCGACAAATCTAGCAGCCCGCCTCTGAAACGTCTTCCTTTAATTCAATATGGTGAGGAGCCCAACACCTCAAGCAGGGCTCAACAATACGTAGCACTAGCGTCCTATATGCGATCTCCTTTACACATGAACCACACTTACCCAAAGTCTCGCAATAAACCAAAGTCGATCATTCGCCCCTCATACCACGACCTCGACATACTTGTTCCATTTCATGCTGCTTTGTAACGTTACGCCCAGATAATTAAAGGACATGTCTATGTCAAGCAGGACAATAGTGATGCTGTATCCCCGCATCACGAGTTTGGTTTTCCTACTCATCCGCATCACCTTACATTTTTCTACATTTAGAGCTAGCTGCCTTTACCACACCAACTAGAAATTTTGTCTACGTCATCTTGTATCCTCCTATAGTCACTCAACAACGGACGACACATTCCCGTACACCGTAGCATCATCCGCAAACAACTGCAGACTGCTGTCCACTCTGTCTGCCATATCATTGATAGAACATGATAGCGATCGTGTCACACTTCCCCCGTGTCTCTAATGAACACTCGGCTTCGAGGACAACGCACTGGGTTCTATTATTTGAGAAGGCTTAGAGCCACTCACATATGTAGGAACAAATTCCATATTCTCGTATCTTCGTTAACAACCTGCAGTGTCAAATGCTTTTCGAAAATGTAGAAATACGGAATCTTCCTGTTGCCCTTCAACCATAGTTCACAGTATATTATGTGAGAAAAGGGCAAGCAGAGTTTCACACAAGCGATTATTTTTAAAACCTTTCCGATTCGTGCACAGGAGGTATTCGATGTCAAGGAAATTTATTACATCCGAACTCAGGACATTCTCATGAATTCTGTAAAAAAAACAATGCTAAGGATAAATGTTTGCGATTTAGCGAGTCCGATGTTTTATACCAGGGGCAACAGTCTGGATGATTGACTGATCTGGCCTTGTAATACTAACCAAAACGTCCTTGCTGTGCTGGTACTGCGAACGGCTCAAAGCAAGGGGAAACTACAGCCGTAATTTTTCCCGAGGGCATGCAGCTTTACTGTATGGTTAAATGATGATGGCATTCTCTTGGGTAAAATATTCCGGAGGTAAAATAGTCCCCCATTCGGATCTCCGGGCGGGGACTACTCAAGAGGACGTCGTTATCAGGAGAAAGAAAACTAGCGTTATACGCATCGGAGCGTGGAATGTCAGATCCCTTAATCGGGCAGGTAGGTTAGAAAATTTAAAAAGGGAAATGTATAGGTTAAAATTAGATATAGTGGGAATTAGTGAAGTTCGGTGGAAGGAGGAACAAGGCTTTGGTCAGGTGAATACAGGGTTATAAATTCAAAATCAAATAGGGGTAATACAGGAGTAGATTTGATAATGAATAAAAAAATGGGAGTGCGGGTGAGCTACTACAAAGAGCATAGTGAACGCATTATTGTGGCCAAAATAGACACGAATCCCATGCCTACCACAGTAGTACAAGTTTATATGCCAACTAGCTCTGCGGTTGATGATGAAATTGATGAAATGTATGATGAAATAAAAGAAATTAATCAGGTAGTGAAGGGAGATGAAAATTTAATAGTCATGGGTGACTGGAATTCGATAGTAGGAAAAGGGAGAGTAGGAAACATAGTAGGTGAATATGGATTGAGGGTAAGAAATGAAAGAGGAAGCCTCCTGGTAGAATTTTGCACAGAGCATAACTTAATCATAGCTAACATTAGGTTCAAGTATCATGAAAGAAGGTTGTATACATGGAAGAAACCTGGCGATACTAAAAGGTATCAGACAGATTATATAATGGTAAGACAGAGATTTAGGAACCAGGTTTTAAATTGTAAGACATTTCCAGGGGCAGATGTGGACTCTGACCACAATCTATTAGCTATGAACTGTAGATTGCAACTGCAAAAAGATGGGAATTTAAGGATATGAGACCTGGATAAACTGACTAAACCAGAGGTTGTACAGAGTTTCAGGGAGAGCATTAGGGAAAAATTGACAGGAATGGGGGAAAGAAATACAGTAGAAGAATAATGGATAGCTCTGAGCGATGAAGTAGTGAAGGTAGCAGAGTATCTAGTAGGTAAAAAGACGAGGGCTAGTAGATATCCTTGGGTAACAGAAAAAATATTGAATTTAATTGATGAAAGAAGAAAAATATAAAAATGCAGTAAATGAAGCAGGCAAAAAGAAATATAAACGTCTCAAAAATGAGATCGACAGGAAGTGCAAAACGGCTAAGCAGGGATGGCTAGAGGACAAATGTAAGGATTTAGAGGCTTATGTCACTAGGGGCAAGACAGATACTGCCTACAGGACAATTAAAAAGACCTTTGGAGAAAAGAGAACTACTTGTATGAATATCAAGAGCTCAGATGGAAACCCAGTTCTAAGCAAAGAAGCGAAAGCAGAAAGGTGGAAGGAGTATATAGAGGGTCTATACAAGGGCGATGTACTTGAGGACAACATTATGGAAATGGAAGAGGATGTACACGAAGATGAAATGAGAGATACGATACTGCGTGATGAGTTTGACAGAGCACTGAAAGACCTGAGTCGAAACGAGGACCCGGGAGTAGACAACATTCCATTAGACCTACTGACGGCCTTGGGAGAGCCAGTCCTCACAAAACTCTACCATCTGGTGAGCAAGATGTATGAGACAGGCGAAATACGCTCAGACTTTAAGAATAATATAACAATTCCAATCCCAAAGAAAGCAGGTGTTGACAGATGTGAAAATTACCGAACTATCAGTTTAATAAGCCACAGCTGCAAAATACCAACGTGAATTCTTTACAGACGAATGGAAAAACTGGTAGAAACCGACCTCGGGGAAGATCAGTTTGGTTCCGCAGAAATGTTGGAACACATGAGGCAAGACTGACCTTACGACTTATCTTAGAAAAAAGACAAAGGAAAGGCAAACCTACGTTTCTAGCATTTGTAGACTTAGAGAAAGCTTTTGACAACGTTGACTGAAATACTGTCTTTCAAATTATATGGTTCCAGGGGTGAAATACAGGGAGCGAAAGGCTATTTACAATTTGTACAGAAACCAGATGGCAGTTATAAGAGTCGAGGGGCACGAAAGGGAAGCAGTGGTTGGGATGGGAGTGACACATGATTGTAGCATCTCCCTGATGTTATTCAATCTGTATATTGAGCAAGCAGTAAAGGAAACAAAAGAAAAATTTGGTGTAGGTATTAAAATCCATGGAGAAGAAATAAAAACTTTGAGGTTCGCCGATGACATTGTACGTAATTCTGTCAGAGACAGCAAAGGACTTGGAAGAGCAATAGAACGGAATGGACAGTATCTTGAAAGGAGGATATAAGATGAACTTCAACAAAAGTAAAACGAGGATAATGGAATGTAGTCGAATTAAGTCGGGTGATGCTGAGGGAATTAGATTAGGAAATGAGACACCTAAAGTAGTAAAGGAGTTTTGCTATTTAGGGAGCAATTTAACTGGTGATGGTCGAAGTAGAGAGGATAGAAAATGTAGACTGGCAATGGGAAGGAAAGCGTTTCTGAAGAAGAGAAATTTGTTGACATCGAGTATAGATTTAAGTGTCAGGAAGCCGTTTCTGAAAGTATTCGTATGGAGTGTAGCCATGTATGGAAGTGAAACATGCGTGAACGATAACTAGTTTGGATAAGAAGAGAATAGAAGCTTTCGAAATGTGGTGCTACAGAAGAATGCTGAAGATTAGATGGGTAGAACACATAACTAATGAGGAGGTATTGAATAGAATTGGGGAGAAGAAGAGTTTGTGACACAACTTGACAAGAAGAAAGGACCGGTTGGTAGGACATGTTCTGAGGCATCAGGGGATCACAATTTTAGCATTGGAGAGCAGCATGGAGGGTAAAAATCGTAGAGGGAGACCAAGAGATGAATACACTAAGCAGATTCAGAAGGATGTAGGTTGCAGTATGTACTGGGAGATGAAGAAGCTTGCACAGGATAGAGTAGCATGGACAGCTGCATCAAACCAGTCTCAGGACTGAAGACCACAACAACAACATTATATACTGGAGTCACCTGCGCTTTTCCCAGTCGCTTGGGACTTCGGGCTGGGCGGAAGATTGGCGATAAATCCAAGTTATGTAACGGGACAATGCCGTAGAGTACTCAGTGTAAGACCGAATAGGGGTTCCATGCAGACCTGGTGACTTATTTGTTTTCAGCTCTTTCAGTTGTTTCTCTACTACAGGGATGCCTGATACTATGTCGTCCTCACGGTAGGTGAATGATGGTATGTTTGTACGATTCTCCTACATGAACTATTTCTTAACCGCAAAATTTAAAACTTCGGTTTTTCGTTTTCTGTGCTCTACTGCCGCACCAGGATGGTGTACTTATTGTTGTTTGGTGGGGCACAGCATTTTACGAAACGAAATGGTTCAAATGGCTCTGAGCACTATGCGACTTAACTTCTGAGGTCATCAGTCGCCTAGAACTTAGAACTAATTAAACCTAACCAACCTAAGGACATCACACACATCCATGCCCGAGGCAGGATTCGAACCTGCGACCGTAGCGGTCGCTCGGTTCCAGACTGTAGCGCCTAGAACCTCACGGCCACTCCGACAGGCTTTCTACGAAACCATCGCTTGTTTCAAGAAGTCAGTTTTTGGTGTTACGCTGAAATATCATGTGTGACACAGAATATGAAGGCTTACCTCCACAGTGACTGGGAGGTTTGTTGATCATTTGTAAAAAATTGACGAGACGAGCATTATTTCGAATGAACAACGGAGAGCTGTATTTCCACTTTCTTTTGGAAATTTTGCTGCGTCTGTTCATGAGCGGATAATGGAAAACATTCCCACTTATCTGAGAACTCAGGAGAGTTTCTTACCACCTTGGAACTACGTAAACTCGATACGAAAATAAGAGTTAAGGGGATACAACTGTAGAACCTGGGAGCAAAGGCATTGTGCAATGCAACGAGGTACTTAGTAAAATGATTGCAGCGGAATGCAGTTGAAGCCACAATTTAGGTAGGGTAAGCTAAAGTACGACTTCGTGTCCCGAGATGTCCATGAGTCCAACCGAGTGACCCTTCACATTCAAGCGTTTCAAATTTGCGGGAAAGGTCACCTTTTCTATCACGAGGATCAAGTTGACAGACTGCCACACGGGAGCTCAGTGTTTCAATAGCGGGCAGGTTTACGTGGCTTGTTCCCGTACAACAACGTTTACAGTGGGTAAAAGACATTTTTTAAACAACACTAAAAGCTGCTTATAATTAATTATTATTCTACAGTGTTCGGAAAAAGTGCATCAGAAATCAGACACAGGTTCTATAAAACAAATTAGACAGTTATAACTACAGTCGTAAAGTTATATAATAAAAGACAAAAAAAGTAAAAATATATGACGAATACGCTAATCACACCAAAGGTACTGTCGGCGCTACTTTCGTCAGGCATTAACTGGAACGACTTACACTGACACGAAAAATAATTATTTTTTAACGTTGCGATGGTTAGACGCGTGTTACACGCTAATCGGAAATAAAGTTATCATAAAAAGTATAATCACATGGATACATGCTAACTTGTAGGTAAAACCATCAGTTCATGCAATCTTCCGCTGAAGACCACTTGTACTGAATCCACGTGTGGCGATGCTCATCGATGCACTTTGACACAGCAACGGCGGCCAACGTGCAGTACGCTCGTAACGAAAGTAACGCTGGTTGTTGCTTGTCAATGGACATGATGCCATCTTACATGTGATAAGCGCCAGGTTTCATCGTCCCCTGTGACTGTGATAACAACCATCTAACTTTGTTCATCATTGTTCTGTCTTACTCTAGATGATGCGCTAGCCCCGATCACCGTTTGAATAATAAATAATTTGTACGCAGTATAAATTTGTTCAAAGAAAGGCTTTTATCGTGTTTGTCGAAGCTGCGGAGCGTTATCCATTTGAAACGTTCAACGTTTGTAGCTGCACGGTGCGAGACGCTAAATGCAGAACAAGTTACTTTTTGGCCCATACAGCAAACTGGTATGCGGCCAGTTACGTAACAAGAAAAGTGCTTTAGAACTGCTCAAAATGCTTTTTCAGCAGGCTCGATAGAAAAAATTATAGACGCCAGCGGCATATGTTTCAAAAAGAAAAACAAAAATCATTGTCGTAGGTGTTCGGCATTCATTCTACAGGGTATGCTCCATTGTGTATTTTTTTTTAAGTTGGTATTGCCGCGGTGGTAACACCGGCTCCCGTCAGTTCACCGAAGTTGAGCGCTGTCGAGCTGGGCTAGCACTTGGACTCGTGACCATCCGCTCTGCCGAGCGTTGTTGGCAAGGTCCAAATGGCTCTGAGCACTATGGGACTCAACATCTTAGGTCATAAGTCCCCTAGAACTTAGAACTACTTAAACCTAACTAAGCTAAGGACATCACACACACCCATGCCCGAGGAAGGATTCGAACCTGCGACCGTAGCAGACCCGCGGTTCCGGACTGCAGCGCCAGAACCGCTAGACCACCGCGGCCGGCTGTTGTTGGCAAGCGGGGTGCGCTCAGCCCTTGTGAGGCAAACTGAGGAGCTACTTGATTAAGAACTGGCTGCTGCGGTCTCGTAAACTGACGACTGACATACGGCCAGGAGAGCAGAGTGCTCCATATCCGCATCCAGTGCCGCCTGTGGGTGAGGATGACACGGCGGCCGGTCGGTGCCCTTGGGTCTTCCCAGATATGTTTAGACGGAGTTGAGTTTTCTTTTTCTTTTTTTTTTTTAAGAAACAATTGAATGAATATTTTTACCAGTCTCCGTAATCTCTGGGCGAGGTCATAGCTTCAGAAGTCGTTCGAATCCCGCCTCAACATGTACATTGGTTAATAGTGTATCTATCGTTTCTAGGCACAAAAAGAGCAACAACAAATTGTGCGCATCAATGTGCACAAAAATGGGAGCATGTATGTATGGACATAGGCGTGCTTTTTTTTCTCTCAGCGTAGTTTCGAAATGCCTGCACTAATTGCAGCCCAACATGGTACCCATGTGACCGGCTATCTTAAAATTAATACGCTGAGGTTATGACAACAGTAGCTCCTGACGTCCATGTAACCAGAGTTAATCCGTACACTCTTTATTATCTAGAAAAACAAAATACTCTGAGTGGGACAAACCCGTATAACCCCTCAGTGTGGGTTTGAGGGCAGAAATGTCGCTGACCTCAAAAATAACCACGAATCTGGAGCGCTGCACCTATTTCAACCAAAGCATTGGCATATTAATGAGAAATAATACGGTGAGATGAGACACCCCTATCTCCCGATGTGTGGAAGTGGCTTGGGGTGACTTATTTTAGAATCTCTGGAATACTGTTAATTCTATCAGATATATGTCTGGCGTACTATCTGAAAACAAATACTGTGAAGAGTGCTTTCACACCTACAGGAGTGCAGTTGCAGGTAAAAGCAAGTATAAATCTGGAATGCTTGGACCATTTCAATCAAACCTGACACACATAGAAATACTAACTGGTAAAAATACTGTAAGGAGAAATCACCGCAGAGGTGGAAGTAAGATTTATGGGAAGCATGAAGAAATTTTAAGTAACTTGGTACACGAGAGACTTATTACCTGAAAAAGAATCTGCTGTGGAGATTTGACGCTCACAATCGTGTAGTTGAAATTAAAAAATTATCAAGTCCTGGAACACGAGAAAGAATTTTAACCAAACTTAAGATTTATTACATGTTAAAAATTCTCCCCTAGTCAACATTTGTCACTGGTCTACATTTTACACTGGTTTCCCTACAAAATTCAGCATGTGAACCAAATGAAGCCCTAATATAGGCTACAATACCATGACTTTTCCCTTCGTTTTTTGGCATGCATGTAAATAGATGACACGTGGCTGGGAAATATTCACACATTTTACTCTGCAAGGTGCCGTGAATGCACAGAACTGTCGCATATGGGGTTCTACTGCGCTACATGTTGTGCAGGAACATGCCCTGCGCTCAGCGTTACTATGTGGTGTGGTTACAAAAGCTTCTTCATTCTGTGTCTGTTTTTTTTTTTTTTTCGAAGAGATGACACCTCGCGGGCCTGTTGGGTGTACAGCGACTTCTACATGTTACAAGGACCTCCTTGGGCAACACGTGATTCCAGCAGCTTTGCAAGAACTCAGCTGCGTCCATACCATTATTTTCATGCAAGATTGGAGGACACCTCATGTCGCTTGTCAGGTGAAAGATCTTCTTCGAGAAACCTTCGGTAACGACCGCATCATGTCCAGCCAATTTCGAGATGTGTGGTCTTCCAGATCCGCCGACCTAAATTCATGTGACATCTGACTGATATCTGAAAAATGGTGTCTATCTGGGATGTAGCCGAACTCTTCCTGATCTGACGGATAGCGTATGACGACATATGGCTCCGATTATACCGGATATACTGTAAGCAACTGTCGATCATGCCATGTTATGGATACAGCATGTTGCCGGGTCGGAATACCATAATGGGGCCACATCCTAATAAACGAGCCATAACCACAGTTACCGTGTGTTTTATAGACCCTCCCCTTTTCCTGCACTTGCACCACATTTGAAAATCGTCACATGTTTACCTGTTGGCGGAAGTGGAACTTATCATTTTTCTCAGCCCACTCCGCGAACGCACCAATTAACGAACATACCTACGATGTTTCAATGTCCTGCGAAGTATACAGCCCGAACAGCAGCACTCAGAACTCCGTCTATTTAAAGCACCCAATATGCCGGGTGATCAAAAAGACAGTTTAAATTTGAAAACTGAATAAATCAGGAATAATGTAGATAGAGAGGTACAAATTGACACACTTGGTTGGAATGACATGGGGTTTTATTAAAACCAAAAAAATACAAACGTTCAAAAAATGTCCGACAGATGGAGCTTCATCTGATCAGAATAGCAATAATTAGAATATCAAAGTAAGACAAAGCAAAGATGATTTTCTTTACAGGAAATTCTCAATATGTCCACCATCATTCCTCAACAATAGCTGTAGTCGAGGAATAATGTTGTGAACAGCACTGTAAAGCATGTCCGGAGTTATGGTGAGGCATTGGCGTCGGATGTTGTCTTTCAGCATCCCTAGAGATGTCGGTCGATCACGATACACTTGCGACTTCAGGTAACCCCAAAGCCAATAACCGCACGGACTGAGGTCAGGGGACCTAGGAGGCCAAGCATGACGAAAGTGGCGGCTGAGCACACGATCATCACCAAACGACGCGCGCAAGAGATCTTTCACGCGTCTAGCAATATGGGGTGCTTTTTTTGTTCTAATAAAACCCCATGTCATTACAAGCATGTGTGTCAGTTTTTACCTCTCTATCTAAATTATTCCGTGGTTTGTTAAGTTTTCAAATTTATACTGACTTTTTGATCACCTGGTACACTGAAGAGCCAAAGAACTGTTACATCTGCCTAATATCGTGTAGCGGCCCGCGAGCACACAGAAGTGCCGCAATACGACTAGGCACGGACTCGACTAATGTCTGAAGTAGTGTTGGAGGGAACTGACACCATGAATCCTGCAGGGCTGTCCACAAATCCATAACAGTACGAGTGGGTGGAGATCTCTTCTGAACAGCGCCTTGCAAGGCATCCCAGATATGCTCAAAAATATTCATCTCTGGAGTATTTGGCGGCCAGCTGAAGTGTTTTAACTCAGAAGAATGTTCCTGGAGCCAGTCTGTAGCAATTATGGACGTGTGGGGTGTTTCATTGTCCTGCTTAAATTGCCCAGGTCCGTCGGAATGCACAATGAACATGAATAGATGCATGCTTACGTACATTTCACCTGTCAGAGTCGTATCTAGATGTATCACGGGTCCCAAATCACTCCACTACAACTGAACACACCCCACACCATTACATAGTCTCCACAAGCTTGAACAGTCTCCTGGAAACATGCAGGATCCATGGATTCATAAGGTGGTCTCCGTACTCGTAAACGTCCCTCCACTCGATAGAATTCGACACGAGGCTCGTCCGACAAGGCAACATGCTTCCAGCTATGAAACGTCCCCTTAGAAAAATTTGTGAATTACTGTGCTGGTAACCCTCTTATATTACTTGCTTTTCAAACAGCTGAGCAAAACTGAACGTACTCAAACATTCACTAAAGTGACACACAATACTTTTAGCTCAACGAAATCTGACTTTCAGTAATCGCTACAAAGAATGGCCCTGACTAACATTAACCTATATCTTTCACAAATCACTTACCTCACAAAAATCTTCGTTACTCGAATTACTGCAATACAGCGAGCGCCACTGCTGCCAGTTAAATAAAAGATTCAAACTACTGAAAGCACTAACTACTGAAAGGTATAGTTAGCAAATGAAAGATTTTGATAGAGAACAAACAATGTATTTACCTTAATAGTGCTGAAAAGTCATAATATACATAGCAGTTCATGACATCCAGTCTTACAAGTTTCAAAACTCCGCCATCTCTCTCCCCACATCCACCACTGCTGGCGGCTCACCTCCAACTGCGCAACGCTACGCGCTGTTAACAGCCAACTGCCCAGCACTACAATAGCCAACAACAATGCAAACCAGCCACAGTCTGCACACAGCACAGCCAGTGATTTTCATACAGAGCGCTATGTGGCGTTACCAATAAAAAAACCTATACAGTCTTTTACATAGCCCCCATGCTCCCCACAAAAAATTTTACAAATTGTTTTGGGCACTGGCCAATACATATTTGAAAAAAAATTTCATAATTACAATAAAAAAAGAAATCAAATGCACACACTTATCAATACAATGTTGGTCAAAGGCTAAAATTTTCTCACAGTCCATAAAGACTCTCCTGTTCGTTCATCACAGTAAAATAGCAGCGTTTTTCTCAAAGTCTGAGCAGTAAAAGAAAATGCACACTGGAGTAGTGGATTTCCATGCAGTCTTGAAGAAGTAGTGTTGTCCTTCCAACGGAAAGACATTGCTGACTCTCGACATGCAGACAGGTCATGGGCCACAACAGAGCAAACCCACAGCAGAGTCATTCGAAGTTTTGAAGAATATTGGTAGGTAGGTCATCACAGAGTAGACCCACTGTAGTCCTGGTAGAGATTACGGTATTGGTGGGCCACCAGAGGTGCAGACCCACTGTAGGCCCGGTAGAGGTTGTGGTATTGGTGGGCCACCAGAGGTGCAGACCACTGCAGTCCTTGTAGAAATAATGGTACTGGTGAGTCAGCAAAGGTGTAGACCCACTGTAGTCCTTGTAGATATAACGGTATTGGTGGGTCATCAAAGATGCAGACACACTGTGGTCCTTGTAGAGATAGCCAGCAGCCACCTGTTGTGAATGTGCAGGTGCACAATCACCATTGAAGAGTCTTTCAGATAATATAGCAAGTCCATAACCACCACTTGTGCACTCACAGAGTTTTTGGAATTGTCCTTAGAACCAGCAATGCTGTTATCCAGTCCCTTGCTGAATTATTAACACACGTGCAAACACTAACAGTCCCTACTTCTCACATATTGTCCATATACTATGACCAACAGAAACGTGTATAGTGAAATGGAACTTACAAGTTAATAATATGATGAACTGGTGTCAATTACAATTTTATAACATAAGAATACAATTACAAAGGTACAAAATACATCATTAAAGAACATAACAATACCGATAACATTTACAAAAGAATCGAAATAACATATACATCAGTGTTACAGGAATTATGACGTAAGTACATACATAAAAGATCAGAATAACTTTCGAAACATCAACTTCACACATGAGCATTAAAACAGAACAGAATAAATAATGTCTAAACATCTTTACAAAGAAAATAACATATTATCAGAAAAATTCTACAACATAACTCTTATTAGCTAAACACATTAAGACAGGAAAAACACAAATTCACATAGTGTAATAACACAAAAATACAGGACAGGGTTTGCTTTCAGAGTGACATTTGGTACTGCAGTCCACCCCAAAACTTCTTTCCATGTATCTTTCCTCTTATTTCAACATTTGTTTCCACCAAAAAAATTCTATCCAAGCATGCTTTCTGTATTTATATGTTCACACATTTCTTACCTCATTATTTATTTTCCATTATCTTACCTCATCATTTATTTCCAAGAAAATCCTACCTAAACCTGTTGTCTCTAAACCCTACTTTTTTGTTCATGTCCTCTTTCAAAATACTTTTTTGGCCAAACCATTTTCTTATAGCTTCTCAATGCATTTCTTCCAATTCATCACAACTCGTTCTCTTATATATCCTATTCTTTCTTAAGCTAACTTAAATCTACTGAGCTCAGATGCTAAACTAAGGGATGAGGCAATGCAGCAGCACAAAACAATTAATACAAACAGCAATGACAAAAAAACAGAAATTGGCGAAGCAAGCAGCATTATAGAAATTAGCAAAGCAATTGCAATATTACAACTAATATAAGGCAATGTGCAGCAAACAATAAAAATAAATCAGTAGTAAAACTGGCCTAACAGAGTAATACAAAGTCAAATTCAGTAACATTATGCCTGGCAAAGAGCAGGAGCAAATGCAATAACTTATATCTAAACATGACAAAGCTCAAGCAGAAAAAATATTACAGTAAAGATGGCCATGTCTAATACCTATGTCACATCTTGGTGTCCATGTAATTAAAGTGGTGCACCACAACAACTTATTGTAAAAAAAAATATTACCATGTACTTGAAAAGAAAATTATGTATGCAGTTACTGTTACTAGTCCCTTCTTATTGTTCTTTCCTTTCCAAGTGCTCCTTTTTTGAAGAATGTGGATCACAAAATTATTATTTAATAGATCTGTTGACAGAAAGTGTTCACATTAGCAAATGCATTTTATTTTATTTTATAAAACCAATGCTGCAACACAAATGGAAACTAGATATCAAATGAAATAAGCAACTATGAAAAGCAAAGCATAAAAATATCATTCAATAGTCATGTGACATTTCATAAGTTAGTTGAAATTCTCTCAACTCTCGTAGAAAGACGCTTGTCATAATCAGGTGTGCAGATGTAAGTATCTTTCCAATTAATGAGCGTGTCGTATTTGCGATGCTTTCTCTAAAGGAATTTCAATGGCAAGGATAATGGCCTCTTTCTTTCTCCACCTAATGGCTTTCTTTTGTCCGACGACTACCTCTCAGCTGGGCGCCCAAAACGCATTACGTCAAGATCACTTACCTTTCTTACTGAAATATTTACGACAACAGTTTCTGCTACAGTGGCAGTCTCATAAAAAAAAATTCGACAGGTTGAGAATTTGCGTTACAAATGTGTAGAAACAAAATCCTATTGATATAACAGTGCCCAAAAAATTTTCGTCGCCACTGTAATACATTCACGCATTTACATACATTTCATAACTCTTAAAGTACGATTCTTGGTTTCCAACAACCTTTTTCACAAACCAGAGTCCCTAACCACTACTCATTATTCCTTATCTTATTACACATATACATATTCGTCAACACTTCTTCAATATTTCATCATAACAGATATGTAGCATAATCAAATAACTCATATAGCATCAGCTTATTAATCATAAACATACCTCAGCAGCATAATACACATTACCGTCATAATAATAACATCATAACACCTCAGTCAAATCTCAAAAACGTCGTAGCTTTCTGCAATAATTTCAAAACCTAAAGAAAATTCTCTGCTATTTCAATAGTGTCATCTACCTCAAATATACTTTAAAAATCATGATCTCATACCAAATACATCATTCAAAGCTCTCATAGTATTGCAATGGTTCTGAAAAAATATGAACAGTTCACACAGTACAGACAAAATACAGTTTCATAAGTGTGAAGTTATCCAACTGTGTAATTGTGTAAACATGTGTCACTGATGTAGTAAGAAAATGTTTGTTTCTCTGTTAAATAATCAGATAGCTGTGTAACTTATGTGTTAGAGAAATATGGTACTGATGTGTAATGTTGTATAAGCAAATACCATATTAGCTAGGGCTCCTTGTGCTTGCCAAACACATGGCACACAAAGTAGGCGTGTACACCCTTGAGGATTAATGTAATTATACCCTCAGGTATTACAGATTACAGCAATGGAATGAAATGTATCACGGAAAACCTTCGTATCTTTGTCATTCAAAAATCTTTAAAAATAAATGTTTTAAGTACAAAATTAATCACTCAAATACGTGTACTGTAGCGCTAAACTGTGCGTCTTGTTGTAACATAATCTCTGTCATTACTTAAGGGTAAAAAATGTGCCAAGTGTCGTAATTATCATCGTCCGTAACCAAAGTTCTGTGGAAGTCAATGTACTTACCTCATGATAAACGTATAGATACCTTCCTTATTACGGTTGTTGCCGTGATGAACAAAGTACTGTGCTGTAATGTATTGTTGTGCTACAGAAAAGGCTGTCTCATTGTAGCTATACCACAAAAGTTACTACTAAAACATGTTTTACTTTCCAGAATAATACAGAAAAACAGTGCAGATATAAAACAAATACAGTGCAAAAGCAATAATATAAATTGTGTCACTCATTACTAGCATCATGATAAAATCGTGTAGCTGTCACATAAACTAACCACTGTGTCATCTGGTATCTCACTGAAAGTACTTTAAACCCAGAATGTATTTTCAAGTAAACCAAAATGTTGCATTAAAATCTTATTAGTAGTACTGGTAAATGTCCGAAGTATGTGAGCCTTATAGTTGTTACGTAATCGTGCAACTAACAAGCAAGAATGTACACACACAATAACACTGTGACGTCTGTTCACTATAACAATGCATTCGTAATTTCTGTTTAAATAAGTTCTCTTCATTCTTGACTGGATATTTAACTTCCAACATTGTTGCATGTTAACAGATTCTCAGTGTGACAAATTGTACTAGTAGCGTGAAGTGAAAAGTTTTATGGCAAAGACTAAGTTAAAAAGGCAGATTATCTTTAAATAAACGGTTTTACATGGGAAATGTGGTGTAACCCTTTGCTCTTCCTAGTACGCAGAGTTTCAACTTTAACGCAATTATCATGTGGTATACGTCGGTAAAGAATAATGGAATTTTTCTCAAGGTTAGCGTCTATGTTATTTTTCCCTGAGCCAGCAGGCGCACGTGGCTGCCTGCGGTGCGAGTCTTTGTCTGTTTCTTTGTTGGCGCGCATCGTTACTGAGATTAGGAGACCTAACTTCTACAAATTCACCTTGTCGAGAGTGCCCTGCTCTGTTTGAATCCCGCCAGTTCTGATGGAATTCAGGTCTGTCGTTTTGTCGGTAGTTTACATACTTCCTTGTTTGTCGGTCATGTGGTGGAGAATTTCTCCCAGAATCGTAACTGCACACTGAACTGTTGTGTCTGAAGTTATTCTGTCTCCCTTGATAATGATAGTTCTGGTCGCCATATTGTCTGTTTCTATGGTTGTCTCTGTTACATTCATTACTACGGAAATGCGATCTTTTTCTGTGACTATTATTCTGCCAGTGGTTGTCATACGGGTGGTGTCTGTTTTGGTCACGATTTACGTTGTAAGAATGGCCTTGTCATGTCCAGTTATTATTTCTTTCATCGCGGAATTGCGACGGATGTGACCTGTAAGTGTTGTGCTCTTGTGTGGCTTGAGACCAATATGCTGAGAGGAAGGCATGATAAAATTCTCCTTCACTATGGCAATCGTGAATGACCGATCGCATTCTTACAGCTGGTTCATTCTCTAAATAGCCACACATAAATTCTAATCTGTGCTCTAATAACCAGTTGGGAAGAAAGCAATGAGAGAATTGATGGAGCCACACTTGTGGATGAATGTCGTTGCCAGAATTCTTAAATGTTTTAAATTTACGTGTAGTAATGAACAGCTTATAGTCAAAATCACCATGACGGCGAGTCGCTTATCGGTCATTGTTACGTCGTGTTGGCGGTTCCATCTCAAAATTCGATGCACCTTGCCAATTTATTTCATAGTTTCCGAAATGCCCGGTGTTATTGTTTTGCGGCTTTTCCGTATTTCTAAGTCCCTCTACCAGTGTTGGAGCGCGAGTATCCTCTGAAATACGTAATTCTTGTATTACCTGTGTCAGCTGATCTTGTACTTCCCGGATTTCTCTTTGGTGTTGCGTATTAATTTGATTCTGATTTTGTTTGAATTTCCTAATTTGTTCTCACTCTTCTGTGTCATTAAAGACTACCGGTTTTGTGTCATTAAGATTATCATCTACCTTCGTAGATAAATTATTTAGCTGATCCGAAAGTTCAACTACTTTCTCTGATAATGAAATAATTTCCTCTGTGTGTCTTTCTGAACCAATTTTCAGAGTATCTGCTGTGTCCTTTAAGTTTTCCTGAGTTTTTGCAAGTTGCGTACCGAATCGGTAGATGCAACTGAGTCAATTTTAGCTTGCAACGTCTCATGATTTTCATGAACAATAGTTTGCAGTTCTTTTATGGCTGCTTCGTGATTCTGTCATGCATTTTCATGCCGCGAAAAAATAGGTTGAAAATGCTCACAAATTTGTGTTTTTACGTCATTACAGACTTTTTGACATTTCGATTCAGTGTTATGTAACTCAGTAGTTAAATCTTCACGTGTTTGTTCAAGCTTATGTTCCACTGTGTCTAACTTTTGTAGCCTTTGTCCCATTTATTGCATTAACTGTAATAACAATGCATTGGTGTCTGAAACATGTTCCTCAGTGCTTTTCGGCAGTGAAGTTGCACCGGCAACATTCACATTTTGACATGCAGAAAATGTGTCTTGACTTATTTGAGAAAACTTTGAGGACCCAAAACCTGAATCTATAGTATTTGCAAGATTGTGTCCTGTCATTTCGGATTCCTGGGGCGAGCTGTTGCCGACCGATCCATCGATAATGCTTCCCTGTTCACTAATTGTTTCACTGCCTACACCATTATTTGCAGCCCGCTCCATTTCCCTATGCACAATTACCAAATTACTATGTTGAACATTAGTTAATTCATTACACGGTGGCGCTAACACACTACTTTCGTCTTCACTGTCATTTCTCAGTTTACTTTGGAGCCTAGTATTACGTTTTTCACACGCCATAATTGTCACAGTATTTCACATGATAACACAGAAAAGCACAATTTGAAGAGCAAAAATAAGAAAGCACATTAACATAGCACTGAAAATAATATCTAGTTAATCCCAAATCTACATGCATGCCACAACTGTTTTACTGTACAACAATGAAAGATTGCAACTACAAAGAAGATTCTCTCTACAATTACGCGCTAGCAATAAACAAAAGCTACACTAATTACACAGACTACAAGAAAAAATCAGAAGATTCCAGTGAGGTATCCTCGGCTAAGGGTCGACATTTGAAACGTCCCCTTAGAAAAATTTATGAATTACTGTGCTGATAACCCTCTTACATTATTTGCTTTTCAAACAGCTGAGCAAAACTGAACGTACTCAAACATTCACTAAAGTGACACACAATACTTTTAGCTCAACGAAATCTGACTTTCAGTAATCGCTACAAAGAATGGCCCTGACTAACATTAACCTATACCTTTCACAAATCACTTACCTCACAAAAATCTTCGTTACTCGAATTACTGCAATACAGCGAGCGCCACTACTGCCAGTTAAATAAAAGATTCAAACTACTGAAGGCACTAACTACTGAAAGGCATAGTTAGCAAATGAAAGATTTTGATAGAGAACAAACAATGTATTTACCTTAATAGTGTTGAAGAGTCATAATATACATAGCGGTTCATGACATCCAGTCTTACAAGTTTCAAAACTCCGCCATCTCTCTCCCCACATCCATCACTGCTGGCGGCTCACCTCCAACTGCGCAACGCTACGCGCTGTTAACAGCCAACTGCCCAACACTACAATAGCCAACAACAATGCAAACCAGCCACAGACTGCACACAGCACAGCCAGTGATTTTCATACAGAGCGCTATGTGGCGTTACCAATAAAAAAAAACCTATACAGTCTACTTACACAGCCATCAACAGCCCAATATCGGTGGTGATGGACTCACATGCGGTGTAAAGCTTTGTGTTGTGCAGTCATCAAGAGTACACGAGTGGGCCTTCGGCTCCGAATGCCCATATCGATGACTTTTGATTGAACGGTGTGCACGCTGACACTTGTTGACGGCCCAGCATTGAAATCTGCAGCAATGTTCAGAAGGGTTACATTTCTGCCATGTTGAATGATTCTCTGCAGTCGTCGTTGGTCCCGTTCTTGCAGGAGCTTTTCCAGGCCGCAGCGATGTCGGCGATTTGATGTTTTGCCGGATTCCTGATATTGACGGTACACTCGTGAAATGGTCGTACGGGAAACTCTATCGCTACCTCGGAGACGCTGTGTCGATCATGCGCCGACTATGACACCACATACAGACTCACTTAAACCTTGATAACCTGTCATTGTAGCAACAGCAACCGATTTAACATGTGCGCCAGATACTTGTCTTATATAGGCGTTGCGACCGCAGCGCTGTATTCTGCCTATTTACATATTCCTGCCTTTGAATACGCGTGGCAGGATTTTCAAAGTGTGCTTGCCAATCACTTCCTCGGCTGCTGCGTACTTACGAGGCACCAGTCAATGAGTGTCGAAAGATACAGGAGTATCTAGAGTCTGAATGTGCCATCATTTGTTGTACGCCACAGTGGTAGGAGGCAATGACTGCTCATTAACAGGTCCAGGCTGAGTTGTTTGAGCAGTCAACACAGTCTGGGGTGTAGGAGAATCCTTTATTAAGTCTTATAGTTTCTTTGGTGCTTCAGTTTATTTGTCTATTCTGTGATCTTATACATGCCGCCAGAATTTAATTACGTCGTCTGTAGAGGAGGAGTAGGCCAGAAGAAATAATTTCAAATTAGATTTACATTTGTTTCGCTGTATGACATTTTGTAATACTGGGCACTTGATCAAAACATTCTATTGGATGACCTCTTTTCATAAACCTCTGATGTCTTCAATAATGAGTTCAAAAAATGTTCAAATATGTGAGAAATCTTATGGGACGTAACTGGTAAGGTCATCAGTCCCTAAGCGTACACACTATTTAACCTAAATTATCCTAAGGACAAATACACTTACCAATGCCCGAGGAAGGACTCGAATCTCCGCCGGGTCCAGCCACACAGTCTTCAATAATGAGTAACGAAGGTAAATTTTTCTTGTGTTGTTGTAGATGTGAGGGCTGTTGTTGTTCTGAAACTTAAACGCATCATTTACAAAAAAGTTCAGTAAAGTTTATATACACACATCGAAAAAAGTTTTGCATCACCCCAGTTCCTATAACTCCTGAAGATAGACGTTGACTGTGAATATTGTATCACAGACACAGTCCCTTTGACTGTTCAGAGATGTCACTAAACCCGCCTAAAGATGTAAACAATCATGCATGAGCAACGCCTATTAGACGGAGGGGTCCGACAGCCGATCAGTTCCATTAATTCCAATAGGAAGGAGGTACACGGATCGTGTTGTCTGTAGTTCAACCATGTCTCGACGGTCAGTACCGCCGTTCGATCGCGTCCGCATTGTTACTTCGTGCCAGGAAGGGCTCTCAACAAGAGAAGTGTCCAGGCGTCACAGAGTGAACCAAAGCGATGTTGTTCGGACATGGGGAGATAATAAGAGCTGTCGATGACATGCCTCGCTCAGGCCGTCCAAGGGCTACTACAGCAGTGCATGACCGCTACCTACGGATTATGGCTCGAAGGAACTCTGACAGCAACGCCACCATGTTGAATAAAGCGTTTCGTGCAGCCACAAGACGTCGTGTTAGACTCAAACTGTGCGCAATAGGCTGCATGATGCACAACTTCGCTCCCGACGCCCATGGCGAGGTCCATCTTTGCAACCACAACATGCAACGCGGTACAGATGGGCCCAACAACATGTCGAATGGACCGCTCAGAATTGAAACCCCGTTCTCTTCACCTATGAGTGTCGCATACGCTTTCAACCACAAAATCGACGGAGACGTGTGTGGAGGCAACCCGGTCAGGCTGAACGCCTTAGACACGCTGTCCTGCGAGTGCAGTAATGTGGAGGTTCCCTGATGTTTTGGGGTGGCATTCTGTGGAGCCGACGTACGCCGCTGGTGGGCATGGAAGGCGCCGTAACCTCTGTACAATACGTGTGAATGCCATCCTCTGACCGATAGTGTAACCATATCGACAGCATATTGGTGAGGCATTCGTCTTCATGGACGACAATTCGAGCCCCATCGTGCACATCTTGTGAATTACTTCCTTCAGGATAACGAGATCGGTCGACTAGCGTGGCCAGCATATTCTACAGATATGAACCTTATCGAACATGCCTGTGATATATTGAAAAGGGATTTTTATGAACGATGTGACCCACCAACCACTCTGAGGGATCTACGCCTAATCGCCGTTGAGGAGTGGAACAATCTGGACCCACAGTGCCTTAATGAAATTGTGGATAGTATGCCACGACGAATATAGGCGTGCATCAATGCAAGAGGACGTGCTACTGGGTGTTAGAGGGAAGAAAACCAATGTGCACTCCGTGTGCATACCGGGGGGAGTCATTCCAGATGTGGAAAGGGTCCTTCCGGATGCCATGAAGGGTACAGTGTGCACCCATCTGCAGGTGGTCGCTCATGTTGGCACCAATGATGTGTGTCGCTATGGATCGGAGGAAATCCTCTCTGGCTTCCAGCGGCTATCTGATTTGGTGAAGACTGCCAGTCTCGCTAGCGGGATGAAAGCAGAGCTCACTATCTGCAGCATCGTCGACAGGACTGACTGCGGACCTTTGGTACAGAGCCGAGTGGAGGGTCTGAATCAGAGGCTGAGACGGTTCTGCGACCGTGTGGGCTGCAGATTCCTCGACTTGCGCCATAGGGTGGTGGGGTTTCGGGTTCCGCTGGATAGGTCAGGAGTCCAGTACAAGCGGCTACACGGGTAGCAGGGGTTGTGTGGCGTGGGCTGGGCGGTTTTTTAGGTTAGATGGCCTTGGGCAAGTACAGAAAGGGCAACAGCCTCAACGGGTGCGGGGCAAAGTCAGGACATGCGGGGACCAAGCAGCAGTCAGTATTGTAATTGTAAACTGTCGAAGCTGCGTTGGTAAAGTACCGGAACTTCAAGCGCTGATAGCAAGCACCGAAGCTGAAATCGTTATAGGTACAGAAAGCTGGCTGAAGCCAGAGATAAATTCTGCCGAAATTTTTGCAAAGGTACAGACGGTGTTTAGAAAGGATAGATTGCATGCAACCGGTGGTGGAGTGTTCGTCGCTGTTAGTAGTAGTTTATCCTGTAGTGAAGTAGAAGTGGATAGTTCCTGTGAATTATTATGGGTGGAGGTTACACTCAACAACCGAGCTAGGTTAATAATTGGCTCCTTTAACCGACCTCCCGACTCAGCAGCATTAGTGGCAGAACAACTGAGAGAAAATTTGGAATACATTTCACATAAATTTTCTCAGCATGTTATGGTCTTAGGTGGAGATTTCAATTTACCAGATATAGACTGGGACACTCAGATGTTTAGGACGGGTGGTAGGGACAGAGCATCGAGTGACATTATACTGAGTGCACTATCCGAAAATTACCTCGAGCAATTAAACAAAGAACCGACTCGTGGAGATAACATCTTGGACCTACTGATAACATCAGACCCGAACTTTTCGACTCTATATGTGCAGAACAGGGAATCAGTGATCATAAGGCCGTTGCAGCATCCCTGAATATGGAAGTTAATAGGAATATAAAAAAAGGGAGGAAGGTTTATCTGTTTAGCAAGAGTAATAGAAGGCAGATTTCAGACTACCTAACAGATCAAAACGAAAATTTCTGTTCCGAGACTGGCAATGTTGAGTGCTTATGGAAAAAGTTCAAGGCAATCGTAAAATGCGTTTTAGACAGGTACGTGCCGAGTAAAACTGTGAGGGACGGGAAAAACCCACCGTGGTACAACAACAAAGTTAGGAAACTACTGCGAAAGCAAAGAGAGCTTCACTCCAAGTTTAAACGCAGCCAAAACCTCTCAGACAAACAGAAGCTAAACGATGTCAAAGTTAGCGTAAGGAGGGCTATGCGTGAAGCGTTCAGTGAATTCGAAAGTAAAATTCTATGTACCGACTTGACAGAAAATCCTAGGAAGTTCTGGTCTTACGTTAAATCAGTAAGTGGCTCGAAACAGCATATCCAGACACTCCGGGATGATGAAGGCATTGAAACAGAGAATGACACGCGTAAAGCTGAAATACTAAACACCTTTTTCCAAAGTTGTTTCACAGAGGAAGACAGCACTGCAGTTCCTTCTCTAAATCCTCGCACAGACGAAAAAATGGCTGACATCGAAATAAGTGTCCAAGGAATAGAAAAGCAACTGGAATCACTCAACAGAGGAAACTCCACTGGACCTGACGGGATACCAATTCGATTCTACACAGAGAACGCGAAAGAACTTGCCCCCCTTCTAACAGCCGTGTACCGCAAGTCTCTAGAGGAACGGAAGGTTCCAAATGATTGGAAAAGAGCACAGGTAGTCCCAGTCTTCAAGAAGGGTCGTCGAGCAGATGCGCAAAACTATAGACCTATATCTCTGACGTCGATCTGTTGTAGAATTTTAGAACATGTTTTTTGCTCGAGTGTCATGTCGTTTTTGGAAACCCAGAATCTACTATGTAGGAATCAACATGGATTCCGGAAACAGCGATCGTGTGAGACCCAACTCGCTTTATTTGTTCATGAGACCCAGAAAATATTAGATACAGGCTCCCAGGTAGATGCTATTTTTCTTGACTTCCGGAAGGCGTTCGATACAGTTCCGCACTGTCGCCTGATAAACAAAGTAAGAGCCTACGGAATGTCAGACCAGCTGTGTGGCTGGATTGAAGAGTTTTTAGCAAACAGAACACAGCATGTTGTTATCAATGGAGAGACGTCTACAGACGTTAAAGTAACCTCTGACGTGCCACAGGGGAGTGTTATGGGACCATTGCTTTTCACAATATATATAAATGACCTAGTAGATAGTGTCGGAAGTTCCATGCGGCTTTTCGCGGATGATGCTGTAATATACAGAGAAGTTGCAGCATTAGAAAATTGTAGCGGAATGCAGGAAGATCTGCAGCGGATAGTCACTTGGTTCAGGGAGTGGCAACTGACCCTTAACATAGACAAATGTAATGTATTGCGAATACATAGAAAGAAGGATCCTTTATTGTATGATTATATGATAGCGGAACAAACACTGGTAGCAGTTACTTCTGTAAAATATCTGGGAGTATGTGTGCGGAACGATTTGAAGTGGAATGATCATATAAAATTAATTGTTGGTAAGGCGGGTACCAGGTTGAGATTCATTGGGAGAGTCCTTAGAAGATGTAGTCCATCAACAAAGGAGGTGGCTTACAAAACACTCGTTCGACCTATACTTGAGTATTGCTCATCAGTGTGGGATCCGTACCAGATCGGGTTGACGGAGGAGATAGAGAAGATCCAAAGAAGAGCGGCGCGTTTCGTCACAGGGTTATTTGGTAACCGTGATAGCGTTGCGGAGATGTTTAATAAACTCATATGGCAGACGCTGCAAGAGAGGTGCTCTGCATCGTGGTGTAGTTTGCTCGCCAGGTTTCGAGAGGGTGCGTTTCTGGATGAGGTATCGAATATATTGCTTCCCCCTACTTATACCTCCCGAGGAGATCACGAATGTAAAATTAGAGAGATTAGAGCGCGCACGGAGGCTTTCAGACAGTCGTTCTTCCCGCGAACCATACGCGACTGGAACAGGAAAGGGAGGTAATGACAGTGGCACGTAAAGTGCCCTCCGCCACACACCGTTGGGTGGCTTGCGGAGTATAAATGTAGATGTAGATGTAGATGTACCGGTGTGTACAGCAATCTGGACCACCACCTCTAAAGGTCTCGCTGTATGGTGGTACAGCATGCAATATGTGGTTTTCATGAGCAATAAAAAGGGCAGAAGTGATGTTTATGTCGATCTCTATTCCAATTTTCTGTACAGGTTCCGGAACTCTCGGAACGGAGGCGATGCATAACTGTTTTGATGTGTGTAGATTGTGCAACTTGGTAGAGTGCCTAACTCCTTACAGAGGCAACGATAAGATGACTGGAGACGAAAACGATGTATAAGTCTCACAGTAGCTTTTAAGTAGTAAATACCTTATGCCTAAGTGGAGAGTTGCCACAAAGGTGATCTCTGTTTACGAAACACTAAATCCTGCTCATGCGTTACATTAATTGTTGGTATTATTCTGTGTGTTGTGTAGAAGTGGATATACTAAGTTTTGCATAAAACAGCTTATTAATTCTTTTGAAAAATACAAACAATTTGTTTTGTTACTGTCTCTATAATCTAATTGGAGCACCTGTGTCATCTGGAATTCTGCTTGGAGTATGTAATGTGGAAGGAATTTAAGGGATATAACTGGATTCAAAAACTGAATCCTGTGGGACTCCATTCATGATTCCTCCTATGTCACTAACGTCTTCTCGCATTGCAGCATCGTTAGACGCATTCAGCAAAATCTTTCGCATTTATGTTGTTAAATATGACTCACACCAGTCGTTCACGAACATGTCACGTAACACTCTAGCAGATGGAATACACTTCTGTTGTCACGTAATGCCTTAACTGATTTGTGTGAAACATTTGAATTCTTCAACATTTGCGACTGCTCCTCTCGTTTACGTAAAACAAAAAAGACGAATGTAAATTAAACTCTGGTGTTTTCGTTGTATGGACGCTCTGTTCCGTCCCATAAACCAATCGTAAAGAGAACAAAGCGTTTACGAAAATTAAACTCTGGTGTTTTCGTTGTATGGACGCTCTGTTCCGTCCCATAAACCAATCGTAAAGAGAACAAAGCGTTTACGAAAATTAAACTCTGGTGTTTTCGTTGTATGGACGCTCTGTTCTGTCCCATAAACCAGTCGTAAACAGAACAAAGTGGTTACGCGATTTCCGTCTGCGGAAAAGCCGTCTGGTAACGAAAAGGAATGGATACGGGGGCTCACCGGAGCTTGACAGTCACGCCCTTTCACGTTGGTGAAACATCAGGCAATAGAAAGCACGCTCTTTGGGTCTATATAATCATACTGCTACAATACTTCATTTTCCTTTTAAAAAAGAAACACTAAATACCTCAGTAAGACAGATCTTCATCATTGTTGGTTCGTAGTATGTCTCCCGACATCATTGTTCCCAAGTGCTTCGGGAAATAAAATTGTTTCAGTCGGTCAGTATAGTATAAGTTACTTAAAATCTAGTCAACAGCTGTGTTATAAACAAGCATCCAGCATAAGAGAAACGTGTGAAATTTTAGAACAGTTGTAGGCTAAGAATGTTGCTGATCAGTTCAGAGAAATAGAGTTGACGGCAACCGAGAGCTTTATACCAATCAAATTAATAAGAGATGGAACAGATATACCATGGTACACAAAATAATTCCGACTTCTGTTGCAGAAACAATAAAAAAAAAAGCCGGCCAGATTTCAAGTAAGAGATGCTACAAAATTAGTCCAGACTTCGGTGTGAGATGCCTTTAGTAGTTTCCACGACGAAACTTTGTCTCAAAATGTGCATAAAATCGAAAGAAATTCTGCTCGTATGTAGAGTATGCTAGCTGCAAGACAGAATCAGCACTTCCACTGCGCGATTGCTATGGTAACATTATCGACGACATCGTGCAACGAATATGATGGTAGGTGGTAAAACGTAGTCTCACAGTAACTGCAGATTGGAGCCCCATGAGCTGCACAGTGGGTTACAGTAAATGGAACTTTCCACCTTAAAGATGTGCCGAGGTTAACGACCATGGTGAATCTTAGCAGGAAATGTCTGTGATCACTTTCCTTAGCATAACTGGAGGCACTTGCTCACCTCACGTCACCTAAAGATGTCCCGAAGCCACTGTCCCGCTTGGTTTCTTCTCCGCCGGCCGCGGTGGCCGAGCGGTTCTGGGCGCTTCAGTCCGGAACCGCGCGACTGCTACGGTCGCAGGTTCGAATCCTGCCTCGGGCATGGATGTGTGTGGTGTCCTTGAGTTAGTTAAGCTTAGGTAGTTCTAAGTTCTAGGGGACTGATGATCTCAGATGTTAAGTCCCATAGTGCTCAGAGCCATTTGAACCATTTGTTTCTTCTCCTTCGGTCCCGAGCTCTAACGCCTGTGCCATAAACAGCGCATAATACGAGGGTTGGAACTTTAATAGTGGCAACTATTTATTTACAGCTCGTACAAAGTAGATACGTGTTTCAAAGTTTTACCGACCTTCAAAGTAGTCACCAGCATTGTGTATAACCCACTGCCAGCTATGCGGAAGTCGTAGGATAGTCTTAGCAGTGCCAGTTCTGTTGACAGTTTGAGCGGTCGCAGGTTCGAATCCTGCCTCGGGCATGGATGTGTGTGATGTCCTTAGGATAGTTGCGTTTAAGCAGTTCTAAGTTCTAAGGGACTGATGACCTCAGATGTTAAGTCCCATAGTGCTCAGAGCCATTTGAATCATTTTTTTTAACGACAACTCAAGCGTCATCCACAAACAGCATTAAGTCCCTGTATTGATCGAACACGGGCAACAGACATTGAACTCCATCCCACAAAATGAAGTCCGGAACCTGTACAACACAATGCAAGCACATTTGCACCCTTGCATTCAACGTTGCCGTTTATTAATGCTCCAGCATTTCACATTTGCAATGGCTTATTTCGCGCTTACATTAACGTGTGATGTTTTAATGCTGTCACTTAAGTATGTTACCTAGACAAATGTATTCCCGAAATTTCATTACGCAACATTACTTATTTTTGGGCACTGCGATTTTTTTTCCGTCAGTGTTCTTCACTAAAGAAGATGCAATAAATATTCCAAAATCCAATCAACAAAAGCTGCGAATATGAACAATTTCTTCCTGGCGTCCTACTCTTGCGAGGTACGCAGCCCTTTCGTGGAGTTATTAGGGTGGGATACGAGGTACTGGTGCAAGTAGAGCTGTGAGAAAGTATCGTCTGTCGCGCTTGTGTAGCTCTGTCGGTAGAGCACTCGACCACGAAAGGCAAAGGTCGCGAGTTCAAGTCTCGGTCCAGTATATAGTTTTTATCTGCGAGGAAGTTTCATATCAGCGCACATTCTGCTGCAGTGTGAAAATTTCATTCTGGAAACATCCCCCAGGTGTGACTAAGTCATGCCTCTGCATTATCCTTTCTTCCAGGAGTCCTGGTCTTGCAAGGTACGAAGCAGAACTTCTGTGAAGTTATGAGGGTAGGAGACGAGGTACTGGCGGAAGTAAGGCTGTGAGGACAGGTCGTCAGTCGTGCTTGCGGAAGCTCACTCGATAGAGCGATTTCCCCTGACAGGCAAAGGTTCCGAGTTCGACTCTCGGTCCAGTACACAGTTTTAATCTGCCAGGAAGTTTCAATTTGGAGGTAGATGCTCTCGGTGTAGCGATAATAAATATTAGCATGTACAAAGCACTTTCAGCTGTAACCGTTCTCTCTTTTTCTTTTTCGTGCTGGATCTGATGTCTACTATTATCTTACATTTTATTTCTTTGAGCTGGATGTCAGCTGTCCTTCTCATTTTTGATTTGCTTAAGATCATAATTTTGGTTACTAACTTTAAGTTCAGAAGTTCTCATAATTCGTAAAAGTTTAGGAAGTATATTTTGCATATGTTTTTCAGTATCAGCTGTTAATAGAGCATCGTCTGCAAATCTTCTACAGAGATGGAGACTTCTGTTCACTTTAACTAGCTTTGTTTAAATGTTACCCTCTTTGCCATAGCCATCAGCAGAATCACATCTACGGTAAGGAGTCCAGTGCAGTGCTCCTTATTTGTGGATGACTTTGCTGTTTTCTGTTCCTCCTCCAGTGTTGCAGCGGCGAACCGTCAGTCGCAACTAACAGTGCGGCGGTTAGAGGAGCGGGCTGCAAAGACGGCTTTTCAGTTTTCTGCCGATAAGTGTGTGTGTGTTCATTCTAATCGTTCTCGTCGTTCTTTTAATTTGCCAGCTTTGCATATAGAGGACACTATCCTACATTTTAGAGACACAGTGCGATTTCTGGGCCTCATTTTTTACTCCAGATTGTCATGGTTGCCACACCTGCGAGACCTGAAAGCCAGAACCCTGAAGGCGCTGAACATCCTCAAGTGCCTTGGCCACAGGTCTTGTGGAGCGGACAAGGCGCGTCTTCTCCAGTTTCATCGGGCTTTTGTGCGTTCGCGGCTGGACTACGGGGGCACGGTGTATGGGTCAGCGAGGCCCTCTTATTTGCGGATCCTTGAGGCTGTCCACCATGCGGGGATTCGACTGGCCACGGGTGCTTATCGGACTAGACCCATACCCAGCCTATGTGCTAAGGCGGGAGAACAGCCACTTACTATCCTGCGGCAGCTCCTGTTGGTGCGCCAGGCTTGTAAATTTCTTGCAGCTTCAACCTCATCCGCTCACCATATTGTTGCTCGTCCGCCTCTGAAACGCATTTTTTCCAACCGTCCACGAGCCACGATGCCGTTAGTTCCATGCGGCTTTTCGCGGATGATGCCGTAGTATACAGAGAAGTTGCAGCATTAGAAAATTGTAGCAAAATGCAGGAAGATCTGCAGCGGATAGGCACTTGGTGCAGGGAGTGGCAACTGACCCTTAACATAGACAAATGTAATGTATTGCGAATACATAGAAAGAAGGATCCTTTATTGTATGATTATATGATAGCGGAACAAACACTGGTAGCAGTTACTTCTGTAAAATATCTGGGAGTATGCGTGCGGAATGATTTGAAGTGGAATGATCATATAAAATTAATTGTTGGTAAGGCGGGTACCAGGTTGAGATTCATTGGGAGAGTCCTTAGAAAATGTAGTCCATCAACAAAGGAGGTGGCTTACAAAACACTCGTTCGACCTATACTTGAGTATTGCTCATCAGTGTGGGATCCGTACCAGATCGGGTTGACGGAGAAGATCCAAAGAAGAGCGGCGCGTTTCGTCACAGGGTTATTTGGTAACCGTGATAGCGTTACGGAGATGTTTAACAAACTCAAGTGGCAGACTCTGCAAGAGAGGTGCTCTGCATCGCGGTGTAGTTTGCTCGCCAGGTTTCGAGAGGGTGCGTTTCTGGATGAGGTATCGAATATATTGCTTCCCCCTACTTATACCTCCCGAGGAGATCACGAATGTAAAATTAGAGAGATTCGAGCGCGCACGGAGGCTTTCAGACAGTCGTTCTTCCCGCGAACCATACGCGACTGGAACAGGAAAGGGAGGTAATGACAGTGGCACGTAAAGTGCCCTCCGCCACACACCGTTGGGTGGCTTGCGGAGTATAAATGTAGATGTAGATGTAGATGTAGATGTGTGCTAGAGTCCCTCGATGTGGAGCCCGTACAGCCCCAAATCAGGGGTTTTAACTGCCTGCCACCATGGTTGCTGGAGAGGCCCAGATTGATTTTAGATTTGGTGCGGTACAAGAGAGATTGCACTCCTGCCACCGTTTTTAATGCAACATTTTCTGCCATTTTATCTGAGCACCTTGACTATGTAGCTGTTTTTACGGATGGGTCGGAACAGGGGGAATTCTGTCGGTTGCTCTGTTGTTTTTCCAGATCCTGTCCTCAAGGTCTGACTGCCTCAAGCATTTACTGTCTATGATGCAGAATTGTCTGCGAATTTGCGGACACTGGAGCAGATGATATGCTATCCCCGTCCTAAATTTCTTATCTGTTCCGATTCACTAAGCGCCCTTCACTCATTGCAACTTTTGTATCCAGCAGATAAAATAGTCCAGAAAATCCAGGATACCCTCCTCCAACTACAGCGACTGGGGAAGGAAGTGGTTTTTTGCTGGGTTCCAGGGCAGGTCGGCATTGCTGGGAACGAAAGGGCAGATCTCGCAGCCAAGAAAGCGGGTCTCGACCCGCAAGTATTTCAGTGTGCCATCCCCCTGCACGCACTCACCTCGCTATTGAGCTCACGAGTCATGCGTCGGTGGGAGAATGAGTGGCTGGAAATGACTGACAATAAACTGCGTTTAGTCAAGCCCACAACGCGTGTGTGGTGTAGTACTTCTATCCAACCCCTTAGATAGGACGGCGTTCTCCTCACTCGGCTTCGGATCGGCCAGTCCTATGACGCATGGCTTCCTGCTCCGGCGTGAGGACCCTCCAATGTGTGGTACCTGAGCCGTCCAGGTCACTGTGCGCCACGTTTTATTGGATTGCGTTTTATTTTCTGACCAGCGGCCCGTGGCTGACTTGCCAGCGGATCTGCCATCTGTTTTAGGAAATACTCAAATGAATGCGATAAAAGTTTTAAAGATCTGTGACTTGCTCAATGTTTTTGCCAAGATAGGATCTTAATTTGTTAACAGGACAGTGACAATTTCCTGTGGCATGCTTGACACTACTTTCTAGTTTTACTTACGTTTTATTTTCTTATACAGTTTTTTGCATCTTTTCCGCTTTCTTTGCGTGCATGTTTCCATTTTTCTAAGTTTGTCCACAGTCGTTTCTTTTAATGTATGTCAGGGCGCTGATGACCTCGACGTTGAGCTCCCGTAATTCCCAGCAAACACAAACACACACACACACACACACACACACACACACACAATCTTCAGTGCTTTTTCATCGAAAGGGCTAAATAAACAAAGGAAGGATGGGCCTCCTTAACTCATCACTTTCCTGATTTGGATTTTATAATCACCTCTACCCTTACTCTTCTGCTTTTGTATATGTTCCTTCCTTATAGATGATATTCTGTGTTTACAGTCTAAATGTGTAATTTTGAAAATAGCGAAGTGTTCCTTCCAGCTAATATCGTCAAATGAAACTTTTGTATCAATACAGGCAATGTTAGTATCCTTATTTAATTGTAACTTTCTTTCTAGCGAGCTACTAAGTGCCGTGCTGGCTTCTATGGTTCCTATTTTTTTTTCTAAAACTAAACTGATCTCTTGAAAGTTCTAGCTCTATGTTTTTCATTTTATTCTTTCTTTCTGTAGATGTGAAGAGTTTTGCTTTGTGCGACAGTATGCTTATAGTTCTGTAATTGTACAAGTTTATTGTATCCCCTTGGAAGTGTATTGTGTTAGTTTCTACAAAATCATTTGGGAGACAACAGTAATTGAAACAAGAACGTACAATTCTGAAAAGTTCACCATTCATTTTTTCACCACTATTTCTCCAGAGCTCAGCTGGAAGCTCACATGAACATGGGGCTTTGTTCTCAGTTCTTTCAGTGTTGCTTATGTTGCTTGAAGTTCTGTTTTCATAACTGGAGAATCTATTTCATCTGCTGGCACTACCACATCAACATTAATCAGAATCGGGGACTGTATTTGAAACAGTATACAAAGAACGCCGCAGAATTTAAATAATTTGCCATAGCACTCGACGGCTTGTCAGAGACATAAAATCTGATTTCTTCCCTTCCACCATCAATTCAGTTGAACATAAAGTCGCTTGAAAACTGAGAAATATATAGTGTTAAGCAAATATGATAGAATCAGAACAAGTATTTGTAACTAAATCTCTGGGAGGCAGAACTTAATATGGTTTATAAGTCTGTCCCCTACCTTTAGGTACGCCAAAGTATAGTTAAGCGTCTGGAGAATATTCTACAAGTAATTGTGGCTCTGTTCAGGGCCTCACACCCTTTCGTCACTCCCATGTCACGCTGCCACAGCCTTAACAGCATTCACAAACAATAAATAATCAAAACTGGACTGCATAAACATGAATGAATAAAATATCTGCGATGCTGGTAATCAAATAACTGTAGGCGACTGCATAAAATTGCAGGTTTTGAATGAATTACAATTTATACTTTATTCTCCAAAATATAAACTGAATGCTAGCTATAGAAAGCTCATTTAATACCAGAACTGCACGAGATTGCCAATATCAAAGTTCAGCCCAACCAAATCACCAAACACACGAGAGAGCAGCTGCCTCGGCGTCTTTCCAGCAATGGTCGATAAAATTCTCATATGTCAACACTGTGCTTGAAAACCAAGTAAGTCCGCCTGAAGCACTCCTAACGGTATCGAATCCTAGCAAGTCCCGAAAGCTACGTAAGATGAGTAGGGACACCATTTAACGTTCACTCACTACGTGTATGTGTTGTATTCACCAAAATTTGCCTTAAGTAATTTATTGTATAATCATTGTTCTTACAGTCCGACTATATATCCGACTAATACAGCAAACCAATACATTGCTGGGCATGAGAATACCTTTGACTGTTGCATAGCGTCACGCTGTGTTATTTGGGCTCATGAGTAGTAGTAAGAAATATTCTTTATAAAACTGCATTATTAGAAACTGTGTAGGTTATTGAATTTGTTTCGTAGAGACTGAGATATTTTATTCGTCTCGGTGAAACACTCGTTTGATGTGCTTGCAATTCTCTGAGCTCAGAGAACAATGTAGTGTCATGTAACAGTTTGTTCGCAGGGTTGGTGAAATTCGCCCCCGCAACCATTGGACATTTATAACTCTGGGAAAACTACCCCACTTACAGCTACTCGTAGTGTACTGACTGCTGCTAATCTCAACGTACATTCGTCTCCAGGTTTCATGAAGCTGTCTCCTTACCTGTCATAAGCTGAGCCTTCTGCCTGTTAATGCGTAAACATTAAACTGTGTGCATTTAATCTTCATGTATTCCCCAATGTTCGCATTTAATCCATATGTATTCCTTAATGCGAACGAAATTCTCTGAGACCAAACGAGGATCACGACTCGTACAGAAATAATTGACATACTCGTAAGACGTATATGAACTATAAACTGTTCTAACTCCATGAAACAAGAGATTGACTGTAAGATATCACGAAAGGTAGTATGTGTAAGATGCAAATGGAAGTACAAGGATTGCTGAAACCAATGATAAGATGCACATCCGACATTATCGGTTGTTTGACTTATTTCACCCCAATTTATGGAAGGATTAGGAGCGTTGAATGGAATGGGCAACCGCCTTACTACAGAATTTGCGTTATGGATAAGCAGACTGAAGTTGAATGTGATGAAGGGCAGAAAAAAAGGGGAATAGCAGTAAGGCACACATCAACATTATAAGAAATTCTGCAGGAGAAGTCTACCAGTGAGAAATATCGAAATAAAACTGAAGAACGTGTTTGTGAAACTGTAAATATGAAGCTCAATTCCGTATGAAAGTGACGTGAATTGTGCAAATATCGGATAAAAAAGAAGCGGACTACTTTATATGTATGAGCGAAATTAAAATTGCAGTGAGTGATTTGACAGAAGCTCCTAAGAGTTACATCAGTAAACCGATCAAAGTCGGCTGTCTAGCTCTTTGTGACGACAATAGAATTGAAACGGAGGAAAGGTCATAAATTCTAAATTACATTTTCCAAAATACTTTCGCTTGGAAGAACGGAGGTTCTTCTTTAAAACGCCGTACGAATATCAAAATGATAGACATCGAAATCACACACCGCTGGATACAAAATCAACAGAGAAAAGGCGACAGGAGCCGATGGGACACCTACGTGATTCTACAAAGGATTTGGAAAATAACTTGCTCCTCTTCTAGCAGCGGTGTGCTGCAGGTCGCTGGGGGAGCGAAGAGCTTCCAGGGATGTAAAAAATGCGCAGGTCACTCCCGTTTCAAGAAGGATCGTCATAAGCGCACAGAACTATTGCCCCATAACGGTGGTGTCAGTATGTTGCAGAAAATTTGGAATGTTTAACGCTCGTGCGTTATTACATCTCAGAAGGCCAAAAACCTCCTCTGAAAAATCAAGGTGGGTTCTGAAAAGAATGACGGTGTGAAACCAGCTCGCTCTATTCGTCCGTGAGACCTTGAAAACAGTAATACGGAGCAGTCGACTAAAGAATAAAATACGTGTGTATGGAATATCAGGTCATCTTCGTGAGTGGACTAAAGAGTTCTGGCGAATAGGCCACAGTATGTCAATCTTAACAGGGAGAAAACTTCAAACTTAAAAGTAATTTCGCGTTCGCACTTACCACCAGAAAGTGTTACGGTACCACGACTTTTCACCGTACAAAAGTAACTGCCCTATTGGATAACGACGAGAGTTTCATGTGACTTTTCGCGGATGATGCTGTTATACACAGAGAAATTGCAACGTTAGAAAGTTGTTGCAAAGTATAAGAAGACCTGATGAGCATCTGTGCTTGGCGCATAGATTGACAGGTAACCCTCATCACAAGCAAATATAACATTTTGCACGTAAATAAGCAGGAAGATCTGTTATTATGTGATTGCTAGATTGGAAACAATCACTAGAAGCAATCACATGCGTTAAATATCTCAGAGTACGTGTACGGAACGAATTTAAGTGGAACCACCATATACAAATAATGGAATATGGAAGTTCCAAAGAAGGGCAGCACTTTTCTTTGCAGCCTACACCTTCAATTACTAAGCACGAAAGCGTCACAGAGACGCTCAACCAACTCCATCGCTAGACGTTACAAGAAAGACGTTCTGCATAACGGTATGCTTTCCTGTTAAAATTCTGAGTCAGTACTTTCCTAGAAGAGTCACCCAAGATGTTGTCTTCTGCTGCGTATGTACATCTCGAGAAAATACCATAACGATAAAATTAGGGAGATGCGAATTTACGAGACAGCTTAGCAGGAATCGTTCCCCCGCGACTGGAAGAGAAAAGGGGAAAGTGACAGTGAAACGCGAAGCACCCTCCGCCACGCACAATAAGGTGGTTTGCAAGCATGGATTCAGATATAAGGGTGTTTCCTTTAGAGAGTGCAAACATTTAACAGGGCTTACAGGATGCTCCACTGAAAAATTTGAGGAAGGGAACCTGCAATCGGAGAAGTCAGCTGAAGGAGATAATAGGAATAAAATCACATTACTGTGTACTTTATTATTTATATAAGTCGCACTTAACTGCAAATATCATCACTGTCACAATGAACGTATCATTTCTACTGTGCCTTACAAAATGCGCTGAAACTGACGTCCATCAACCTCAATGTAAGCATGACATCCGCGAACGAGGTTGTGACGCACCATGACAAATATCCCTGGTGTGTTTCGAATGACTGCCAACGAATTCCATCTCCGTGTGCACTGTGGTCTCATAATAAGTGATTTTAATCAAGGTCCGCCCCCGGTAGGTGAGTGGTCAGCGCGACAGACTGTCAATCATAAGGGTCCGGGTTCGATTCCCGGCTGGGTCGGAGATTTTCTCCGCTCAGGGACTGGGTGTTGTGTTGCCCTAATCATCGTCATTTCATCCCCATCGACGCGCAAGTCGCCGAAGTGACGTCGAATCGAAAGACTTGCACCAGGCGAGTGGTCTACCCGACGAGAGGCGCTCGTCACACGCCATTATTATTATTTTAATCAAGGGGATTCAGGTCAGGTGGCCTCGCAGGCCGCAGAATATGACCTCCCCTTCCAATCCAGCGACCAGGAAATACAGCACTGAGATGGTTGAGGACATCCACATTGAATTGAGGTGGTGCACCGTCATCCTCCCACGAAGAGCCAATGGTACGTTCTCCAACAACTCAGGCAGAACTCATTGCACGAACACCTCAAGTACAGGTGACGGCCAGGTAGAAGATATGGCCCAGTGAGATTGTCGTCTACAATACCGGCCCAGTTTTTTTTTTTTTTTCGGTCATCAGTCTACTGACTGGTTTGATGCGGCCCGCCACGAATTCCTTTCCTGTGCTAACCTCTTCATCTCAAAGTAGCACTTGCAACCTACGTCCTCAATTATTTGCTTGACGTATTCCAATCTCTGTCTTCCTCTACAGTTTTTGCCCTCTACAGCTCCGTCTAGTGCCATGGAAGTCATTCCCTCATGTCTTAGCAGATGTCTTATCATCCTGTCCCTCATAGTTGTCAGTGTTTTCCACATATTCCTTTCCTCTCCGATTCTGCGCAGAACCTCCTCATTCCTTACCTTATCAGTCCACCTAATTTTCAACATTCGTCTATAGCACCACATCTCAAATGCTTCGATTCTCTTCTGTTCCAGTTTTCCCACAGTCCATGTTTCACTACCATAGAATGCTGTACTCCAGACGTACATCCTCAGAAATTTCTTCCTCAAATTAGGGCCGGTATTTGATATTAGTAGACTTCTCTTGGCCAGAAATGCCTTTTTTGCCATAGCGAGTCTGCTTTTGATGTCCTCCTTGCTCCGTCCGTCATTGGTTATTTTACTGCCTAGGTAGCAGAATTCCTTAACTTCATTGACTTCGTGAACATCAATCCTGATGTTAAGTTTCTCGCTGTTCTCATTTCTACTACTTCTCATTACCTTCGTCTTTCTCCGATTTATTCCCAAACCATACTGTGTACTTATTAGACTGTTCATTCCGTTCAGGAGATCGTTTAATTCCTCTTCACTTTCACTCAGCATAGCAATGTCATCAGCGAATCGTATCATTGATATCCTTTCACCTTGTGTTTTAATTCCACTCCTGAACCTTTCTTTTATTTCCATCATTGCTTCCTCGACGTACAGATTGAAGAGTAGGGGCGAAAGGCTACAGCCTTGTCTTACACCCTTCTTAATACGAGCACTTCGTTCTTGATCGTCCACTCTTATTATTCCCTCTTGGTTGTTGTACATATTGTATATGACCCCTCTCTCCCTATAGCTTACCCTTACTTTTTTCAGAATCTCGAACAGCTTGCACCATTTTATATTGTCGAACGCTTTTTCCAGGTCGACAAATGCTGTGAAAGTGTCTTGATTTTTCTTTAGCCTTGCTTCCATTATTAGCCGTAACGTCAGAATTGCCTCTCTCGTCCCTTTATTTTTCCTAAAGCCAAACTGATCGTCACCTAGCGCATTCTCAATTTTCTTTTCCATTCTTCTGTATATTATTCTTGTAAGCAGCTTCGACGCATGAGCTGTGAAGCTGATTGTGCGATAATTCTCGCACTTGTCAGCTCTTGCCGTTTTCGGAATTGTGTGGATGATGCTTTTCCGAAAGTCAGATGGTATATCGCCAGACTCATATATTCTACACATCAACGTGAATAGTCGTTTTGTTGCCACTTCCCCAATGATTTTAGAAATTCTGATGGATTGTTATCTATCTCTTCTGCCTTATTTGACCGTAAGTCCTCCAAAGCTCTTTTAAATTCCGATTCTAATACTGGATCCCCTATCTCTTCTAAATCGACTCCTGTTTCTTCTTCTATCACATCAGACAAATCTTCACCCTCATAGAGGCTTTCAATGTATTCTTTCCACCTATCTGCTCTCTCCTCTGCATTTAACAGTGGAATTCCCGTTGCACTCTTAATGTTACCACCGTTGCTTTTAATGTCACCAAAGGTTGTTTCGACTTTCCTGTATGCTGAGTCTGTCCTTCCGACAATCATATCTTTTTCGATGTCTTCACATTTTTCCTGCAGCCATTTCGTCTTAGCTTCCCTGCACTTCCTATTTATCTCATTCCTCAGCGACATGTATTTCTGTATTCCTGATTTTCCCGGAACATGTTTGTACTTCCTCCTTTCATCAATCAACTGAAGTATTTCTTCTGTTACCCATGGTTTCTTCGCAGCTACCTTCTTTGTACCTATGTTTTCCTTCCAAACTTCTGTGATGGCCCTTCTTCAACTGTACTGCCTACTGCGCTATTCCTTATTGCTGTATCTATAGCGTTAGAGAACTTCAAACGTATCTCGTCATTCCTTAGTACTTCCGTATCCCACTTCTTTGCGTATTGATTCTTCCTAAGTAATGTCTTGAACTTCAGCCTACTCTTCATCACTACTATATTGTGATCTGAGTCTATATCTGCTCCTGGGTACGCCTTACAATCCAGTATCTGATTTCGGAATCT
Organism: Schistocerca cancellata; assembly: GCF_023864275.1. Taxonomy (NCBI): domain Eukaryota; kingdom Metazoa; phylum Arthropoda; class Insecta; order Orthoptera; family Acrididae; genus Schistocerca; species Schistocerca cancellata. The sequence continues at coordinate 351,851,548 of NC_064628.1, forward strand.
CTGTCTGACCATGATGAAATCTAATTGAAATCTTCCCATATCTCCCGGCCTTTCCAAGTATACCTCCTCCTCTTGCGATTCTTGAACAAGGTATTCGCTATTACTAGCTGAAACGTGTTACAGAACTCAATAAGTCTTTCTCCTCTTTCATTCCTCGTCCCAAGTCCATATTCTCCTATAACCTTTTCTTCTACTCCTTCCCCTACAACTGCATTCCAGTCGCCCATGACTATTAGATTTTCGTCCCCCTTTACATACTGCATTACCCTTTCAATATCCTCACACACTTTCTCTATCTGTTCATCTTCAGCTTGCGACGTCGGCATGTATACCTGAACTATCGTTGTCGGTGTTGGTCTGGTGTCGATTCTGATTAGAACAACCCGGTCACTGAACTGTTCACAGTAACACACCCTCTGCCCTACCTTCCTATTCATAACGAACCCTACACCTTTTATACCATACCGGCCCAGGTATTCATAGCAATATCTCAAATGGTGTGACTCTACTAGAGCGTGAGGGTTTTTCTCATCCGGCACATGGCTTTTCCTGCTGTACAAAATACCATCACGATCAAATGAGCCCTCTTCAGTAAACAGCACGATCTGGAGGAAATCTGGCCGACCACTCGATTGTTGGAGCACCACTGACACAATACGACACTTGGTGATAAGTCAGTCACAAGCATTGCATGGATTCGTTGAGGGCGATATGAGTGTAATTATTGTTCGTGGCATGCTTGCCATACGCTAGTATGTATAGCGGCCATTTCACGTGCAATACGACGATTGCTTGTCGTGGGATCCGCTGCAACACGTTCCGGCACCTCCTCTTCAAAAAAGTGTGCGAGCGGTCCTCAATGTTGCCAGGTCCCTCGTTTCCTCTTTCCCCTCAACCAGTCTCCCGCATTCGTCGATCGCAAGAAATAATCTCTCGTCGTGAGGGATGATGCCTGTTAGGAAATCGTTCCCTGTACAGCCGTTCAGCAGCGAGAGCATTGCAACGTACTTCCCCATACACAAGGTGCATGTCTGTAAGTTATGAGAGTCGGCCTCTGTGACCGAGCGGTTCTAGGCGCTTCAGTCCGGAACCGCGCAGCTGCTGCGGTTCCAGGTTCGAATCCTGCCTCGGTCATGGATGAGTTATAGCGTCCCCAGTGCCATATTACGAAAAGACAATATTTATAAAGAAGACATTCATAATTTGTAAGAGATTTTTTTTCATGTAGCCGTAACATAAGAATTTCTCTGTCCAAGTTTCAAATGCAAAGAAATAATTTATGACAAGATACACTCTTTTGTTAATTTTTTAGTCGTCTTCATTACTTCTTCTCTTGTTTTCTTGTGTGTGACGGACATCTTGCGTGTGCTGACAAATGTAAGCATATTTGTATGAGTTAAGCATATAATATACTGATTTAATATTATTGTGCACTTTTAATTTGTAAGAGGTGATCCCGATTTCATGTCCGCCTTCCTTGAATTAACCTGCATTCAAGTAATTTACAGCTCAACAATTGCAGCGGCCGATGCAGCCAACGACGCCATTACGTGGCGATATTAACTTATGAAAAAATTAGCGGAAGCTGAAAACTCGCCCGCTATTAGCATAATATTAATTTTTCTCCACAGCCACCCGACGTTGCAGAAAATACTTAGCTTTAAGATTCTTATTTTCAGTACCATAGCCGAGACCCAGAGCCAGCACTCTGACTACAATACAATGGTTAACGGAGGTAAGAAAGCTCTCGCGCGTGTGTGGGCCGCAATTGTAACTAATAACTAAAGATCTTATGCTTTAAGGGGAACTGACTAGCCGAGGAAATTAATATGAAAAGTTTAATACATTGTACAACTTATATGCTCATGTTTTAAGATTCAACGAGTCTAACATTCATTAACGTAACGAATAATTTGAAATTAATATTGTTAAAAAGGAGAACTTCAGGAAAGCATTTAACCGTAAAAATCAAAATTAAATGGAATATCACTTTTATTAAGGCCCACCACGTAAGTCGGCAACAATCAAAAAATAATAATAGTAACAATAATATATATATTAAATTACGACGGCCGAAGTTACGCGAGATTGGCGCCGCAACTTTGGGGCCCGATTAATATGATTCTATTGTACTGAATGTAATTATGTATGTGTCTAATTGTTGTAAAATATTAATGCTTGTATGAATTCTTTTACATGTACAACAACAAAACCACACCCTGAGGAGATCTGGAGAAGAAAAAGTGTAGAAAAGAAAAAGGATTGAGAGAAAGAAAAATAAGTAAGGTAAGGCCTATTGTGCAAGCATCCTGTGTAGCTCTGTGCGGAATATCGAACCCATGTGCACATGAGATACCTTCGGTGTTTTGTGTATTTATGTGTTTAGTTTTTGGAGGGGATAATTATTCGTGTGTGTATCAGTGTTAAAGATTTGTCGGTGGCTTAAAGTGAATTTAGTATGGGTAAGATAGGACAACCTAAAGCATCCGTACCAGAAGAACAGAATTCTGTTAATATGGAAAGTGAGGATCATTTGCAAAACGTAAACGAATCCCAAACCACCGCCTCCGGTAACATAATTTCCGGAGCGGGGGGCGAGGATCTGTGGACGGTGAATGACGCTCCACAGCAGAATGGGAATAGAGTAACAACTCCACTGCCTGGGCAGGGGGGCCAATCGAGTGCTAGATTAAGCGGGACACCAGTATGCTCACCGATTGCAGACCCATTTGCAGAATTTCTGCGCAGGTTAGAAGAAAGAGATAGGGAAAGAGATCAGAAACTGGCTCAGATGCTCTATGAGCAAGAGCAACAAAGAGAAGAGAAAGAAAGGGAAAAAGAAAGAATGTTAGAACAGAGGGAAAAACAAAGAGACGAAAAACTGGCTCAAATGCTGCATGAGCAGGAGAAAAAATTAACGCAAAAGCTCATTGAGCAAGAGCAGCGCAGTGAAGCCAAACTAGACAGTATCCAAAGCGAACTTGCCGAGATGCGGGACGCGTGCAAAGAAATACCCGACAGCAGGTGACTGAGCCAGCTGCAGTCGTCGCCATTATTACCTCAGAAGCCGATTAAGTCTAATACTACAGCCCACATTACCTGACGCACTATCGAATGAACGACCAGCTGCAGAGCGGTTAGATCCCATACTGCAAGCTAAGAATGAAACTGCTGTCTTTCTATGATTCAGTTGTACGACTGTTTTGTCAGAGAACCTTGAATCTAATTTTTGGCGCCTCAGGTACACTTTGCCAATCCTGCATTCTGCTAGGTGAACCATAGTTCAACGACAGAATTTCAGAGGTTGTTCAGAGATATTTTATGAGTATTTAGACGTAATGGACTCGTTATCCCCGATGACTCGTTAAAGAGTAATTGCACACTGTTTCATTTCTTATCCTGATTTATTTTTGTACTTGTGATGCACTGAAAATAAGTGCACTACAATGCAGATATTGATGGTATGCGGTGTGAGCATTGTTTGGAAACAAAGTTGTTCCATTCACTCACGGTACTTGCTACTGACAACTGTAATGCCCGATCTACTGTCCACTATCAAGCTTTTTTTTATCTACATCCATACTCCGCAAGCCACCTGACGGTGTGTGGCGGAGGGTACCTTGAGTACCTCTATCGCTTCTCCCTTCTATTCCAGTCTCGTATCGTTCGTGGAAAGGATTGTCGGTATGCCACTGTGTGGGCTCTAATCTCTCTGATTTTATCTTCATGGTCTCTTTGCGAGATATACGTAGGAGGGATCAATATACTGCTTGACTCCTCGATGGAACCGGCCGGAGTGGCCGTGCGGTTCTAGGCGCTACAGTCTGGAACCGCGAGACCGCTACGGTCGCAGGTTCGAATCCTGCCTCGGGCATGGATGTGTGTGATGTCCTTAGGTTAGTTAGGTTTAAGTAGTTCTAAGTTCTAGGGGACTGGTAATCTCAGAAGTTGAGTCCCATAGCGCTCAGAGCCATTTGAACCATTTGACTCCTCGGTGAAATGTTCTCGAAACTTCAGCAAAAGCCCGTACCGAGCTACTGAGCGTCTCTTCTGCAAAGTCTTCCACTGGAGTTTATCGATCATCTCCGTAACGCTTTCGCGATTACTAAATGATCCTGTAACGAAGAGCGCTGCTCTCCGTTGGATCTTCTCTATCTCTTCTATCAACCCTATCAGGTACGGATCCCGGACTGGTGAGCAATATTCAAGCAGTGGGCGAACAAGTGTACTGTAACCTACTTCCTTTGTTTTCGGATTGCATTTCCTTAGGATTCTTCCCATGAATCTCAGTCTGGCATCTGCTTTACCGACAATCAAATTTATATGATCATTCCATTTTAAATCACTCCTAATGCCTACTCCCAGATAATTTATGGAATTAACTGCTTCCAGTGCTGACCTGCTATATTGTAGCTAAATGATAAAGGATCTTTCTTTCTGTGTATTCGCAGCACATTACACTTGTCTACATTGAGATTCAATTGCCATTCCCTGCACCATTCGTCAATTCGCTGCAGATCCTCCTGCATTTCAGTACAATTTTCCATTGTTACAACCTCTCGATATACCATAGCATCATCCGCAAAAAGCCTCAGTGAACTTCTGATGTCATCCACAAGGTCATTTATGAATATTGTGAATAGCAACGGTCCTACGACACTCCCCTGCGGCACACCTGAAATCACTCTTACTTCGGAAGACTTCTCTCCATTGAAAATGACATACTGCGTTCTGTTACCTAGGAACTCTTCAATCCAATCATACAATGGGTCTGATAGTCCATATGCTCTTATTTTGTTCATTAAACGACTGTGGGGAACTGTATCGAACGCCTTGCGGAAGTCAGGAAACACGGCATCTACCTGGGAACTCGTGTCTACGGCCCTCTGAGTCTCGTGGACGAATATCGCGAACTGGGTTTCACACGATCGTCTTTATCGAAACCCATGCTGATTCCTACAGACCTGCAGTATTAGTTGTACGATTAAAAGTGATACACAACAGTATGGTCAGGTTTACTGATAAACAATTGGCCGGTGGGTTCATTACAGACAGTGGAAGATCGGTCATGGCGATCTATGATAGAAATGTACGTCATTCTTATAAGGGTTGTGGCCTTCCACTGCTACTTGTGCTGTAGGGTTTTGACGGTTGCTTCTTACAGGCTTTTTCACTTTTTTAACGGCATTTTCACAGAAACAAAAGTAACTCAGGTAACAAATTGAATAAATCATAATTGCACTATTACTTTGTAACGAGTCACCGAAGATAACGGATACTTTATGCTAAATATTCAGAAAAATTTCTGAACAACTTCAGAAATTCTGTCAGTGGATTACCGTTTCACCCTTTATATCCTACATTCAGTTTTCGTACATCATCATCTTCAGTTTCCTCTGCGTTCAAATTCCTTTCCTTACCACACAGTTACTTGGAGCCTACACTGTGCCGCCAAAAAAAAAAAAAAAAAAAAAAAAAAAAAAAAAAACAGAAAGTGTGCACCCCCTGCAACACATCATGCATACTATCACTGTTTTATCATCATAAAATGCATTTTCTGTATTCCTTTCGCATGTAAACCAAAGACTGTAGAGTAGTAACTTGACCGCTGCCTCCCAACCTGCAACAGCGTCATTTTAAATGCATGTATATAAAGAAGAGCGTCCGTTTGTTTGTTTTTAATTCATAAAAATCTAGTTTTATTCCGATCTTCATGAAAGTTTGCACACTTTACCTTCAAGACAAGAGTAAGATCATTCTCTCTCCCTTTCTCTCTCTCTCCCTCTCTCTCTCTCCGTCCGAACAGGCTTTGAAAGGCCCAACGGTACCGACTGGCATCCCTGTCATCCTTAGCCCACAGGCGGATATGGAGGGGCATGTGGATGCGGATATGGAGGGGCATGTGAATGCGGATATGGAGGGGCATGTGGATGCGGATATGGAGGGGCATGTGGTCAGCACACCGCTCCTCCGGCTGTATGTCAGTTTACGCTACTTCTCAATCAGGCAGCTCCTAAGTTTGCCTCACCAGGGCTGAGTGCACCCCGCTTGCCAACAGCTCTCGGCAGACCGGATGGTCACCCATCCAAATGCTAGCCCAGCTGCTGGCCGTTGTGGCCGAGCGGTTCTAGGAGCTTCAGTCTGGAACCGCGCGAGCGCTACGGTCGCAGCTTCGAATCCTGCCTCGGACATGGATGTGTGTGATGAGCCTTAGGTTAATTAGGTTTAAGTAGGTCTAGGGGACTCATGACCTCAGATGTTAAGTCCCATAATGCTCAGAGCCATTTGAACCATTTTTTACCATTTTTAGTCAGCCCAGCTCGTGGGCGCTTAACTTCAGTGATCTGATGGGAACCGGTGTTATCACTGCGGCAAGGCCGTTGGTGAGGAAGATCACTGTCTACATAAAATTTTGTATCTGACTTCAAACGTATATGTATGTAATATACAAAGGAGAAATGTTGTTAACAAACATCTCGAAAAGTTGGGTTGGGGTTGGCTCTGAGCACTATGAGACTTAACATCTATGGGCATCAGTCCCCTAGAACTTAGAACTACTTAAACCTAACTAACCTAAGGACATCACACAACACCCAGTCATCAAATGGTTCAAATGGCTCTGAGCACTATGGGACTTAACAGCTATGGTCATCAGTCCCCTAGAACTTAGAACTACTTAAACCTAACTAACCTAAAGACATCACACAACACCCAGTCATCACGAGGCAGAGAAAATCCCTGACCCCGCCGGAAATCGAACCCGGGAACCCGGGCGCGGGAAGCGAGAACGCTACCACCCAGTCATCACGAGGCAGAGAAAATCCCTGACCCCGCCGGGAATCTCGAAAAGTTCTTGGCCGATTTACTCCAAATTTCTACACTGACTACAACTGCAATAGCCATCTTGGAGATAGTACCATCAGGCGACACTAGAACATGGGGCGAGCAAAAACTCGAGAATTCGACAGAAACGTGATTGAAGACTCTTAGTTATTGATTAGTTGGTGTTGTTACATATGACATATACCTTAGAATATATTCCACAGTTACTTTTTATTAAATTCAACACTGCCATTCAAACGGTAAGGCAGGTCGTGGATATAGTACCAACAAAGGTTACTAGATTGCTGCCCGATCAAAAGATCGAACAGAATCCGAGATTTCCCGAACTCTGATGCAGACTGATCGAACAGTTCGAGTCGTGCTCAAACACAGCCTTACTTAAAACAGTGACAACTGAGCTGCAATTATAGGAGACGAATCCTCCAAAAGCAGTTAGATTTTAGGTACGTTATGCATTACAGATATATTACTTTAATTTGTAATTTAAAAATGTATCAAAGGATGATCTATGATGTAACTGTTATTTCTAAACTTTTCGTTTGAAATTGGTGTATATTTACAAAAGTCGGAATCCGAAGTCTCGAACCTGATTTTTATGAATGTCGGAGTTGAAGACGTATTCATTCGCCTCTTTCCGTTGACACCCAGTAATTCAAATATACTCTTCGATTTGAAGCGACTGCAGTTTCACATGCGGCTTCATTCGCTATGAATAAGAACAAGGCACAGGGCTAGTCACTTTGTATGACATCCAGGGCAGCGCCGGGCACAGCAGCTAGTAACAAATAAATAAAAAAAACGTGAGTAGGCAGCTCGACTACCTGTTTGAAGCTGTTTATCAGATGTCATATCGGCCTGCAGTTTTCAGCTTTTCTGTGTTTTTTGGATTCTGCTTTGGTGTCTCTTGGACTGCTTACACCACGTTCACAGCTCCGGTCCACGTGTCCGGATCTGACGGGCTCGGAACTACAACAGTTAAACTGCTGCTAATTATATCCAGTATCGTCCAAGAATTACACATGACTGTAGCATTTCTGACCAAACAGTGACTTTCACTCTTGTGATTTAGCGTAATATTACATTTTTTGTTATACTGGGCAGGTGATTAGGTTTTAAAAGGACAGCAAAAGATGGAGACCAGTATGAAGCCAACGTATTGACGCAAGGTTCGGTGTTCGAGTCCCTGTACGACACACAGCTTTAATAAATATCAAAACAGCGCACAGTCTTCTGAGTGAAAGATTCATTCTCTCACCCGACAGACTGTTGAAACGCTGCACTGTTTTTCACGAGGTGAAAGTTTATGAACAGCGTCCTGCCATAAACTGATCGAGATAGTCGCCTTCAATATCATGCTGATTCCAAATCTGATTTAACGTCTTGATGCAAGGAATATCTAAAAACATTAAATGAACACATCAAATTTTAAACAGATTTCAAAAATGGCTCTGAGCACTATGGGACTTAACATCTATGGTCATCAGTCCCCTAGAACTTAGAACTACTTAAACCTAACTAACCTAAGGACTTCACACAACACCCAGTCATCACGAGGCAGAGAAAATCCCTGACCCCGCCGGGAATCGAACCCGGGAACCCGGGCGTGGGAAGCAAGAGCGCTACCGCACGACCACGACCTGCGGACAAACAGATTTCGTTGTAGTACGATTTCCATCGATGATTCTAGTATAGAGACCGGCACAGTTTGAAATATGTGAGCACAATATTGACAGATTAGTCCGCCCCCGGTAGCTGAGTGGTCAGCGCGACAGAGTGTCAGTCCTAAGGGCCCGGGTTCGATTCCCGGCTACGTCGGAGATTTTCTCCACTCAGGGACTGGGTGTTGTGTTGTTCTAATCATCATCATTTCATCCCCATCGACGCGCAAGTCGCCGAAGTGGCGTGAAATGGAAAGACTTGCACCAGGCGAACGGTCTACCCGACGGGAGGCCCAAGCCACACGGCATTTCCATTTCCATTGACACATTGTGTGGGATGTGCTGTCACTTCTCAATCAATTTCCGGAGAACTACTATCACCAGTTTGCCAGCATGAAGACTTTTATGGTGTGCTGTTCGTTTGTTGGAGCTCAGCCATTTTTACATCAATCTTTTACTGACACAAATGTGTCATCTTTTGTCGGTAGGAACAATCTGGCGGGAAAAGGTCTAGGTTGCCTTCTTAATTATCAGTATCGGCATCATCATGTTCGTGCATTAAGACCTTCGACCTGTTGAGAGGTTCAAGCTTCATAATTTCTCTTTGAGCTCAGTACTCCGCAAAACCTGTAAACCGGTTGTAGCAAACTTTCGTTGCTCATCTACTCTGTAGGAGAGCTCCACTTTTGATCAGTTCTATACTATATCTCCAGTTTTGACGTTATTGTAAAATTTTGTCTTTTCCACTGTAAATCTCGAATGTCTGTCGTATGTCTTCTTTTATTTCCTGTCTGCCGTTGTCATCTTTGCAACTGATCGAAGATAGAGTATTTTAGTAATTTGGATTCTAATTTCGTCCTTGCTAGTAAGGACCCACATCTCAGCCCCGTATAAAACTGCTGGTATCGCTATAGTTCTCTAAGACTTCAGCGGTGTTTCCTTCCTTACCTTGTTTCTTGGCCTTTTAACTTTTCAGTTTGCTTGCCCATATCAAAGTCTTCAAAAGGTGAGCTTCTAAGATGAGTCGTAGAGTCAGTATTGCCTTACGTGTTCCAACATTTCTACGGAATCCAAACTGATCTTCCCGAGGTCGAATTCTACTAGTTTTTCCATTCTTCTGTAAAGAATTCGCGTTAGTATTTTGCAGCTGTGACTTATTAAATAATAGTTCGGTAATTTTCCCATCTGTCAACACCTGCTTTCTTTGGGATTGGAATTATTATATTCTTCTTGAAGTCTGAGTGTATTTCGCCTGTTTCATACATCTTGCACACCAGATGGTAGAATTTTGTCAGGACTGGCTCTCCCAAGGTCGTCAGTAGTTCCAGTGGAATGTTGTCTACTCTGGGGGCCTTGTTTTCACTCACGTCTTTCAGTGCTCTGTCAAACTCTTCACGCAGTATCGTATCTCCCATTTCATCTTCATCTGCATCCTCTTCCATTTCCATAATATTGTCCTCAAGTACATAGCCTTTGTATAGACCTTCTATATACTCCTTCCACCTTTCTGCTTTCCCTTCTTTGCTTAGAACTGGGTTTCCATCTGAGCTCTTGATGTTCATGCAAGTGGTTCTCTTATCTCCAAAGGTCTCTTTAATTTTCCTGTAGGCAGTATCTATCTTACCCCTAGTAAGATAAGCTTCTACATCCTTAAATTTGTCCTGTAGCCATCGCTGCTTAGCCATTTTGCACTTCCTGTCGATCTCATTTTTCAGACGTTTGTATTCCTTTTTGCCTGCTTCATTTACTGCATTTTTATGTTTTCTCCTTTCATCAATTAAATTCGATATATCTACTGTTACCCAAGGATTTCTACTAGCCCTCGTCTTTTTACCTACGTGATCCTCTGCTGCCTTCACTACTTCGTCCCTCAAAGCTGCCCATTCTTCTTCTACTGTATTTCTTTCCCCCATGCCTGTCAATTGTTCCCTTATGCCCTCCATGACACTCTGTACAATCTCTTGTTCTTTCAGTTTATCCGGGTCCCATCTCCTTAAATTCCCCCTTTTTTCAGTTTCTTCAGTTTTAACCTACAGGTCATAACCAATAGATTGTGGTCAGAGTCCACATCTGCCCCTGGAAGTGTCTTACAATTTAAAACCTGGTTCCTAAATCTCTGTCTTACCATTTTATAATCTATCTGAAACCTGTCAGTATCTCCAGGCTTCTTCCATGTATACAGCCTTCTTTTGTGATTCTTGAACCAAGTGTTAGCTATGATTAAGTTGTGCTCTGTGCAAAATTCTACCAGGCGGCTTCCTCTTTCATTTCTTAGCCCCAATCCATATTCACCTACTACGTATCCTTCTCTCCCTTTTCCTACTACCGAGTTCCAGTCACCCATGACTATTAAATTTTCGTCACCCTTCACTATCTGAATAATTTCTTTTATTTCATCATACATTTCTTCAATTTCCTCGTCATCTGCAGAGCTCGTTGGCATATAAACTTGTACTACTGTAGTAGGCGTGGGCTTCGTATCTATCTTGGCCACAATAATGCATTCACTATGCTGTTTGTAGAAGCTTACCCGCAATCCTATTTTCCTATTCATTATTAAACCTACTCCTGCATTACCCCTATTTGATTTTGTGTTTATAACCCTGTAGTTGCCTGACCAGAAGTCTTGTTCCTCCTGTCACCGAACTTCACTAATTCCTACTATATCTAACTTTAACCTATCCATTTCCCTTTTTAAATTTTCTAACCTACCTGCCCGATTAAGGCATCTGACATTCCACGCTCCGATGCGTGTAACGCCAGTTTTCTATCTCCTGATAACGACATCCTCTTGAGTAGTCCCCGCCCGGAGATCCGAATGGGGGACTATTTTACCTCCGGAATATTTTACCCAAGAAGACGCCATCATCATTTAACCATACAGTAAAGCTGCACGCCCTCGGGAAAAATTACCGCTGTAGTTTCCCCTTGCTTTCAGCCGTTCGCAGTACCAGCACAGCAAGGCCGTTTTGGTTAATGTTACAAGGCCAGGTCAGTCAATCATCCAGACTGTTGCCCTTGCAACTACTGAACAGGCTGCTGGCCCTCTTCAGGAACCACACGTTTGTCTGGCCTCTCAACAGATACCCCTCCGTTGTGGTTGCACCTACGGTACGGCTATCTGTATATAGGACCAGTATATTTTCAGAATTTCACTCTGTTACCTGATCGTCGGCAAAAATGGAATACTGTGCACGTATGGTGAACCAATTATCAATTCTAACAGAATAACACTGAAAGACTCCCCTCGTGTCAATAAAATTAAAACTAAGAACATGAACTATATTAAACTTCCTGGCAGATTAAAACTGTGTGCCCGACCGAGACTCGAACTCGGGACCTTTGCCTTTCACGGGCAAGTGCTCTACCATCTGAGCTACCGAAGCACGACTCACGCCCGGTCCTCACAGCTTTACTTCTGCCAGTATCTCGTCTCCTACCTTCCAAACTTTACAGAAGCTCTCCTGCGAACCTTGCAGAACTAGCACTCCTGAAAGAAAGGATACTGCGGAGACATGGCTTAGCCACAGCCTGGGGAATGTTTCCAGAATGAGATTTTCACTCTGCAGCGGAGTGTGCGCTGATATGAAACTTCCTGGCAGATTAAAACTGTGTGCCCGACCGAGACTCGAACTCGGGACCTTTGCCTTTCGCGGGCAAGTGCTCTACCATCTGAGCTACCGAAGCACGACTCACGCCCGGTCCTCACAGCTTTACTTCTGCCAGTATCTCGTCTCCTACCTTCCAAACTTTACAGAAGCTCTCCTGCGAACCTTGCGGAACTAGCACTCCTGAAAGAAAGGATATTGGGGAGACATGGCTTAGCCACAGCCTGGGGGATGTTTCCAGAATGAGATTTCGACTCTGCAGCGGAGTGTGCGCTGATATGAAACTTCCTGACAGATTAATACTGTGTGCAGGGCCGAGACTCGAACTCGGACCTTTGCCTTTTGCGGTCAATTGCTCTACCCTTTCTTTCAGGAGTGCTGGTTCTGCAAGGTTCGCAGGAGAGCTTCTGTAAAGTTTGGAAGGTAGGAGACGAAGTACTGGCAGAAGTAAAGCTGTGAGGACGGGGCGTGAGTCATGCTTGGGTAGCTCAGTTGGTAGAGCACTTGCCCGCGAAAGGCAAAGGTCCAGAGTTCGAGTCTCGGTCCGGCACACAGTTTTAATCTGTCAGGAAGCTTCATATCAGAGCACACTCCGCTGCAGAGTGAAAATCCCATTCGGTATACTGTCCATGGCAAAATGGCACTATCCAGAACTGGCGCCGAGGCACCTGTGGTGCACCACGGGCCATATATTATGACGGGGTGAACGACGGCTGTGGAAATGTGTACGAGCGAATGGACGCGCAGCTGTTGAGCAGCTGACAGCCGAGATGAGCTAAGGGGCTACCAAACAGCATATCCTCAACGATCGTTCAGTGAACGTTGCTGCACATGATCCTTCGCAGAAGGCGCCTGGTCACGCAACCATTTTGACTGCTGTTCATCAGCGACGAAGGCTGCAATTTGCACGACAATACCTCAACTGGACCTCCGCTGAGAGGTTAGAGGTGACCTTTCCAGATAAATCACGTTTCAGACTACATCGGACATATGGCCATTGTAACATCGACTCAGAGATAACTGAGCTCTAGATCTTAGTGTTAACAGTCGTCCTTGGTCCGCATAGTAATGGATAAACAAATAAAATAAGATCTTTAGTTTCAGCTCGTGTAATTACGCCAAAAGATAAATTCTTCTGGAGCATTTGTACTGTTTAGTGCCTACAATTTGGCAGCTAAACCAGAGCGAACCTATCTAAATAATAATTTTAAGAGAGGCAGAGAGAGAGATGTGCTTAAACGCGATCTCTGTAAAGAGGGTAATGGAACTTACTTTTTCTACGAGCTACGTAAGATACAGTCTGCCAGAAGAGACTTTAAGTTTCTGATCACTAACATACATATAAAGAGATTGGGACGTGACCCACGCTGAGATAGTGACATCTCATTCTGGAAACATCCCCCAGGCTGTGGCTAAGCCATGTCTCCGCAATATCCTTTCTTTCAGGAGTGCTAGTTCTGCAAGGTTCGCAGGAGAGCTTCTGTAAAGTTTGGAAGGTAGGAGACGAGGTACTGGCAGAAGTAAAGCTGTGAGTACCGAGCGTGAGTCGTGCTTCGGTAGCTCAGTGGTATTTATGCGATAGTACAACAACATGTATGTCAGCAAAGGTGGTAAGCCTGACGTTGGATACAAAAAAAAAAAAAAGGTAAAAATAAATCCCGCGTCGGCCATCCTGATTTTGAAAAAACAAAAAACAAAAAAAAAGTGGTAGAGCACTTGCCCGCGAAAGCCAACGGTCCCGAGTTCGAGTCTCGATCGGGCACACAGTTTTAATCTGCCAGGAAGTTTCAACATCTCATTCGTTTGCGTCTTATTTATTGTTAATTTGTTTCAAGTACTGCAGAATCATGTAAATATTATCAGCGTTTCTAATGGTAGAATCGTTCATCATAGTATCTCAAATGGCTCTGAGCACTATGGGACTTAACATCTATGGTCATCAGTCCCCTAGAACTTAGAACTACTTAAACCTAACTAACCTCAGGACAGCACACAACACCCAGCCATCACGAGGCAGAGAAAATCCCTGACCCCGCCGGGAATTGAACCCGGGAACCCGGGCGTGGGAAGCGAGAACGCTACCGCACGACCACGAGATGCGGGCATCATAGTATCTCGATTCAACCCACTAGAAACTGAATTTAATTCACCATAGCAGTTGAATCTAAGGGTTCAGTATCAGTTTCATCCATTACACTTATATTACTGCTCCAATTTCTCGAGTATCAGCATCTCTTTCAACAATTAGGTCACAGTTAAAACATCTGTCAGCCATTTTTGAGACCACAGATTCACATAGGAATACGCAGAAAATTGCAGAAACATGTTTCATGCAATCAAACCTCATAGTTCCCATTTTTCAGCCTATCCAACGTAGCAACAAAAGATATTGTGAGACGCTTCTGTAAACTTTAATTCACACACATCGTTACTTTCTGTCCGTAATCGGACCATGCCTCCGAAAATTACTTGCATAATATGTTTCCTACTATAAGAATCGCGATTTGTACCACTGTGTGCCACGATATTAGCGAAAGTGATACATTTAATTCAGAATAGTTAATGAGGTACTACAAAATATATTTTTATTATTGGAGCCGTTTCTTCTAAGAAAATCATCTCGAGCTACACTATGATTTGCACTGAAGCGCCAAAGAAACCTGTACAGGCACACGTATTCAGAGATATGTAAACAGGCAGAATACGGCGCTGCGGTCGGCAACGCATATATAAGACAACAAGTGTCTGGCGGAGTTGTCAGATCGGTTACTACTGCTACAATGGTAGGTTATCAAGATTTAAGTGAGTTTGAACATGGTGTTATAGTCGGCACACGAGCGATGGGACACAAGATCTCCAAGGTAGCAATGAAGTGCGGATTTTCCCGTACGACCATTTCATGAGTTTACATTGAATATAAGGAATCCGGTAAAACATCAAATCGCCGACATCGCTGCGGCTGAAAGAATATCCTGCAAGAATGGGAACTACGACGACAGAAGTGCAAGCGTTGCACAAATTGCAGCAGATTTCAATTCTGGGCCATCAACAAGTGTCAGCGTGCAAACTATTCAACGAAACATCATCGGTATGGGCTTTCGGAGCCGAAGGCCCACTCCTGTACCCTTGGTGACTGCATGACACAGAGCTTTACAACTCGCCTGGGCCCGTCAACACCGACATTGGACTGTTGATGACTGAAAATACGTTGCCTGGACGGACGAGTCTCGTTTCAAATTATATCGAGCGGACGGACATTTTTATGGGTAAAGGTACAACCTCTTGAATCCATGGACCCTGCGTGTCAGCAGGGGACTGTTCAAGTTGGTGGAGGCTCTGTAATGGTGCGGGGTGCGTGCAGTTGCAGTGACATGGCACCCCTGATACGTCTAGATACGACTCCGACAGGTGACACGTACGTACGCATCCTGTCTGATCACCTGCATCCATTCATGCCCGTTGTGCATTCCGACGGACTATGACAATTCCAGCAGGACAATGCGACACCCTATACGTCCAGAATTGCTACAGAGTGGCTCCAGGAACACTCTTCTGAGTTTAAACAGTTCCGCTTGCCACCAAACTTCCCAGACATAGATATTATTAAGCATATCTTTGATGTCTTGCCACTGCTGTTCAGAAGAGATCTCCACCCACTCGTACTTTTAAGGATTTATGGACAGCGCTCCAGGATTCATGAAGTCAGTTTCGTCCAGCACTACTTCACACATTAGTCGAGTCCATGGCACGTCTTGTTGCGGAACTTCTGCGTGCTCGCGGGGGTCCTACACGACATTAGGCACGTGGAGCAGCTTCTTTGGCTCTTCGGTGTATAAAAGCCTCGTAGCTCACAGCACATAGCGAATCTCTTCATACAGAAATTTCAGGTATCCTACAAGCGCGGGGCGAATAAGAAATCCGAATGTAACTTCGATGTGAGTGCAACTTTATCCGTGTTCTACCGAAATACACACGCCTAAACACGGCTTCATCTTAATAACACTGCCGACCGACCGGGGCTGACTCACATATTCTCAGCGAGGTCTGATTGTTATGCTGTATCTAACGAAATGGCGCAGTGCTTATTGTCTTGTAGTCCATATTTAGTCTTACCGTAGTTTCCCCAAACCACTTAAAGCAAGTGCCAGAATGGTTCTTTTGCAAAATACACGCCTGTGTTCCTTCCCAGTCTTTGCCCAGTCCAAACTTCTGCTCCGCCTCTACGTCATTGACAACCGAAAGTAGAACTCTTAACCCTTCCCGAAAACTGCGAGTCGTTTACGTCATAGCGACCCTCTTTGAATTTGGGAGAATATTTTCTTGTGATTCTTGTAGGCTTTTTAGCAGTTTCATGTTCTTTTAAGATGTCAAATAGCGCAACACTCCAAAAAATGAATGATAAATGAGAAAAGTGAAACAATGTCCTTGTAGCATATTGTTTTGGTGATGAACAAAAGCGCTACGGACTTATGCATCAATCTACTATAATGGAAAATTGTCACGTAAGGTCTCAGTTGACGTTCAGCTATTGTTACATTTTGCCTCAACGTGCTGCGGCTTTGGTTACAAATTTCTGAGTGCTATTAATAATGAATGAAGTTTATAGAGTATTTTTCTATTTTTATTTTCTGTGCTCAAACGTTGCATATGAACAAAATCGTGCATAGCAATTATACTGCTAAACCGCAGAACTGTGTGTTCTGTGGCTCCTGCACAATTCGGGTTGCCCTTAATACTAAATTACGCTCCCCTTTCTTCTATGGCACCACTTTCATTAATTACCTTTGGTAAATTTATTCGACGCTCTAGAGGCCCACTAAAAGCGGTAAGAAGAATGGACGTGCTAAACGCAGTGAAATTACACTGTAAATGAAACCCCCTGGTAATGAGTCTTGTCGGTAACACGTTGGTGGGGATCGTGGTACCTAATTTATACCTTCATTTGACTTACACTGTATATTTAAGCAGACAGATAAGTACCTTGATGATGATCAGTAGTTAATTATTACATATCTTCTCTACTTCACGAGATTTGAATAATTCAACAGTATTATGTGAAGGGCTTATTTCAATTGTGGTAGAAGTCCATTACCTTCACTTTTCTGCCTATAATGCTTCTGAAATTAATGATCCAAGCAAACAGAAAGAAAGATTCATCTCTAGCAGGAAGCCATATGCTTGAATATTTCTGGTATCTCAACTGCAGATTTTTCAGCGCTCATTTAACTTTAGGACTCTGCATTTCAAAATCAACAAAAATGGACTTGTACCACTATTGAAATAAGCCCTTCATGTGAAAACAAGCCTAAACAGAGCGCATGTTCGGAAACCATATGAATTTATTATATTTGATTTGAAAATAGTGTAAATAAAAATGTTCCAACTCCTCCGTGGTCTCTTCTTCCGCTTCTTCTGTAGCCTTCGTTGCAGCAATAACAGAAAGGCTTACTTAAAGAGAATTCTCGATCGTTGGTTAGTAGAACATGACAGAAAGAACATGTAAGTTACACTCTCAGTTTTCTGAATCTGTTTTGCTTGTTCACGGCCTGATTTTAGAACTAATTCGACCATCATCACCGCAACTACTCCTTGTCGCTGTCGCGTTTATAGTAACTGATGAGAGATGTAGTAACTGTGTTTATTCGTACCCAGGTTCTCTCATCTCCCAAAAAATCTAATTACATCATCTATTTTAACTGAAATGATGCTAGACATATTAAATTTTTAGGATAACATGAATTGACATTTAAGTTGGTTTTATTTAATTGCAGTCTGCTGATATAATGTAGACTAAGGAAGAGAACGTCATTGTAATGGAAAAGTATCATTCAACCGATACTTCATCATGTGTTTAGTTTTCAGTAGTTTCGATACATTCGTAATCCGAACATAACTGCGTTAAATGTATGGTGTAATCAATGTTAAGACGTAACGGTCTTCACGGTAGGTGATACGCTTAGAACTGTGAAGTTGGTGTTAAATACAGATTACATGCATGAGAAATTCTTTTATTTTAAAAATTGATTTTCGTTGTACTTATCTGTCTCATATACGTGCGAATAATTTCATCAGAGGAAAAAAGGAGTTGAGCTTATCACTTTCAAAATAAGTTAAGGTTCTGTGACATATGCTGTATACAGTCTGGAACCGCGCGACCACTACGGTCGCAGGTTCGAATCCTGCCTCGGGCATGGATGTATGTGATGTCCTTAGGTTAGTTACGTTTAAGTAGTTCTAAGTTCTAGAGGACTGATGACCTCCGAAATTAAGTCCCATAGTGCTCAGAGCCATTTGAACCAAACCATATGCTGTATAATTTTTCTAACTTTGTTTCTTGTGTGAAAGTATCACGTTGCACACAATACTACTCAGCATACGAAAATTGCGATTTTTCTGTGTGAGATTTTGTGTTACTTGGAGTCTGTCTTTGAGTGAGCGTGCAGTTTCAACAGACGATATCGTATCGTGAGGGACGTTCCGAGTTACGGAAGACTTATATTTATTTTTAAGCATTTCATACTTTTCGGAAAGCGCGGTATCATTATTGGTCTTGCAAATATTTCGAGTTAGCAGTCGAGTTTATCGAAGGACTACAGCTCTGCTAAGGCTCGTAGAACTTTAACATCTATGCGATTGCAACATCGTCATGCCAGTTATTAATGCTCTATTCCGTAGTACTAGAAGTATAGTAGATTTCAGTATTTACTGAACAAGTTAGATTATTTCTGATAATTTTAGATTGTTTATGAGACGGAACAAGTGACGCACCCCCTACAGTCACATAAATTCATTTTTGTGAGACCATCAATAGCAATGAACCCTATAATGAAAACAGCTTAGTCGAACAGTTGCACATCATGTATTCCAAATGAAAATGTCTATAATATTTGAATTTGCAGACAGCACTGGTCTGTATTTCTCTCCGTTTGCAGAAGACGTGAGCTCCCCCTGCTGGCCATCGCTTACACAGGATCACACGTCAGTTCCACCCACAACTGACAAACTCTTTGATGAACTTTCATTCAGGAGACTGCCTATTAGCAGGTTACATCTTCTGGCCTGAAGCCAGTATGGATCTAATGAGTGGTGTACAATCGAAACGTGAAGCTTTAACTTCAAATACTCATGGCATCATTAGAGCCGTCGACTAGTACACAAAGACAAATGTATTGCACTGTCGAGGCTCCTAACGTTATTCATCTAGATACTCAAGTAGAGACACCGGTGAGCCAGAACATTACCACCGCCTGCTTATTAGTGATTTACCCCACCTTTCTAACGTGGTAAAACGGCGATTCTTCTTTTCATGTAGTCCTCGGTAGGTTTCCGGAGGTGTACGGCACCACATGTCCAACGACAAGTGACGTAGTGCCCTTCAACTAACGGCCGGTAGTTTGGGGAGTGGAGCCAGCGCTCGACATGTTCTGAAAGAGTTCCATCGGGTTCATATCAAGAAAATTTTGTGGCCAAGAGGGCTAGTTGTGTTCACTATTATGCTCCTCAAAACCTCTGTAGAACGGTTCTCGCCTTGTGACACGAACAGTTGCTCTGTCAGAAAATAGTAACGCCTTCGGAGGAAACATCAAGGATGAAGAGATGTAGGCCGTCCGCAGTAATGTTCATGTAGTCTACAGCAGTCATGGGGTTCTCGATTACCACCACAGGTCTCGTGCAAGCCCAGGTGAACCTGTCGTCCGCCAGGATGATGTCGACCAGCTATAACAAGAAACGGGATTCATCCGATCAGGCGACACGTTCCCGTTGACCTACAGGCCACTCTCGATGATTCTGTGCCCACTACAGTCGTAATTGACGGAATTGAGCGTTTGGCGTCATTGGCTGGGAGGCCCCTTATGGGGCAAGTCCGGCCGCCTTGGTGCAGGTCTTATTACATTGTACGCCATATTGGGCGACCTGCGCGCCGGATGGGGATGGAATGATGATGAAGACAACACAACACCCAGTCCCTGAGCGGATAAAATCCCTGACCCAGCCGGGAATCGAACCCGGACCCCTTAGGCCGGCAGTCCGTCACGCTGACCATTCAGCTATCGGGGCGGGCGTAACTGTGTGTTTGGGATAACGAGGGAACACGGGGGGTCTTCTTTATCGGAGACTCATGTTCAACAATGTTCGCTGAACAGTGTGCTCCGAAATACTTGTTCCTGAAACAGCATTTTACTCTGTCGTCAAATGTGCCACAGATCATCATCTATCCTGCTTTACAGAGTGGACAAACCTCTGACGTCCACGTTCTGCGATGAGGTTGCCTACTCGTGCATGCACCGTAGTTCAACCGTTTTTCCAAGAATGCTCATATAGCAAGCGAACGGTCAGCATCTCCATTTCAGAGATGCTTATTCCCAGGTGCTGGACCTTAACATTCCGCCCTTATGCCAAAATTGCCTGTATCAGTGGATTTCCCCAGTTGCTTCCCCTATTGTCGCTAGAATGGTTCCCCATTCGTGTCTGCTCCACTTATATACGAGGTGCATTCAAGTTCTAAGGCCTCCGATTTTTTTTCTCCGGACTGGAAAGAGATAGAAACATGCGCATTGTTTTAAAATGAGGCCGCGTTCATTGTCAATACGTCCCAGAGATGGCAGCACCGTACGGCAGATGGAATTTTACAGCCAGCGGCGAGAATGATAAGTGTTTTAAATACTTAAAATAGCGACGTTTTCCTTACTTGAACAGCGTGCAATCATTCGTTTTCTGAATTTGCGTGGTGTGAAACCAATTGAAATTCATCGACAGTTGAAGGAGACGTGGTGATGGAGTTATGGGTGTGTCGAAAGTGCGTTCGTGGGTGCGACAGTTTAATGAAGGCAGAACATCGTGTGACAACAAACCGAAACAACCTCGGGCTCGCACAAGCCGGTCTGACGACATGATCGAGAAAGTGGAGAAAATTGTTTTGGGGGATCGCCGAATGACTGTTGAACAGATCGCCTCCAGAGTTGGCATTTCTGTGGGTTCTGTGCACACAATCCTGCACGACGACCTGAAAATGCGAAAAGTGTCATCCAGGTGGATGCCAGGAATGCTGACGGACGACCACATGGCTGCCCGTGTGGCATGTTGCCAAGCAATGTTGACGCGCAGTGACAGCATGAATGGGACTTTCTTTTCGTCGGTTGTGACAATGGATGAGACGTGGATGCCATTTTTCAATCCAGAAACAAAGCGCCAGTCAGCTCAATGGAAGCACACAGATTCACCACCACCAAAAAAATGAGAAATTTCGGGTAACCGCCAGTGCTGAAAAAATGATGGTGTCCATGTTCTGGGACAGCGAGGGCGTCATCCTTACCCATTGCGTTCCAAAGGGCACTACGGTAACAGGTGCATCCTACGAAAATGTTTTGAAGAACAAATTTCTTCCTGCACTGCAACAAAAACGTCCGGGAAGGGCTGCGCGTGTGCTGTTTCACCAAGACAACGCACCCGCAACAGTTTCTTCATGATAACAACTTTGAAGTGATTCCTCATGCTCCCTACTCACCTGACCTGGCTCCTAGTGACTTTTGGCTTTTTCCAACAATGAAAGACGCTCTCCGTGGCCGCACATTCACCAGCCGTGCTGCTATTGCCTCAGCGATTTTCCAGTGGTCAAAACAGACTCCTAAAAAAGCCTTCGCCTCTGCCATGGAATCATGGTGTCAGAGTTGTGAAAAATGTGTACGTCTGCAGGGCGATTACATCGAGAAGTAACGCCAGTTTCATCGATTTCGGGTGAGTAGTTAATTAGAAAAAAATCGGAGGCCTTAGAACTTGAATGCACCTCGTACATTGCTCTGCAAAACGAGATAGGTGAAGTACCATAAGGTATTGACTATTTTCTGGAAATGAATGAAAATGCCGGAACATGTTGCCGGAGGTCGCCTAGTCGTGCACAGAAAGGTGGCGTGAAGTCAGCGTGACTAAAGCAAAACGGGGCTGGGCCCACAACACGAGGCAGTTGAAGGAACGGGAAAAGGCAGCGTGTGTCGATCACCGAGCAGTTACGGTGCTCTGTGGTGATGTTGTTCATTACAAAGTCATCGGGGGAGGGAACATCACCAAATTGGGAGAAGTACGAAGTGTGGCGAATGTAGTCCAGGAGCTCGGTATCGTTCACGACACTGTTTCAGGTGCATAAGGAGCGTTCGGAACCACAGGAACTGGTGCCCGAAGGAAAGCGGTGCTCGAACACGAACAACTACAGCAGCAGGGGGCCGGTAAGTTGTGCAGCGTGAAAGACGGAAGCCACGTCAAACAGCAGCTGTGGTTGCAACCACATCTAACAGGACTGCGGAATAGAAAATTCTTCCTAGGTGGATGCCGCATCCCAGAGATGTATTCGTCTATTTGTAAGCACATCTACATCTACATCTACATTTATACTCCGCAAGCCACCCAACGGTGTGTGGCGGAGGGCACTTTACGTGCCACTGTCATTACCTCCCTTTCCTGTTCCAGTCGCGTATGGTTCGCGGGAAGAACGACTGTCTGAAAGCCTCTGTGCGCGCTCTAATCTCTCTAATTTTACATTCGTGATCTCCTCGGGAGGTATAAGTAGGGGGAAGCAATATATTCGATACCTCATCCAGAAACGCACCCTCTCGAAACCTGGCGAGCAAGCTACACCGCGAAGCAGAGCGCCTCTCTTGCAGAGTCCGCCACTTGAGTTTGTTAAACATCTCCGTAACGCTATCACGGTTACCAAATAACCCTGTGACGAAACGCGCCGCTCTTCTTTGAATCTTCTCTATCTCCTCCGTCAACCCGATCTGGTACGGATCCCACACTGATGAGCAATACTCAAGTATAGGTCGAACGAGTGTTTTGTAAGCCACCTCCTTTGTTGATGGACTACATTTTCTAAGGACTCTCCCAATGAATCTCAACCTGGTACCCGCCTTACCAACAATTAATTTTATATGATCATTCCACTTCAAATCGTTCCGCACGCATACTCCCAGATATTTTACAGAAGTAACTGCTACCAGTGTTTGTTCCGCTATCATATAATCATACAATAAAGGATCCTTCTTTCTACGTATTCGCAATACATTACATTTGTCTATGTTAAGGGTCAGTTGCCACTCCCTGCACCAAGTGCCTATCCGCTGCAGATCTTCCTGCATTTCGCTACAATTTTCTAATGCTGCAACTTCTCTGTATATTACAGCATCATCCGCGAAAAGCCGCATGGAACTTCCGACACTATCTACTAGGTCATTTATATATATTGTGAAAAGCAATGGTCCCATAACACTCCCCTGTGGCACACCAGAGGTTACTTTAACGTCTGTAGACGTCTCTCCGTTGATAACAACATGCTGCGTTCTGTTTGCTAAAAACTCTTCAATCCAGCCACACAGCTGGTCTGATATTCCGTAGGCTCTTACTTTGTTTATCAGGCGACAGTGCGGAACTGTATCGAACGCCTTCCGGAAGTCAAGAAAAATAGCATCTACCTGGGAGCCTGTATCTAATATTTTCTGGGTCTCATGAACAAATAAAGCGAGTTGGGTCTCACACGAACGCTGTTTCCGGAATCCATGTTGATTCCTACAGAGTAGATTCTGGGTTTCCAAAAACGACATGATACTCGAGCAAAAAACATGTTCTAAAATTCTACAACAGATCGACGTCAGAGATATAGGTCTATAGTTTTGCGCATCTGCTCGACGACCCTTCTTGAAGACTGGGACTACCTGTGCTCTTTTCCAATCATTTGGAACCTTCCGTTCCTCTAGAGACTTGCGGTACACGGCTGTTAGAAGGGGGGCAAGTTCTTTCGCGTACTCTGTGTAGAATCGAATTGGTATCCCGTCAGGTCCAGTGGACTTTCCTCTGTTGAGTGATTCCAGTTGCTTTTCTATTCCTTGGACACTTATTTCGATGTCAGCCATTTTTTCGTTTGTGCGAGGATTTAGAGAAGGAACTGCAGTGCGGTCTTCCTCTGTGAAACAGCTTTGGAAAAAGGTGTTTAGTATTTCAGCTTTACGCGTGTCATCCTCTGTTTCAATGCCATCATCATCCCGGAGTGTCTGGAAATGTGCTCAGAAATGTGCTCAAGCATTACGATAGCTTTCCGGTTAGAAACTTCAGTGCACAATTTCTAAAATTTTAGCAACCGGAACGCACCTTTTCAACCATACAATCAGCCTCCCCCGCCCCCGCCCCAACCCCTAGCCATAAAAATCAAATTTCCAATTCTGCAAAACTTGCGGTAACACTTATAACGAAAAATCATTTTTTTACTAAATACTGTTCTGAAATTCAGGTTTTCGAAACACAGTTTCTTATAACCAAAACAATAAAACCCCAAGATTTAGCGTGAACAACAGCTACTACCGTGTTTCCCTGCAGCAGTGTCACTGTGCTCCCTAGTTCTGATCGATACATACCGGCACAAGTCGGTAGTCTTCGTGATAATGATGTCACGTTTTGAACTACTGCTAGCCGCAGTATTCAAACAGTCACATTGTAGCTGCTCGTCAAAGGGGAAGTTTTAGATGTACCACTTGAATTCCTTTCATA
Organism: Schistocerca cancellata; assembly: GCF_023864275.1. NCBI lineage: Eukaryota > Metazoa > Arthropoda > Insecta > Orthoptera > Acrididae > Schistocerca > Schistocerca cancellata. The sequence continues at coordinate 351,876,188 of NC_064628.1, forward strand.
AGCTGCGACATTGTGGCGAATAAAATAGACCCATATATGCAATAAGTTTCCTTTAATTTACGTCCATAGACGTAAATTAAAGGAAACTTACTGAATTCCTTTGCTTTCGGAAAGCTCAGCAAGAAATTTCTGGAAACTCAAATCTCCTGATTGAAATATTTCATTAAGTAACATGTTATTCTAATTACACAGTTCCTAGCCCCCCCTCTCCCCCTCCCCTCCCCTCCCCCGCCATCGCATCACGCCCCTAGTATGACATTGCTCACCAATTATCACGTTCTCTGGTACCGGCACAGCGACAAATGTAAACAGGCAGAATATGGCGCTGTGGTCGGAAACGCCTATGTAATACAACAAGTGTCTGCGCAGTTGTTAGGTCGGTTACTGCTGCTACAATGACAGGTGATCAAGATTTAAGTGAGTTTTTACGCGGTGTTGCAGTCGGCGCACGGACGATGGGACACAAGATCTTCGAGGTAGCGATGAAGTGCGGATTTTCCTGTACGATCATTTCACGAGTGTACCGTGAATAGCAGTAATCAGGTAAAACATTAAATCGCCGACATCGCTGCGGCCGGAAAAAGATCCTGCAAGAACGGGACCAACGACGACTGAAGAGAATAGTTCAACGTGACAGTAGTGCAACCCTCCCGCAAATTGCTGCAAGTTTCAATTCTGGGCCATCAACAATTATCAGCGTGCAAACCATTCAACGAAGCATCATCGATATCGGGTTTCGGAGCCGAAGGCCAACTCGTGTACCCTTGATGACTGCACTACGCAGAGCTTTACGCCCCACCTGGACCCGTCAACACCGACATTGGACTGTAGATGACTGGAAACATGTTGTGTGAGCGGACTAGTCTCGTTTCAAATTGTATCGAGCGGATGGACGGGTATGGAGACAACTTCATGGACCTTATAATGGTGTTGGGCGTGTGCAGTTGGAGTAATATGGGACGCCTGATACGTCTAGACACGACTCTGACAGGTGACACGTACGTAAGCATCCTGTCTGATCACCTGCATCCATTAATGTTCATTGTGCATTCCGACGGACTTGGGCAATTCCAGCAGGACAATGCGACACCCAACACGTCCAGAATTGCTACAGAGTGACTACAGCAACACTCTTCTGAGTTTAAACACTTCCACCTGCCACCAAACTCCCCAGACATGAACATTACTGAGCATATCTGGGATGCCTTGCAACGTGCTGTTCGGAAGAGATCTCCACCCCGACGTACTCTTACGGGTTTAGAGACAGCTCTGTAGGACTCAAGGTGTCATTTCCCTCCAACATTGCTCCAGACATTAGTCGAGTCCATGCCACGTCGTGTTGCGGTACTTCTGCGTGCTCACGGGGGCCCTACACTGTATTAGGCAGGTGTACCATTTTCTTTGGCTCCTCAGTGTATTTTAAACCTCCAGCACCGACTTTCTCCAGTGAATTTTAATTCCTGGGAGGCCGAAACCCCGTGTTCCTGGACGAACCGTCGTATGGCGAGAGGTGGGAACACTTAATGCTCCCAGGAACATTGTCGAACGTTTGGTGGTCGAGGCGTTATGGTGTGGGGAGGCGTAATGTCGCATGGCTGTACCGCCCTCCAAGTCTTTGAACCCAGTACACTCAGCGGTCAACATTTTTGTGGCGCTGTACTCCATTCCAAATCCCGTCTTTTCAGGGGTGCATTCGACCCTGACTTCGTTTTTTGTGAGTGATAATGCGCGACCGCTTCGAACGGCGCAGGTGAAGGAGCTTTTGGAATGAGAGATGAATGCAGTGGCCAGGCGTGGCCCCGACTGAAGCACCATCACATGTGCGATGTGTTGGGGAGTCGTACTGCAGTATGTCCACAACCACCAACGAACATCCAGCATCTGTCAACAGTGCTGGTGAAAGAATGGGACATCCTACTACAAGAAATCCTCATCAAGCTTGTGGCCAGCGTGGGAACACTTTGCACCGTGTGCATTGTCGTCGATGGTGATCATACACCGTATAAATAACCATGGCCTTGCTTTTTGCAGTGTCCTGGGGACCATTACAAATCGCCATAGGTTCAGCGTAATCTACATCTACTCTACATACATACTCGGCAATCCACCATATGGTGTGTGGCGGAGGGTACCTCGTACCACAACTAGCACCTTCTTTCCCTGTTCCACTCCCAAACAGAACGAGGGAAAAATGACTGCCCATATGCCTCTGCACGAGCTCTAATCTCTCTTCTCTTAACTTTGTGGTCTTTCCGCGAAATATAAGTTGGCGGCAGTAAAATTGTACTGCAGTCAGCCTCAAATGCTAGTTCACTAAATTTCCTCAGTAGCGATTCACGAAAAGAACGCCTCCTTTCCTCCACAGACTCCCACCCGAGTTCCTGAAGCATTTCCGAAACACTCGCGTGATGATCAAACCTACCAGTAACAAATCCAGCAGCCCGCCTCTGAATTGATTCTATGTCCTCCCTCAATCCGACCTGATAGGGATCCCAAACGCACGAGCAGTAGTCAAGAACAGGTCGTATTAGTGTTTCATGAGCGGTCTCCTGTACAGATGAACCACATCTTCCCAAAATTCTACCAATGAACCGAAGACGACTATCCGCCTTCCCCACAACTGCCATTACATGCTTGTCCCACTTCATATCGCTCTGCAATGTTACCCCCAAATATTTAATCGACGTGACTGTGTCAAGCGCTACACTACTAATGGAGTATTCAAACATTACGGGATTCTTTTTCCTATTCATCTGCATTAATTTACATTTATCTATATTTAGAGTAATTGCCATTCTTTACATCAATCATAAATCGTGTCCAAGTCATCTTGTATCCTCCTACAGTCACTCAACGACGACAGCTTCCCGTACACCACAGCATCATCAGCAAACAGCCGCACATTGCTATCCACCCTACTCAAAAGATCATTTATGTAGATAGAAAACAACAGGGGACCTACCGCACTTCCCTGGGGCACTCCAGATAATACCCTCACCTCCGATGAACACTCATCATCGAGGACAAAGTACTGGGTTCTATTACTTAAGAAGTAATTTCATTAAGAGTGTTAGTCCTGTTCGTGTTATTGTGTATTTATTCCAGTTACCTTCTGTGCAATACCACGTTAGTTCTTTCTATGTATGGTCCCATCTCATCGAGCTATGTTACTGGGTGATAGTTACTTTCCCCGTCAAGTTCTGCACACCGCTGCTGTTTCACTACCTCGCCGCGCGCCCGGCATACTACCAGGTGGCATTTAATCTTGCGGTGGGCAGTGGTCGTAATGTTCTCTGACTCATCTGTGTATTTCTGTACCTACATATCTATCTACACCTTTATCAGGGGCTATTTTTCTTTCTATCCGCGTATGGACTGCGATAAGAACCACTGCTTAAAAGCCTCTGTGCGCGCGGTAATTAAACTTATCTTTTCCTCACATACCGTGCGGGGGCGATACGTAGAAGGCGGTGGTATGTTCCTAGATTCCGCAATCAATATTGGGTCTAGAAACTTTGTAAGTGGGCTTCCACGTGTCAGTGGCCTTCTGTCTTCAGGTCTCTGCTAGTTGTACTGTATCAGCTTTAACGTGCATCTCTTCTTTGCGTACGTTCAGTATTCCACGTTGCTCCCAAATTGATGTCCAAAATTAAAGCAACAAACGGAAATTTTGCAGGATTACGTTTATTTTGCCACCAACCAGTATAAACAGGCGATAGTAAAGTAGAAACAATGTAAAGAATACAGAACGGAAACGACTGCAACATGCGTAAAGAGGACAAAAATGTTCTTCGTTTTTTCCAACTTAAAAGATTTGCACAAACATTCTGACAACTGGTTGATATGCTCAGTGTGGTGTTTGACCACTTCTGGCAGCAATATAGGCCTGACAACGATAGGGAATGCTATGAATGGTGTCATCAATCTCATATTGAGGTAATAACGTCCATTCTTCCCGGAGAGCTGTTGCAAGTCTTGAAGAGTAGTTGGTGGATGATGAGGTGGTGCAACCCGTCGCACAAGTGCACCCCAGACATGCTCAATAGGATTCAAACTGGGAGAGAGGGTATGTCACGGCCTGTATGCGATATCTTTAATTTCCAAACCCCCTTTTCTATCGTCCGTTAATATGAATTCTGGGCCCACAGCACCTCGCAGTATTGATGTCCCAAGACCTCGTCACTGTAGCTGACCGCAATTAAACCTCGCTGATTCACCCATACAATTTCACGACGATGTGTTCGAATGGTCAACATAATGCCTGCTCACACCATTATCGATCTTCCTCGGTATCGGCCTCTTTACACAGTGGTTGGGTCCCGAAATCGTGTTCCACGTCGCTTCAGATGCGAATCCGTCGAGAATCACTCTCCAGACCAAATCGGTACTCATCTGTGAAGATAGCATTGTCCCATTGTTTGACCGTCCAGGTGGCATGTAAACGACTTAATTCTAGACGTTTCCTTTTGTGAAGACGCGCCAGAGGTACACATACAGCAGGTCTCCAGCAATAAAGACCACTCTGGCGAAGCCCTCTGTACACCGTCTGCCTCGATACAAGTCGTCCAGTGGATGTTGGGAGGTCAGTCACCAGCTGCCGTGCAGTACTAAGGCGGTATCGTTGTACCCTTAAAGCCAAATAACGGTGCCCTCCTTCCGATGTCACACGTGGTCCGCACTGCCAACGGGCCACATCAATTTTCGACTGTCCTGCTTCCATTCTTCCTATGACAACCCACCGCAAAGAGCCTGTGCCATACTGCACTGTCTGTGACTGCGTACACAGCGACTGTGGATGTGGGACTACACGACATACACTACCCCGTTTGATATGTGACCTGACGTCAGCGTTGGTGCTGTTGTCCGTTGTCCGGAATGCCATCTTCCCAGCATAACACGATCGTACCGACATCTAATCACAATTTATATGATTATATCGTGAATCAGACACAGGACAGGGAGACAGCGATTTGTTGCTTTAATTTTATGGAGCACTGTATTTGATAAATTAGAATTAATTTAATACCGTCAGCTGCTGACGGACGTTGATATATATCAACGGGGACAGGTGAAAATGTGTGCCCCGACCGGGACTCGAACCCGGGATCTCCTGCTTACATGGCAGACGCCCTATCCCTCTGAGGACACAGAGGATAGTGCGACTGCAAGGACTATCTCGCGCACGTCTCCCACGAGACCCACATTCTCACCATATATGTCCACGCACTACATTCGTAGTGTCCCTACCCAACACACTCATTACTCGTCAGCAGCTGAAAGTATTAATAAATATAATTCTAATTTCATTCTAGACGGCTGCAGGTCATCGCCTAAAAATCAGAGTTACAAGTTCGTCAAAGATCATAGTGACAAAAGAAACAATACACATAAGAATAATATCATTGTAATATATACATATCGATGTATCGAAGTACCTCTACATTAATGAAAGAACGGACACCATATCCATATAAGCATATAGTTCTGGCAATACCGGCCATGACCTTCTTCTTCTGTGCGGATGCACACGTATTCCCCGAACTCTTACGGGACTTGGTAAGAATGTCTTCCACGAGTTATGAGTGTGCTGGGGTGGGACACTACGAATGTGGTGTGTGGACATACAAGGTGAGAATGTGCGTCTCGCTGGAGACGTGCGAGAGATAGTCCCTGCAGTCGCACCATGCTCCGTGCCCTCGGTCACTCAGACGCTTAGAGCGTCTGCCATGTAAGCAGGAGATCCCGCGGTCGAATCCCGGTCAGGGCACACATTTTCACCTGTCCCCGTTGATATATATCAACGTCCGTCAGCAGCTTCTAACAACCCTACCACAACAAAGGTAAAAAATTAATTATGATTGTAGTGTTGTTCATGCTGCTAAATATTGCATTTTCGGCCAACAACAAAGTTATATTATGTGGCAGGTGTCATTAGAGCACAGTTAATAAAGTCATTTCTTGAAATAATGAATAAACTAGGCACTCATCTCTTCTTGTTTCCCACGCTGGTCTCGATGTGAACTCATGGCTCAATCGTCGAAAATCTAGGTAGTGATGATTCCAAGCTCGGATGCAAAGAGGCCTAGGTGCTATTCTGCGATATTCATAAGTTTTATAGATGTGTTTCATAAACCATTCTTGAAGATTAAACTTTTGCAAGTTAGAACAATGGTGATGTAAAAAAGTAATCAGCACTCGGAATTTAAGTTACACTTCTTTTTCATTACTTTTGTTGCAATATCACGTAACTCGTTACAAAACATCACTTCACAATATAAAACATACTTGAAAATATCTTCCTCACTGTTGAAGCTCACATTTCATAAACTGACTACAATTTGCGTCTTTTTAACATGACGACCAAAGCTTGACTCTCTAATAACCGCTTACGCGCCTAAAAATCAGAGTTACAAGTACGTCAAAGATCATAGTGACAAAGAAACAATACACATAAGAATAATATCATTGCAATATATACATATCGATGTGTCGAAGTACATCTACATTAATGAAATCAAATCTGAATGTTGTCACAGAAATATGTTAACTATTTTACAGAAACACAGTAGAATATTGCTGGTATCGAGAGGTTGAGGTGAGGTGCCGTAATGGTTACGTAAATTAAGTACCATTACAAGCTGAAGGTATTAAATTAATTCTAATTTCATTCTAGACGGCTGCAGGTCATCATCGGCTTCTGTTCTTTCGGACATGTCCGAAAGAACAGACACCATATCCATGTAAGTATTGGATAAAGGTTTCATGCTCTTCAGAAATATTCTAACATGGGTCACCACAGTGTCTTGTCAGCAATATTCTTTGCAGATTGACTGTATTTTTCCTTTATTCTACCAGTCGACCAAAGTCCGCTCCCTGCTAAATGATCATTCCATTTCGTATCCCTACAAATAGTTTCACCCAGGTATTTGTATGAGTTTGCAGATTTCAGTTGTGAATCATTGGTACGGTGGGACATTATGTTCCTTTGTTTTAACAAGTGTATAATTTTATTAGATGTACAACTTTGCTTCTGCCGTTTTTTCTCGTAATTCGAGACTTCAGTGTGAAAAATTAACAAAACATTTATAATTCAAAGTATTGGTTATCACTGGTCACTGACTTCTCCCATCTTTCGGGCAGTATACGAATCCCGCGGCTGAAGAGCGAGGCCTCTTTTGAGAGAGCAATGAATTTCTCCAGTTTTGCACTTTTTCATGTGACCGGAAGTGCAGGTCAGTTAGGCCGTGTGTCACTGTTCGGGACAGGTGGTAGTCAGAAGGAGCAATGTCTAGGACTCTAAGGAATACGGCGGGTGAGGTAGAACTTCTCATTTTTTGGCGGATTTTTACGACATGGGCTAGAGCACTGCCATACTGCAAAGTCACCTTTTCACGCCCTTCGCTGTATTGTGGCCGTTTGTCTTTCAGTGGTAGGCTCAAACGCATCAACTGCTTTCAACAACGATCTCCTGCGGTAGTTTACATCGGTTTCACTGGCTTCCAGACACCTTCTCTCCTTCACCCCCGGTCTTCGACGTCAAATTCAACGTTCTTGAAGCGCTGAATCCATTCTCTGCACGTTCTTTTCCTAATAGACGCCTCCCATACGTCTTACCCAGCTTACCTAGCCGCAGATTCCTCCCGTGTTAAAGCAGAAAATTAATAATTCCCACAAATGATGGGAATTTGGCTCGTGAGTTGACATATTCAGTGGATTATAACGTTATGATGAAGACGAAACTCGAATAATATTTTAACGGTATGATGTCCACATATATCTAAGCTTATTGTATGACACTTACGACCTATCACCTACACTACCACTTGCCCCTACTGCCATCTACTGCAAAACGGTGGAAGAAAAGTTGTAAAACTAACACATTTCCGGACGTTTCAAACTGTTTGTCAGTCTTTGCACCACTTTGAAATATTATCAAGACCTGACAGTATTTGTGATGCAAATAATACTTTGTGATAAATCACTGCAAAATCTGCAGCAACTCTAAGGTCACTATTAATATTGTTGACAGGTAATTAATACACAGCACACAAGGTTACGGTCTAACACAGTACGCTGGAGCACGCCTGAATTTTCTTATACATCTATCGAAGATTCTCTGTCGAAAAAGGCATGCCAGGTCCTTCCTCCCAAGAGAGCTCCATTCCAGTTGAAAATTTCGTTTAACACCTGTACAATCGTACTTTCGTTAATAAGATTCGTGTTGCATTGGATCTTTTATTTATTTATTTATGCATTTATTTTACCTGGCAAGATTAGGGCCTTCAGGCCCTCTCTTACACCTAACCAGGCATACTCAGATTCAACAAATTTCAGTTTCTACAGAACATTAAGGACATATAACACGTTATACAGTATTAATGTTAAAGAAAAAAAGTAGAGATCATAAAAGTAGTACAATGATAATTATAGCAATCAAAAAATAATTATAACAATCAAGAATAATAATAATAATAATAATAATAATAATAATGACTATGTATATGAAAGTAAACATATTTTTCTTTTATGATTGTCAGTCCTATTGCTAGTTGGGAATTTTCTCGTTATATTCTTGCAGCTTGTGAGTTATTCTCATCAAGCAGAGACATAAGACGATAGAATGGAGTGAAAGAGATATAGAAGAGGTAGATAGGTTAGAAGAAGAGAAATAGAATGGTAAAATTCGAAGTTATGATGGAGAGGAGAAAGAAAAAGATGAGAGGGGCACAACAATGGTGGCTATACCGTCCCTAATATGTAAGTCTTGAGTTCCCTCTTGAATGTTGAGTGGTTCTGGATAAGACGCAGATCACAGGGGAGCGCGTTCCATAGTCGTATGGCTGAGATGGAGAATGACACGGTGAAAGATTTTGTGTTATGTAAACGTACAGCCAAGATGCTAGACGTATCCGATCTGGTATTGCGGTTGTGGAATGATGATAGTTGTTTAATGTGAGAAGATAAGTATTGAGAGCACCAGTGGCTAAGAAATCGATGAAGTAAGCACATCGTGTGGAGATCGCGTGCCTTATGTGGGCGTATCCAACCTAGCTGGGAGTATGAAGGACTGATATGATCATACAACCGTATATTGCATACGTATCTAACGCAAGCATTCATCACTAGCTCGAGGCATCTCGAATTTTCACTATTTGTGCCGTGTTGAACTACGTCACAGTAGTAAAGATTAGGCAAGACTAGTGTTTGGACTAATTTTTGTTTAACATGAGTTGGAAATATTTTTCTAAATTTTTGAATTGCATGTAGGGAGGAGAGCGATTTCCGGCAAGCTGTGACTGTTTGTTCTTCCCAGTTTAGGTGTTCATCCAAGATTATTCCAAGGTCTTTTACTGTTTTTTGGTATGGTAGTTGGGTACCATTGAGGAGTATTTGAGGGACTGTTTCGCGAAAGTACCGACTGATTAACTTTGGATGAGATATAAGTATGACCTGGGACTTCTCGGGGTTTAGTTTCAGACCTAGGTTCTGTGCCCATCGAGAAACAGAGCAAAGATCTGCGTTCATACTCGCTACTGCGTCAGCAATGTTCTTGGGGCTTGCACTTATGTACAGTTGGATGTCGTCGGCATATAGATGGTAGTTGCAGGAGTGAATCACTGAAGAAATATCGTTAATGTACAGTGAGAAGAGTAATGGACCAAGGACGGAGCCTTGGGGAACTCCAGAGCGCACGTTTTTCCATGATGACTTTTCCGACCCACAAATGACTTGTTGACTTACGTTTTTGAGGTAGCTGTCGAACCAGCGTTGCACTGTTTGTGAAATTCAGCTGCTTCATTTTAATTAGTAATATATCAAAGTCAACTGTATCACAAGCCTTGCTAAAGTCAAGCAGTGTTAGGATGGTAGCTTCACGTCTGTCCATAACATGTTTAACGTCATCAGTTACTTTGATTAATGCAGTTGCTGTACTATGGTGCTTTCGAAAGCCTGACTGATATTTGTCGTGGATGTTATGAGTTTTGAGGTAATCCGTCAGCTGTTCATGGACGATGTATTCTAGGGCTTTAGATATTGCAGGAAGTATGCTGATCGGCCTGTAGTCAGCTGACGACTTAGGGTTGTCAGTCTTGGGTATAGGTTGAATTAAACTTTGCTTCCACTCAGTAGGATATGTACTACTGACAAGAGACAGGTTGAAGATGTCTGTGATAACTGGAGTAATAGTGTTTACAACGTTCTTAATCATGCCAATGCTCACTCCATCATTTCCTACTGCCTCGGAAGAGATTCTCATAATTGCCTTGTGTACTGTGCCGGTAGTGACATGTTTTAGGAAAAACTTATCTCTCGAGAGATTGATATCTTGGGGCTGGTAATTTGTCGCTGCGTGGCAGTTTACAGCGGTTGAGAAGAAATCGTTTAATTCTTCTGCAGACGCTTGATAAACAGCGTCAGATCTTCGCTTCCCTATACCGAAACTGCGCAGCTTTTTCCACAGTGCAGCAGGTTTTGATATGCCGCATACGACAGAGCGGGCATGTCTGATTTTGGCATTCCTCACGCTTTGCTTGGTTCATGCTTTTCAGAAGTCATGAAGTTTTAAGAACAGTAAATACGTATTATTTCACTGACATTCTCAGTTTTTGCTGTGAGCGAAGCATCTGTAAATAGTATGTTACGTCTTTTAATATACGATACGCAGATACAAAGTGGACACTTTTTGTTAAAGTATTTCACACAGATTTTTATCCACGTAAGTACTTGTCTCGCATGCAGTTGTCTCTTGGTCTTCATGTAAATTCTCTTATCTAATTTTCTTTATTTTCAGTTTTAAATTGCAGGCACACGAACTCGCCCATGTTTACTCTCAGTGTTTTTGTAAGCCGAAAACAACGGAATTGTTAGATTCTTTTATTCGTTTCTGTGTTCCTCTTCACTCAAGCATTTCACTACATAATTACGCGAGTCCACACTGCGTTACGTGTCAAACGCACTCTTTTATGCATGGAGAGCGGTTTGTTTGCTGTGTACGTGTAGGCGCCGTTATGCACAGGAGTATGGTTGGAGCACACGTGTACGCAAACGGCACATCGGTTGAATTCGTTTCGCGGTTGTGTACCAAGCCACAGAGGCTACCTGCTTCTGCGGTGAGACCCGGGATTGTCCTTATCCCAGTACCTGAATGCGTGCATCGATAGTCTGGCCACACGTCCGTATTGGGTCCGCTGTTTTTCACAATAGGGCAAGGTCACCTAAATATGATACAAAATCAAAAAAAATTGCCAGCATTTTTGAAATAAAACAGTAACTTTTAGGAAAAAACTGTAAATGCTAGACAGTAGACACTGCTTTAAAATGATACTGTATTTAATTCTTTCACGTTACGAACGTACGTTAGAAAAAAAAGAGCATCATTTCTTAGACTGAAATTCAGAAATATGATATAGCAGGTCCAAAATAGGACACAGCGTGATATTGTTACGTATACTGAAGATAAAAGGTTATGGTCTGGGATTTGTATGGCATGAAACGTACATCACAGTAAACCTTGTTTCTCCTATCCTTAATATTATTAAGTCCAGCAGAAAATCGTAACCACTGTTTACAATTATATTTAATATGTTGACGCTAATACAAAAATAAGATATACACAAAAGAAAATTACTGCCCTTTTTTATAACATTAACAGGATCGCTAAAAACAAAGCACATTACTCGTTTGGTATTTCCCATTCTATTATCAGTTTGAGGAACTAACAATTTCCCTATCACATCACTCTTATTAATAAGATAAATGTCTCTTTCATTTAGTTTAATAGGTTCTTGTCCTTGTACACAGACTCTACCCTCATAATTTCTAGGTCATTTTTCTGTACTTTTCATATGGTGCAGATATATCCATCACTGTATGACTTCCTCCTTCCTCCCTAAAATTTCGCCGAGATGTAATCTCCTCCAACTGCATGTGGTGGATCATTCGCTAGGATCTGATGTGGATTCTCCAAAGGGATTGATATATCCATGTTGTCGTCACTCTTAAAAAAGATGTCTGAATCCGAATCTATCTTCTCAGTTTCTTTTCTTCTTTGAGTACTTGCCACAGCTTTGGTCATAGGCATAGCTTTTTCACTCTTCTGCTCTAGGCCTATTCATTTTTCTTTAGAAAGCTTTGCTTTTCCAGTAAGAGATGTAGTCTCCTGTGGGTTGCATTGCTGGCTAATGGAAAGGGCAGCAACCAGAGGTACATTACTGTGTGGCTGGTGGCCGCGCCATAGGCTTCATTGTATCACTGTTAGGAATCAACTGCATCATATTTTTGAAAGTAGTACATAATATTTAAGGAGTATATTGTCTGCTTATTAATAAACTCCTCATAATAAATGCGACATTTCAGTAAGCCGTGCACAATTTTCTGTATATAAAACACAAATTTGGTAGGTACATAATCGATATTTGTATAAATGTGACAAACGTTCTAGGACTGTGTGCACATTTGTTGTCCAGTGTGAAAGTGATTTTGTCAAAATTATTTTTTACCTCCAAAGCGAAGTTTCTAATGGAAAAACAAATTATGAGCAACTGTTTCTAAGCAATTGCAACATTTGGCATTTTCATCTTATGAATAGACGGAACGTATCATTTTTTGGAAAGTTTTGGCTGTATCAGTTTTAGGACAGCTTACCTTAACTTTAACTTAGTTGTCGGATGCACTTCGTACGGCCTCAGTTGTCAGTTACCAGCAGGGAGGGAATTCGATTGCGCGAAGCGTCTGTTAATTGTTGTCTGGTTATCGTGTTTCAGCTGTTTTGTATTATGTTTCTGAAACGAATACTGAGGAAATGCCCAGCATTTGCCTAAACGAACCTGGAAAACCGCCTAAAAGCCACACGCAGGAGGCTAGTGAGTAGACGAGCGGTTGTTAACCCTTAAATCGAGACATCGGTCTGAGAGACCTTTAGGTTTTTTTTTAATGTTTCCTGTGGCAACGCTGTTCGGTTTTCCGTTATCCCCTCCACCTTCTCATTGTCAAGTCATATATGTAACAGAAGCTGTGTTATTCAGTTTGCCGCTTCTCCAAAAAAAAAAAAAAAAAAAGAAAAATGGCTCTGATCACTATGGGACTTAACTTATGAGGCCATCAGTCCCCTAGAACTTAGAACTACTTAAACCTAACTAACTTAAGGACATCACACACACCCATGCCCGAGGCAGGATTCGAACCTACGACCGTAGCGGTCGCGCGGTTCCAGACTGAAGTTGCCGCTTCTCGCTGTACGGTGTGTATAAATTTCACAAAACGTACATATCTATCCAACCGGGTGTTTCGAATTATGTATGAAATGACTGCGTCTGTTACCTGGATGTCTCGTATATGTATTTATTTCTGTCACTCCTTTTATTTTATGATGAGTTTTTTGAATGTTTGAGGAGACCCCACGTTGGATGATACTTCAGGGTGAGCTCATAAATCTACAAGAGGCTGAAGAAATGAGAAAATCTGGGGAAGTGATGCCAATTTTGAGAAAAAACTTTGGGAGTCGTTACAGGAGAGCATTGATGAATCCGAGGTGAAAAATGATTACTCAAATGTCGGTTCTGATTTTATAGTTACCGACACGAGAGAAAACGATCAGAGCAGAAAAATGATGACAATAGGGTGGTAGTAAGTGAAAGTAGTGATATGATGATGATGATGATGATGATGACGACTGCAACAATATACTGGAAGATGAACAAGAAATAGTTCTGACAATACACATGGAAAACAAGGCAGCATGCCAAATATTTTTGTTGTAAAAAAGAACAAAAAAGATTTTGAATGGAAAACCCTGGAACCAAAAATAACACCAAGTCATGAGGTAGTGAGACAATTACCTGGACTGAATAGGAATGCTACTATCTTAAGTACTCCGAACATTCCTGCTAATAGGGAGTCTTTGTTGACCAAGCTGTGACTGACAGTATTGTTTTACGTACGAATAGCAGACTTTTGTCAGTGAGAACCAACTCGAATGACACAACAAAAGATCTAATTATTGTAACGCTGATTTTGTAGAAATTCATGTCCTCATTGGTGTTCTAATGTTCGCATCCATTTTCAAATAAGGGAACGTGAACATGTGATTTTTCTGTTTGCCAAAGATATGACCGGAAGACCAATATTTAGAACAACGATGTCTGTCAAACGATCTGAAATACAGATCTTCTTCCTACGGTTTCATGATTTTACCACACTTGAGGCGAGGAAATAAAGTGACTATGCAGCTGCCAGCTCTGAATTCAACAAGTTCATGTACAAATCCCAACAGATGTATTGCCTTAGTGAGAACGTGACAGATGACGAAATGCGTGTTCCTGTCAGACCTAAACAGAACCAAAATTGGAGATGTAGGAGATGGCTATTAGCTCTTTTTTTTTTACAAAATTATACACATTAGCTGTGTAAAGATCTTCATACCCTACTTGTGCTATCGACAAAACCCTATTGTCAAAAGGATGAGGTTCATCAAAACACTGGCACAACATTGGCCCACTCTCTGATAGAACAAAACATCAGACGACGGCTTGCCATTCCCAGATAATAAGGAGCTCATACGGCAAGAAATCCATGAAGAGAAATATGTTGGTAGAGGCTATGGTTGACTTCCATGCGATGAATTTGAGAAGAGGAAGACCTGCTCTAAGTGTCCATCTTTTTGAGACCATAAGACTTCTTACACGCGTATACAATGGAACAAGCCGATACGTAAGGAGTGCAGCAGGAAAGTCTGCACCACATGTGCACTCATAAATGACTAACCGCTGGTTGTCATAAGCAGTTACAATACTAATCTTCAGTAAATGAAGCCTCAGTTAATTTTGAATAAATAAAACTTAAATAATAGTTTACTTCATGTGTCATACGAAAAGAACAAAAATATTGCCCAAACCATATAAATAAATAATTGGAAACGATAAATCTATAAAAAAAATTTGGAGGAGGAACTATCCAATCTCGCAGACCCGATACTTCTAATTATTTAGAATCGTTCTATGTTTCAGATTAAGGGTTAATCCGCCGTAGTGCTTCGTGTTTCGTCTGGATCACCTTCCTGTATCGCAAACTAGAGAGCTGCTGCTTGCAGTGGGGTTCAATGATAATTATATTTCACTTGTGCTACAACAGTAACTAAATGTGTTCCCCAGTTTGTATTTTTTGTGTAATACACTGACGGAAATGTAACGTCAGCTACATAAACGCCTTGAATGAAGGTAACTAAATATACTCGAACATTGGTATGCAATGGGATGTGCCGATTAACATTTCGTAATTTTAAATAACTTTCTCTCTGCTGGGCCTGAGGGTTGGATAATGTCATAATATGACATCTTCTTTAAACTATTACAAAATTAGCTGCACATAGTTAATTTCCTGTTGTCTTTACATAGGTTCACCACTAGCTTGTTTTAGCATTTGTGCATTTTCAAGTGGTCATGTTTATATTACGTTTACAAAGCATTTAATTCTACGTCTGTGTAACAGCGCTATGAGATTTTCGTCTTAAGCTGACGTTTAGGCAGAGTAACGTCTATGAAACATCTTGGACCGTAAATTTCTTTTAAGAGACAAAGGAATTACAGACATCGGTTGCGAGTAAGAATTGACTGAAATAAATGGTGAAAGTTCGAAATTTTTGCCACACCTGGATTCGAACCATGGTCTCCTGCTTACTACGCAAACGCGCTTACCACTAAGCCATCCCGGACAAAGTGGTCTTCGCAACTGCACGGACTAACGTAGAACGCCTCACGACAGATTCAAATTCTCAGATTATCCACACACTAGTAATGGAGTGTCCCTTCCCATTATCCTCATTACTCCTGGCATTTCACCGATTCCCTTAACAGTTCAAAAAAATTGTTCAAAAGGTTCTGAGCACTATGGGACTTAACATCTGTGGTCATCAGTCCCCTAGAACTTAGAACTACTTAAACCTAACTAACCTAAGGGCATCACACACATCCATGCCCGAGGCAGGATTCGAACCTGCGACCGTAGCAGTCGCGCGGTTCCGGACTGAGCGCCTGAACCGCTAGGCCACCGCGGCCGGCCCTTAAGAGTTCGAGCCTGCTGTGCATCTGCACTGAAGAGATCATTGGCTGTCTCGCATTCGTTTCAACTGTATATAGATCTGTGTGTGCGTGCGTGCGTGTGTGTGTGTGTGTGTGTGTGTATGTATGTGTGTGTCTGTATAGTTTTTATTTATTTTTATTTACACGTCAAGTTCAAATGGTTCAAATGGCTCTGAGCACTATGGGACTCAACTGCTGTGGTCATCAGTCCCCTAGAATTTAGAACTACTTAAACCTAACTAACCTAAGGACATCACACACATCCATGCCCGAGGCAGGATTCGAACCTGCGACCGGAGCAGCAGCGCGGCTGCGGACTGGAGCGCCCAGAACCGCACGGCCACCGCGGCCGGCTACACGTCAAGTTCCGTAGGACCAAATTGAGAAGCAAACCTTCAAGGTTATAGAACGTGTCAGTACATGAAATTACAACATGAAAGTAATAACAGATAGTCCGCAGCTCGTGATCGTGCGGTAGCGTTCTCGCTTCCCGCGCCCGGTTTCGATTCCCGGCGGGGTCAGGGATTTTCTCTGCCTCGTGATGACTGTGTGTTGTGTGATGTCCTTAGGTTAGTTAGGTTTAAGTAGTTCTAAGTTCTAGGGGACTGATGACTATAGATGTTAAGTCCCATAGTGCTCAGAGCCATTTGAACCATTTAATAACAGATAAAAATAAAATGTTCATGAATCCGAAAAAAGTCAGTCCATAAGTTTCAGTAAACGTAATCAACAATACAACAAGAAACAGCTTATATATAAACATTCTCGGTATTCTTGCCGCTTCAGTTCTGGATAAAATCTCGAGCTTTCGACGATTACCTCCATCGTCATCGTCAGGAGCTGACTGTCTCCACTGCTTCTGTAGTAACCTCTATATAGCCCGAAGACGGCCTCTGATTGGTCGGCGATTACGTATTGCTGTCGCAGACGGTGTCACTGTGTGCGCCGGTGGCGCCACCGCTTCCATTTGAACGTAAACATTGGAAGGAACGTTTCTCCTGCTTCTCTGCATCAAGCGCTCGTTTCCATGCACAGCGCAGACGGTATCCGCTATCGCGGTTAAAATTCTTTTGGCTCATTCTTATTTCGACAGCCTGCTTAATAACAGAATCCCAGTACGTAGAGGCATGGGACAGAATTTTAGTTTCATCGAACCTTTATTAAGGCCCGAGATGGCTCCTTTGTCCAGGTTCTTGCCCGACAGGTTGACGACAGTGCCTGCTGTTTCGTACGATGACTCTGATCTCGGCCCTTAATGAAGGTTTGAATTTTGCTCCTACACCATGTACTATATCCATCGTGGAACTCATCAGTGCAGCAGAACAGGCTGTGCGGCATCTCGCACAGGACGACGCCGACGAAGTGCGACTTGTTACTAGTCGCTTTTTGGCCTCAGATAAGCCTCCCAGATCTAATATAAGTAGAGAGGAGAGGGACGGGCTCCGTTTACTTAGGGAGGATGAAGCTCTTGTCATATTACCAGCTCCGTTTACTTAGGAAGGATGAAGATCTTGTCATATTACCAGCTGACAAAAGAAATGCCACCGTGGTCCTTAATACTACCGAATATCATAGAAAAAGGACATCACTGTTGAAGGACAGTACGTATAAATGTCTTAAACGGGACACAACTTTGACGTACAGCAGAAAAACCATGAGATTACTGCAGAATTCCGGCTGCCACACGATGTTACAAAACATCTCAAAGTCCGAGCTCCTAGACCGCCCAGGTTGTACGGACTACCGAAGATCCGCAAGGATAATGTTCCCATGAGACCTATTGTCAGTGCAATTGGTTGTCCTACTTATAAGCTGGCCAAATACCTAACAAAGTTGATGACTCCTATAGTCGGCCGGTGTGAACATCACATCAAAAACTCCCAGATGTTCGTTGAGAAAATCAAAGAGATTAGAGTCGGTCCAAATGACATTTTAGTCAGTCTGGATGTGGTATCGCTGTTCACAAAAGCTCCTGTGGAGGACACTTTGAAAATGCTGGCCGATCTTTTTCCTGCTGAAACTATAAAGTTGTTCCGGCACGAGATGACGACCACCTACTTCTTGTATGGTAACAACATTTACGAAATGACAGACGGTATGGCGATGGGCCCTCCGTTGTCTCCATCACTTGCTAACTTTTTTATGGAGAATTTTGAAGAATGTGCATTAAATTCGGCTCCCCTCCGTCCATCTTTATTTTATCGTTACGTTGCTGATACATTTATGATCTGGCCACACGGTGCAGAAGCTCTCGAACAATTCATGGAACACATGAACAGCATACATTCGAACATCCAGTTCACTGTCGAGATAGAGAAAGAAGAAAGACTGCCTTTCTTAGACGTTTTAGTACAACGACAGCCGGACGGGCGTCTTGGGCACTCTGTATACCGTAAGCCGACGCATACCGATTTGTACCTGAATGCACAGAGTTCCCATCATCCTGCTCAGAAGAAAGCCGTTTTGAAAACGTTGGTATACAGAGCCAAAACTGTTTCCGACGAGGACCACTTAAAGTCCGAGATTAACCATCTGAAGAACGTGTTCCGAAATAATGGCTATGGTGCACGTGACATAAAGGCAGCGTTCTCCAAAAGAAGGAAACGTGAAAATGTTGCAACCTCACAGGATGAAACGCCGATTGCGGTTCTTCCTTTTTGTGGCGCGATTTCCAGCAAAATAGGAAGAGTCCTGCGTAGACGAGGTATAAGACCGATTTTTCGTCCTCCTAAGAAAATTAAGGAGATTATGCGCCCTGTTAAGGACGATCTCGGCCTCAGGGTCCCTGGAGTTTATAATATACCCTGTGAGTGTAGAAGCAATTATATAGGTCAGACGATTCGTACCGTTTCCGACCGCTGTGCAGAACACCAACGCCATATTAAAAACAGAGAACTGGAGAAATCGGCAATTGCGGAGCACAGCCTCACGAACAAACATAAAATATTGTTCGATGAAACTAAAATTCTGTCCCATGCCTCCACGTACTGGGATTCTGTTATTAAGGAGGCTGTTGAAAAAAGAATGAGCCAAAAGAACTTTAACCGCGATAGCGGATACCATTTGAGCTGTGCATAGAAACGAGCGCTTGATGCAAAGAAGCAGCAGAGGCGTTCCTTCCAAGGTTTACGTTCAAACGGAAGCGGTGGCGCCACCGGCGCACACAGTGACACCGTCTGCGACAGCAGTACGTAATCGCCGACCAATCATAAGCCGACCAATCAGAAGCCGTCTTCGGGCTATATAGAGGCTGCTACAGCAGCAGTGGAGATCCCTCCAAAACCCAGGCGATCATTGTAGGCAAAACCACCCCTTCCTTCCGCCTCCTTGATTTCTATCTCACCATCTATGGCCGTCCTATCGCCCTCACTCCCACCCTTAAGTACCTCGGCGTCACCCTCGACCGTCGCCTCTCCTGGACTCCCCATCTCCAGACAATCCAAGCCAAGGCACGCTCCCGCCTCAGTCTCCTCACGCTCCTCTCCGGCCGTACGTGGGGTCTGGACCCCTCCACCATCCTCGACATCCTATAAATCCCTCATCCGCCCTATCTTTTGTTATGCCCATCCGGCTTGGATCTCCGCCCCCCTCTCCCCTACCTTTTACAAATCCCTCCAAATCCTTGAACGCCATGCTCTCCGCCTCGCCTATCGCATCCGTCTCCCCTCCCCCACGCGGATCCTCTACGATCTCATCCCCTTCCCCCACCTACTCCTTTTCCTTGAAAGGATACGGATCCTGTACACCTCCTGTAAACTCGATCCTTCTCACCCGCTCGTCTCCCCGATCCTCTCACACCCCCGCCCGCTGCCGCGCCTCTATTCCCATGTCCCACCCGGTCTCCATCTCTCCACCCTCCTTACCCTCTCCCGATGTGGCTTCCGCCAGCTCCCCCTCCCTGATGATGTCCTCCTCCCTTCCATTTACCCCTCCTATCAACTTTGATCCTCCCCCCCACTCCCTGTTTCCTTTCCTTTAGGCACCCTCCCTCACTTCTCTTTCCTTTTTCCCCTGTCCCCCATCCTCCACCCCTCTTCCCCCGGGCTTCCCCTCCCCCTTCCTCCCTCCCCCACTCTCCCCTGCCCATGGCATCTCTGCTCTCCCCTCTCCCTCTCCCACTCCCCTTTCTCCTCCTCCTCTCTTGGCAGGTCCCCGGACTCGCACACGCTCAGTGAACATTCGCGCGCTGGAGGTCATCGCCATTAGTGTCTCGTGTGTGTGCCTTCGTTTGTGTTTAGTGTTTGTTCGCCAAAACGCCGCCACTGTTCACGTGTACCATCGCCATCATCCCTGTTTTGTGCGCCGTCTCCACTAGTGTCAGTGATGTTTTCTCGTCAGGCGTGAACGGCTCCGTGTTTTATTTTTTTTTATTTTTTTTTGGTGTCCACATTGTTTTGCCCACCTTTTTTGATTGTATTCTCTGTGTCCTCTCTATTTATTACTTATTGTGAATCTCAAGGCTGAAGAGCGGCGTACTCAGCTGCTGACAGCCCGCCTTGTGTAAGGTTATAAAAATTACAATAAAGAAAAAAAAATAGCAGTGGAGACAGTCAGCTCCTGACGACGACGATGGAGGTAATCGTCGAAAGCTCGAGAACAGGGGTCGACAAGAGGTTCGTGAATTTACACCAATTATTGCCCGAACCGCCCGTTTCTGAGCCAAAAATGTTCTTTGAGAATGGGAATAGTTACCACAAAACATAATACCATACGACATAAGCGAATGAAAATAAGCAAAGCAGACTAATTTTCGTATCGAACGATCACTCACTTCAGATACCTTTCAAATAGTAAAAATGGCAGCATTGAGTCTCTGAACAAGATTCTGCACGTGTGCTTTCCACGACAGTTTACTATCTATCTGAACACCTAGAAATTTGAACTGTTCAGTTTCACTAATCATATGCCCATTCTGTGAAATTAAAACGTCAGGTTTTGTTGAACTGTGTGTTAGAAACTGAAAAAACTGTGTCTTACTGTGATTTAGCGTTAGTTTATTTTCTACTCGCCATGAACTTAGGTCATGAACTGCACTATTTTAAACCGAGCCAGTGTTGCACACAACATCGGTTACTACCAACATAGTGTCATCAGCAAACAGAAATATTTTAGAGTTACCCGTAATACTAGAAGACATATCATTTATATAAATAGGGAACAGGAGTGGCCCCAACAGTGATCCCTGGGGCACCCTCCACTTGACTGTACCCCACATCACAGCCATTCTCAACATTGTAAATCATGACCTATTGCTGTCTATTCCTAAAGTAAGAGGTGAACCAATTGTGAGCTACTCCCCGTATTCTGTAATAGTCCAACTTCTGGAGCAATATTTTGTGATCAACACAATCAAACGCCTTAGTAAATCAAAAAATATTCTTAGTGTTCGAAACCTTTTGTTTAACCCATCCAGCACCTCACAGAAAAAGGAGAATATAGCATTTTCAGTTGTTAAACTACTTCTAAAGCCGAACATTTGATAGCAAATCGAGCGATATAAAATGATCAATTATCCATACATACACAGCCCTTTCAATAAATTTAGCAAAACACTGATGGCATACAAGCAGATCTAAAATTGACTACATTATCCCTTTCTCACTTTTTATAAATCAGCTTTGCTACTGAGTACTTTAATCATTCAGGAAACTGACTATTCCTGAAGGAAAAATTACAAATGTGCCTAAATACAGGGCTAACATATGCAGCACGGTACTTTAATATTCTGCTAGGCACTCCATCATATCCATGAGAGTCCTTAGTCTTCAGTGACTTAATTATTGACTCCATCTCCCCCTTGTCTGTATCACAGAGGAGTATTTCAGACATCAATCTCGGAAACGCATTTGCCAAAGAAGTTATAAGATTCCCTGTAGAAAGTAAATTTTTGTTTAATTCCCCAACAAAGCTCAGAAAAAGATTGTTAAATACTGTACATATATCTGATTTATCAGTAACAGAAATATTTTTACTATGAACTGAGTTTATGTCGTCGCCCTTGTGCTGCTGACCAGACACTTCCTTCACAACTGACCATATGGTTTTAATTTTATCCTGAGACTTAGCTATTCTATTTGTAGACCACATACTCTTTGCCTTCCTAATAACATGTTTAAGCACCTTACAATACTGTTTGTAATGGGCTACTGCAGCTTCATTGTGACTACTTCTGACATTTTGATACAATTCCCACTTTTTTCCTACATGATATACTTATTCCACTCGTCAGCCACTAGGACTGCCTATTACTGCTAGTACCCCGTTTAGAACGCCCTAATGGGAAGCAACTCTCAAATAGCATGAGAAATGTATTAAGGAAAACATTATATTTATCATCTATATTATCGGTACTATAAACATTCTGCCACTCTTGTTCCTTGACAAGGTTTAAAAAACTCTCTATTGTAGTTGGATTAACTTTCCTACATCGTTTGAAATTATATGTGACAAATGTCACATATAAAAGCCTTTTAGTGTTAAAATTTGTGCATCATGGTCTAAAAGGCCATTCACCCTTTTACTAACAGATGCCCTTTTAGTAATGAAGAATGAATAAAAATATCGTCTATGACTGTGCTACTGTTCCCCTGCACCCTATTTGGAAAAAACACCATCTGCACCAGATCATACGAATTTAGGAGATCTATCAATATCCTTTTTCTTGCACCATCGTGTACAAAATTTGTATTAAAGTTACCACATATAACTAATTTCTGATACTTCCTACAAAGTGAATCAAGAACCCTCTCTAGCTTGAGCAGATATGCTTTTCTCTAGCTTGAGCAGAAATGCTCTGAAGTCAGAGTTAGGGGACCTATAAATCACAACAATTAGAAGTTTAGTTTCACTAAATTCAACTGCCCCCGCACAACATTCAAATATCTGTTCAGTGCAGTGCCGTGATACGTCTATGGACTCAAATGGAATACTATTTTTTACATACATAACCGCTCCGACGCCACTCAAGAAACTCCTTGAAAAACAGCCAGTTAATCTGTATCCTGGTAAACGAAACCTTTGAATTCTCAAGTTATTTAAGTGATGCTCCGATATACCAATAATTCCAGAGTCAACATCTACAAGCAGTTCACTAACTCTATCTTTAATATCTCATATATTATGATGAAATATGCTAATTCCTTCTCTACTTGGAAACATTATGTCCTCTGAAGTTGAGAGACTTCATGTAAGCAGGTATACCTATCAGGTGACTTCAGTCTGAAAAAGGTACAGCTCTAACACCAACAACTACAGGAATTTTTCCATGTATGTGTGTAGTGTCTGTTCTGTTGGACATACCTATGTAATTTCATGGACGTCACTCCACCTACACGTAAGTGTAATATAAGGTAACAATCCCATAGTACTGTTGCATAGACGTAGAATAAAATGCTTTATAAACGTAATTTCAACAGGAACACTTGAAAATGGCCCAAATGTCGATACAAGCTTGTCGTGAACGTATGTAAAAACAACAGGAAATAAATTATTTGCAGCTAATTTGGTAAAAGTATATAGAAGACCTTGTAATTACATCCTTGCGCAGGAAAAAGCCATTTCTAAAATGAACAATGGTGCGAGTATGTGATGGCTATTCGTTGTGTCTGACGTTACTGGAACTTTTGTGGTAGAAATCGTAACACAGCATGCTCAGACGACATGCATGTGTTGCTTATCGCCAACTTTCAGACACTGAGGAAGATCGAAACATCGGCACGAGGAACATGATAGCGTCTTACTGCCGTTCGCACACACAGTCGGCTGTAGCGCATTGATTGCATAACTAGTGGTGACAATGTGGACTGAGGACTACAATAAGAGTGGGTACAGATCACTGGAAACTGAACTGACATCTCGAGAGCTATGTGTCACGTGCCCCTGACACCATATCACTTAGCCGGCCGGGGTGGCCGAGCGGTTCTAGGCGCTACAGTCTGGAACCGCGCGATCGCTGCGGTCGCAGGTTCGAATCCTTCCTCGAGCATGGATGTGTGTGATGTCCTTAGGTTAATTAGGTTTAAGTAGTTCTAAGTTCTAGGGGACTGATGACCTCAAAAGTTAAGTCCCATAGTGCTCAGAGCCGTTTGCACCATTTTGAACCATATCACTTACAATAGGGACTTGCATGATTGATAGCCAGACATACTCTGGATATTGTATAGCTTCCTGCGGCGGTCAGCTACAAGTATCTCTTCACTTTGGGGCGGTCAGGTTGATGCCAAAGAGTCCATAGACGAGTTGCTAAAAGGTCACAAGTCTCAATCCCCTTAACTGTCCAGCTCCTGGAATCATTGTTTGGAAAGGTGATAGATATATGTCAACCAGGCTGCTTTGATAATTGTTGAAGGCAGGCTGAAGCTGAAAGATCGCCAGTATATGGCAAAAATAATAAGCCTTGTTGCTATAGGACAACATTTTTGTTTCTTTTCTTCAATCTCCTGTCGATCTCGAAATTAAAACAGATGAAACTTTGCACATCTGTGTTGTGGAATATCACCAGTATGCCCCTCAATTGCGTCACATTATACTTTCCACACAGTGAGCACGTACAGATACACAGAAGAATAGATTTTCCCGCCAAGTGTGAGGTGCCTGCTGAGTGGTTCAGCCTGAATTCATGCAGCCCACACAACATAACTGTCACCTGTTTTCCCGCGCGGGATTAGCCGAGCGGTCTCAGGCTCTGCAGTAATTTACTGTGCGGCTGATCCCGGCGGAGGTTTGAGTCCTCCCTCGGGCATGGGTATGTGTGTTTGTCCTTAGGATAATTTAGGTTAAGTAGTGTGTAAGCTTAGGGACTGATGACCTTAGCCGTTAAGTCCCATAAGATTTCACACACATTTTTTTTGTCACGTGTTTCCTTCTTCATTATAATGCTCGGCTGCACACGGAAAGTGCAACTATGACACTCCTGCAGCGCTTTCGATGGGAAGTGTTCGATTAGCCACCGTACAACTCAGACTTGGCTCCCTCTGATTTTCATCTCTTCGCTCACATGAACCGCTGCTTATGAGGACAGCATTTTGGCACAGACAGCGAGCAGCGAGCTGCAAACCAACGTAGCGAACTGCCATAAAGCACAAGTGTCTGCCTTCTGTGATAAGGGTATTGGAAAGTTCGTATCGTCTTTACCAAGTTATTACATATATCTAAGTCGAAGTGGCGACAGTGTAGAGAAGTAGCTGGAAGGTGTGGTGGCTAAATGTTGCAAATGAAACAGTACTGATATTCACTGCGGTTTCCATTTTTCGTCGAAAAGCAAGCCTTCATAACCTTCATGACCATGGTACCAAATCATCCATCCTGGAAGGATAATGCAATACTTACACTGCAATTCACACTACAAAAGCCGTTAGGAATATACGGAACCATGACTGACCTTGCTGGTCCACTGACTTATCGCACATAGAGAATGTCTGGGATGCATAGGGAAGATGTGTACTTTCATAGCAGGCTTCTGGCAATAGTCTTCGTGAACTTACTCAGATTGTGTTGCAAGCAAGGTAAGAATTACTCATCATGACATTCGCAGGCTATTTCCTTCAGTACAACAATGGATGAGAGAAGCGTTCAATGACTTTGACAGTAAAACTTTGTCAACGGATCTGAGCAAAAACCGTAAGAGATTTTGGTCAAATGTAAAATCAGTAAGTGAGTCAAAAGCATCTATTCATACACTCAATGACCATACCAACACCGAAAGGTAAGGTAACAGAGGGAAGGCCGAAATACTATATTCGGTCTTCCGAAATTGTTTGACTGCGGAAGATCGTATCGAGGTCCCTCCTTTCATTCGTCGTATGGACGTCAAAATGGCAGATATTGAGATACCTGAAACTTCTTGGTAGATTAAAACTGTGTGCCGGACCGAGACTCGAACTCGGGACCTTTGCCTTTAGCGGGCAAGTGCTCTACCAACTGAGCTACCCAAGCACGACTCACGCCCTGTCCTCACGGCTTTACTTCTGCCAGTACGTCGTCTCTTACCTTCCAAACTTAACAGAAGCTCTCCTGCGAACCTTGCAGGACTAGCACTCCTGAAAGAAAGGATATTGCGGAGACATGGCTTAGCCACAGCCTGGGAGATGTTTCCAGAATGAGATTTTCACTCTGCAGCGGAGTGTGCGCTAATAAGAAACTTCCTGGCAGATTAAAACTGTGTGCCGGATCGAGACTCGAACTCGGGACCTTTGCCTTTCGCGGGCAAGTGCTCTACCAACTGAGCTACCCAAGCACGACTCACGCTCCGTCCTCACAGCTTTACTTCTGCCAGTACGTCGTCTCCTACCTTCCAAACTTAACAGAAGCTCTCCTGCGAACCTTGCAGAACTAGCACTCCTGAAAGAAAGGATATTGCGGAGACACGGCTTAGCGACAGCCTGGGGGATGTTTCCAGAATGAGATTTTCACTCTGAAGCGGAGTGTGCGCTGATATGAAACTTTCTGCCAGATTAAAACTGTGTGCCGGACCGAGACTCGAACTCGGGACCTTTGCCTGTAAGGACGGGGCGTGATTCGTGCTTGGGTATCTCCGTTGGTAGAGCACTTGCCCGCGAAAGGCAAAGGTCCCGAGTTCGAATCTCGGTCCGGCACACAGTTTTAATCTGCCAGTAAGTTTCATATCAGCGCACACTCCGCTGCAGAGTGAAAATCTCATTCTCATTGAGATAACTGATTACGGAATAGAAAAACAATTACAGTTGCTTAGTAGTGGAAAGACGTCATGACCGAATGAGATACCTATAAGACTCTAATAAGACCACGTTAAAGAATTTGCTCCTCTTCTAGTAGCAATTTATCGTACATTGCTTGAGCAACGAAAGGTACTTAAAGACTGCAAGAAAGCGCAGGTCAGCCTGGTTTTTACGAAGGGCCGTACAACAGATGCACACAATTACAGACCTACATCGATAACGTCAGTCTGCTGTAGGATTATGGAACATGTTTATGCTTAAGATTTATGACGTTCTTGGAGAAGGGATATCTCCTCTATAAGAATTAACATGGATTCCGCAAACAGAGACCCTGCGAAAATCGGCTCACTCTGTTCCTCTATGTGATCCACAGCGCCGTAAACAACGAAGCTCAGGTTGATGCCGTGTTTCTCACCTTCAGGCAGAAATCTGACACCGCCCTGCACTGCAATTTACTGAAAAAAATATGAGCTTAACGAGTATCGGAGCACATATGCGACTGGATTCAAGACTTCCTCGCAGACAGAACTCAAACTGTCGCTCTTAACGAAACTAAATCAACAGATATAAAACTAATTTCCTGAGGACCCCAAGGAAGTATGATAGGTCCATTACTGTTAACAATATTGTCGCAAAAGAAACTGAGTAGCACGGTCATCTTGGTGTAGTGGTTATGATACTAGACCTTTGCATTGCGGGTCGTGAGTTCAAAACTCACCTGAACTGTAAAACTTTCATTTCTGTATTCTGTTCACGTACATTCTAGAAATATCCACAAATATCAAGAATCATTGTACTGGAATGTTCTGTAACTGTATATATACCGTATGTGTTCTGGCCGGAGGCTGTTCGCTCCGCGCTCTTGTTTGTGCAAGTGCTGAATAAACCTTCCTTAAGTGAAGTTAGTGTTCGTCATTCATCTAATTACACCTTCTTCTATGTGACATTATTGTGGTGGAGACGCTGGGTATTGGAATTTGTGATAGTGCACATTATCGGCGACACAGTGGCTCCCATCAGGCCACGACAGAGCCGCCGTTTACGTTGCCATAAACCCAAGTTCCGGCCATATTCAACAGATCGCAATCGATCGGAGACAGAAGGAGAAGAGGAAGTTACGATGACAGCAACTGTGTGCCACCACATGAGACATCCTTCCGGGTTCTATGGTGATGATGGCCAAGATCCAAACAAGTGGCTGAAGGTATATGAACTTATAGCCAAATTTAACAAATGGGATGACACCGTGTGTTTGGCTAACGTATTTTTCTACTTCGAGGGCACTAAGTATGAGAACAACGAGGAGAATTTCACAAGCTGGGAAGTATTCCAGGTGGAACTGCGCAAGTATTTCGGCGACACACAACGACAGAAATGCAAGGCTGAAGAGAAATTAAAGTGCAGGGCACAGCGTCAAGGAGAAACTACAGCATCCTACATTCAAGACGTCTTGGAGCTGTGTAAAATAGTGGATCCTAGAATGAAAGAGGAAGATACGGTTGCACATCTCATGAAGGGTGTTGCTGAGGACATGCATCAAGGCCTACTTCTGAAGGAGGTTTCGACAGCAGATGACTTCTCAAAATGGTGCCAGTATATCGAGACAATGCATCAAAAAGGAATAACACGTAAAAAGTTTGCACGGCTTCCAAATGTCGTATCGATGTCTGTGATGGAGGAAGGAACTGATTTCACAAGTGTTCTTCGTCAGATAGTGAGAGAGGAAGTTCAGAAGGCACTTGGATTTCAAGGTGAGCAAAAAACCGAGACGCCGCAAGAGGTCATAAGGGAGAAAGTAGAACAGACATTGAACCCAATCTCTTGTCCTTCATTTCCCTTTAAGACGGTGAAAAAGTCGAGACCCAGGAGAAGGTACGTTCCCACAATGCCGCATGAGGAACCTGTTTGGGCACCAAGGAAGACTGACGTCTGGAGGACCCAGGATAGCCAACCACTATGTTTCCATTGGGGAGCCGGCCGGAGTGGCCGTGCGGTTCTAGGCGCTCCAGTCTGAAACCGTGTGACCGCTACGGTCGCAGGTTTGAATCCTGCCTCGGGCAGGTTAGTTAGGTTTAAGTAGTTCTAAGTTCTAGGGGACTGATGACCACAGCAGTTAAGTCCCATAGCGCTCAGAGCCATTTGAACCATTTTTTCCATTTGGGACGACCGGGACATGTGGTGCGCTATTGTCGAGAAAGGCGGCGGATATTTGATGATGCCCGCGCCAGAAGACAGCAGACTGATCTTACCCGACGCCAACTCCGGGACGACGAAGATGAACAAGAAGATGTGGGTGCAGAACGACGTCGGTCACCATCGCCGCAAGCTAGCCGCTGGAGATGACGCTCTCCAACACGCCGATCAAGGTCTCCATCACTTTTTAGAAGCTCCAGCTGATCATCTAACCGCCGCAACCTGAAAAACTAAAGAGTGCGACCTTCCTGGGACCTGAGGCCACCAAAGAGAAAAATCCTCCGCCGTCGACCACTACAAAAATAACAGGAAACTACGTCGACACCCTCATGGACGGCCGACCAGCCCAAGCTCTTGTGGACTCTGGAACATCATATTCAGTCAATTCGGAGAAGTACCGTCACCATTTGCAGAAAATCGTATTCGTCGGCGACAAAACATGTCTGCTGAAAGTGACTAATGGGAAATATGTCAAACCTACAGGAAGATGTGTCATTCGTGTGGGTATAAGTGGCCATACACAGCCCTTAGAATTCATTGCCTTACATGAGTCTAGTCATGACGACATTCTCGGATGGGACTTTTTGAAAGCTTCTCAGGCGATTAAAGATTGGGGTCGCTTGAAGATTATGCTAGACGAGATGAGGTACTGTGGACAGGAAGATGCGCAACTGAGTGTGTGGAGACTATGTGTGCAGGATGAAGTGATCATTCCTGCAGTCAGCCCTAGAAAGGTAACTGTCACGTGTCATGCCATGCATCAACCCATTGATCTTGTAGTGGAATGTAAGAGAAGCATACCACTGAAGAATAACTTGGTAATCCCAGCCTCTGTCGTCTCGTTTAAGAGCGGATTCGGTGAATTCTGGATAGTTAACTGTCGCCGAGAACCGCAGAACCTTACAAGACGCATGTGCGTAGCAAACGCTGAGCCGTTAATTGAAGAACAGCTGAGCTTCATAGAAACCTCTCACACCGAGTCTGCCACTTGCCATTCTTCAAAAGTTCTCTGAATGCTTCAGTCCATAGCTTAAGGGAAAATTAGACAATTCGACGGTGAAGCACCGGATTAGCACTGGAGAACATCAACCAATAAGCCAGAGAGCATAACGTGTGTCAGAAATGGAACGTCGAATGATTCGCGACGAAGTAGAGAAAATGATGAAGAATGACATCTTTCAGCCTTCGCAGAGCCCATGGTCGTCACCAGTAGTCCTCATCAGGAAGAAGGATGGCAGTTGGCGATTTTCTGTTGACTACAGGATGCTTAATAAGATAACTAAAAACGACGTTTACCCTCTTCCACGAATTTACGATACACTAAATTGTCGGAAGGGGGCTAAGTTTTTCTCAACCATGGACATGAAATCGGGATACTGCCAGATCGAAGTAGATGAGGCTGATCGTGAGAAAACTGCATTCATCACCCCTGAGGGCCTGTATGAGTTGAAGGTAATGCCGTTTGGTTTGTGTAATGCACCAGACACGTTTGAACGAATGATGGATAATCTTCTACGTCACCTGAAATGGACGATGTGTATTTATTATTTATATGACATTATAGTGTTCTCAGAGACATTGATGAACATATAAAAAGTTTGAAGGCCGTTCTTAAGTGTCTCCAACAAAGCGGACTGAAACTTAATCCAAGAAAGTGTCTCTTTGGAGCAAAAGAAATCAAGATACTTGGAAACTTTGTTCAAACGAAGGTGTGTGGCAAGACCCAGAAAAGATGAGATCTATAATGGAATTTTCTACTCCTATAATTATTACATATATGAGAAGCTTCCTCGGACTATGTTATTATTACCGTCGTTTTATCGAAGTCTTTTGCATCAGAGCCAGGCCACTCCAAGGGTTGTTAAAAGCCGATGCTAAATTTATCTGGGGTGGTGCTAAACAAGATTCTTTCGATGTGTTGCGAAAAGCTCTGACGACTGGCCCTGTACTTGGTCTATATATTGAGTGAGCACCTACATAACTACACACAGATGCCAGTGGGTATGTGATCGGTGCTGATCTGGTGCAAATTTGGGATGGAAAAGAGAAGGTTATAGCCTATGCTTCTAGGACACTTAGAAAAGCCGAGAGAAACTACTCAAATACAGAAAGAGATATCTTGCTGTGATCTGGTCCATGTGCGGATTTCAACAGTATCTCTTTGGTAAGCCATTCACAGTTGTTACAGACCATCATTCACTTTGTTGGTTGACAGGTCTTAAGGATCCTACAGGACGACTTGCCAGGTGGGCACTACGTCTGCTTGAGTGTGACATTACAATAGTGTACAAAAGTGGAAGAAAACACCAAGATGCCGACTGTCTCTCAAGAAACCCTGGGCAAGACCATCAAGACTTTGATGAAGATACTGACTGTCTCGCTGCACTCCAGGATCTCTTTGATGAGCGGAAGAAGGACGCCAAGATATCTCAAATTATGCTACCCTTGAATTCGTCAGAGGATGTGAAAGGACAATTTTGGGTAGTTAATGGATACTTTACAAGAAAAACTTTGATCCGTTTGGAATGAGGTGGCCTACCAGTGATACCTAAACACATGTGCTTAGATGTTCTATAGAGATTCCATGACACACTTGAGGCCGGACATTTAGGATTTATTAAGATATACGATAGGATCCGCAAGAGATTTTTCTGGCCAGGTTTATTTAGGAGAGTCTGTTACTACGTGTCACACTGTCGAGATTGCCAGAGGAGAAAGGCAGTTCCTCGGAAACCACCTGGCCGACTCATACCAATTCTACGAGCCGAAACGCCTATCCAGCGTGTTGGGATTGATTTCCTCGGACGATTTCCAACGTCTGCTAGTGGCAATAGATGGATTATTGTTTGCGCTGATTATCTGACACGATATGCCATTACAAAAGCCGTGTAAACAGCCGAAGCATTCGAGGTAGCGAAATTCATCGTAGAAGACATTTTTATAAAAAAACGGTGCCCCAAGGTCGTTAATTACGGATCGAGGGAAAGCTTTTCAATCGAATCTTGTGACAGAGATAAACCGTCGGTGCAACATTACCCATCACATGACGACTGCTTACCATCCGCAAACTAACGGGGTTACTGAACGCCTTAATAAGACCTTGGCCGACATGCTATCAGTGTTTGTCTTTGTTGAGTAGAGCAACTGGGATGAGGTGCTACCTTTCGTGACGTTTGCCTACAACACCGCCAAACAAGACACCACAGGATTTTCGCAGTTTTTCCTGGTTCATGGGCGTCAAGCAACTACGACAAATGGACACTGTGTTTCCGTTACCTCCTGATGACATGGACGACGATTACATCGGCCAGGTGTTCACCAGAGCTGAGGAAGCTCGGCAGTTAGGTCTGCTAAGCAGGCTGCAGGCTCAAGAAAACGATCGCCGAAGGTATGACACGAGCCACCGCCCTGTTGTCTACCAGCAGGGTCACCTCTTCTGGATCTTCACTCCTGTTCGGAAGGTTGGTCGCACTGAGAAGCTCCTCAGGCGTTATTTTGGACCTTATAAGGTTGTAAGACAGTTGTCTGACGTTACTTATGAATTTGAAGATTTCGACCCAGACACAATACGACGAAAGATCAGAGATACGGTCCACGTCCTTCGAAGGAAGCCCCATAAGGATCCAGCAACCCAGGGTAAATTCGAAGCTCCAGCGACAGGCTGTAACCTCCCCCTCACTTATAGACCTTAACGACAGTGAAAAATTAAACCGCGTGTACCTAATGGAAATTTGGGAAAAGCAATCGTCACCGAAGTCAATCTGTCGGTAAAGAGGGAGGAAAGGGTTACATCTAAATGAAAGGAAAAATGCAAATGAAACTAGTGGAAATTAATTTTGAAAAGGGGTAAAGTTAATAAAGAAAGTAAATGTGCGGCCGTTACGTTAACAATTAACTAGCGGTAATTAGATATTTGAGATTTGGGGGAAATTACGGTCGCCGGTCCTATGGACAATTACTATAGTAACTGAAATAGAAAGGTTATTACACATATAATTAGCACTAGAAGCGTGGTAACTGAAGGTTGACACGTGCAGTGTGAAAGCTGAAAGTTTGTCAGAAGTAATAAATTTCGCTACACTCCGGAAAACTGAACGTTAATTTAGTGACTGAAATTAATAGTGAGCTTTGTTTCTGAAGCACATCGAAATTCAGTAAAATACGGTTAGTCTTGGGCTACCCCAGCAATCATTTCAAAAGCTACTTGAATCTACGCAATTTATAAATAAGAGATTTAACTTTGAACTTTAATTAAATGATTCTGAACAATTAACAATAGTAAAATTTAGTATGTACCAAGCTGAGCTGCAATCACAGGTATGCTAAAATACGGTAACAAAACTCGCACTCTTAATTTGTGCTTCTGTAATCTAAATATTGTAGCCAGCTATGAATACCTTAACTGAACTTTGAAATTAAAGCAGTGAAATCGAATGGTATTACTTTAATGCTGGCGTTTGAATTTCAACGACACTCGGGTTCATTCCGGAAAAGGAAGGGACCCTGCTTGGTAATGCAATTGGGACAATGAGCAACAAAGGTTCATGCTAAGTTGCTGTAATTTTGTGATGCAACAATTTTAAAAGCTGAGGTCTGCCATACGGTTCTAAAACTTTACGTGCTTCCAGTCTTCCTTGTAGGTTGATTGAAGGTTTGAAGCCGTCGATCGAGCAGGTGACGACAGTCACTCATTGTCGGCCGTCGCTGTTGCAGAAGCTGGATGTTGGCGCGCCTTCTTCTCGACACGGTCACCAGGCGAAACGGGCTCTTGATGTGCGCCAGCTAATGCTCCCCGTCCGCGACACCGTGTCAGAAACTATCATAGCAATTCGAGCGCAATTACATGCTGCCAAACCCCGAAAGCGCGGCAACTCGCAGGAGCGTCACACAACACACCTGCTGCACTGCATTACTCCAGCCAGACTCCGCTCCGCCCGCGCTCCACGCGGCCAAGTTCACACTACCAAAGACCCTAAACACTTTGATTCTCCACACGACCTATCGATGTATTCGTTCGATAGCATAGTTTTCCCTAGGCAAGACCCAGAGTAAAAATTCAAATAATATTTACAAAACAAACCTATTATACATCGACATAAATGCATATATATACAAATAGTAAAACAATTACAATATACAAAGACACAGAAACGTCATATCTTCAGGTAACAAAATAAGGAAAAAAAATTTATAGTACAATAGATGGAAATAGGAGGATATGCATTTCCGGCGTTACAAGACAACAACCGGAAAGGTGACGAAGAGCGTAGCGGCAAAGGAAGTTCTAAGAAGGTCACTGCCAGGGCGAACATCAGTCATCGGAGTCGGAGTATGTTGGACCGATGACTCTTTTCCGGACTAGGGCGACGTTACACCAAGACGCTGTTCTCTGAAGGAGGGAGCAATGTCGCAGAAGAAGCTGACTAGCACAGTCACCGTGGTGTAGTGGTTATTATACTAGACTATTGCACGGAGTGTCGTGAGTTCAAAACTCACCTAAACTGTGAATTTTTAATTTCTATATTCGGTTCACGTACATTCTAGAAGTTTCCACAAATGTCAAAAATCATTGTACTGGAATGTTCTGTAACTCTATATATACCGTATGTGTTCTGGCCGGAGGCTGTTCGCTCCGCGCTCTTGTCTATACAAGTGCTGAAAAACCTTCTTTAAGGGAAATTAGTGTTCGTCATTCATCTAATTACACCTTCTTCTACGTCACAATATATATAAACGATCTAGTGGAAAGCTTCGATGCTCTCTAAGGCTGCTCGCAGACGATGCGGTTGTCTATAACAAAGTAGCAACGTCTGAAGATGGTGACGATTTGCATAATGAGCTCCAGAGAATTGATGATTGGTGGAGGCTCTGGCAGTTGACCCTGCAGGTAAATAAATGTAACTTACTGTGATACATAGGGAAAGAAATACGCTAACGTGTGACTACTATCCAGAGCGACCTTACGTAGAACGGCCACATCAAACATATAGTAGGAAAAGCAGATGCCAGACTCAGATTCATAGGAAGAAACTTGAGGAAATCTAAGTTATCCACGAAGGAAGTGAGTTATAATGCGCTTGTTCGACCGATTCTTAAGTACTGTTCATATACATGGGATCCCTATGTGGTAGGACTGACAGAAGAGAGAGAGAAGATCCAATGACGAGCGCGCTCTTAGCCGGCGCAAGAGCATTGAGGTAAAGCTCAACGAACTCTATTGGCAGACGTTACAAGAGAGGCGTTGTGAAGCACAGAGAGAGAGCACTTTCCGGGAAGAGTCGGAGAACGATTACTCTCCCCCTCCCCCTCCCTCCCCCTGTACGTCTCGCGTAATGACCATGAGAAGAAAATTCAAGAAATTAGAGCCAATACAGACGCTTACCGACAATCATTCTTCCCGCGCGCTATTCGCTAGTGGAACAGGGTTGGAGAGCTCAGTCAGTGATACAAAAAGTACCCTCCGTCACACACCGTTGGGGGGGGGGTCTACGGTATTTGATGTATATGTAAATTAATAGAATACTTTATTACTGCCCATCTTGGTGACACTTAATACTGATATCGATAACAATCATCAGTCCCGAATGGCATCAAAATTTAGTCTTTTACTACCCATTATGTAATAAACATCTCCACAAAGTTTGATAATCATTAGACTGACGCTTCATGGAGTAATACTTTGCACTTGTATAAGTATAGATTTAATTGGCGTAAATACAGAATTACTGACGATACGGTACACGAGTGAATTATTTCGTCATGAATTAAGCGGAGAGTGGGTGAAGAGCCACATCACAGAATTACTGTTCTAGATGTCATCTGAGCTGAAATAGTTTTGTAGGAAAACACGGGTCAGTCGGACCGGGGATTTATCAGCTTTCTGACTGGTCTGATACAGACTGCTTTCAGCTGAATGTCACATTTTCTGTGGAAACACATAATGTGTCTTAAAAGCACTACTACCCGTTGCCTTCAGTTTTCTCATGCCATTGACTGCCGCTAATTCTTCTGTAATTAGGGGCTGTCCCCTACCCGAATGGCAAAAAATGTTCGAACTACTATCCGTTTCACAGCCTTCTTTCGACAAGGCCGTTGCCTGAGTAAGGATGATTCATTGTACTGGAAATCTTTGGCCGCCGTTGATTGTGAGATATGCTGAATCTCTAAATAGAGACTGGGATCGAAAGACAGAAAACATATAAGTTCGAATTCATTATCTACACTGCTCTCATTAAAACTGCAACGCAAGAAGGAATAGCAAATAACGGCATTTTACGCATGGTGTTTTACAGCATAGTAAAAAGAACACACGATCAAATATATCCAACTCTCATTATACCAGTCCTGAACAACACACTGTGTATTTTTGGAATTTTAGGGATAACGAATTGATTATCAACTATTTATTTATGTCCATAAAAATTTCTAAAACTGTACGTGATTTGCTATGTATTGCATCAGCTGCAAACAAAACAAACTTAGCGCCTGACAATGTTACTGGCGATACATCATTAACATACATAAGAGAGAACAAGGGCCCTAAGATGGAACCTTCGGAGGCACCACATGTAATTCAACTAAATACCTAAGAATTACTATTACGAAAAACTTAAACTGGAAGGAACACATAGAAAATGTTGTGGGGAACGCTAACCAAAGACTGCGTTTTATTGGCAGGACACTTAGAAAATGTAACAGACCCAAGAATTGCTATTACGAAAAACTTAAACTGGAAGGAACACATAGAAAATGTTGTGGGGAAGGCTAACCAAAGACTGCGTTTTATTGGCAGGACATTTAGAAAATGTAACAGACCTACTAAGGAGACTGTCTACACTACGCTTGTCCGTCCTCTTTTAGAATACTGCTGCACGGTGTAGGATCCTTACCAGATAGGAGGACGGAGTACCTCAAAAAAGTTCAGAGAAGGGCAGCACGTTTTGTATTATCGCGAAATAGCGGAGAGAGGGTCGCTGAAGTGATACAGTTTTTGGGTTGAACATCATTAAAAGAAAGGCGTTTTTCGTTGCGGAGGAATGTTCTCACGAAATTGCAATCACCAACTTTCTCTTCCGAAAGCGAAAATATTTTGTTGACGCCGACCTACATAGGGAGAAACGATCACCGTGATACAATAAGGGAAATCAGAGCTCACACGGAAAGATATAGGTGTTCGTTCTTTCCATGGGGTATACGAGATTGGAATAATAGAGAATTGTGAAGGTGGTTCGATGAACCCTCTGCCAGGCACTTAAATGTGATTAGCAGAGTATCCATGTAGATGTAGATGTAGATATGGTTCCCTGTTGAATGATGACTGACAGCCTAATCCAATGTTTTTTCCTACTGATGCTGTTCATAACCTGTCAGAGAGACACAATTTAAGCCAACGATGATGGCTAGGCAGCCAGTTTTTGCACCGTAGTGTTGGTTATCTGCATGTTTCCTGGCTTTGAGAGTGAATGGAAACAAATTCGCGAGTGACGTGCTGCGCCTGGTAGCCTCACATAATCAGCCACTGTGCTGTGAATGGAGCAGCACTCTGCAGACACCGCCGTTGTCCGGCAGTCCGCCGCGGCAATGGGGACTCGTCACCTGGATCTGGAGTGACGCCTGCCCCCACCCCCACCGCCCCCCCCCAAACCCGCCCCCACCAAGCCTTTGTGAGCAGACGGCTCCCAGGAGACTCGTTAACGCCGCGGCTCTCGCGCGCTGCGTCCGCAAAATCCAGCCTCGCTGCCTGCCAGCACAACACGCGACAAAGCTCCCACTGTGCCGACTGAATAATTCCGACAGCCTCGTGTTTCCATACTTGGCGCGCGTCCCCTCTAATTACGGATTAATAGCTCGCCGCGCCGGAGTCCGTCTCAAAGTTTGCAAGCGGCGGGATTTGCCAACTCGCCTCGGCCGTAGCCGCCACGCGTGACACGCCTGCGTCGGGGCGTTAGTCTACCTGCCAGGCGTTAGAAAGAGGCCTGGATAAATGGAGAGGTAAAAACAGAGGAGAGCCGGCGAATAAGAGAAGCGAAACAGAAGACTGTCGAGGGGAATTTTGAGACCACTCGCTCTCTCACGATGTGGCGTCCTTACTGAGTGATTAGAAGGCACACTTAATTAAAGGTTAATAATTTACTAGTGCCAAGTACGTGCTTTCTTGAAGTATGAAACCCACTGCTTATTTCCGATTGAGTTACAGTTGTGCAGTAGTTAGAAACTCTAAATAACTCGTTAAATAACTCTCTGAAAAAAGCAGACAGGTCACTTCAGTTTGAAACAACGTCCCCTTAGAAAAATACATGAATTACTGTGCTGGTAAACCTCTTATGTTATTTGATTTTCAAACAGCTGAGCAGAACTGAACGTACTCAGACATTTCTCTCTTTACTTATTCTGATCAACGCTAAACTGACACACAATATTTTTAGCGCAACGCAATCTCACTTTTAATAATCCCTACAAAAGAATGGCCCTGACTAACAATAACCTATATCTTTCATGAATCACTTACCTCACAAAAATCTTCATTACTCGAACTACTGCAATACAGCGAGCGCCAATAGTGCCAGCTAAATAAAAGATTCTAACTACTGAAGTCACTAACTACTGATAGGCATAATTAGCAAATGAAAGATTTTGATAGAGAACAAACAATGTATTTACCTTAACAGTGTTCAAAAGTCATAACATATATATCAGTTCAAGACATCCAGTCTTACAAATTTACTGTCTCTGATGGACACACGTCCAGATCATCCGCTCTCAAAACTCTGCCATCTCTCTCCCCACATCCACCACTGCTGGCGGCTCACCTCCAACTGCGCAACGCTACGCGCTGTTAACAGCCAACTGCCCAACACTACAATAGCAAATTCCAACAATGCAAACCAGCCACAGACTGCACACTGCACAGCCAGTGATTTTCATGCAGAGTGCTACGTGGCGTTACCAATATAAAAACCTAAACAGATTACTTACAAGTTAACCATCTCAATTTGTATGAAAGCACCTGTAGGGCAGAATCTAGGTAGGAGTGCAGTTTGGCTCACGGTCGAGCAAGCGTGCTTTGATTTATTAACAAGAACTTAACAGTACCAGAGCATATGAATAAAAACACAAGGCAGTCCATTGCAGTCAAATTTTCAAATTATATAACATCTGACAAACAATATAATTTTAAAGATAATAATTATTCGCCTCACAGTAATAAAATCATCAAAACTTCAAAGCTGCACCAAAGAATGTACAATAGAAAACATAACCAAAGACATATGTATACATGCCATTATTAAGAAATATTGCTTCGCCCCAGCGATACTAGGTTTATGAAGAGGGCGCTGAAAAGATTCTGCAACAATAAAACTAGCTCACCAATAACAACTTAATCACACACTGACCAACAACGCATACGAACAGCAGAATCAACATTGATACCACAAACTAACGTATCTACATCTACATCTATAAGCGTACCCCGAAAGCCACCGTATGGAGTGTGGCGGAGAGTGCACCATACCAATACTAGTCATTTACTTCCCCGTTCCACTCGGAAATAGAACGAGGGAAAAACTATTGTCTCTATCCTTCTGTACGAGCCTTAACCATTCTAATATTATCTTCATTGTCCAAATGCGAAATGTACGTTGGCGGCAGTAGAATCGTTCTGCAGTCGGCCTCTAATGCGCGGTTCTCTAAATTTTCTCAATAGTGATCTTTGAAAAGAACGACGCCTTTTCTCCAGTGATTCCCATTTGAGTTACCGAACCATATTCGTAACACATGCCTGTAGTTCGAATCGTCCGGTAACATATCTAGCAGCCCTCCTATGAACTGCTTCGATATCTTCGTTTAGTCCGACCTGGTGAGGATCACAAACATTCGAATAATACTCAACAACGGGTCGAAATAGTGTCCTATATGCAATCTCCCTTACAGATGAACCACAGTTTTATAAAATTCTCCCAATAAATCGAAGCCGACCACTCACCTTCCCTACTCCGAGCCTTACATCCTCATTCTTTATCATATTGCTTTACAACGTTACACCTAGATATTTAATCAACGTGGCTGTGTCAAGCAGCGCACTACCAATGCTGTATTCGAATATTATGGGTTTGTTTTTCCTACTCATCTGCATTAACTTACATTTTTCTAGATACAGAGCTAGCTATCATTGACGCACCAACTAGAAATGTTGTTTAAGTCTTCTTGTATCCTCCTACAGTCACTCACTGACGATACCTTCCCATATAAGACAGCATTAGCAACAAAGAGTCGTAGACTGCTGTTTACCCTGTCTGTCATATCATTTATGTATACAGAAAATAACAGCGGTCCTATCACACTTCCGTAGGGCACTCCTAATGGTACCCTTGTGTCTGCGTTCTGTTACTTAAGAAGTGTTTGAGCCACTCATATGTCTAGGAAACTATACCATATGCTCGTACCTTCATTAACAATCTGCAGTATGGCACCAAGTCCCTTCATTATAGAAATCTAGGAACATGGAATCTGTCTGTTGTCCTTCATCCATAGTTTGCAGTAAATCATGTAAGGAAAGGGCGAGCAGCGCGGGGTAGCCGTGCGGTCTGGGGGCGCCTTGCCACGGTTCGCGCTGCTCTCCCCATCGGAGGTTCGAGTCCTCCCTCGGGTATGGGTGTGTGTGTTTTCGTTAGCATAAGTTAGTTTAAGTTAGATTAAGTAGTGTGTAAGCCTAGGGACCGATGACCTCAGCAGTTTGGTCCCATAGAAACTTACCACATATTTCCAAAAGCGCGAGCTGAGTTTCACGCGAGCTATGCTTTCTAAAACTGAGCTGATTCGTGGACATGACCTTTTCGGTGCCTAGGAAATTTATTATATTCTAACCCAGAATATGTTCTATAATTCTACAGCAAACCGATGTTAAGGATATTGGTCTGTAATTGTGCTGGTCCGTTCTTTTACCCATCTTATATACGGGAGTCTCCTGCACTTTTTTCCAGTTGCTTTGGGACAATCAACTATGAAGGCACAATGACTGGCAAAAGGTTCACTAAAGCTTATAACTGGGATACAATTGCTTTATCAAATCGAGTACAGGTATAATACAATCAGAGGACATGACGGTCTTGCTGTGACTTTTCAATTGAAGTACACTTACTTAAGGCACTGTTCTGTCAATGCAGATACAACAATGGCCCCACGGTTCTTTAGAAAATTCAGCTCTTGGTGATACACTGACACAAGCACAAGTGCAGTTATGACCACCACAAATCACTCTTATACTCTGCTGGCCAATCGTCACAATGGAAACTTCCTTTTGACCGTACAAAGCGATGCCCTGCTTGACAGCCGTCTACACCCAGTGTTGACTGTACACTGCAACCCCCAGGCCGTCTGCGACACCACGGCAAAGTTCGGCTTGTTTAGGGTCCGTACACTTCCGCCAGGCCGGCCGGTGTGGTCGAGCGGTTCTAGGCGCTTCAGTCTGGAACCGCGCGACCGCTACGGTCGCAGGTTCGAATCCTGCCTCGGGCATGGATGTGTGTGATGTCCTCAGGTTAGTTACGTTTAACTAGTTCTAAGTTCTAGGGACTGATGACTTCAGATTTTAAGTCCCATAGTCCTCAGAGCCATTTGAACCATTTTTGAACTTCCGCCGGCGTATCCCAGCTCACTGCTTTCCCAGTCGCGCCTCATGTCTTTATAGCGACAGGCGCGCTTCCTCTGACCACCAGAAGCTACTCTCACACCTGTAGCTCCCTAAGTCATCCATGTCGATGTACAGGGTGTATCAAAAAGAATCATATGATTTTTAAACAATCAAAACTATTATGTTATTAGAAATACGTGCGTGAACAGCGTACTGTTGGAAAGAGTAAACTCTCGAGTTTTACTCTTCAGAATTTAATGTGTTATGTGCAGGTTCATGGGAAAAGGTGCATGATCCATTTATCTTTGCAGAGAACACTGTTACAGGAAGCACATATCTCGACATGCTTGAGAACTTTCCTTTCGCACAGTTGTAGGCTGATTCCAACGGCTTCATTTGCTAACAGGGTGAGGCACCGCCACACTGTAATCTGTAAGTGTGGGAATTTTTAAATCAAAGGATTACTGAACAATGGATCGGTCGCACTGGACCAAATGATTCAGCCTTACATTACTAGTCTCCGAGGTCACCGGACCTGACTGTGTGTGATTATTTCTTGTAGAGACTCTGCTTATGTGCCTGCGTTACCAATATTCTTGCTTTCTGTCCTTTTTGAATTTTTCTGTTAATATATCTGCAGAATTTAGTCGTAGATATTAATCATATATATATATTATTTCTCAAATCAACAACCCTCCTTTTTCTCAACACACACCAATCATACAGGGATAAATGAGGTATCGTTTGAAATGTTTTTAACCGGCTTCTAACACTGTATACCGATTTTGCTCTAAAACTTATTGTTCGTGGAAAATCCTAACATGAAAGAGACGTTTCATTATAATAGACCACAAGGTCATCACGGATGCCAAGATTCACAGGTGTATTTTGAAGAAGCTAACTTATAAATCACGAATAAGAGACTCCCTTTCGTATTATCTTATTAGGAATACCAAGTTATACTTTTTAAACTACTTATTAGAGCTTTGACATAGATAGTAACCGTAACCACTGCGGTAGTCAATTATCTCTGACCGTCGTATACAATTTGACTTTTTAGGTGTATTACGTTCCGGAATGATAAACATATTTGTCACTGTCGCCTTAAATTGTGTTTTACTTATTGCTACACCGACCTCGCGTACTTACATTAACTGAAAATTTTTGTCGAGTTGAAATTATAGGTTGTGTCGTCTTGCCAGTTACGAGCCTCTTAGATATATGTGACCGGTAGCTGGACCGGGCGCGGTGGTCTCGCGGTTCTAGGCGCGCAGTCCGGAACCGCGCGGCTGCTACGGTCGCAGGTTCGAATCCTGCCTCGGGCATGGATGTGTGTGATGTCCTTAGGTTAGTTAGGTTTAAGTAGTTCTAAGTTCTAGGGGACTGATGACCACAGCTGTTAAGTCCCATAGTGCTCAGAGCCATTTGAACCATTTTGAACCGGTAGCTGTTTGACGGGAGCCATCTTGAAAGGTCAATAGTACGTGAGTCACACAAAAACCGACAAAGACGAGTTTCGCACAATTATTACCCGTTTCATCTGAAGACGTGCACAGGTAAAATGAATCTGGCTAAAGTTTATCCGGATTCTTGATTGGTATTAAAGAAAATTTGTCCGGAATCAGAGCGTTCCAAGATAAAACACAGAAGCACATAAGGTGAAGATGATTAATGGAAATCACTAAGCAGAGAAAAAAATTGTTATAAAGTCGGAATATTGTAAAAGACGATTCGTTAGGAGGTAGCTGAGAGTATAGGAATTAGAAGTCAGACGACCTCTCTACTACGTTCTGAACGAAAACTTTAATAATAGTGTGTTCACTCTGCGTCGCCATTGTTGATTTTTCACTCGGACTAAATGATGAAGGTAATTAGTGCAGAATATAGCTATTCAGTCTGTGAACGCAGTATGGTGATCTCGCACACACCATCACAAAGCTCACACCAAGCAATATCTCCAATGACGAAAGTGTAAGACAGAAATCAAAGAACGTGGCGCCGCTTGGAAAGGTCATTGCGACTGAAATGTTCGAAATAGGATATCATTGAAAAAATTTGGTTTGGATAGTAGACATCAATCTTAATGCACACGAGGAAACGGGATTACAAATTAGCAGCTCTCTATCGCAGCAGCAATATGGAAACAAATAATTAATTATCTGTGAGATCATTATTAGCAGGTGTCCGAACGATAATAGGAAAGCTCCATATTTCCTCATCAGGACTGTGCAGGACAGTGGCACGTTAATAGAAAACTTTTTTCCGTTTGAAATCATAGCCAGTAAAGTAATACTCATTCAATTTTAAACCGATGAGCCAGCAATTCTTTAAAGAATCGAACACCCTTTTAATCGCATAAAACAGCTTCAAAGTCCCGATTACTTTACAGATTAGTTAATGTGTTAAATATTTG
The DNA here is from genome assembly GCF_023864275.1 of Schistocerca cancellata. Lineage (NCBI taxonomy): Eukaryota > Metazoa > Arthropoda > Insecta > Orthoptera > Acrididae > Schistocerca > Schistocerca cancellata. Next base: position 351,920,195 of record NC_064628.1, read on the forward strand.
ACTTTAAGCACGTTAAAGTTGAGAAAAGGTTTCAAATTATGTTTAAAATTTGTTGGAAATTGCTAAGTGCTGTAACTATAAATACTGCACGAGCGCAGTCCGAGAAATTTGCAATCCGGTTTAAGCAAAAGCTAGTTTTTCACATCTCAAAGTCTGTAGCAGCGTATCTGCACAACGATATAATTTTGCAGGTACATTCAGTAGTATACACTATGTGATCAAAAGTATCCAGACACCCCCAAAAACATATGTTTTACATATTAGGTGCATTGTGCTGCCATCTACTGCCAAGTACTGCATATCAGCGACCTCAGTAGTCATTAGACATCGTGAGAGAGCAGAATGGGAAACTCCGCGGAACTCACGGACTTCGAACGTGGTTAGGTGACTGGGTGTTACTTGTGTCATACGTCTGTACGCGAGATTCCACACTCCAGAACATCGCTAGTTCCACTGTTTCCGATGTGATACTGAAGTGTAAACGTGAAGGGGCACGTACAGCACGAAAGCGTACAGGCCGACCTCGTCTGTTGACTGACAGAGACTGCCGACTGTTGAAGAGGGTCGTAATGTATAATAGGCAGCCGGCCGGTGTGGCCGTGCGGTTAAAGGCGCTTCAGTCTGGAACCGCGTGACCGCTACGGTCGCAGGTTCGAATCCTGCCTCGGGCATGGATGTGTGTGATTTCCTTAGGTTAGTTAGGTTTAATTAGTTCTAAGTTCTAGGCGACTGATGACCTCAGAAGTTAAGTCGCATAGTGCTCAGAGCCATTTGAACCATTTTGTAATAGGCAGACATGTATCCAGACCATCACACAGGAATTCGAAACTGCATCAGGATCCACTGCAAGTACTATGACAGTTAGGCGGGAGGTGAGAAAACTTGGATTTCCTGGTTCATAAGCCACACATCAAGCCGGTAAATGCCAAACGACGCCTCGCTCGGTGTAAGGAGCGTAAACATTGGACGATTGAATAGAGGAAAAACGTTGTGTGGAGAGACGAATCACGGCACACAATGTGGCGATCCGATGACAGGCTGTGGGTATGCCGAACGCCACGCGAACATCATCTGCCAGAGTGTGTAGAGGCAACAGTAAAATTCGGAGGCGGTAGTGTTATGTTTTAGTCGTGTTTTTCATGGAGGGGGCTTGCATCCCTTGTTGTTTTGAGTGGCACTATCACAGCACAGACCTACTTCGAATGTTTTAAGCACCTTCTTGCTTTCCACTGTTGAAGAGCAATTCGGGGATGGCCATTGCATCATTCAATACGATCGAGCACCTGTTCATAATTCACAGCTTGTGGCGGAGTGGTTAGACGTTAATTACATCCCTGTAATGGACTGGCCTGCACAGAGTCCTGACCTGAATCTATATACAACACCTTTGGGATGTTCTGGAACGCCGAATTCGTGCTAGGCCTCACCGACCGACATCGATACCTCTCCTCAGAACAACACTCCGTGAAGAATGGACTGCCATTCCCTAGCACCTGATTGAACGTACGCCTGCGATTGAATTCCAGCATTACCGATGGAGGGCGCCACGAACTTGTAAGTCTTTTTCAGCCGGTTGTTCGTATACTTTTGATCACGTAGTGTATGTAGAAACAATTGCTACAGTATACTACAGAAGGTTCCCGAAAATACACTGAATGAGATGGTCATAAATGACACTTTTATTCCTAGAAAATAATTAAACTGTAGTCCGCACGATATATGACATTATAAAGGCGGAACATGGTTCTTAACGCCGGCCACGGAGGCCGAGCGTTTCTAGGCGCTACAGTCTGGAACCGCGTGACCGCTACGGCCGCAGGTTCGAATCCTGCTACGGGCATGGATGTGCGTGATGTCCTTAGGTTAATTAGGTTTAAGTAGTTCTAAGTTCTAGGGGACTGATGACCTCAGCAGTTAAGTCACATAGTGCTCAGAGCCAACTGAACAATTTATTTTGCCGGCCGAAGTGGCCGTGCGGTTAAAGGCGCTGCAGTCTGGAACCGCAAGACCGCTACGGTCGCAGGTTCGAATCCTGCCTCGGGCATGGATGTTTGTGATGTCCTTAGGTTAGTTAGGTTTAACTAGTTCTAAGTTCTAGGGGACTAATGACCTCAGCAGTTGAGTCCCATAGTGCTCAGAGCCATTCATTCAATTTATTTTTTTTAACGATTTTTAGCTAGCCCAGCTCCAGAGCGCTTAACTTCAGTGATCTGATGGGAACCTGTCTTACCACTGCGGCAAGGCCGTTAGTGAGGAAGATCACTGTCTACATAAAATTTCGTATCTGACTTGAAACATATATGTATGTAATACACAAACGGGAAATGTTGTTACCAAACATGAGATGAAACTGCACCCATCCCGACATTATGATCAGTTTAATTATTCAGGCCACAGTTGTGCGATACCTGAAATCTCAATGTGGAAAGCCGGTCGTGGTGGCCGAGCGGTTCTTGGAGCTACAGTCTGGAACCGCGTGACCGCTACGGTCGCAGGTTCGAATCCTGCTTCGGGCATGGATGTGCGTGATGTCCTTAGGTTAGTTAGGTTTAAGTAGTTCTAAGTTCTAGGGGACTGGTGACCAAAGCAGTTAAGTCCCATAGTGCTCAGAGCCATTTGAACCATTTGAACCATGGTTCTTAAAAGGGTGTGTGATCAAAAATGGCTCTGAGCACTATGGGACTCAACTGCTGTGGTCATAAGTCCCCTAGAACTTCGAACTACTTAAACCTAACTAACCTAAGGACAGCACACAACACCCAGCCATCACGAGGCAGAGAAAATCCCTGACCCCGCCGGGAATCGAACCCGGGAACCCGGGCGTGGGAAGCGAGAACGCTACCGCACGACCACGAGATGCGGGCGGTGTGTGATCATCACAGGCGACAATGCATGCTTTGCAATGTCATCCAATGCTGGCCACAAGTTTGGTAAGTTCTTGTGGTGGATGGTTCCCTGTTGACAGTTGTTGGATGGTCGTGCTGCAGTACGTTTCCACAAGGCGTCCCACATGTACTCGATGGGATTTAAGTCGCGGGAACGTGCACGTCAGTCATTTGTCGAATATCCCCTCGTTTCAAGGGCCCCTCCATCTGCGCATTTCAATGCTGTCGCGGTCATCCATAAAAATTAGATCATGTCGAATGCGCCCCTGTAATGAGGCAAATGTGTAAGGAGTACAGTGTTACAATAACGCTGATCGATGAGTGTACCGTGATCACCAAAAGGATAATGCTGGGCGTACATTTACTAATTTATGGCGAGAGGTGAAAACACGTAATGTAATGAATTCACAGGAGGAAATTTAAAATGCTGCTCGCAACCATTTAGCAGGATTAGGGAAAGTCCGGACCGTCAGCCCAATCTGAAGAAAACCCTCTGCACTCCTGCTAGTGAATATTGTCCTTGCCGTCCTCAGTAGGATGAACACTATGGTCACCCGGTCACAGTAGAAAGTTGTGTATCTGACAGCTTCCAAGGCAAAAAAAAATAGATTTTCAGTGTTTCATATAATTATTCACCTAATCCAAAAATTTAAAAAGCTGCAATGTATAATCATTGAAAGGTATAGTCTTACGTTAAACGTTTAACACAATAATTCGAGTTGCCGGGCATGGATGTGTGTGATCCCCTTAGGTTGGTTAGGTTTACGTAGTTCTAAGTTCTAGGGGACTGATGGCCACAGATGTTAAGTCCCATAGTGCTCAGAGCCATTTGAACCAGCCAATTCGAGTTGCAACAAGGCGGCTTCTCACCTCTAATAATGAGAACATACGGAAACGTAACAACGTGCTATCCGCGAATCCCTGTAAATGCCATCAGTTAGTACAATACCCGAGTAATAACAAATCTTTGGTACTTTTCCAACTGTGAACGGGCAGCATCGATGGTAAAACGACTTCAGACTTCAGATTAACTTCTCAATAAAAACTAACTGAACTTGCATTCCATTTATACAATCTATATTTCACATTCCTCCAGATACAATGGAAGTACATGGAATACAATTCAACAGCTTTTAGGGAGCAACTAACTTTAATGACATCGGAGAACGAATAATGAACCGGGCCCTCCCGTTGGAGATTCGAGTCCTTCCTCTGGCATGGGTGTGTGTGTTGTTCTTAGCACAAGTTACTTTAAGTTAGTTTAACTAATGTGTAAGTCTAGGAACCGATGACCTCGGCAGTTTGGTCCCTTAGAAATTCACACACATTTGAACATTCGTATAATGAGCTTCACAACATATCAACCACAGAGTATGCAATAATTAACGAGTAACACACGTTCCCCACAGGTGCAAAATCTAACATTTATGTCAGACAGTTTTGTTGGAAATAAATTATTGGAAGTTGGATCCCATTATTAACAAAATAAAAAAAACAAATGCCAATAACCTGTAGAAAGTGGCGCTGCGCCTCAAGGTGTACGTTCCATTCCTCACCCAACTGACTTCCGTGATGGTACAACTAACGACAAAAATTAGTGCCTTCACAGTAGGGTTACTTCTAGCAATAAAATTTGCAATGTAAACCATCGAATATTACTTTATACAACTTTAACTACATTTAAATCACAATTCTGTTCTTGAATTACTGAAAATATTCTCATTTGTCGTTTAGTCTGGTGGCGGTAGTTTGTGGCATCGTCGTTATTGGTTTCTTATCTTGACTGGACATGAACAAATTCTGGCACACTACCGGTAACCGCTCACTGCCCCCAGCACCACCACTGCATCGATCAGGAAACAAACCTAACAGATATTAGTATTAGTTGCAGAAGCTGACCTGTGCTATGAATCGGAGAGATTACAGTGTCTGCTGAAACTCTGCAACAAACAGCTAAAGAACATCGACATCACTCCAAATACTTATTTAATTATAACTAGCATTTCAACATACGGTACCGCCTCGTTGACCAAACCATCGGCTCCACAGTAATGACTCTTCTCATAATAACACATACGTAACCTACATTTTCTTAAAAGGAAGGGAAAACGAGGAAGAAATTGTCTATGGCTCCATTTCGCCTGCTCACAAAAAAAACTCGTTACCAGATTCATCCTACACTTTTATACAAACATACTGTGTACATAAGCATTCCACTACATAATTACACACATAAAAAAAAGTTTTGCATCACTCCGATTCCCAGAATTCCTGATGATAGACGTTGACTGTGGATATTATATCACTGACACAGTCCCTTTGACTATTCAGATACGTCACTAAAACCGTCCAAAGATGTGTACAACAATGCATGACAGCCGATCAGTTCCAGTCATTCCACCAGGAAGGAGGTACACGGCTCGTGTTGTCTGTAGTTCAACAATGCCTAGACGGTCAATAACGCGGTTCTATCGCGTGCGCATTGTTACTTTGCGCCAGGAAGGGCTCTCAACATGGGAGTGTCCAGGCGTCTGGGAGTGAAGCAAAGCGGTGTTGTTCGGACATGGAGGAGATACAGAGAGACAAGAACTGTCGATAACATGCCTCGCTCAGACAGCCCAAGGGCTACTACTGCAGTGGATGACCGCTACCTAAGGATTATAGCTCGGAGGAACACTGACAGCACCGCCATCTTGTTGAATAATGCTTTTCATGCAGCCGCTGGACGGCGTGGTACGACTCAAACTGTGCTCAATAGGCTGCATGGTACGCAACTTCACTCCTGACGTCCATGGCGAGGGCCATCTTTGCAACATGCCGAATGGACCGCTCAGGATTGGCATCACGTTCTCTTCACCGATGAGTGTCGCATATGCCTTCAACCAGACAATCGTCGGAAACGTGTTTGGAGGCAACCCGGTCAGGCTAACGCCTTAGACACACTGTCTAGCGAGTGCAGCAAGGTGGAGGTTCCCTGCTGTGGTGGTTCCCTGCTGTTTGGGGTGGCATTATGTGGGGCCGGCCGCTGGTGGTCAATGAAGGCGCCATAACAGCTGTACGATACATGAATGCCCCCTCAGACCTAAAGTACAAGCATATCGGCAGCATATTGGCGAGGCATTAATCTTCATGGACAATTCGCGTCCTCAACGTGCACATCTTGTGAATGACTTCCTTCAGGATTACGACAACGCTCGACTAGAGTGGCCAGCATGTTCTCCGGACATGAACCTGATCCAACATGCCTGGGATAGATTGAAAAGGTCTGTTTATGGACGACGTGACCCACCAACCACTCTGAGGGATCTACGCCGAATCGCTGTTGAGAAGTGGGACACTTTGGACCAACAGTGCCTTCATGAACTTGTGGATAGTATGCCATTACGATTGCATGCATGCATCAATGCAAGAGGACGTACTACTGGTTATTAGAGGTGCCGGTGTGTGCAGCAATCTGGACCACCACATCTAAAGGTCTCGCTGTATGATGATACAACATGCAATGTGTGGTTTTCATGAGCAATAAAAAGGGCGGAAATGACTTTTATGTTGATCTCCATTCCAATTTTATGTACAGGTTCTGGCACTCTCGGAACCGAGATGATGGTTAACTTTTTTTGATGTGTGTGTAATAAAATGAATGCAGGTGACCGTCTCTGTCAACCACTTCCCGACAATTCATAAATGACTCACAATAAAACAAAACAACAAGCAACGACGAAGATCTAAAAAGTCACTCTCAAATTTAAATCTGACGCAACAGAACACATATCTTTCAGACTCTACCTGTGTAAGAACATTGTAGAAAACTGTCGTTTTCATTCCTTCCTTCAATGTCATTTTTATTGCTTACTAGTCTTTTTCCCTTTATTCCATTCATACTGAAATCATAGTCATTCAAATTTATTCACCTGTCAATTGTTATTGCTATCATATTCGTTTAATTCTCGTAGCTAGACAAATACGTCTGAGTGACACCCCATTCTGATCAACAAAATTTTGAAAAATCTCTATAGTGTGGGCTACAACTATCCCTTTGAAGCTTCAGTAGAAATCTTCACTTCAGGAGCCACGTTCAACGGCAACAGAAATCAACCTTCAGTATCCTAGATGACACTATACAACTCGTTATCACAACTTTTCAGTTCGAAACCATTTGACCGAAATTATCGATTATTACTTAAATCGGCTACACTGCCAATTTCAGCTGTCAGAGGTGGCATCCTTAGCAACATTTTAATCATATCCTCACAACCAAATCCCAAGACAAATAGCAATATTTACTTATTTTTCCACTATTTTATATGCAGTGACGACATGGTAACAGTTGTACAAATACTACTCTTACATAAACACGAATCATGCCACACTCCTTCTTACTTAAATCGCTACACCAAATTCAGAGCTTTTACTGCGTTAGATAATTAATGTTCTAAAATGCAGAATCGATTAATTCAGATGAGGCAAAGTAGCACAAAGACAATGTCTATTATATAAGGTTTCTACAAGAAAGAAAAGAAATGGTAGTTTACCTCAGAGTCGCCTGACAGGTGAAAGCCAACTCGTTAGGCCCACTTTCGGTAACGTATTTACGACGTGATATTACCACCTTCCATACTACACATCAAATATTACTTACACTACGATACTGGCTTAGATCTGAAAGTGCTTGACCTACAATGATATTCCATTTGTAGCTCCCTGTGGTTCATGGTGTGGATTCCTGTTGTTCATGAACCACGGGGAACGTATGAGTGTCCAACTAAGTGGTCCTGACAGTCAGGATACGAGTTACTTTGGAATAAGGCTGGGCATCTCGGACATATTCTGAGTCGTGGTCACGTTTGTGCTCAGACGGAAAAGACTACCAAATCCACCGGTTAGTCCCTCAACCGTTAGGGGTAAAACCCAATGGGACCTGGGGCAAGTAAGGCTAGCAACCTGCTTCCCTGGTACTTTAAATATGATGCTGGCAACAATCAGAGCAAAATGCCTCGGACCTTTGGAGGTGACGGAGTCCCACCTCTAATTGACAAACCAGGGACTCCTAAGATACGACTCGGCAAACGAATGGTAACGAGATGGGGAGCTATTAATATCAATGGGGGCTACTCTGGGAAGAAGGTAGAGTTGGCAGAGGCTGCAAGTAAGATGGGGTTGGATGTTTTAGCTGTTAGTGACATTCAGGTAAGGGGTGAGAACGAAGAGGAAGTGGGAGAATACAAGGTTTACCTGTCAGGAGTCAAAGCAGGAATAGCACAATGGGGTGTAGGGCTATACATCAGGAAAGAAATGTAATCCAGCGTAGTTGCAATAAGGTCCGTAAACGAACGACTGATGTGGATAGATTTGACAGTGTCTAACAAGAAAATTAGGATTGTGTCAGTATATTCGCATTGTGAAAGGACAGATCAAGATAAGATAGATAGTTTTTATGACGCACTCAGTGACGTAGTTGTTGGAGTAAAGGACAAGGACAGTGTTCTGCTCATGGGTGATTTTAATGCCAGGATTGGAAATCGAACAGAAGGGTATGAAAAGGTTATGGGTAAATTTGGAGAGGATATGGAGGCTAACAGGAACGGGAAACAACTCTTGGATTTCTGTGCCAGTATGGGCTTAGTAATCACAAACTCCTTTTTTAAACATAAGAACATTCACCGGTATACTTGGGAAGGCAGGGGAAACAGATCTGTCATTGATTATATAATAACAGATCAGGAAGGCTGTGAGGGATACACGTGTATTCAGTGGATTCTTTGATGACACAGATCATTATTTAATCTGCAGTGAAATTGGGATTGTGAGGCCGAAAGTGCAGCAGGTCAGGTCCATATGTAGGAGGATAAAAGTGGAGAAACTTCAGGATAAGGAAATCAGGCACAAGTACATAACAGTGATCTCAGAAAGATACCAGTTAGTGGATGGCAGTCAATTACAGTCATTGGAAAAGGAATGGACAAGGTACAGGGACAAAGTACTAGAAGTGGCTAAAGAATGTCTTGGAACAGTAGTGTGTAAAGGTAGGATGAAGCAAACAGCTTGGTGGAATGACACAGTCAAAGCAGCCTGTAAAAGGAAAAAGAAGGCGTATCAAAAATGGCTACATACTAGAACTCAAGTAGACAGAGAAAGTTATGTTGAGATAGAAACAAAGCCAAACAGATAATTGCAGCATCCAAGAAGAAATCTTGGGAAGACTTTGGAAACAGGTTGGAGACTTTGGGTCAAGCTGCTGGAAAACCATTTTGGAGTGTAATTAGCAGTCTTCGAAAGGGAGGTAAGAAGGAAATGACAAGTATTTTGGACAGGTCAGGAAAACTGCTGGTGAATCCTGTGGATGCCTTGGGCAGATGGAGGGAATATTTTGAAGAGTTGCTCAATGTAGGTGAAAATACGATCAGTAATGTTTCAGATTTCGATGTACAATGGGACAGGAATGATGATGGAAATAGGATCACATTTGAGGAAGTGGAGAAAATGGTCAATATGTTGCAGTGCAATAAAGCGGCTGGGGTGGATGAAATTAAGTCGGAACTCATCAAATACAGTGGAATGTCAGGTCTTAAATGGCTACACAGGATAATTGAAATGGCGTGGGAGTCGGGACAGGTTCCATCAGACTGGACGAAAGCAGTAATCACACCAATCTTTAAACATGGAAACAGAAAAGATTGTAACAACTACAGAGGTATCTCTTTAATCAGCGTTGTGGGTAAAATCTTCTCAGGTATTGTTGAAAGGAAAGTGCAAGTATTAGTTGAGGACAAACTGGATGAAAATCAGTGTGGGTTTAGGCCTCTTAGAGGTTGTCAGGACCAGATCTTCAGCTTACGGCAAATAATGGAGAAGTGTTATGAGTGGAACAGGGAATTGTATCTATGCTTTATAGATCTAGAAAAGGCATATGACCGTGTTCCGAGAAGGAAATTATTGTCTGTTCTACGAGATTATGGAATAGGAGGCAAACTTTTGCAAGCAATTAAAGGTCTTTACATAGATAGTCAGGCAGCAGTTAGAGTTGACGGTAAATTGAGTTAATGGTTCAGAGAAGTTTCAGGGGTAAGACAAGGCTGCAACCTGTCTCCACTGTTGTTCATATTATTTATGGATCATATGTTAAAAACAATAGACTGGCTGGGTGAGATTAAGACATGTGAACACGAAATAAGCAGTCTTGCATATGCGGATGACTTAGTTGTGATGGCAGATCCGATTGAAAGTTTGCAAAGTAATATTTCAGAGCTAGATCAGAAATGTAAGGACTATGGTATAAAGATTAACATCTTCAAAACGAAAGTAATGGCAGTGGGAAAGAGATATAAACGGATTGATTGCCAAATAGGAGGAACAAAGTTAGAACGGGTAGACAGTTTAAAGTACTTGGGATGCATATTCTCACAGTATTGCAACATAGTGAAAGAACTGGAAGCGAGGTGTAGCAAAGCTAATGCAGTGAGCGCTCAGCTACGATCTACTCTCTTCTGCAAGAAGGAAGTCAGTACCAAGACTAAGTTATCTGTGCACCGTTCAATCTTTCGACCAACTTTGTTGTATGGGAGCGAAAACTGTGTGGATTCAGGTTACCTTATCAATAAGGTTTAGGTTACGGATATGAAAGTAACTAGGATGATTGCAGGTACTAGTAGATGGGAACAATGGCAGGATGGTGTCCACAATGAGGAAATCAAAGAAAAACTGGGAATGAACTCTATAGATGTAGCAGTCAGGGCGAACAGGCTTAGATGGTGGGGGCATGTTACACGCATGGGAGAAGCAAGGTTACCCAAGAGACTCATGGGTTCAGCAGTAGAGGGTAGGAGGAGTCGGGGCAGACCAAGGAGAAGGTACCTGGATTTGGTTAAGAATGATTTTGAAGTAATAGGCTTAACATCAGAAGAGGCGTCAATGTTAGCACTGGATAGGGGATCATGGAGGAATTTTATAAGGGAGACTATGCCATGACTGAACGCTGAAAGGCATAATCAGTCTTAAATGATGATGATGATGATGATGATGATGATGATGATGATGATGATGATGATGAGATCCTTTTCTGCTGTGTCATTTCATCCCACTGCTACTGAGTTACGTCCAACCAACTGAGAATATGTATCCCACGAACTAAAGCAGTAAGAACAAGGCTCCCTAATCGTGTTATCTTAAGCACTCATATCATTCACCATGCATCAATAAATCCTTAAATTAAACACCGTTTTCAGAAACTATCACCATAGTCTACTGGATATCGAAATTATCAATTTATCCTCCTAGTTTTAGTGCAGAAAAAACTAAATACCCTTGCACTCGATACCCTTTAGCATCATTTAAAAAAAACATCCTTGCTTTGCCTCTTATCCAACTGTACATTTGTAAGTACGCTGTTTAGGTTTTATACGGGTAACGCCACGTAGCACTCTGTATGAAAATCACTGGCTGTGCTGTGTGCAGTTTGTGGCTGGTTAGCATTGGTGTAACATTTGCTATTGTAGTGTTGGGCAGTTGGATGTGAATAGTGTCTAGCGTTGCGCAGTTGGAGGTGAGCCGCCAGCAGTGGTGGATGTGGGGAGAGAGATGGCGGAGTTTTGAGAGCGGATGATCTGGACGTGTGTCCATCAGAGACAGTAAATTTGTAAGACTGGATGTCTTGAACTGATAGATATGTTATGGCTTTTGAACACTGTTAAGGTAAATACGTTGTTTGTTCTCTGTCAAAATCTTTCATTTGCTAACTATGCCTATCAGTAGTTAGTGACTTCAGTAGTTTGAATCTTTTATTTAGCTGGCACTATTGGCGCTCGCTGTATTGCAGTAGTTCGAGTAATGAAGATTTTTGTGAGGTAAGTAATTCATGAAAGATATAGGTTATTGTTAGTCAGGGCCATTCTTTTGTAGGGATTATTAAAAGTGAGATTGCGTTGCGCTAAAAATATTGTGTGTCAGTTTAGTGTAGATCAGAATAAGCAAAGAGAGTAATGTCTGAGTACGTTCAGTTTTGCTCAGCTGTTTGAAAAGCAAATAATGTAAGAGGTTTATCAGCGCAGTCATTCATAAATTTTTCTAAGGGGACGTTTCATATGTCGACTCTTAGCAGAGGATACCTCATTGGAATCTTCTGATTTTTTCTTGTAGTTTGTGTAATTAGTGTAGCTTTTGTTTATTGCTAGCGCGTAATTGTAGAGAGAATTTCCTTTTTAGTTGCAGTCTTTCATTGTTGTACAGTAAAACAGTTGTGGCATGCATGTAGATTTGCACCAAGTATTTCGCAGCTGCGCTTGCGATTAACTAGATATTATTTTCAGTGCTATGTTAATGTGTTTTCTTATTTTTGCTCTTCAAATTGTGCTTTTCTGTGTTATCGTGTAAATATTGTGACAATTATGGAGTGTGAAAAACGTAATACTAGGCTCCAAAGTAAACTGAGAAATGACAGTGAAGACGAAAGCAGTGTTCTAGCGCCACCGTGTAATGAATTAACTAATCTTCAACATAGTAATTTGGTAACTGTGCATAGGTAAATGGCTCGGGCGGCAAATAATGGTGTAGACAGTGAAACAATTAGTGAACAGGGAAGCATTATCGATCGATCGGTCGGTAACAGATCGCCTCAGGGAAATGACAGGACACAATCTTGCAAATACTACAGATTCAGGTTTTGGGTCCTCACCGTTTCTGCAAATAAGTCAAGACACATTTTCTGCTTGTCAAAATGTGAATGTTGCCGGTGAAAATGCACTGCCGAAAAGCATAGAGAAACAGATTCCAGACACTAATACATTATTATTGCAATTAATGCAACAAAAGAAACAAAATCAGAGACAAACACAGCAAAAGTTAGACACAATGAAACAAAATCTTCAAAAGTTAGATACAATGGAACAACACCAGAGACAAACACAGCAACAGCTTCAAAAGTTAGACTCAATGGAACAAACGCTTGAACAAACATGTGAAGATTTAACTGCAGAGTTACTTACAATCGAATATAAATCTCCAAAAGTCTGTAATGATGTAAAAACACAAATTTGTGAGCATTTTCAACCAACCTATTTCTTCGCGTCATGAATATGCATTACAGAATCACGAAGTAGCCATAAAAGAACTGCAAACTATTGTTCATGAAAATCACGACACCTTGCAAGCTAAAATTGACTCAGTTGCATCTACCGATTCGCTTAAGCAACTTGCAAAAACTCAGGAAAACTTAAAGGACACAGTAGATACGATTTCAACACAAATGGACACTCTGAAACTTGGTTCAGAAAAACACACTGTGGCAATCAGTTCATTATCGGAGAAAGTAGCCGAACTTTCGGATCAGTTCACTAACTTATCTACAAAGGTAGATGATGATCTGAATGACTCAAGACCCGTAGTCTTCACTGACACAGAAGAGTATGAGCAAATTATAAAATTCAAACAAAATCAAAATCAAATCAATACACAGTAAAAAAGAGAAATCCGGGAAGTACAAGATCAGTTGACACAGGTAATACAAGAATTACATATTTCAGAGGACACTCGCGCTCCAATGCGGGAAGAGGGACATAGAAATACGGAACAGCCACAAAATAATAACACAGGGCACTTCGAAAATTATGAAAGAAATTGGCAAGGTACACCGAATTTTGAGATGGAGCCGACGAAAAGAAGTAACAATGACAGATGTGCGAATCGCCGACATGATGATTTTGACTATAAGCTGTTCATTACTACACGTAAATTCAAAACATTTAAGAATTCCGGCAACGACATTCATCCACAAGCATGGGCTCCATCAATTCTCCCATTGTTTTCCTCCCAACTGGTCACTGGAGCACAGGTTAGAATTTGTGTGGCTACTTAGAGAATGAACCAGCTGTAAGAATACGATCGGTCATTCACGATTGTGACAGTGAAAGAGAATTTTATCACGCCTTCCTCTCAGCATATTTGTCTCAAGCTACTCAAGACTGAGTAAAACATAGCATCATAATGGTGAAACATTTCGAACAATCTGAATTTTCCAGTCTTGTCAAATATTTCGAAGACATGTTACATAAGAATCAGTATCTTTCAAACCAATACAGCCCCTTAGATCTCATCCGCATTTGCTTAATCAAATTGCCTGAACATTTACGACATATAGTTTTGGCAGGACGTTGCAAAGACGACATTGAAGCTTTTCGGTGACTGTTACAAGAATTGGAAATTGATACAGACAATCGCGGAACGCGAAAACAGGAGCAAAACAATTACAGGTCACATCCGTCACAATTCCGTGATGACAGAAATAATAACTGGACACGACAAGGCTATTCTTACAACGTGAATCGCGACCAAAACAGACACCACCCATATGACAACCGTTGGCAGAGTAGTAATAATTACAGGGAAAGATCACATCTCCATGGTATGACTATCACAGAGACAATAAGAGAAACAGACAATATGGGAACCAAAACAATTATTATCATGGGAGACAGAATAACTTTAGACGCAACGGCCCACCGTGCAGTTACGATTCCAGGAGAAATTCTCCACCACATGACCGACAAAAAAGAAACTATGTTAACTACCGACAAAAACAACAGACCAGAATTCAGTCAGAACTGGTGGGATTCAAACAGGGCTGGGCCCTCTCGACAAGGTGAATTTGTAGAAGTTAGATCTCCAAATCCCAATAACGACGCATGCCAACAAAGAAACAGACAATGTCTCGCACCACAGGCAGCCATGTGCGCCGGCTGGCTCAGGGAAAAATAACATAGACGTTAAGCTTGAGAAAAATTTTAGCATTTCGTACCGACGTATACCGCATGATAATTGCGTTCAAGTTGAATCTCTGAGTACTATGAAGAGTAAAGGATTGCACCACATTTCACATGTAAAACCGTTTATTGAGAGATAATCTGTTTTTTAACTTAGTCTTTGCTATAAAATTTTTCACTTCACTTTAGTAGTACTCTTTGTCACACTTAGAAACTGTTAACATGCAACTATGTTTTAAAATTAACTATCCGGTACAGAACATAGGGAACATATTTAGACAGTAATTACGAATGCATTGTTATAGTGAACAGACGACACAGTGTTATTGTGTGTACATTCTTGCTTGTTAGTTGCACGATAACGTAACGACTATAGTACTGTTAATGAGATTTTACTGCAACATTTTGGTTTACTTGAAAATACATTATGGATTTAATGTGCTTTCTGAGAGATACCAGATGACACAGTGGTTAGTTTATTTGACAGCTACACGACTATACCACAACACTACTAATGTGTGACACAATTTACATTGTTGCTTTTGTGCTGTATCTGTTTTATATGTCCACAGTTTTTCTGAATTCTTCTGGAAAGGAAAACATGTTTTAGTAGTAACTTTTGTGGTATAGCTACAATGAGACAACCTTTTACGTAGCACAACAACACGTTACAGTATAGTACTTTCTTGATCACGGTAATGTACGTAATAACTACGATATCTATACTCATATCGTTTCACTTTTGTTTATGATGAGGTAAGTACATTGACTTCTGCAGAACTTAGCTTTCGGAGGACGATAACTACGACACTTCCACAGAATTACCTTATAGCAAGACACACATTTAATGATAAAGACACGTATTTGAGTGATTAATTTTGTACTTAAAACATTTATTTTTAAAGATTTTTGAATTACAAGGATACAAAGGTTTTCCGTGATACATTTCATTCCATTGCTCTAATCTGTAACACCTGAGGGTATAATTACATTAATCCTCAGGGGGGTATACGCTTACTTTGTGTACCATGTGTTTGGCAAGCACAAGGAGTCCTATCTAATATGGTATTTGCTTATACAACTGTACACATCGGTACCATATTTCTCTAACACAGAATTACACAGCTATCTGATTATTTAACAGAGAAACAAACATTTTTTTTACTATGTCAGTGACAGATGTTTAAGCGATTACACATTGGATAATTTCAGACTTATGAAATTGTATTTTGTCTGCACTGTGTGAACTGTTCATATTTTTTTCGGAACCATTGTGATACTATGAGAGCTTTGGATGTCGTATTTGGTAAGGGAGCATGACTTTTGAAGTACGTTTGAGGTAGATGACTTTATTGAAGGTCTTGAAATTATTGAAAGAAGCTGCGACGATTTTGAGATGTGATTGATCTGTTACGATGTTATTATTACGGTGACGATGTGTATTATACTGTTGAGGTATGTTTATGATCAATAAGCTGATGCTACCGTATATGAGGAATGTGATTATGTGTTTATATGTATATGAATTATGAGTAGTGGTTAGGGACTCTGATTTGTGGAAAAGGGTGTTGGAAACCAAGAATCATACTTTAAGAATTATGAAATGTGTGTATATGCGTGAATGTATCACAACACCACCGAGTATTTTTTGGAAACTGTTATATTTATAGGATTTTGTTTCAACACATTTGTAACGGAAAATTCTCGACCTGTGAAATTTTTTTATTAGACTGTCACTTAGTGCAAACTGCTGTCGTAAATATTTCGGTAAGAAAGCTAAGTAACCTTGACTTAATGCGTTGTGGACGCCCAGCTGTGCCAATCGCCTGAAAAAGGAAAGCCATTAGGTGGAGAAAAAAAAGAGGCCATTATCCTTTCATTGCAAATACAACACGCTCAAACTTGAAAACATATGATTACGCTGTGGAGCTCTTAATTTATGATATTTAATCAAATGCCTAATGAAATGATGAGAAACATTTTTACATCTATTGTCTTTCTAGTTGGGAGATTTTTTACTGCCTTTGAAGACGTCATTTGCCTAGTGAATGACGTTTCACGCATTGCTTTGTATATATATTTGCCTATTTTGTTTAACATCTAGTTTCTAGTTGCACTGCAGCATTGGTTAAAATAAAATTTAATAGATGTACTAATATCACTATTTTCTGTATACAGACCCAGTAAAGAATAATATTGTGAAGTACTTTCTTAGGAAAGAGAGTACAAATAGACATTTGCCTTCACAGGAATTGCAAACATACTTTTTTCAACGATTTGGTAACTTGTTTTGTAGAGTAGGTCAAAGTGATGCATCACTCTAGTGTTAAGATGTGACATAGTTACGTAACATTTTTTCTGCTTGAGCTTTGTCACGTTTAGGTATAAGTTATTTCATTTGCTGCTGCTGTGTGCCAGGCATAGTGCTAATGAATTTCACTTTGTATTACTCTGTTAAGCCAGTTTTACTACTGATTTATTTTTCTTGTTACTGCACATATGCTCATATTAGTTGTAATGTTGCGTTTGCTCTGCTAATTTAGATATACTGCTGCTTGCTTTGCAAATTTACATTTTTTTGTCATTCCTGTTTGTGTTAATTTATTGTGTGTTGCTGCATTGCCTCATCCCTTAGTATATATATCCGAGCTCAGTAGATTTAAGTTAGCTTAAGAGGGGGTAGGCGATATAAGAGAATGAGTTGTGATGAATTGGAAGTAATGTACTGACAAGGTGTTAAAAAAAGTGAAATAAGAGGAAACATCTATGAAATGAAGTTTTGGGTTGGACTGCAGTACCAAATGTCACACTGAAAACAAACCCTGACCTGTCCTTTTGTGTTATTCCGCTATGTGTTTGTGTACCCTTGTGTATTTTTGTTTTTCCTGTCTTTACATGTTTAGCTAATAAGATTTATGTTGTAGAATTTTTCTAGTACTAAGCTACATTCACTATGATGAGGAATACTGTTATCCTCAAATATAATTTGCATTAATAATACGTTTTTTCTTTGTAAAGATGTTTATAGACATTATTAATTCTTTTCTGTTTCAATGCTCATATGTGAAATTAATGTTTCGAAAACTACTCTCATTATTTTATATATTTACTTATGTCATAATTCCTGTAACACTGATGTATATGTTTATTTCTATTCTTTTGTAAGGCCTGTGTTATTACAAATGTTATCTGTACTGTTATGTTCTTAATGATGTATTTTGTACCTTTGTAATTGTATTCTTATGTTGTAAATTTATAATTGTATAGACACCAGATCTTCAAATTAAGTTTCATTACAGTGCACACGTTTCTGTGGCTCAAAATAAATGCACAGTATGTAAGGAGTTGGGACTGTTAGTGCTTGCACGTGTGTTATAATTCAGCAAGGGACTGGTTAAGAGCATTGCTGGTTCTAAGGACAATTCCAAAAACTTTGTGAGTGCACAAGTGGTGGTTCATGGACTTGCTATGTTGTCTGCAAGACTCTTTGATGGTGATTGTGCTCCTGCACAGTCACAACAGATGGCTGCTGGCCATCTCTACAAGGACTACAGTGGGTCTGCACCTTTGATGACCCACCAATACCATTATTTCTACAAGGACTGCAGTGGGTCTGCGCCTCTGTTGGCCCACCAATATCATACTCTCTACCAGGACTACAGTGGGTTTGCTCTGTGATGACCTACCTATCAATATTCTTCAAAACTTCGACTGACTCTGCTGTGGGTTTGCTCTGTTGTGGCCCATTACCTGTCTGCATGTCAAGAGTCAGCACTGTCTTTCCGTTGGAAGGACAACACTACTTCTTCAAGACTGCATGGAAATCCACTACTTCCGTGTGCATTTTCCTTTACTGCTCAGACTTTGTGCATAAAATTGTAATTAATACTGTCATCAATGATAAGGACTGTCTTTATGGACTATGAGAAGATCTTTGCTTTTGACCAACAATGTATCAATAAGTGTGTGCATTGGATATCTTTGTTATTGTAATTATGAAAAATTTCTTCAACTCTGTATTAGCCACTGCCCAAAACAAATAGTAAAATTTTTTGTGGGGAGCATAGGGGCTATGTAAGTAGGCTGTTTAGGTTTTATATTGGTAATGCCACGTAGCGCTCTGTATGAAAATCACTGGCTGTGCTGTGTGCAGTTTGTGGCTGGTTAGCATTGTTGTAATATTCGCTATTGTAGTGTTGGGCAGTTGGATGTGAACAGCGCATAGCGTTGTGCAGTTGGAGATGAGCCGCCAGCAGTAGTGGATGTGAGGAGAGAGATGGCAGAGATATGAGAGCGGATGATCTGGATGTGTGTCCATCAGAGACAGTAAATTTGTAAGACTGGATGTCATGAACTGATATATATATATATATATATATGACTTTTGAACACTATTAAGATAAAACATTGTTTGTTCTTTATCAAAATCTCTCATTTGCTAACTATGCCTATCAGTAGTTAGTGACTTCGGTAGTTAGAATCTTTTATTTAGCTGGCAGTATTGGCGCTCGCTGTATTGCAGTAGTTTGAGTAACGAAGATTTTTGTGATATAAGTGATTCATGAAAGGTATAGGTTATTGTTAGTCAGGGCCATTCTTTTGTAGGGATTATTAAAAGTCAGATTGCGTTGCGCAAAAAATATTGTGTGTCAGTTTAGTGTTGATCAGAATAAGTAAAAAGAGTAATGTCTGAGTACGTTCAGTTCTGCTCAGCTGTTTGAAAAGCAAATTATGTAAGAGTTTTATCAGCGCAGTCATTCATAAATTTTTCTAAGAGGACGTTTCATATTTTCATCCTTATCATTCTTCACACAGTGGTTTTTTTTACAGTGAAAATGTCATACCAAGCGAACCATTACTTATCAACAAATTTCTGTCATCTAAAACAACAGCAGAAATAATATATGAGTAGTTTTATTCTATAATCTAACAGAAATTATTACTTTGTTGACATCTCAAATACAAAACACCCTTGAAGTAAGGTAACTCACAAAGTTCTACCCTCGCAACGAGTAAGAATGTTCCAAATTAACAGCTCAGTATTTGGACTACAGTCATTATAGGGTGACCAAACCAACTGTAGCTCTGACCTGCCACAAACATTCACACCTTGATAATGCTTACTACGGCCTCTGCAATACCTCAAATAAAATACAGTTTTACATTCGTATACCTCTCCTGTTCTCTTCAATTACCAAATTTCATGACGAACATATTAAGGCACATCTAGTTGTCACCAAAAATTACAGCCCCCTTTTTCATTATATTGCACATACACTAACCCATGAGATACTTGAAGAATTGAAATGGACCAAGATCAAACATGACACAGTAAAAGAAAAAAGGAATGCAGATCAGAAAAAGGAAGGAAATCCGCAGCTAGCTCAAGCATCCCTCACTCAATAACTATGTATGTGGTATCGTGTGGCAAATTATCTAGAAATTTTAGATATTTCTCTGATTGTAGACTTCAGGTCTATTATGTTTCTGAGCCCCATGCTATTTCCCTAATTCTGAATATGTCAAACTATAGGCGCTGTCATTAGGTTTACCTACCACCTCAATGGTATAGGTCACCCAGAATTTCTTTATTTCAGCATTTATTGGCTTCGATTTCTGTTTCGTCTTTACCGAAGCTAGGTATCGTTCTTCAAAGCAGATAAGCTTGATCTTTTTCTCTCTCCTGCTTTAGTTAATCTCTTCTTTAGTTCCAAGGTCATCAACTAATTCTACAAACAAAGAAATGATAATTAAATCAAGACCCTACGTTGTCGACAGGCGCTTATATACATCAGCGGGGACAGTTGATAATGTGTGCCCCGACCATGACCCGAATCCAGGATCTCCTGCTTGCATGGCTTACGCTCTATCTATCTTTTTTTTTTTTTTTGTCTGGGCGGACGTCACAAGACATCCGTTCAAGTTGATTGTTGATTCCTTTACTCAGTTTTTTATTACAGAAAACGCTGAGCTACCGCGCCGGCTTGAAGTGTAAGAAATACATTACAAGAATTAAGTATTGCACGTCTGCACTCTGTGGAGACTGCCGATCCATCTGAGCCACCGAGGGCACAGAGGATAGTGCGACTGCAGGGATTTATCCCTTTCACGCTCCTTGTGAGACCCACATTCCCAACTTAATGTCCACACACTACATTCGTAGTGCCCTTTACAACTGTCCTCTTGATGTATATCAACGCCTGTCGACAACGTAGGGTCTTGATTTAATTATCATTTCTTTCCTTCTAGAGCGCTGCAGGGTCACCGACGATATCTGTTCTTTCAGACATGTCCGAAAGAACAGATACCATCTCCATATATAATGCTACAAACTGTTCTTGCTCCATAATTACGTTACTTGGTTTTCATTTAACATAGGCTCACATGAGGAAAATTCTCTGACTTCTTGAATTATTAATAATTCTCTCAGCGACAGTAACATAACTAGCCTGATATGAATGCTTTCTGAAACAGTGTGTGTTTCATAAGCTGTTTAACTGCTTCACGGTTCTTTCATTCTTACTGCCTTGCTGAAAGTACACAGAAATACGAATACGTTTCATTTTATCTCTTTTCAAGCACTTCCGAAATATTATAGAATCAATTTGCGCCCCTCATAAGACCAAAATGTTGTTGGATTCTCTAGTATCGGACTACATCAACTTATAGCTTACTGACATTTCTTTTATCAGTACTTCAAAAGAAACTTACCTTCGAACTACTTAACTGGTCGGCATGCCACTGCATGCACAGCCCGCCTCCCTGCTCTCCCACACCCAAGAGAAAACTTCACCACTATTGATAAAAGATATCTTTTCCTCTTCATTCCAATAACTGGATAAAAGTCTCTAAAAACTTTCAGAAAATCTCCAGGATGAACTGATCCCACTGGATCAAACTTGCATAATATTTTACACTTAAATAGAATATTTTTGACAGCCACATTCGTACCAGTACACGATTTAGATTCCATTACACTGACACACTGCTCTATGCGTCGCTTAACTTCTTTTGGCACTTCAGTACATTTCCCTTCTATGCCTGCAGCTAAATTAACCGGTCTATTGTGCACCGTCCCTCTAATTTTCTTGTGCCTGCTGCTACAATCATCGCCTACCATTCTCATCTGCTCATTACAATGAACTTCCCCACCACTTAGCTCCTACTTTTCCAGTTTCTCTACCTCCTAGTCCAGCTTCCAACTCCAAGAATTAACAGTTTTATTAAGTTCATCTGTCACATACTGTGTTGTATGATCAATGTCACTCTTAAGATCTACAACCTTCAGCTATGAACATTACTTAATGCTAGAAAACTTCTGGTCTAAGTCGTGCTTAAAGATAGAAATATCTTGCTCAACGAAAGTAAACGCTTGCTTAAAACTAGCAAGCATTTGGTCTAAGTCTTGCTTGAAGCTAGAAAGCGCTTGCGTAAGACATAAAACTCGTGCTTAAAGCTAAAAAACATTCGACTCAAAACTAGCTAGACTGCTTGCAATCTTATGACCTTATCAGATATACACGCTTTACCAACGCTTGCTACCCCGACATCGACCGTTGTCTCTGCTTCTACTTTAATTTACATTTGTGCATTACTCTCCAATGCAGACCCTGGCTGTCCTTCAGAATTGTCGACCGCTATATCGTGGCGATATCCTACAAAGTTAGATAGCAATTCACGTTTAATAACATTTGCACTCCTGAAATCGGCAGGCTCCATCCTCTCTCCACGCTCAACATAAATAGCTTCAAAACTACATAAAATGCTCTTATTGGTTTACCTTCGAACTTATTTCACTATCCGCTATTACTCATTATTTTCCAGTCCAGAATATGTTGTCCCTTTGTAACTTTCACGCCGCACAACTTCAGATCACCGGCGACGGAGATGCTATATTCTCTGGTCACAGATCTTTGCTTTAGATGTCAACTAATAATCTCAGAAAATGGCACTGCATTTCCCTGAAACTCTTGCCCAGAAGCACATTAATATCGCCTACGTAAAAAAATAGTCGACTTCTATTAAACTTCCTTAAACAAAAGTTTACTTCACGTATTTTTCTTTTTTTTTCTTTCAGGTTGTAAGCACCAGAATTGCGACAACGTGGCTTTTTACGTCTAATAATGTTGGTACAACAATTTGGTCTTTGCCACTCGGACGTTAATAGGATGGGAACGTAAAAATATGCTTACCGCCAACATCTGCAGTTGTAGTCAGTTGGTAGAACGCTCGCTTGATCATAAATTCAGCTGCTTTTCCGACTATGAATGCGCAGCACTAAAAGTAAAACGACTTCAGGCAAATATCTCAATCAAAACTCATTGGACTTGCAATCCATTTATACACTCTACATTTCACATTTCTCTTTTCGTCCAGATATAGTGGAAGTAAGTGGATTACACTTCAACAGCTTTTAGCAAAAAATTAACTTCTAGCACTCATGGAGGTAAGAAAAGAAGAGAGATTGCACTATAGACTTTGTACGTGTTTTGTAGCCAGAGTGGGCGGGGACTGCCACCAATAAAATCATTAGCAGACTACTGTTTACAGTTGCTCCTTGTTCATTAGTTATGTCTTGTGCACGCAACAGATCTTTCGAATACCAAAAATTACAGTCCTTAAATGAATAACATAGTGTCAGGAAGGCAATTTCGATCTTTTTTCTGTTTTTAATGCGTAGTTGCTCTAGTAATACAACACATTGGCCCCATTAATGTAACGTATCTTTTTCTTGTTGGGTTTTAATAACCATTGAGAAAAGATTATGATGTGAAAAGGATGTTTTCGTAATCCAGTTAATTCCGCTTTTACTATATTTGTATCGATAGGTCTACCCCTAACATATGGCTACCTGTTCTGAGTCGTATACCACCCACAAAAATACGACGAGAAGCAGCCTTGGTCAGGGAATACAAAAAGATCGAAGCAAACCCTGAACTATCGGTACACATCGATATACTTGATCTGAGTACCAAGAGGCTTCGTTCAAGACATCCTTCTCTTGCTCTCGACAGCCTCACTGGGTCTGACATCAACTCTTGCAGAAGAGAATGGCTCCAGAATGCCCCAACAACTTGTCACCTAATGCCGTGTATTCCCGAGGCAGTTCCTGGGTTTGATAGCGATTTGTTAGTGATGGTGAGTCAATTGGACTTTCCATGAGCAACAGATTTTTCTATAATCTATTTAGTTAACTAAGTCTACAGTCACAGAGTATATACATTATTGATAAGTGCAGAACATATTAAGAAATGAAATAGAGTGCACACGCACTGAGTTCAGAACGTATTAAGAAATGACAAAATTAACATGTGCAGTTCTGTCTGACAGCCTGCATCAATCGCCTCGTATTCTGAAAGAAAATAATTAGTTAAGACTGATATTATACAGTGTGTATAGTATATTTTTGTTAATGCTTGTTAATTCTGATTCATTTGCTCTTCATGACAAGGTATTGCATTTCCTTTCGTTCATTCCGATGGTGAAATGTCCATTTCATAGTAAACAACTGTGGTTGTATAACTTATTTCCTCTACACGGTATTGCTTTCTGAAAATGATGAATGAGGATTAATATCTTGCATTTAAATCATATACCCATTAAATAAAAACTTGTTTCTAGTGATATAACTAAGCATACAGCATAGCATGACAGAAAACGAATTATGTCAAAAGCATAGACAGTTTTCAAGTGCAAAAAATGTCCACACAGTATCATAATGTAGTAGCAAAAAATGTAGAATAGTCAAGATGTTGACATATCATAAGGCAAAATGTCAATGTAACTGGTGTTTGTTACATCTTAAAGATTTCATAGTGCATACTGAGAAAAATTTTACTTTCGATAGGAAAACAATAATACATACACAAAAAATGGAAAATGTGCACGGTCTTATGTCTAACGACAAGAAAAGCGACCTGCTAACCTTACCTTGCTGGGCACTTGCCAAGAAAAAAATACGATCATTATCAGTAAGTAGTCACATAAATATAATTGCATAAGTGGTCATATAAATATCAGGAAATGGCATTACAGTGTGATAAATCATAAAGTATGTTCATTCAATTAAGGGTTTAATATTGGAAACATGGTGATTGCCTTTGCTTTTTCTGGTTCTCAAAGTTTCGACATGTACTGCATTGGGGTGAGGAATGCTGCGAATTCTACATGGACCTGCGTATGGAAGCTAAAATATACTGCATCTACTCTTTCCTCTGTTGGATAAATGATGTGTGAGTACTAATATCTTCTGTCCTATGTGAAAGTCACAGCGTGTACAAACGTGTTTTTGTTGTCTTCTCCGGTGCTCTGCGGCGCGTTTGATGTTGTTGAGCGCAATGTCAATTATTTCATGGTGGAGTAGTCGACGAGATGTAGGAAAAGATACTAATTCTTTAATTTTTTTAGGTGGTTCAACATTTTTCAATATAATAGTCGGAGATAGCATAGTAGATTCATTTGGTATTGAGTTAATTACATCATGGAATGAGAGTATGTGTGTGTCCTAATCAATATGTCTTTTATGGCAGTATATTCTACATAGTTTACCAATTTCTTTCATCAGTCGTTCAGAATGGTTCGAAGAAGCGTGATACCCGGATATACAGTTCGGAGAAATGTTTCTAGCTCGTGACATACGTGTCCATATTACAGATCGAAATTGTGGTCCATCGTCGGAAATTACTTTCAATACATGCCCTACATGAAAGCAAAAATGTTTTACAAATGCATTCGAAATAGATTTAGCAGTAGCTTTGCGTAACGGAGTGAAGGTAACAAATTTCGAAGTGAGTTCAACAGCGACAAAGATGTAGCAAAAATCTCCATTAGATCTGGGAATCGGTCCAAAAATGTCTACAGCGGCCATGTGTCTCAATTTAAAGGGTATAATGGGATGTAACGGAGGAATATGTAAAGTCGTGTCTGATTTAGCTTTCTGGCAGATTTTACATGATGCTAAAACTCGTCGAATACGTTTCTCCATGTTGGCAAAATAACAGTTCTGTCTCAGTATAAGAAAACATTTTCTGGCTCCATAATGTAAGTAACTTAAATGAGTCTACCAAATTAATTTGTTAACAAGTTCGTCAGGAATACATAATAACCAGTTGTTGCTGTCAGGGTGAGAGCAACGAAACAGAATATTATTGCGTACAGTGTAATGGTTTCTAATGGTAACGTTATTCTTATCTTGCCAGAGGTGTTTAATTTCTTTCCATACGTTTTCTTTGCTCTGCTCCTGTGCTATGTCTTGTAATAAGGACGAAATGAAATTTTCGAATGCAACTTGTTGAATATATATGACGCTAAAATTTGCTTGGCAGAAGTTGGTTACGATGTCTTGCTGATTGTTGCTGAGAGAACGGGATAGTGCGTCTGCTACAATATTTTGTGTACCGGGAATGTGAACAATTGTAAAATTAAATTCTTGTAAATAAAGTTTCCATCTGCTTAACCTGTCATGTGTAAATTTAGCTGAAAGTAAAAAAAGTATAGCTCTATGATCTGTGTAAACGGTAGTATGTCTTCCATAAAGAAAATGCCTCAATCTCGTAAATGCCCATACAACACATAATGTTTCAAGTTCTGTAACAGAATAATTGCGTTCAGCAGGTGACAGAATGCGACTTGCAAAAGCGATGTTTTCAATTACTGTAATATCATCTTCTTCAATTTCCTGAAAAATGTGTACGCCTAAAGCGGTATTAGAACTGTCGGAGGCAATGGAAAAATTTCTGGTTGGATCTGGGTGTGATAAAAGTGGTGCATTCAACAAGGCATGTTTCAAATTAACAAACTCAGACTGTTCTTGACTACGCCAGGACCAAATAGCATTTTTACCCTTCAATTGGCATAATCTAGGGGTGTCTAAAGCAGAGTAATGAATAAATTTACGGAAAAAGTTAATTAATCCCAGAACGCTGCGTAGTTGTTTCTTCGTCGTTGGAACAGTAATGTCACGTAAAGCTTGAAGTTTTTCCGGGTCAGGCGCAATGCCTTCTGCTGAAATTACATGTCCAATAAATTTTACAGAAGTCTTGCCAATGTGTGATTTGCTAAGATTAACTGTTAGTCCTTGTGCACGAAAAGTTTGCAACAGTTGTTCCAGAAACAAATTGTGTTCAGACCAGTTAGCTTCTGCGATAAGGATATCGTCTACATATGTTGTGATTCTCTTTTTAAGTTCTGTCGGAAGTATAGTATTTAAACCGCGAATACATACGGCTGAAGAAATTGTTAAACCGAACGGTAATTTGCAAAATTGATAACAATCACCAAAACAGAGAAATGCTGTGTACTTTCTGCAGTTCGGATGGAGCTGAATTTGCCAAAATCCCGATTTTAAATCTAATGTGTAATAAATAGCAGTACCATTAAATTTCTGTAAAAGTTCTTCTAGCGTCTGTGGGCGATCTGTTTCATTAACAATAATGTCGTGGATATGACGCGAATCAAGTACGAGGCGAAGTGAACCATCCTTTTTCTTAACAATATGGAGCGGGTTTATATACGGACTAACTGCCGGTTCAATAATACCTTGGTCTAACATAGCTTGCAATTCTTTCTTAACTTGTTCTCTGTAGATAAAGGAATAGGATAATGTTTAGCTTTAAATGGGTCATGCTGTTTGACTTGAAATTCATACATGAAACCGGACATAGTACCAGGGATGTTGTCAAAAACTGGAGCTTGCTTGTAAAAGAATTTTGCGTAGCTCTGTACGTTCGTCGTCTGTATTTGCACTGTTCTGTTTAACCTTATCAGAAATCATTTGCATAACGTTGTAGTCGGCTTCGTCTGGTGTATTGTAGTTGTATACGTACGTATCTGTGAACAATGTGGAATGGAGTGGCCGAGCGGTTAAAGGCGCTACAGTCTGGAACCGCACGACCGCTACGGTCGCAGGTTCGAATCCTGCCTCGGGCATGGATGTGTGTGATGTCCTTAGGTTAGTTAGGTTTAAGTAGTTCTAAGTTCTAGGGGACTTATGACCACAGCAGTTGAGTCCCATAGTGCTCAGAGCCATTTGAACCATTTGAACAATGTGGAATGACAGTCTATGTTACGCGATGTCGAAATGACCTCTGTCCGATTAATTGTTTGTTCTTCTGCAGATAAAGAGTGCTGAAATTCTAAAGCAAGTTGTACCTTTTCATCCTTTAACATTAAATAGGAATTTTGAAACTCAATAATTGCGTCATGTTGCACCAAAAAAATCGTACCTAAAATAACGTCTGTTGTCAATAAGGGAACAATCCAAAAATTTGAGTGGAACGTACGACCTGCAATACAAAATGATAAGTGTGTCTGTAATTTTACATCTACTCCCTTAGCAGATACTGCTCCTTTTACTTTAGTTTTGCCTAATGGTAACGTAGGATAGGTGTTCTCTTTGTTACATTCCTTGAAAGTTTCTTCATTTATAACTGACATAAGTGATCCAGAATCGATTACTGCTGAAAATGTGTATGATCCAATCTTTACTTCAATGACAGCGTGGGAAATGGTTTTTTGTATAACTGGTTTTTCATGCAAAAGTGTGTCTCGGATGTCGTCAAAAGTAATAACATTTTCGTGAACAAGATTCTGTGTGTCAAAAGTATTGCTTACGTTGCTGGAAGATGCAGCCTGTACTGTATCTAGTCAAATTCTTTCTGACGTGCTCTTATTTGCGGGAGGATGCTGTGGCATTTCGACTATTTGTACTGTTCTGTTGTTTCTTCCTGACGTATTAGGTTCGGGATGTTACCGACTGTCTGGTTCATTCATGATAATCTGTTGTTGCGGACGATTCTTCTGCTGATAAGATCTACTGTTATTAAAAGTACGCTGAAAACTGTGCTCATTATTTTTACGTCTGTGATGATAGTCATTGTTATACGGCGCATTGCGATAGGAATTGAAATGATGCGTCTTCTGTACGTAGTGATTTCCTTGTTGTTGTGCGTTACTATTTGGTGGTGCCCACGCTATACGTGTAGGCGGCGAAACATTAAAGCTTGGTTGATCTTGTACATTACATTGTTGGTTAGCTATGTTAACTGGCTGGTTTTGTTGCTGTTGTGGTGAAAAGCCTCTATTGTTGCCAAAATATGTTCGCGATTGCTGAAAATTTTGACGATACTGATAATTAAGATTTTGTCTGTTATTAAAGTTCTGGTGATTGTCATTCCTGGAGCGTCTATCACTTTTGCTATTAAAATAGCGTGGCTGGTCGTAATTACTGTATGCTTGTTGGCCTTGGTTATGAGGTGAAAAATTTTTGTTTATGAAAGAATAGTCTGATTGCTGAACTTCCAAAAGCTGTTGCAGATCTCTAAATGCCAAAATATTTTCTTTTTGCTGTCCTGTTAAAAGTGATACTCTTAACGATCGTGGTAATTTAGAAATACATAATTGGATAAGTGCTGATTCACGGTATGGCTTACATAAGTATTGGTTTTGTTGTAACGTGTTCAAAAAATTGCGTGACAGTGGGAAAATTTTAGTTCTCATAATTCGATAAGGTAATTAATTGATCCTTGATTCCGCGCTGTGTCGTCTTCGACCAATACGCTGACAGAAAAGCATCCTGAAATTCTTCTACCGAATAAAAATGTCTCGCGATCGGTCTCATACGAGTTGCCGGTTCGCCTTCCAAAAAACTGCAGATAAATTCAAGTTTGTGTGTTGCGGGCCAAGTTGGTGGAAAAGCAAAGCTAATTTGTTGTATCCAATCCAAGGGGTGAATCTGTGTTCTGTCATTCTTAAATACCTTAAATTTTCTCACAGATAGAAAGTGCTTATAATAAAAATTATCGTTTCTGTATGTCTGAGCAGGTTCAGGATTGTATGATAATTTATTGGTCTGTGACTGTTCGGAGTCTAAGTCACGTACTCTCTGTACATTACGTAAATTATATTGGCTGTGTGACTGTGAGAAATGTTCGGAATGTGGCATATGCTGTGTCGTGTTAGAGGCTGAAACATTTTTCATCTCTGTCACTTCTTGCTGTAAAGATGACAATTTTCTACGTGATGTATTATTGGACGAACCTATCTCACTGATTGTCTGCTGTAAATTTTGGAATTCGGGTGTTTGATTGAACGAGACTGGAGACGTATCGTCTGATTTGGTGTCATTGTTATTTTCGATAACGTCAATACGACTGGCCAATTCATCAAATTTTTCAGTCAGTGCTTTTACCTGATCGTCATTTTTAGTGTCACAAGCATTAATTTGTTTTTGCATTTTACGTGTGGTTTTATTCAATTTCTTAACGTCTGCTTTAATGGCATCGGGATCCTGTATTAATTCCAACTGTTCAAGTCTGCTGGTCACTGTCTGAAAGTCTACTGTGTGTGTGTCTGTTTTTGTTTTAAGATCGGAGATTTCATCACGCAGTTCGGTGTTCAACTGTTTGATTTCGTCTGATACTGTAGCAATGTTGTTGTCTACGTATGTTTTTGCTTTCGTAAACAACTTTCGCTTCCTGTCTCTGTGCAGTAGTTTTTTCCATGACTTGTTTATTTACTTTATTCTGTTCCTGCATAAATTTACGGTAACGCATGCCACTGTTTTGTAGGTGGTGATTAAAACGTTCGTCAAGTTGGCTGTTTTGTTGTTCAAATTTCTTGTCGACTTTCGCATTCAGTGTGCGTGAAAGTTCCGCTGACATTAATCTAAACTCGTCGCGTAACTGTGTTGCGTTTTCAGAACATTGTTTAGCGACTGCACTAATTTCATCTCTAAGTAATTTCGTTGTGGATGCGTGTGTATTACTTAATTCTTGTGCAACAGATCTAATTTCTTCACTACTGTTCCTACCACAAGCCTTAATTTCCTCACGTAATTGTTCTTTAGTATCATG
The DNA here is from genome assembly GCF_023864275.1 of Schistocerca cancellata. NCBI lineage: Eukaryota > Metazoa > Arthropoda > Insecta > Orthoptera > Acrididae > Schistocerca > Schistocerca cancellata. The sequence continues at coordinate 351,950,681 of NC_064628.1, forward strand.
ACATTGCATGGCAACGGCTGTAATCTGTTCACTAAGTTGTTTGAAATTGTTGTCTTGTTAATCATTCGACTGTTTGAGATTTTCATTAAGTTGTTTGTTCGATTCATTAATGTTGTCTTGTTTTTCATTAAGTTTTTATTTATTTATTTATTGTTCCGTGGGACCAAATTAAGGAGAAGTCTCCATGGTCATGGAACGAGTCAATACATGCAATTATAACACGATATTAGAAACAGATAAAATGAAATATAAAAAAAAAAAAACATATTCAGGTGACAAGTCGTAAGTTTAAATGAAGACAATCAACAATGTATCACTGGAATTTGCTTAATTTTTTAGCTCTTCCAGGAGTTCCTCGACAGAATAGAAGGAGTGAGCCATGAGGAAACTCTTCAGTTTAGACTTAAAAGAGTTTGGGCTACTGCTAAGATTTTTGAGTTCTTGTGGTAGCTTATTGAAAATGGATGCAGCAGAATACTGCACTCCTTTCTGCACAAGAGTCAAGGAAGTGCATTCTACATGCAGATTTGATTTATGTCTAGTATTAACTGAGTGAAAGCTGCTAACTCTTGGGAATAGGCTAATATTGCTAACAACAAACGACATTAAAGAAAATATATACTGTGAGGGCAATGTCAGAATTCCTAGATTTTTGAATAGGGGTCGACAAGAGGTTCTCGAACTTACACCACACATAGCTCGAGCAGCCCGTTTTTGAGCCAAAAATACCCTTTTTGAATCAGAAGAATTACCCCAAAAAATAATACCATACGACATAAGTGTATGAAAATATGCGAAGTAGACTACTTTTCGTGTTGAAGTGTCACTTATTTCAGATACTGTTCTAATGGTAAATAAAGCAGCATTTAGTTTCTGAACAAGATCCTGGACATGGGCTTTCCACAACAGCTTACTATCTATCCGAACGCCTAGGAATTTGAACTGTTGCTTCTCACTTATAATATGCCCATTCTGTCTGATCAAAATATCGGTTCTTGTTGAATTGTGAGTTAGAAACTGTAAAAACTGAGTCTTACTGTGATTTAGCATCAAATTATTTTCCAAAAGCCACGAACTTATTTCATGAACTACATTATTTGTTACTGTTTCAATATTACACACAAGATCCTTCACTATCAAGCTGGTGTCATCAGCAAACAGAAATATTTTTGAATCACCTGTAATACTAGAAGGCATATCATTTATATAAATAAGAAACAGCAGTGGCCCCAGCACCGACCCTTGGGGAACGCCCCACTTAACAGTGCCCCATTGGGACTGAACATCACTACCACTCTCAATATTGCGGAGAATTACCCTCTGCTTCCTGTTCTTAAGGTAAGAGGCGAACCAATTGTAAGCTACTCCCCTTACTCCATAATGGTCCAACTTCTGCAGTAATATTTTGTGGTCAACACAGTCAAAAGCCTTCGTTAAATCAAAGAAAACACCTAGCGTTCGCAACCTTTTATTTAATCCGTCGAAAACCTCACAGAGAAAAGAGAATATAGCATTTTCAGTTGTTAAACCATTTCTAAAACCAAACTGAACATTTGACAGCAAATTATGTGAATTTAAATGCTCCAGTAACCTTGTATATACAACCTTCTCGATAACTTTAGCAAACACCGATGCCATAGAAATAGGTCTAAAATTGTCAACATTATCAATGTCTCCCTTTTTATAAAGTGGCTTCACTACGGAGTACTTTAATCGGTCAGGAAACCGACCACTCCTAAAGGAAAAGTTACAGATATGGCTGAGAACTGGGCTAACATACATAGAACAATACTTCAGTATTCTGCTAGATACCCCGTCATATCCATGAGAGTTCTTGGTGTTTAGTGATTTAATTATTAACTCAATCTCCCTCTTGTCAGTATCATGGAGGAGCATTTCAGGTAACAGTCTCGGAACACTTTTTTCTAAGAGCGCTATATGATTCCCTGTTGGGACTAGGTTTCTATTTAGTTCACCTGCTATATTCAGAAAGTGATTATTAAATACTGTACATATATGCGACATATCAGTAACACGGACATTCCCACTACGCACTGATTCTATATCCTCGACCTGTCTCTGCAGACCAGCAACTTCCTTTACGACTGACCATATGGTTTTAATTTTATCCTGAGACTTAGCTATTCTATCTGCATACCACATACTTTTTGCCGTCCTAATAACATTTTAAGCACCTTACAATACTGTTTTTAATGGGCTGCTGCATTTAGATTCTGACTGTTTCTAACGTTTTGATATAATTGCCACTTTGTTCTACAAGATATTCTTATCCCTCTAGTCAGCCACCCAGGCTGCCAGTTTGTGCTAGTACCCTGTTTTAAACGTTCTAACGGAAAGCAACTTTCAAAGAGCATGAGAAAAGTCTTGAGAAAAGCATTATATTTATCGTCTACTGTATCAGCGCTATAAACATCTTGCCACTCTTGTTCGTTTATAAGGTTTACAAAGGTCTCTACAGCAACTGGATCAGCTTTCCTGAACAGCTGATGACTATATTTAACACGTGTTGCAGCATAAAAATCTTTTAAAGTTAAAATTTGCGCATCATGATCTGAAAGGCCATTTACCTTTTTGCTAACAGAATGCCCTTCTAGTAATGACGAATGAACAAAAATATTGTCTATGGTTGTTCTACTGGTCCCTTGCACTCTCGTTGGAAAGAATACGGTTTGCATAAGATTATATGAATTAAAGAGGTCTACCAGCATCCTCTTCCTTGCACAGTCACTTATACAATTAATATTGAAGTCACCACATATAACTAACTTTTTGTATTTCTTATAAAGTGAACCAAGAACCTCCTCTAGCTTTAGCAAAAATGTTGTGAAATCGGAGTCTGGGGATCTATAAATAACAACAGTTACAAGTTTAGCTCCGTTAAATTTAACCACACCTGCACAACATTCAAACACCTTTTCAGTGCAGTACTTTGAAACATCAATTGACTCAAATACGATGCCGTTTTTCACATACATGGCTACTCCCCCACACCCCAAAGAGCTCCTCGAAAAGCAGCCAGCCAACCTGTATCCTGGTAAAGGAAGCCTCTGAATTATCTCCTTATTTAAGAAGTGTTCAGATATACCAATAATTTCAGAGTCAACATCTATAAGCAGTTCACTAACTTTATCTCTAATACCTTGTATATTTTGATGAAATATACTAATACCCTCATTACTCGGATACCTAAGCTTTGTCAAAAGTGATTCCCTTGTTAGAGAGACTTCCCTTAAGCAGGAATACCTATCAGCTGACTTCAATCTAAAAAAGGTGCAGCTCTAACACCCACTACTGCAGGAATTTTCCCATGAGTGATCCCACCAACCCCACCTATGCTGTCACCTATAAGCTTTGCCAACCTCCCCTTCCCATACCTGTTGAGGTGCAGGCCGTGTCTAGTGAAACCCGTCCTGCTGATAGACTCCACCGACACCACTGAAATGTGACCCATGCTTTCTGTCATCAGCGTACCCCCAAGTCTCATGTTATTACGCCTGACGGCTGTATTAAGATGAGGCCGATCGTGACGCTGAAACAGTTCCACGAAATGCACATTCGTGTTGCCAGTCTGAGTGGCTATCTTTTCCAGGTCACCATCTATGTTATACTCCCCATCCCTATCAATACTATTACCAGCCCCACCCACAATCACTACCTGATCCTCTTTAGAAGTTGTTTGTTCGATTCATTAAGTCATTTGAAATTGTCGTCTTGTTCTTTCTTCGACTATTTGAGATTTTCATTAAGTTGTAGCAATACTGCCATAACTTGATCCACGCCAAAATTAGCGACTCTTTTTTCTATGCTGTGTGAGGGTGTATCTGAATTTGTCGCGTTTTGTGTAACCATTAGGTCATTGTCGGATTCACGAAAAGGTTTGCTAATCGGATGTGCACTGTTGGTCACTACATCGGAATGAAATAAATCTGACGTATTTTGACTACATTGTTCATTTTCATTAGAAATATTTATCTGTTCACTGTGTAAATTTTGCAAATCGGATGTATCAAACCGGGCAGCGTTCATCGTAACGTAACGTGCCGCGTCATCAATTGTCGTTAAATTAAGTGTGAACTTAATTGAATTTGTTTGCTCATCATTAGGATTAAAATCATTACTAGTGGTCGGTACGCACTGATTGTCTGTAATTGGAGGAATATCATTATGAAACTGAGAGTCGTTACTATTATCTGTCAAATTATTGAAGTCCTCTTTTTCACTCACTCCGCATCGCGATGTACTGTTAGCAGTTTTTCGCGGCATTTTCACAAGCCAAAGTACACACAAAATCAAACAAAGAGACAGCAAAATTGAACAAATACAATAACAACAAAGAGCAATAAATTGCCGATGATCTGTGAAAGAAAGAATGACAAATTAGTAAATGCGTTGCGCCAGATGCAAACTACATTTAACATTAAGTAAATAAGAGCAGATATATAACTGACTTCTTATCAGAAATTCACAAAAAATACGATCCTGGCCGGTTGTCGCCAAGTGTAACCTCCCAACAGAAAAGTTCCGAAACCTCCCAACAGTAAAAAATATAATTATTTATCATTCACATTCAATGTAACCTCCCAATAAATGAATTCCATAACCTACCAATAATACAATGTGACTAATCTCTCAATAAAATTGTGGCTCACTTTGAAAGGTGGCTACACTGAGCCACAGCGCCAGAGATTGCGCCAAAGAGTATTATTCAGCCTCCTCCACTGGTAGTTCTTGTCGAGAAGTCGTGGTGGGCTGTTCTTGTTCAGATGTAGTGGAGAGTGCTTGTCGTGAAGTCGGAGTGGAGAGTTGTTGAGATGTCGTAGTGGAGAGTGCTTGTTCCATGTTTTTTGCAGTTTTGATGGGCTAGACAGCAGATGTTGTTCGAAAGGAGACATTGTATCGATCAGAGTGCTTTTCGTCAATATATATGAGGTAAAAAAAATTCCCTTTTCTTTTTATTATTTCAATGTCTTAAATAATGCGTCATTACAGGTTCAGTCAACAAAGCATCTGGCTGGTGTTCTTGTGTTAGAGTGTAATTCTGGTTTTCTTGCGTAATTATAGTACTTCTATTTTTTTTAATTATTTCAATATAAATGGTACTTAAAATTTCTTGTCTGATTGAAGAAGAACCGTGCCAGATGTGTACGTTGAGTCACACTTCCACACACAGAACAGCTACACTTGTGTTTGTTGTATCGTAGGTTTTTATAGTTGCTGGGGACTTAATTAATTAATTGTGTTAACGGAAATTTTCTTACATTCTTTGTTGTTATTCTATGCAGTCAGATTGCGTGCTAAACCAGTCAGGGCCAACCGTTTACGAGACTGCGTAACCGGACAGATAGCTACAAAACTTGAAAATATTTGCATTAATATTTAATTAAGCCCCCATGCACGTGGCGACCGCTGCTTCAGATCGTCCCTTGGATTCTTCTGATTGTAAAAATAGTAGACAGTAGTATTGTTGTTGTAATTTGTAGTTTAGTAATTGTAGTCTATATTGCATGTGTATATTTGGTAATTGTTATTCTTCTAATGGTATTTTTGCAGAATTTAATTTTTTGAGGTCTTGTATACAGGTCTGACAATTTTGTGCAATTGTGAAGGTTCTAATTGTTCGCTAATCGTGTTTGAGGGAAGCATTTCATGTGAATGATATTGTTGAGGATAAAGTCTCATTGTGTGTAATTTTCATATAGTGACGAGTTTTGTATATTTTGTAAATGATTACGCGATCGATGAAAAAGGCAAAAATGATGGATAGTGAGAATGACGAAATTGTTAACATGGTGAACTTGCCAACACAGGAGAACAGTGTGATGAATAGTGAAGTTGAAAACAATTTAATAAGTCGGGAAAATAGTCCGGAAACAGTTCAAAATTTTTCACAATCAAAAAAATTTTCAGAATACGAGATTAATGACAGAAGATTCTGGAATTGTATCGAACACAGATAGCTTTACAGCTATGACCAGGGAAACTGGTTTTGCGGGAAATGTTAGGGGCGAAAAGAATTTTGAACCAGTTAATATGGAGCAGTTGATGAGTGCAATATTAAATTTGGGATCTCGGTTAGACTCACAAATGGCAACACGGTTAGACTCACAAAGGGAAACAATGGAAACACGGCTAGACTCACTGGGATCACAAATAGGAACAATTAAAACTGAGATGGGAACAACGGAAACACGGTTAGACTCACGAATAAGGACATGTTTCAAAAATATGAAAGATGAATTAAAGAAAGAAATCAGAGAAGAAGTACAACCGATTTTGAATTCTCACAATAATAGATTAATTGCAGTAGAGATTAGACAAAAGGAACAGGATAGAGAACAGGAAGAAAGAGATCGCGCGATAGTACAAAAATTTTCAGAGTTAAATTTACAACGTGCACACGATAAGGAAGAAATATTTGAGAGAATCGAGGAATCCGTACCAAATGACAGATTAGATAACCTAACACAACAATATGAACAGTTAACTACCAAATGTGTTAATACTGAAACCCGAGTCGCGACACTTACGGAAGACGTAAATAAACAGAAAGAACAAATAGGTGACTTATCGGAAAGAGTTGAGAAGATTGCAGATAAATTGACAAATCTTAGTTTAAATGGGGACAGAGATTCGGATAATACAGCTCCATTACCATTTGCAGGAACCGAAGAGTATCAGAACATAAACATGTTGAAAATCAGGGAAAATTTAATGAACGCGTTAAAAGGGAAGTTGAGGCATTACGAAAGCAAGTCAAACAAATGGAAGGCGAAATCGTAGGAAAATATAGCAGAAGAAATTTAGAATCACAAATAGCAGAAGGGTTTGAAGAAAGTAATTTATTTCATTTACGGGATGCAACAAGAGAGCGCCAGGCGCGCGAACTTGACAATAATCGACATTGGGACTGGGACAGACGCGGTAGGTCTTTGTCGCCACGAGGAGAAAACTTTGACTATAAACACTTCTTAACTGTTCGGAAATTTAAGATCTTTCGCAATTCTAAGAATGACATACATCCATGTTCATGGTTAGATCAATTTATGTACGCACTTCCACCAAATTGGCCACTAAGTCACAAATTGGAATTTATGTGCGGATATTTAGAAAACGAACCGGCGACGCGCATGCGCGCACGTATTAGAGATTGTAATAATCTAAATGACTTTTATCATGCATTTCTATCGGCATATTGGTCCGAAAACACGCAAGACAGAGTCAAACATAGTATTATTATGCAGCGTAATTTTAAACAGTCTGAGTTCCGCACGCCAGCAGAATATTTTGAAGACATGATTCGAAAGAATCAGTTCCTTTCCAACCCTTATAGTCCGACTGAATTAATTCGCATTTGTTTAACTAAGCTGCCACAATCCATAAGACAAAATGCTTTAGCCGTAAGATGTAAAGACGACATTGAGACTTTTAAGACGTTGTTACAAGAACTTGAGTATGACAACGACGATGGGACTTCTTGTAATTTTTTCAGTAACAGTAATCACAACAGATTTTCAGAGAGAAGGGATAATGAACAGAACGGACGTTATATGGGTAATTTTGAGAATGACAGACGAAACAGACAGGATAATAGATATCAGTCGTATGACAATAACAGACGTTCTAACAGAAATTACACAGACAATTATAATAACGGTAATTCCTACCGGAATGATCAATCATACGGAAACAGTAATCGGTATCATCAAGACAGAAATTATTCATACAATAATAGAAATTCTTACTACAGAAATAACCAGGGTAGTAGATGTAACAGTAATTTCAGAAGTGACAGTCGAAACTACACAAGAAGTAGTTATGCAGACAGACAGGAAAATAGAAGTTTTAATAACAGACACAACCAAGAATTTGCATCCAACAGACAGGAAGGACCTAATTGGCATCCTCCACGTGACAAAACTTCAGAGAGACAAGTGCAAATCGTAGAAATTGACCCGCGAAATGACGGGAATAATCAAAGACGTGACGCAAACAATCGACAATGACTTGTAGCTTCGGCTTCTGGCAGTAATATAGACGGTTCAGAAAGTAATGACACTACGACGTCACACTACGTACGCTTGGAAGACATGAGAGACATTTTGCTAGACGAAAAGGAAAATGATGTAGACGCATTTTTACATCCTGTTATTGAAGTATGTGTGGGTAAGAATAAGTTCACTGCAGTTTTAGATTCTGGGAGCCCATTGAATGTCATTAGTGAATCAGTTTTTCGTATATGTGTAAGAACTATTGCTTGTCCTGTGTTACCTATTTCTAAAACTACAAATCGAGGCGCTATTTCTGGAAAAAGTGTAGAAGTCAAACAACAGATCAACTTAAATTTCATTTGTCAAGGATACGAATTTTCTGCTAATTTTATTATTGTTCCATTACTCAACACACAAATTATATTAGGTATGGAGTTTCTTAACGCACATAAAGCAATTTTGAACTTTAAAGAAGGAAGTGTGAATTTGACTGTTGCCGGAATGCCGAAATGTTTTGAAATTTTTCGAGTGTTTAGCAAGATCTGAATCAGATACAAAATGTTTAAGGTTTCTTACTTCTGATGTTTTCGTTGAGCATTATGACGTCAGTGTGTTTATTAATGACAATGACATTAGATACAGAGACGCAATGGATGATATAATTAATAGCGAAGAATTAATTAATGAAAAGGTTAAGAAAGCTGAAGTACCAGATGACGTTGCAAGGTAAGAGCTGCACCACATTTTGACTTCACATGCTACAGTATTTAGTCATCACACAGGAACTATACAAGGCTTACAATATTTATTTAAAGTAAAAGAACACACACCATTTCGGGGGAAAACGTACGCTATTCCTTTGGCTTACAGAGACGAGGTTAAGAGTGAACTTCAATACATGTTATATCAGGGCATTATTGAGCCAGCAGTTAGTCCTTATACCAGCCCATTACACGTCGTTCTTAAAAAGGATGGGTCAATTCGTTTGGTTCTGGATTCCAGACAGATAAATAATATCATCATTCCGGAAACTGACCGCCCACAAAATTTAGATGAACTTCAACATTTCCATGGAATTAAAGTTTTATCCACGGTTGATATGCGGGCAAGTTTTTGGCAAATAGAACTCCACCCTGATTGTAGAAAATACACTGCCTTTTTAGCCTTTGGTAACTGTTACCAGTTTCGGAAATTACCGTTTGGACTTACTGTATCTTCAGCAGCATTCATTCGTAGCTTAAACGAAATTTTACCTGTTTATCTTCGTGACAATATTACTTCATATGTTGACGACATTCTTATTGCTAAGCGTTCTTGGAGTGAGCACAACAAAATTTTGGATTCATTATTACGTATTTTTGCAAGAGTTGGTATTACAGTGAACTTGGAAAAATCTGAATTTGGTCGTTCTCAGGTGAAATTTCTCGGTCACATTATTTCTACAGAAGGTATTCTTCCTGATCCAGAGAAACTAGACGCAATTCGTAATTATGATGTTCCTACCACAAAACGTGATGTTCGTAGTTTTCTTGGTGTCTGTAACTTTCTTAGACGCTTTGTTAGATTAGACGATCTGGCCACACCTCGTTTATGTGAACTATCTGGAAAGAAATCTAATTGATGTTGGGATGAGGAAGCTCAGTCAGAATTTGAACTACTTCGTGATGCTTTAGTTGCTGCTCCACTTCTTTCACACCCGGATTTATCTAAAGATTTTTGTTTGGCGACGGACTCATCATACAAAGGCCTTGGCGCACACTTATTTCAAGAGATAGAAGAAAACGGCGTTGTAGTACAGAAAACTATTGCATTTGGAAGTCGTGTTCTCTCTAAATCAGAAAAGAATTATTCGATTACGGAACTTGAAGCTTTGGCTGTTGTTTGGGCTTTTACAAAATTTCGGACATTTTTGTTTGGCAGACATACTAAGGTTTACACCGATCATCGAGCTCTGGAATTTCTTATGTCAACAAAATTAACACATGGAAGATTGTCATGATGGGCGCTGTACCTACAGGAATTTGACTTTAGTATTGTTTACATACAGGGATCTTCAAATATTATTGGTGATGCTTTATCACGTGCACCTATGGGTTTGAAACAAAGTGCCGAAGAGGACTGCAAAGAAAACAATTATTGTTTGATGTATATTCAAGGTGTTGCGTTTGAGAATTTTATTTCTTCTTCGCTCCAGGACATCGCTAAGGAGCAAAATAAGGATCCAATCTGGAAGGACATAAAGGAGAAGTGGAGGAGAAAGGAAACCGTAGCGATTAGACAGCATTATTCAGTTCGCAATGATATTCTTTTTAAACGAAAATCGGTCGACAACTCTGGTTAGTTTGTATTCCTGGTGAGTGAGTCAATAAATTGATTTGGTACACACATTTCAGTTATGCACACTTTGGCCCAGAAAATGCTTTCATAAATTACGAGAAAATTGCTACTTCAGTAACATGGAAAAACGTATTCGATCTGTTCTTCCCAAATGCAAATTATGTCAAAAGGCTAAGCCGCCAACTATTTCTCACAGAGCACCGTTGTTTCCTATCATTCCAGCGAAATTAAAGGAGATGGCTGCAGTTGATTTGTTCGGTCCAGTGATTCGTTCTACTAATGGTTTTGCGTACATTTTCGTAGCAGTGGAATTGACATCAAAATATGTGTGTTTTACACCTTTACGCAAAGCAACAGCTCGTTCAGTATCTAACGCTTTCATCAAACATTTTCTTAAAGAAATGGGTCATGTTGATAAGGTTATATCAGATAATGGATCACAGTTTCGTTCTAAAATTTGGCTTCGTACTCTACGGCATCGTAAGATCAAACCAATTTTCATTTCACTTTTTCACCCTCAATCTAACGCTTCAGAGAGATGGATGAAGGAAATCAATAAATTGTGTCGTCTTTATTGCCATCAGAATCACAGAATGTGGGATCAGTATCTTCATATTTTTCGAAACATTCTGAATGAACTTCCTAATGACTCAACTTCTTTACCGCCTATACTGATATTAAAAAACAAAGCACCGACAAATCGCATTTCTGAAATCGTTCCTTTTCCGCCTACACAGAAACTGCGGCGTTCTGAAGTTGTGAACCTGGCTTTGCAAAATATTGCATCTGCGGCTGCTAGAAGAGAAATCAGCTAAGCGTCCTGGTCGTTTAAAAGCCTTGTCAGTTGGTCAAAAGGTATTAATTAAGTCTCACCGCTTGTCTCACAAAGGAAAAGGCTTGTGTCGCAAATTTTTTCTACTTTATAACGGTCCATATAGGATTCGCAAAATTATTCATTATGACACTGTTGAAGTAGAAACTCTTAAATCTCGACGCTCTAAGGGAATACATCATATATCGAATGTCAAAATTTTTGTGGAATGACATACTTTCGAGAACCCAACAGTTATATGTAAACACACAGAGAATACAAGGATACCGTGCTGTGTTTTGGCGGCGGCACATACTCAAAGCAACAGTCAAGTCTGCGCGCCGCACAAGGCAGTCGTTCACCACAAACAATTACTTCCTACGTCACGCGCCTACAGCTGATCGAGCGCTCAGTGCGAATGCACTGACAGCCGTAAACAAATACACAGTCTAATTTCCTCGATTAAATTCAGTATAAAGCTATAGTGACTTGATAAATTATGTTATTAACGTTCAGTATTTTTCAGGATACGGTTGTATAAAATATTTAAGACCTTCAGGTAAATTCTGTGTGTGTCCGACGTTAAGAAGACTTGCTATCGAGAAAATTTCAGGAAGAATGTAATTTCGAAAAAAATAATAATAATAATAATAATAAACCAAAAAGGTAACTATTAATTGAGTTTATTTCTCAGGTAACATATTTCCACGTAGGTACGTACTTTAGACGTAATTTGCTGCTCCCAATTACGTGATTCATACTTTGTGCTAAATTTCATGTTCTATGAATTTACTTGTGAAGCGACGTGCTTGCGTACATTAACTGATTTGACAATGATTGATTAATGAACAGGGTTGTTACTTGTGTATATTATGCATCGGTTGGCTGCACTGCTTTTTCACTGATGTCATATTTTTCTATTATGTGCCTGCTGTACTTATTTATTTAAATTATAATTGTCATTTGATTAATTGTGCTGATGTGGTTATGTATGCTGGTTACACTTTGTGATTTATCTGCTTGCGCCTTCATGTTTACCTATTAAGATTACATATGAACATTTATTTGCTTACACTGATACGATGCTAATGAACTGTTTATTATGTAAGATACATATTTGCTGCTTTGCGTATGGATTGCATATTTATACATTTCTGTTTGTTGTCATAACTACTCTTTAATTTGGTATATAGAAATGCTGATACACGGTGTACTAACATGGAGCTTAGGTCACACTATGGTATTAATTGTAGATTGTTTGCTTGGCAGAGCCTCGTTGTAGGAATTGTGCTGTATCCACTTGTTGACATTCTGTTCTCCACTGGTATATTTACTCGCTAATGCATGTTTTGCTTACGCTCAGTGCTTTATATTTTAACATAAGAAAATGAACTGCAGTAATTCGACGAGCGACTTTAGTACAAGAAACGTCATAGAAGTCACATGAGCTGGAGGTTTTATGGAAGCTTTATAAATTTATGTTACTAGGAAGGAAGCTAACGACATGACACACCAACACTAGGTTTAGACCATTGACAGTTATTACACTACAGTCTTCGTGAGCAATTAAAATAGCAAGTGACACTTGACACAAAAAATACTCCGCATGTTTGCTTCTGCCATGATTCTTGAAGTGGTGTACACACTGTGAAATATTATGATCATTCACACTCCGTAATTGTACTTAATTACTGAGAGTTATTCGAACTAAGTCTGTTAGAGGTCATGTATGCATTTCTTTTATTTAATGATGGACAAGGTAACCAAAATGTATTTCATAATTCATAATGAGTAGAAGATTTGGCTCAGGTGGACTACACAGAGGTTGTGTGTGGACATTGCATGGGATGATGAATTGAAGTTTGCACTAGGATTTTGTCTGCACTTGTTCGAGGAGACTGACTAGAGGAAAGAGTTGTTATGGAAGTGAAATGATATTGGCGATAAGGTTTATATGTATCGACGTATTGACGAGGTATTATTGAGGTATTGATATTGTGTGAAGTTGATGATTATTGGAGTTTTGGTGGACAAGAGGTAAGGTAAATGATATTGATGATAAGGTTTATATGTATCGACGTAAGAGGTATTATTGAAGTATTAAGATTATGTGATGCTGATGATTATTGGAGTTTTGGTGGATAAGAGAGAAAGTAAGTGAGGAGCATATTTTTTTTGTTGGTTTATATGGAACAAGGAAGATGAAGTTGGGAGACTAGAACACTCAAGTAGAAAGAAGATTGTCTACACACACACTTTGTTAAATCACTAAGCAGTATATACTTTTTTTTTGGAGAGAGGAAGCATTTGCATATCATGGCACACGGACAGTTGTTCAGTTGATTTGGCTTGACAAACATTGGTCTTGACATGATGACTACGACGTTGACTAACTATTATTGACTGTTATTCATTGCTGCCTCTACTACTTGATATACAAGTTGAACATAAAATTTTGGACAAAATTGCATTTACACAGTTAACACTATTCAATTACACAGTAGTACTTAATGTGGATGAAAAATGAGTGTGTGTTTTGTGTGTTTTCCTTTCCTAATCCCAAATAATTAGTACCGACCTATCTCCTAAATATTATTTTACTTGTTTGTTGTGGCTTGCACTGACACCCATAAATATTATAGGTTTACTGATATTTGTGTATTTGTAATATTTAATATGACAATTATCTGATATCATTTGTGTGTTTATTATAATTTGTATGTTTAGTGTTGTTGTTGTTGTGGTCTTCAGTCCTGAGACTGGTTTGATGCAGCTCTCCATGCTACTCTATCCTGTGCAAGCCTCTTCATCTCCCAGTACCTACTGCAACCTACATCCTTCTGAATCTGCTTAGTGTATTCATCTCTTGGTCTCCCCCTATGATTTTTACCCTCCACGCTGCCCTCCAATGCTAAATTGGTGATCCCTTGATGCCTCAGAACATGTCCTACCAACCGATCCCTTCTTCTGGTCAAGTTGTGCCACAAACTTCTCTTCTCCCCAATCCTATTTAATACTTCATTAGTTATGTGATCTACCCATCTAATCTTCAGCATTCTTCTGTAGCACCACATTTCAAAAGCTTCTATTCTCTTCTTGTCCAAACTATTTACCGTCCATGTTTCACTTCCATACATGGCTACACTCCATACAAATACTTTCAGAAATGACTTGATGACACTTAAATCTATACTCGATGTTAACAAATTTCTCTTCTTCAGAAACGCTTTCCTTGCCATTGCCAGTCTACATTTTATATCCTCTCTACTTCGTCCATCATCAGTTATTTTGCTCCCCAAATAGCAAAACTCCTTTACTACTTTAAGTGTCTCATTTCCTAATCTAATACCCTCAGCATCACCCGACTTAATTCGACTACATTCCATTATCCTCGTTTTGCTTTTGTTGATGTTCATCTTATATCCTCCCTTCAAGACACCATCCATTCCGTTCAACTGCTCTTCCAAGTCCTTTGCTGTCTCTGACAGAATTACAATGTCATCGGCGAACCTCAAAGTTTTTATTTCTTCTCCATGGATTTTAATACCTACTCCAAATTTTTCTTTTGTTTCCTTTACTGCTTGCTCAATATAGAGATTGAATAACATCGGGGAGAGGCTACAACCCTGTCTTACTCCCTTCCCAACCACTGCTTCCCTTTCATGTCCCTCAACTCTTATAACTGCCATCTGGTTTCTGTACAAGTTGTAAATAGCCTTTCGCTCCCTGTATTTCACCCCTGCCACCTTTAGAATTTGAATGAGAGTATTCCAGTCAACATTATCAAAAGCTTTCTCTAAGTCTACAAATGCTAGAAACGTAGGTTTGCCTTTCCTTAATCTTTCTTCCAAGATAAGTCGTAAGGTCAGTATTGCCTCACGTGTTCCGGTATTTCTACGGAATCCAAACTGATCTTCCCCGAGGTCGGCTTCTACTACTTTTTCCATTCGTCTGTAAAGAATTCGTGTTAGTACTTTGCAGCTGTGGCTTATTAAACTGATTGTTCGGTAATTTTCACATCTGTCAACACCTGCTTTCTTTGGGATTGGAATTATGATATTCTTCTTGAAGTCTGAGGGTATTTCGCCTGTTTCATACATCTTGCTCACCAGGTGGTAGAGTTTTGTCAGGACTGGCTCTCCCAAGGCCGTCAGTAGTTCCAATGGAATGTTGTCTACTCCGGGAGCCTTGTTTCGACTCAGGTCTTTCAGTGCTCTGTCAAACTCTTCACGCAGTATCGTATCTCCCATTTCATCTTCATCTACATCCTCTTCCATTTCCATAATATTGTCCTCAAGTGCATCGCTCTTGTATAGACCCTCTATATACTCCTTCCACCTTTCTGCTTTCCCTTCTTTCCTTAGAACTGGGTTTCCATCTGAGTTCTTGATGTTCATACATGTGGTTCTCTTATCTCCAAAAGTCTCTTTAATTTTCCTGTAGGCAGTATCTATCTTACCCCTAGTGAGATAAGCCTCTACATCCTTACATTTGTCCTCTAGCCATGTCTGCTTAGCCATTTTGCACTTCCTGTCGATCTCATTTTTGAGACGTTTGTATTCCTTTCTGCCTGCTTCATTTACTGCATTTTTATATTTTCTCCTTTCATCAATTAAATTCAATATTTCTTCTGTTACCCAAGGATTTCTACTAACCCTCTTCTTTTTACCTACTTGATCCTCTGCTGCCTTTACTACTTCATCCCTCAGAGCTACCCATTCTTCTTCTACTGTATTTCTTTCCCCCATTCCTTTCAATTGTTCCCTTATGCTCTCCCTGAAACTCTGTACAACCTCTGGTTCTTTCAGTTTATCCAGGTCCCATCTCCTTAAATTCCCACCTTTTTGCAGTTTCTTCAGTTTTAATCTGCAGGTCATAACCAATAGATTGTGGTCAGAGTCCACATCTGCCCCTGGAAATGTCTTACAATTTAAAACCTGGTTCCTAAATCTCTGTCTTACCATTATATAATCTATCTGATACCTTTTAGTATCTCCAGGGTTCTTCCATGTATACAACCTTCTATCATGATTCTTAAACCAAGTGTTAGCTATGATTAAGTTGTGCTCTGTGCAAAATTCTATCAGGCGGCTTCCTCTTTCATTTCTTAGCCCCAATCCATATTCACCCACTACATTTCCTTCTCTCCCTTTTCCTACACTCGAATTCCAGTCACCCATGACTATTAAATTTTCGTCTCCCTTCACTATCTGAATAATTTCTTTTATTTCATCATACATTTCTTCAATCTCTTCGTCATCTGCAGAGCTAGTTGGCATATAAACTTGTACTACTGTAGTAGGTGTGGGCTTCGTATCTATCTTGGCCACAATAATGCGTTCACTATGCTGTTTGTAGTAGCTTACCCGCATTCCTATTTTCCTATTCATTATTAAACCTACTCCTGCATTCCCCCTATTTGACTTTCTGTTTATAACCCTGTAGTCACCTGACCAGAAGTCTTGTTCCTTCTGCCACCGCACTTCACTAATTCCCACTATATCTAACTTTAACCTATCCATTTCCCTTTTTAAATTTTCTAACCTACCTGCCCGATTAAGGGATCTGACATTCCACGCTCCGATCCGTAGAACGCCAGTTTTCTTTCTCCTGATAACGACATCCTCTTGAGTAGTCCCCCCCCGGAGATCCGAATGGGGGACTATTTTACCTCCGGAATATTTTACCCAAGACGACGCCATCATCATTTAATCATACAGTAAAGCTGCATGCCCTCGGGAAAAAATTACGGCCGTAGTTTCCCCTTGCTTTCAGCCGTTCGCAGTACCAGCACAGCAAGGCCGTTTTGGTTATTGTTACAAAGCCAGATCAGTCAATCATCCAGACTGTTGCCCTTGCAACTACTGAAAAGGCTGCTGCCCCTCTTCAGGAACCACACGTTTGTCTGGCCTCTCAACAGATACCCCTCCGTTGTGGTTGCACCTACGGTACGGCTATCTGTGTCGCTGAGGCACGCAAGCCTCCCCACCAACGGCAAGGTCCATGGTTCATGGGGGGGATGTTTAGTGTAAGAGCATTGATAATGATTTTGTAAAAGCAATTGTGTGTGCATTCAAACGGTTGTTCGTGCTTGCACCTATTCAACATTGCTGGGTGCCACTGAAATGTTTAATGTCTGCTGATAAACTCTGATGAACTGTCTAATTAGTGATAGTGAATATTATGGACTGTTACGTACACTTGTTCAACATGAAGGGTGCCACTAGGAGATGTTTAATTTGTGCTAATGAACTTTGATGAACTGTCTGATTAGTGATAGTGAATATTATGGACTGTTATTTGCACCTGTTCAACATGGTGCCACTGATGGACTGCATCTATTGAAATAATGTCACTTGTTGGTGTCTGCACCTGTTCAACATTGCTGGGTGCCACTGATGGAACAGCTTCTACTAAAATGATGTCACTTGTTGGTATTTGCACCTGTTGACCATTGCTGGGTGCTACTGCTGGAACTATCAACTACTTGTTTTTTTTTTAATCATTGAAAGCATTTTACGTGATCATTTGTATAAACCGATTTTTTTGTGTATTGTGTAAACTATTATGTAAAGTCACATGTGTGAAAGAATTTGTACTGCTTACTGTATTTTATATATTAGGTTATTGAAAGGTCAGTGCAAAGCCAAAATTTTATCTAATTATGTGATATTTACATATTAATATTATCTTTTATTTTTGTCTGTATTTTTGTGGACGAATTTGGTGGTATTTTCACCACCAATGCTGGCAAAAATATCAAATTCTGGCCCGTGGAGGAAGGGCATATGAAAGGTGGCTACACTGAGCCACAGCGCCAGAGATTGCGCCAAAGAGTATTATTCAGCCTCCTCCACTGGTAGTTCTTGTCGAGAAGTCGTGGTGGGCTGTTCTTGTTCAGATGTAGTGGAGAGTGCTTGTCGTGAAGTCGGAGTGGAGAGTTGTTGAGATGTCGTAGTGGAGAGTGCTTGTTCCATGTTTTATGCAGTTTTGATGGGCTAGACTGCAGATGTTGTTCGAAAGGAGACATTGTATCGATCAGAGTGCTTTTCGTCAATATATATGAGGTAAAAAAAAATTCCCTTTTCTTTTTATTATTTCAATGTCTTAAATAATGCGTCATTACAGGTTCAGTCAACAAAGCATCTGGCTGGTGTTCTTATGTTAGAGTGTAATTCTGGTTTTCTTGCGTAATTATAGTACTTCTATTTTTTTTAATTACTTCAATATAAATGGTACTTAAAATTTCTTTTCTGATTGAAGAAGAACCGTGCCAGATGTGTACGTTGAGTCACACTTCCACACACAGAACAGCTACACTTGTGTTTGTTGTTTCGTAGGTTTTTATAGTTGCTGGGGACTTAATTAATTAATTGTGTTAACGGAAATTTTCTTACATTCTTTGTTGTTATTCTATGCAGTCAGATTGCGTGCTAAACCAGTCAGGGCCAACCGTTTACGAGACTGCGTAACCGGACAGATAGCTACAAAACTTGAAAATATTTGCATTAATATTTAATTAAGCCCCCATGCAACTTATAATCTTTCATTAATTGACTGTGAATTTAAACTGGTAAATTTTGGACGTCAGCAGCGCTGCGTCATTGCACTGAAAGATCATTCTGAATAAAAAATGAAAATTCTTACCTCAATTAAGTCGCCGGATAACGCATGTATATCTGCTCCTATAAGAAATTTTTCTTGCACAGCCCAGTGCAATGCTGGCAGATAGATTTGTCAAGCATAAAAAGAGCATCTGATTTTTCTTTGCAATAATCGGGATGACCATGGATTGGAGAAATTAGTAAATTCTTTAAGTTGAGATGAATAATTGTCGAAAGTTAATTTTTATAAGAAAGATTATTATTAAGAGATTTTTTTAAAACGTTCACATGGGACTTGATGTAAAAATAGTACATATGCGCGAGGCTGCTTTTACCCTACACTACAACGCTCAGGCACCGTCATCGCTCCACACGACCGGCCCAGCCAACTCCATACACCACACTGCAAGCAACTACTTATTCCTACTGCCACACAGTTCCTACTGCTGACAACACTGCTCTGTGGTCTGAGATTCTCTTATAGCTTACATATCGCAGGCAGCGCGTGAGCAATCCATCGAAATTATATCTGCTCGAGTGCACTAGCAACAAATTCCTTAATCATGGACCTCTTTCAAGACGGCGCCATGAAGATTTCCTTTGCTGGCCTTGCAATAAGTGCGCAAATCTCTGCAGAATGCCTCAATCTAAACTAAGCAGAAAAAAGAGGGGAAGGAAAAAATCAATCGTGACACCATGAGTGTAGCCGCAACATTCAAGATTTTGAGGTGCGCGATGCTATTGACCACATCCTAGGGAATTTAGTAAACATCCCGAAACAGGAAAAAGAAGAGTTAGAAGAAATATTAAAGGAAAACGCGGATGTCTTTCTAATGAAAACCAAAGCAATCCGAAATTTCATGTACGCGTTTCGGATGCGGGAACACACTAAATTCTTTGTGCCTCCCTACCAAATCCCACAGGCGTACAGACAGAAGGTTTTTCTCGAGATCAAGAGGATACTTGACGAAGACATCATTCAACCAACAAGCTCCATGTACAACGCACTCACAGTGGTAGAGAAAACTAACGGCTCGATCCGTTTGGTGCTGGATTCGCGCCAAATCAGTACAATGATTAAGCAAGAGACAGATCGTCCGGAAAAGCTGGAGGAACTCTTGCAAAATTTCCATTGTGTTACGCTTTTTTCATCTCGTGACTTGCGGTCCAGTTTCTGACAAATTATGCTCCACCCAGACTGCAGGAAATACACGGCGTTCCTTGAATTCGGGAAATGCTATCGAGTTAAACGTTTACCATTCGGGCTAAACGTGTCTTCATCTGCCTTCATCAGAGGACTTCATAGCATCTTAAAGGATTCCATTAAGCAAAGGATCACCACCTATGTGGACGACCTCTTGATAGCAGAACCAACGTGGAGAGGACACAATGCGATCCTCAGAGAAATCCAAATCAAAGAATGCGATGTAACCACCAACATCACGAAGTCATGCACAGGAACCACACGAGTAAAATTCCTCGGACATATCACTACAACGTAAGGAATGGCAACAGACCCGAACAAAACACAGGCAATGACGAAATTTGCCCCGCCAATAGCCAAGAAACTACTACGTGGCTTCCTTCTCATCGCTAATTTCTATGAACTATTCGTCCATGTGAAGAAATTAGCGACACCGCGGCTATGCCAGGTCACAGGAAAAAAGTCGCCGTGGGATTGGGACGATGTGGCGGGTGATGAATTCCAAGGCCTCAAAACGCGCTGATTAATGCGCCAATTCTTTCGCACCCCAACCAGGAGAAGGACTTTTGCATGGCGTCAGACAGTTCCTACTCTGGGACTGTGTAACCTCCCCCTCACTTATCGACCTTAATGACAGTGAAAAATTAAACCACGTGTACCTGAAACTTCCTGGCAGATTAAAACTGTGTGCCCGACCGAGACTCGAACTCGGGACCTTTGCCTTTCGCGAGCAAGCGCTCTCACGTGTACCTAATGGAAATTTGGAAAAGCAATCGTCACCGAAGTTAATCTGACGGTAAAGAGGGAGGAAGGGTCACATCTAAATGAAAGGAAAAATGCAAATGAAACTGGTGGAAATTAATTTTGAAAAAGGGTAAAGTTAATAAAGAAAGTAAATGTGCGGTCGTTACGTTAACAATTAACAGGCGTTAATTAGATATTTGAGATTTGGGGAAAATTACGGTCGCCAGTCCTATGGACAACTACTATAATAACTGAAAAATAAAGGTTAATGCGCATATAATTAGCACTAAATAGCACTAAAAGCGTGGCAACTGAAGGTTGACACGTGTTGTGTGAAAACGGAATGTTTGTCAGAAGTAATAAATTTCGCTACACTCTGACTTAATTTAGCAAAAGAACTAATAAAACCGGAAAACAGAAAGTTAATTTAGAGACTGAAATTAATAGTGAACTTTGTTTCTGAAGCACTACGAAATTACCGAGCGAGGTGGCGCAGTGGTTAGCACACTGGACTCGCATTCGGGAGAACGACGGTTCAATCCCACGTTCGGCCATCCTGATTTACGTTTTCCGTGATTTCCCTAGATCACACCAGGCAAATGCCGGGATGGTTCCTTTGAAAGGGCACGGCCGACTTCCTTTCCCATCCTTCCCTAATCCGAGCTTGTGCTCCGTCTCTAATGACCCCGTTGTCGACGGGACGTTAAACACCAATATCCTCCTCCCTCCACTACGAAATAAAATAAAATAAGGTTAGTCTTGGGCTATCTCAACAATCATCTCAAAAGCAACTTGAATCTACGCACTTTAGAAACAAGAGATTTAACTTTGAACTTGAATTAAATGATTTTGAACAATTAACAATAGTAAAATTTAGAACTTACCAAGCTGAGCTCCAGTCACAGGTAAGCTACGATATGGTAACAAAACTCGCACTCTTAATTTGTGCTTGTGTAATCTAAATATAGTTCTGTTTCGTTATTGTAGCCAGCTATGAATACTTTAACTGAAATTTTAAATTAAAGCAGTGAAATGGAATTATATTACTTTAATGCTGGCGTTTGAATTTCAACGACACTCGGGTTCATTTCGAAAAAGGAAGGGACCCTGCTTGCTAATGCAATTGGACAATGAGGAACAACTTCATGCTAAGTTGCTGTATTTTAGTGATGCAAATGGAATAGTTTGAAAAGCTGAGGTCTGCCAAACAGTTCTAAAACTTTATGTTCTTTCAGTCTTCCTTGTTGGTTGACTGAAGGTTTGAAGTCGTCGATCGATGAGGTGGCGACAATCACTTATTGTCGGCCGTCGCTGTTGCAGAAGCTGGATATTGGCGCGCTTTCTTCTGGACACGGTCACCAGGCGAAACGGACTCTTGATGTGTGCCAGCTAATGTCTCCCGTCCGCGACCCCGTGCCAGAAACTATCATAGAAAATCGAGCGCAATCACATGCTGCCAAGCCCCGAAAGCGCGGCAACACACACATGTTCCACCGCCCTACTCCAGCCAGACTCTGCTCTGCCCGCGCTCCACGCGGCAGAGTTAACACTACCAAAGATCGTAAACACTTCTGTTCTCCACACAACCTATCGATGTAATCGTTCGATAGCATAGTTTTCCCTAGGCAAGATCCAGCGTAAAAATACAAATAATATTGAAAGGTTGCTACACTGAGTGACAGCGCCAGAGATTGCGCCAAAGAGTATTATTCTGCCGCCTCCACTAGCAGTTGTTGTTCAGAGAATGTCGAGAGCGGTGGTAGTTCAGAGGTTGCCGTGGGATGTGCTTCTTGAGAGGATGTCGACAGCTGTACCAGTTGAGAGCATGTCGAGTGTAGTTGTTCTGTTGGGCGAGACAGCGGATGCTGTTCGGTTGGTGTAATGTATAGATGGAAGATGTTGCAATGATCACAGTGTATTTTTCGTCAACATATATGGAGGTAACAAAATTTTTTTATTTCAAAGCTCCTTAATAATAATGCCTCTTGGTCACAGGTTCAGTCAACAAAGCATCTGGCTCGTGTTCATGTATTAGACTTGTAATTCTGGTTTCTATGTGCAATTATAGTATTTCTGGTTTTTCAATTAGTTCATTGTAAATGGTGTTTAAAATATCTTGTCGCGTTGAGGAATAACCGTGCCAGATACATGTACGTTGAGTCACACTACCACACACAGAACAGTTACACTTGTGCTTTGTTGTTTCGTAGCTTTTATAGTTGCTGGGGACTTAATTAATCAATTGTGTTAACGGAAATTTCCTTTCATTCTTTATTATTATTTTATGCAGTCAGATTGCATACTAATACTACTCAGGGCCAACCGGTTACGAGACTTCGTAACCGGATACAAAGCTACTAAAATTATTGCAGTTTCATCATTATTATAATTAAGCCCCCATGCAATATTTACAAAACAAACCAATTATACATCGACATATATACATACATACAAATTGTAAAACAATTACAATACATAAAGACACAGAAATGTTATATCTTCAGGTAACAAAATAAGGAAAAAAATTATAGTACAATAGATGGAAATAGGAGGATACGCATTTCCGGTTGTAGTGATTTTCCAGCGATATCAGAAAGGGGGAAACGTGGTGCACAAAGGTATTGCTTTTGGAAGCCGAGTCCTCATCAAGTCTGAAAGAAATTATTCGGTGACTGATTTAGAGGCTTTGGCGGTTGTTTGCGACTTTGAGAATTTTCGTTTTGTTTTGTATGGGAGGAAAAGAAGAGTATACATCGACCACAAAGCCTTAGAATTCCAACTCACAGAGAAACTCCGAAACAAACGTCTAACGAGATAGGCACTCTTGCTCCAGGAGTATGACTTTTCGATCACACTCATACCAGGGAAGGGGAGCATCATTGCGGATGCGCTGTTACGTTCACCTCTGAGGCTAGAAACAAGTGAGGCCAACCCACTGGAAGATGAACACTACAGCTTGTTCTATAAGAAGAAGGTTGCATTTGAGAATTATGTAACCTCGAGCCTCAAGGACATCAGCAAGGAGCAGGAAAAGGAACCAGGTCTATTTGCTCTAAAACAGAGGGTGAAAGACAAAAGGGAATCAAAACTGAGGCAGTTTTACTTGGTACGAAAAGGCATTCTGTTCTTTCGAAGTGACGGCGAAGGGGCACCCTGGTGCGTTTGCATTCCAGGTGAACGAGTTCATCTGACACACGCACCTGAGTTACGCACATATTGGATCCAGGAAGTGCTACTTAAAATTACGCACACTGTGCCATTTCAAGAATATGGACAGACGAATCCGGAGGAGCATGTCAGAAGTCAAAGCACGTCACTGTGGCAACGCAAGCACCTCTATATCCTATCATCCCATAAAATTTGAAGCACCATGCAGCAACAGATTTAGTGAGAACAAATAGAGGATACTGCTACATCCTTGTGGTAGTAGAGCTGACATCCAAGTATGTTACTTTAACGCCACTCAAGAAAGCAACTGTGCAATCAGTATGTAGAGCATACTGTAAGAATTTCGCCACGCAATCGACCATGTCGACAGGAAAAAATTGGGAAATTTGTGGTAAGGTCTTATGGGACCAAACTGTTGAGGTCATCGGTCCCTACGCCTACACACTACTTAATCCAACTTAAACTAACTTACGCTATGAACAACACACGCACCCATGCCCGAGGGAGGACTCGAACCAACCACGGGGAGAGCCGTAAGGACCGTGCAAGGCGCCTTAGACCGCGCGGCTACCCAGCACGGCAGCTGTCGACAGGATCATCTCCGACATGGACCTCAGTTCCGGTCAGAGAAGTGGAAAGAGATTTGCGGAACCACAGAATCAGATTCATATTCGCTTCCATACGACATCCACAATCGTCGCGTGCAGAGAGAGTGATGAAAAGTCTGGGAAACCTCTGCCGTATCTACTGCACTAAACGTCACCCCACCTGGGATGTTTTCCTACATGACTTCCAGGACGTGATGAACGAGTTGCCACACGGTGTCTCCAAAGTAGCACCAGTAACAGTTCTCAAGAACAGGCAACCCACAGATCTCATCCGTAAAGTTGTAAATTTTCCCCAGCGAACTCGAGAACAACACCAACAAGTTGTTGACCTTGCTCTCAGGAGATTGCGTGAGGCAGGAGAGAAACGGAAAGACAGTTGGGATAGAAAATAAGTCGAGAGTGAGTACCGAATCGGTCAAAAAATTCTCGTTAGAAATTTCCATCTAACAAACAGAAACAGCTGTTCCACAAATTCTATCCCATCTATTATGGACCTGTCCGTGTCTGGAGAATCGCTCACTTGAACTCTCCGGAGCTAGAGACCTTGAAATCAAGGAACTCTCTTGGCATCCACCATGTTTGTCACGTAAAGCCATTCGTAGAATAAGTGTACATAGTATATTTATAGATCAGAGAAGGTGCAGCATGGAAATAGTCTCCATGGATGAACTATTCAACGTAATTTAATGTTGATATTGTGTTGCTTAGCATAATTTTCCATTTGTTCTATTTCGGTGTTATTTTGTTTGTTTGTCATTTCTATTAGCTTTCACTACTATTTGTAGTATCGTTCCCAGGACTGATCGCGGTCCTCTGATTTGGAGCCGAGTGGAAGGCTTAAACCAGAGGCTCAGACGATTCTGTGGAGATCTGGGGTGCAAATATATCGACCTCCGCTATCGGGTGGAGAAATGTAAGGTCCCCTGACTAGGTCAGGCGTGCACTACACGCAGGAAGCGGCTACAAGGGTAGCGGAGTACGTGTGGGTTTTTTAGGTTAGAGAATTCCCTCCCTAGGCCTGACAAGACGCCTCCTGAGACGCGACAAGATAGTAGTAGGCAAAAGGCAACAGGGAATAACAATATTAATGTGGTAATAGTAAACTGCAGGAGCGTCTATAGAAAAGTCCCAGAACTGCTCTCATTAATAAACGGTCACAATGCCAACATAGTACTAGGGACAGAAAGTTGGCTGAAACCAGATGTGAACAGTAATGAAATTCTAAACTCAGATTGGAATGTATACCGCAGAGATAGGCTGGACAGTGAAGGGGGAGGCGTGTTTATAGCGATAAGAAGTGCAATAGTATCGAAGGAAATTGACGGAGATCCGAAATGTGAAATAATTTGGGTGAAGGCCACGGTGAAAGGGCAGGCTCAGACATGGTAATTGGATGTCTCTATAGGCCCCCTGGCTTAGCAGCTGTTGTGGCAGAGCACCTGAAGGAAAGTTTGGAAAATATTTCGAGTAGATTTACCGACCATGTTACAGTTCTGGGTGGAGATTTTAATCTGCCGGATATAGACTGGGAGACTCAAACGTTTATAACGGGTGGCAGGGACAAAGAATCCAGTGAAATTTTTTTAAGTGCATTATCTGAAAACTACCTTGAGCAATTAAACAGAGAACCGACTCGTGGCGATAACGTATTAGATTTTCTGGTAACAAACAGACCCGAACTATTTGAAACAGTTAACGCAGAACAGGGAATCAGCGATCATAAAGTGGTTACTGCATCGATGATTTCAGCCGTAAATAGAAATATTTAAAAAGGTAGGAAGATTTTTCTGTTTAGCAAAAGTAACAAAAAGCAGATTTCAGAGTACTTGACGGCTCAACACAAAAGTTTTGTCTCAAGTACAGACAGTGTTGAGGATCAATGGACAAAGTTCAAAACTACCGTACAATATGCATTAGATGAGTATGTGCCAAGCAAGATCATAAGAGATGGAAAAGAGCCACCGTGGTACAACAACCGAGTTAGAAAATTGCTGCGGAAGCAAAGGGAACTTCACTGCAAACATAAATATAGTTAAAGCCTTGCAGACAAACAAAAATTACGCGAAGCGAAATGTAGTGTGAGGAGGGCTATCTATGCAAGAGGCGTTAAATGAATTGGAAAGTAAAGTTCTATGTATTAACTTGGCAGAAAATCCTAAGAAATTTTAGTCTTATGTCAAAGCGGTAGGTGGATCAAAACAAAATGTCCAGACACTCTGTGACCAAAATGGTACTGAAACAGAGGATGACAGACTAAAGGCCGAAATACTAAATGTCAGTTTCACAGTTTTCAAGAAGGGACGTCGAACAGATGTGCAGAACTACAGACCTATATCTCTAACGTCGATCAGTTGTAGAATTTTGGAACACGTATTATGTTCGAGTATAATGACTTTTCTGGAGACTAGAAATCTACTCTGTAGAGATCAGCATGGGTTTCGAAAAAGACGATAGTGTGACACCCAGCTCGAGCTATTCGTCCACGAGACTCACAGGGCCATAAACACGGGTTCCCAGGTAGATGCCGTGCTTCTTTACTTCCGCAAGGCGTTCGATACAGTTCCCCACAGTCGTTTAATGAACAAAGAAGAGCATATGGACTATCAGACCAATTGTGTGATTGGATTGAAGAGTTCCTAGATAACAGAACGCAGTATGTCATTCTCAATGGAGAGAAGTCTTCCGAAGTAAGAATGATTTCAGGTGTGCCGCAGGGGAGTGTCGTAGGACCGTTGCTATTCACAATATACATAAATGACCTTGTGGATAACATTGGAAGTTCACTGAGACTTTTAGCGGATGATGCTGTGGTATATCGAGAGGTTGTAACAATGGTAAATTGTACTGAAATGCAGGAGGATCTGCAACGAATTGACGCATGGTGCAGGGAATGGCAATTGAATCTCAATGTAGACAAGTGTAATGTGCTGCGAATACATAGAAAGAAAGATCCTTTATCATTTAGCTACAATATAGCAGGTCAGCAACTGGAAGCAGTTAATTCCATAAATTATCTGGGAGTAGGCAGTAGGAGTGATTTAAAATGGAATGATCATATAAAGTTGATCGTCGGTAAAGTAGATGCCAGACAGATTCATTGGAAGAATCCTAAGGAAATGCAATCCGAAAACAAAGGAAGTAGGTTACAGTACACTTGTTCGCCCACTGCTTGAATATTCCTCACCAGTGTGAGATCCGTACCAGATAGGGTTGATAGAAGAGATAGAGAAGATCCAACGGAGAGCAGCGTGCTTCGTTACAGGATCATTTAGTAATCGCGAAAGCGTTACGGAGATAATAGATAAACTCCAGTGGAAGACTCTGCAGGAGAGACGCTCAGTAGCTCGGTACAGGCTTTTGTTGAAGTTTCGAGAACATACCTTCACCGAGGAGTCAAGCAGTATATTGCTCCCTTCTACGTATATCTCGCGAAGAGACCATGAGGATAAAATCAGAGAGATTAGAGCCCACACAGAGGCATACCGACGAGACTGGAATAGAAGGGAGAACCGATAGAGGTACTCAAGGTACCCTCCGCCACACACCGTCAGGTGGCTTGCGGAGTATGGATGTAGACTGTTGAGCGTGGTCAAATGAGTGGCGTATTTGTGACATTTTCACGCCAACATTCACTGGCAAGTGGCAGGTAGAATTAAAATTCCATTGCAAGCTATATCTCATCAAAAAAATTGGCATGCCAAACCAGGCACGCTGCAATACTGAATACTCCAAACAGCTCAGTACTGCTGGTTTTTCTTTGGACCTCACAATCATTGTCCGATTTTAGCTCCCAGGAGAGCAGGGAGATCGGTCTTAATTTGACCGCAATTGAGTATCTTACCCTGTTGTAGAATTCTCGTAGGAGAGCCTTCACAAGTATCAACAAGGCCAATAAAACAGCTTGTTTACTTTCCGTGGTTTCTTGTACACTGCTCAAGGGACAGATGTAAGTCACTTTATATTTTTTCATGGTGTCAAGACGGTAAATCTTGCCATAGAGCATGTGCATCTCAATTTTCGGATGTGTTTCGTATGTTGTTAGCGGTCTTCGTTTTCGACGCTTGTAGACGCTAAGACCAGGTGTGTGAGCCATCGCCTGTAGTGTGGTGTAGCCTGTCTCGTGGTGGAATTTTGCGAGCGCCATGTGAGCGCCGTCGGCGAAATATTGTGTATGGAGAATTAGCACGGACAAATGCAAATCACGGTAGCGTGGCGGACCCCAGACCCGGAAATAGGAAGCAAAAACGAAATAATGGATTATGGATGAGACTTATATTGGCACAGCAGCTACCGAGTTTCTCTGTGGTGTAGTGGATATGATACTAAACGGTTGCATCGAGGGTTATGAGTTCAAAACTCACCTACACTTTCCAATTTTAATTTCTATATTCGGTTTGAGCGCATTCTAGAAGTATCCACAAATGGCAAGAATCGTTTTACTGGAATGTTCTGTAGCTGCATATATACCGTGTGTGTTCTGGTTGGAGGCTGCTCGCTCCGCGCTCTTTTATGTGCAAGTGCTGAATAAACCTTCGTTAGGTGAAGTTAGTGTTCCTCATTCATCTACATACACCTTCCTCTACGTGACATTATTCTGGTGGAGACGCCGGGTATTGGAACTTCTGATACCGCACATTATCGACGACATAGTGACTCCAATCGGGCCGCGACAGAGCCGCCGTTTACGTGGCGAGAAACCTGAGTTCCAGCCATATTCAACAGATCGCAATCTATCGGAGACAGAAGAAGAAGAGGACGTCACGATGACAGCAACTGTGTGCCACCACATGAGACATCCTTCTGGGCTCTCTGGTGACGATGGCTAAGATCCAAACAAGTGGCTGAAGTTATTTAAGCGTATGGCCAAATTTAACAAATGGGATGACACCGTGTGTCTGGCTATCGTATTTTTCTACTTGGAGGGCACTGCCAAGCAATGGTATGAGAACAACGAGAAGAAGCTCACAAGCTGGAAAGTATTCCAGGCAAAAATGAGCAAGTATTTAGGCGACACACAACGACAGAAATGCAAGGCTGAAGATAAATTAAAGTACAGGGCACAGCGTCCAGGAGAAACGACAGCATCCTACATTCAGGACGTCTTGGAGCTGTGTAAATCGAATGAAGGAGGAAGACAAGGATGCACATCTCATGAAGGGTGTAGCTGAGGACATGTATCAAGCCCTACTCCTGAAGGAGGTTTCGACAGCAGACGACTTCATAAAAAGTTGCCAGTATATCGAGACAATGCATCAAAAAAGAACTACATGCAAGAAGTTTGAACAGCTTCCAAACGTCGTATCGATGTCTGTGATGGAGGAAGGAACTGATTTCACAAGTGTTCTTCGTCAGAGAGTGAGACAAGAAGTTCAGAAGGCACTTTTATTGCACAGCGAGCAAAAAACCGGACCCTTCAAGAGGTCATAAGGAAGGAAGTGGAACAGACATTAAAGCCAATCTCTCGTCCTTCATTTCCCTTTAAAACGGTGAAAAAGTCGAGACCCAGACGAAGTTACGTTCCTACAATGCCGCATGAGGAACCTGTTTGGACACCAAGAAAGACTGATGTCTGGAGAACCCAGGATAATCAATCAGTATGTTTCCACTGCGGACGACCGGGACTTGTGGTACGCTGTTGTCTAGAAACGCGGCGGATATTTGATGATGCCTGCGCCAGAAGACAACAGACCGATCTTATCCGACGCCAACTCCGGGACGACGAAGATGAACAAAGAGATATGGGTGCAGGACGGCGTTGGTCACTATCACCGCAAGCTAGCCACTGGAGAGAACGCTCCCCAACACGCCGATCAAGGTCTCCATCGCCGTTTAGAAGCTCCAGCCGATCACCTAGCCTCCGCAACGTGGAAATCTAAAGGGTGCGACCTTCCTTGGAGGTGATGCCGCCGAAGAGAAAAATCCTCCACCGTCGATCACTACAAAAATGATAGGAAACTACGTCGTTTTCCTCATGGATGGCCGACCAGCCCAAGCTCTTGTGGACTCTGCAGCATCACTTGTTGGCCGGGAGGCGCCATATTGTAAGTCCTTTTTAGTTGACGCCACTTCGGTGACTTGCGAGTCAGTGATGATGATGGACTCACAACACCCAATCCCCTGCAGGGAATCGAACCAGGGCCCCTTGTGTGGTAGACGGTAACGGTACAAAAGTGGACTGTGGACTCTAGAGCATCATATTCAGTCATTTCGGAGAAGTGCCGTCGCCAGTTGCATAAAACCGTATTCGTCGACAGCAAAACATCTCTGCTGAAGGTGTCTAATGGGAAATATGTAAAACCTACAGTAAGATGCGTCATTCGTGTGGGTATAAATGTCCGTACAGAGCCCTTAGAATTCATCGTCTTACAAGAGTATAGCCATGACGTCATTCCCGGATGGGATTTTTGAAAGCTTCTCAAGCAATTATAGATTGTGGTCGCGCGAAGATTATGCTAGACGAGATGAGATACTGTGGACAGGAAGATGCGCATCCGAGTGTGTGGAGACTATGTGTGCTGGATGAAGCGAACAATCCTGCAGTCAGCGCTAGAAAGGTAGCTGTCACGTGTCATGCCACGCATCAACCCATGGATCTTGTAGTGGAATGTAAGAGAAGCATACAACTGAAGTATAACTTGGTCATCCCAGCCTCTGTCGTCTCGTTTAAGAACGGATTCGGTGAATAGTGGATAGTTAACTGTCGCGGAGGAGTGCAGATCCTTCCAAGACGCATGTGCGTAGCAAACGCTGAGCCGTTAACTGCAGAACAGCAGAACGTCATAGAAACATCCCATGCCGAATCTTTGGGTGAAATTAGCGCTACCACTACGAGACAAGATCTTCTAGCTCGACTATCACCAGATCTCACTAAGGAACAACAGAAGAAGCTACTTGCCATTCTTCAAGACTTCTCTGAATGCTTCAATCCACAGGCAAAGAGCAAATCAGACAAATCGACGGTGAAGCACCGGATTAGCACTGGAAACCATCAACCAGTAAGCCAGAGAGCGTACCGTGTGTCAGCAACGGAACGTCGAATAATTCACGACAAGGTAGAGAAAATGATGCAGAAGGACATCATTCAGCCTTCACAGAGCCCATGGTCGTGACCAGTGGTTCTCGTCAGGAAGAAGGATGGCAGTTGGCGCTTCTTACAGGAAGCTTAATAAGATAACTATAAAGAACGTTTACCCTCTTCCACGAATTTACGATACACTAGATTGTCTGAAGGGCGCTAAGTTTTTCTCAACCATGGACATGAACTCGGCGTACTGGCAGACCGAAGTAGATGAGGCTGATCGTGGTAAAACTGCATTCATCACCCCTAAGGCCCTGCATGAGTTTAAGGTAATGCACCAGAAACTTTTGAACGAATGATGGATAATCTTCTAAGGCACCTGAAATGGACAATGCGTCTTTGTTATTTAGATGACATTATTATGTTCTCAGAGACATTTGATGAACACATAAAAAGAATGAAGGCCGTTCTTAAGTGTCTCCAACAAGCCAGACTGAAACTTAATCCAAGAAAGTGTCTCTTTGGAGCAAAAGAAATCAAAATACCTGGGCACCTTGTGTCAAACGAAGGTGTGCGGCCAGACCCAGGAAAGGTGAGAGCTATAACGGAATTTCCTATTCCTAAAAGTATTCGAGATGTGAAAGGCTTACTCGGATTGTGTTCTTATTACAGTCGTTTTACCAAAGACTTTTGTATCAAAGCCAGGCCACTCCAAGTGTTGTTAAAAGCCGATGCTAAATTTATCTGGGGTGGTGCTCAACAAGATTCTTTCGATGTGCTGCGAAAAGCTCTGACGACTGACCCTGTACTTGGTCTGTATGATGAGATAGCACCTACAGAACTACACACAGATGCCAGTGGGTATAGGATTGGTGCTGTTCTGGTGCAGATTTCGGATGGAAAACAGAAGGTTATAGCCTATGCTTCTAGGACACTAACAAAAGCCGAGAGAAACTACTCAACTACAGAAAGAGACTATCTTGCTGTGATCTGGGCCAGGTGCAAATTTCGACAGTATCTCTATGGAAGGCTATTCACATTTGTTACAGACCTCCATTCACTTTGTTGGTTGACAGGTCTTAAGGATCTAACAGGACAACTCTCCAGGTGGGATTAACATAGTGTACAAAAGTGGAAGAAAACACCAAGATGCCGACTGCCTCTCAAGAAACCTTGTGCAAGACCATAAAGACTTTGATGAAAATAGTGACTGTCTCGCTGCACTCCAGGGTCTCTCTGCTGAGCAGAAGAAGGATGCCAAGATATCTCAAATTATGCTTGCCTTAAATCGGTCAGAGGATGTGAAAGGACAATTTAAGGTAGTTAATGGATTACTTTGCAACAAAAATTTTGATCCGTTTGGAAAGAGGTGGCTACCAGTGATTCCTGAGCACATGCTGTTAGATGTTCTACAGAAATTCCATGACACACCGAGGCCGGACATTTAGGACTTATTAAGACATACGATAGGATCAGCAACAGATTTTTCTGGCCATTTTGTTGAGGAGTGTCCGTCACTATGTGTCGCACTGTCAAGAGTGCCAGAGGAGAAAGGCAGTTCCTCAAAAACCACTTGGCCGACACATAAAAATTCCACCAGCCGAAACGCCTTGCCACCGTGTTGGTATTGACCTCCTCGGACGATTTCCAGCGTCTGCTAATGGCAACAGATGGATTATTGTTTGCACTGATTATCTGACGCGGTATGCCATTACAAAAGCCGTGAAAACAGCCTTAGCATTCGAGGGAGCCAGATTCATCGTAGAAGACATTGTATTAAAGCAACGTGCACCAAGGTCGTTAATTACAAAAAATGGTTCAAATGGCTCTGAGCACTATGGGACTCAACATCTTAGGTCATAAGTCCCCTGGAACTTAGAACTACTTAAACCTAACTAACCTAAGAACATCACACACACCCATGCCCGAGGCAGGATTCGAACCTGCGACCGTAGCAGTCCCGCGGTTCCGGACTGCAGCGCCAGAACCGCTAGACCACCGCGGCCGGCGTTAATTACAGATCGAGGGAAAGTTTGTCAATTGAATCTTGTGACAGAGATAAACCGTCGGTGCAACATGACTCATCACATGACGACCGCAAACTAAAGGGCTTACTGAACGCCTTAATAAGACCTTGGCCGACATGCTATCAATTTTCGTCAATGTTGAGCAGAGGAACTGGGATGAGGTGCTATCTCTCGTGACGATTGCCTACACACTCCCAAACAAGACACCACAGGATTTATGCTATTTTTCCTGTTGCATGAGCGTGAGGCGACGACGACCAAGGACAAGAGAGTGCCCTGAACCTCTGATTGCTCCTCCACCCTCTTTGACAAGGCCGTTGGCAGAATGAGGGTGATTTCTTATGCCGGGAGTCATCGGCATAAGCACAAAAAAATCAATCTTCTACATACTAGGGAAAATGTGTGGATCAGTATTCACTTACGCAAAGGAAAACGAAGTAGGATGTACCCTAGCAAACACAGATTCGCCTGTGTGGGATGATTTACTAGCAAGAAGGCTGAAATTTAGTTACGGTTGGACGGAACATCTATTAATTCCGGTATTTTTAAAGGGAAAGCACGAAACATTTACGTTAGAAGATAATGAGTTGCTGGTGCACGATTTACTGAGCAAGTGAGTGCAAAAATGAACAAAATACGTTGCTTCATAGGCTCATGTACAAATGATAACGTCTAAACTAGCAATAGTTTGGTGGACAGGTATCACACATGCACGTCCACATTCACATTGGCACCACACAGAAAAGAAACGAGAAGAGTGAACATATACGCCATAATCACATGTGTTTGGCAAAAAGGTATGTTCTCATAAGTCTAACTCATTAAACAGAAGCATGCATTTTTCCAAACTTCTAGAAATGAACGACGTGGCCGAGCAGAGTATTACGCAAGGTAAATTGGGAAAGCTCTACAATTTTGGAAGTAATAAAAAGAGTGGACAAAAATCGCAAATGTAAAAGCACGCTGCAGTACTGAAATAACCACACCTTCAGTCATAGACTAGCCACATCCCTTGTTACAATCACACAAAGCACCAACTCAGATAAAATAACCACGGAATATTGCGAAAGTTGCAAACGGTCAGAAATGCAAATCAAAAATAACATAGGAGCGAATGCAATTTAATTTAAAAAGTGGCGGTAAAGAAAGGAATCGAAGGGCAAGAAGTTGCCGGCTCATTAGTTTTTCAAGCACGTAGTCCAAGTTACAAGTAGAATTGACAACCAAGTATGTCACTTTAACACCACTCAAGAAAGCAACTGCACAGTCAGTATGTAGAGCATTCTGCAAGGATTTCCTCAAGTAAGTCGACCATGTCGACAGGATCATCTCCGACAATGGACCTCAGTTCCGGTTAGGAAATTGGAAAGGGATTTGCGGAAACACAGAATCAAACTCATATTCGCTTCCATATGACATCCAAAATCTTCGCCAGCAGAGAGAGTGACGAAAAGCCCGGGAAACCTCTGCCGTATCTACTGCAAGAAACGTCACGCCACCTGGGATGTTTTCCTACGTGACTTACAGGACGTGATGATCGAGTTGCCACAGGGTGTCTCCAAAATGGCACCAGTAACAATTCTCAAGAACAGGCAACCCACAGATCTCATCCGTGAAGCTGTAAATTTTCCCCAGCGATCTCAGGAACAACACCAGCAAATTGTTGACCTTGCACTCAGGAGATTGAGTGAGGCAGGGCAGAAACGGAATGAGAGTTGGGATAGAAAAGCACGCGAGAGTGAGTACCGAATTGGCCAAAAAATGCTCGTTAGAAGTTTCCGTCTATCTAACAAACAGAAATAGCTATGCCACAAATTCTATCCAATCTATTATGGACCTGTGCGTGTCCGAAAAACTGGTTGTCAAAGAAAAAAGATCTGTGAACATAAGAAAATAACTGCAAGGTAGGGACAAAAGAAAACAGACAGATAACTGAACCATACATGTACACGTAAAATCGACCGAGCGAGGTGGCGCAGTGGTTAGCACACTGGACTCGCATTCGGGAGGACGACGGTTCAAACCTGCGTCCGGCCATCCTGATTTAGGTTTTGCGTGATTTCCCTAAATCGCTTCACGCAAATGCTGGAAGCGTTCCTTCGAAAGGGCAGCGCCGACTTCCTTCCCCATCCTTCCCTAATCCGATGGGATCGGTGACCGCGTTGTTTGGTCCCCTCTCCCAAACCAACCAATGAACCAACGTAAAATCGAACAGACAAGATCTCACGTGTGAAACATATACAAAATGCACAGTAAAATGAAACTAGTGAAAAACAAAGAATTATAACGCAAGAAATAGAAATACACGTACATTCACAATGAGGAAACAAGAGTACTAGACGAAAGCAAGCGTGGTTCGCCCACCATGCTTCCACAATCCTCTAAGTTGACTGAATAAAGTAACTACGCATAAAAATCGAATAATAACAAAAGCTCTAGCTCACCTTATGTTGAATAAACTATACCATATGACTAGCAAGACCTAAAGGTGTAAAAGGCTTGATTAACACTTGAGCTAGACTGATACTTACACAATCTCAATCACCATACTTAAACTACTGCATCCTTGCACACTAACAAGATCAGGTTCTACGTCGCAGGTAGCGGAAGTCCGCAGAGAAACCCTTTCCACATCATGTCAACGTAAAAAGAATAGCAGTTCGACTAGATGGGTCATTAAAGTCTATATAAGAATTGGCTAAACTTCCACAATAGCAGACGAAACCTGGAACCACAGAGAAACCCTTTGGAAATGCAGTAAACAGACACATGCACTCACTCTGTCATTCAAAGGAGGGAAGAATGGGAAAGAAAGATAAGAATGCACGATTAAAACGTCATAAATAGGGGGTGGAAGGTAGAGGAAACACAGAAACTTAATGAATCTACGTAATACCAGTAAACCAGTTACAAAACAGGCATAGCTGCAGGAAATATGTAAGACGATGGCTGATAAAGACGCATTAAACTGCTCACTATTTATGGCGACATGATTTACTAAATGCACCAAAAATATGAGGTGCTAATGATTCGGCAAATCAAGCTAACTTGAGCAAAACATTATGAAATGGCTCATATAGGGGCCCTCCAGTGTTCTCCTAGTCAAGGATCTGGTCGGCCACGTCTGAGCACCACAAGGGAGGATCACCGTGTTGTGCACCAGACACACACGTCAGTGCCCCTTCTCATCTGCACTTGCCATCTGGGAACAAGTAATGGACTACGTGCAACGTTCTGTGTCATCACAGTCCAGTGGTCGGACACTAGCAGCAGCGACACTAGGGATTTACCGTCCCATGTGTGGGCTGCCGTTGACAACATACAGCAGACGACTGCGTTTGGAGTGGTGCTAGGACCGGAAAGTATGGACTGCTCATCCATAGTGTCACATTGAGTTCAGCGATGAATCGATTTCCTGCACTATCCCAGCGACCTGCGTCAGCGAGTATGGTGACAACGTGGGGAGAAGTTCAACACTTACAATCTTTTGGAGATGCACAGCGGTGTTATTACCGGCGTCATGGTGTGTGGAATCATCGGCTGTGATTCACGCATGGCAATGAGTGAGGGAACTATGATGGGACATTCTCAATTTTCATATGTTACCTCTCATGCGACAGTACTGTGGCGCCATTTTTCAAAAGGGAAACCATTCTCTGTGAAATGTCTGCGTGATGTGAAGGTACTTCCGCGGTCAGCAAGATCCTCAGATCTCTCCCTCAAAGAACATGTGCGGGACCAGCTCGGATGTCTACTCTGTCCCAGTGCTAGTGTCCAGGATGTCAAGAACCAGTTGAAACAGCTGTGGGATAGTTTGCACACAGAAGAGGACACAATGGTTCCTAACCGAATTACACTACTGGCCATTAAAATTGCTACACCAAGAAGAAATGCAGATGATAAACGGGTATTCATTGGACAAATATATTATACTAGAACTGACATGTGCTTACATTTTCACGCAATTTGGGTGCATAGATCCTGAGAAATCAGTACCCAGAACAACCACCTCTGGCCGTAATAACGGCCTTGATACGCCTGGGCATTGAGTCAAACAGAGCTTAGATGGCGTGTACAAGTACAGCAGTCCATGCAGCTTCAACACGATACCACAGTTCATCAAGGGTAGTGACTGGCGTATTCTGACGAGCCAGTTGCTCGGCCACCATTAACCAGACGTTTTCAATTGGTGAGAGATCTGGAGAATGTGCTGACCAGGGCAGCAGTCGAACATTTTCTGTATCCAGAAAGGCCCGTACAGGACCTGCAACATGCGGTCGTGCATTATCCTACTGAAATGTAGGGTTTCGCAGGGTTCGAATGAAGGGTAGAGCCACGGGTCGTAACACATCTGAAATGTAACGTCCACTGTTCAAAGTGCCGTCAATGCGAACAAGAGGTGATGGCACCCCGTACCATCACGCCGGGTGATATGCCAGTATGGCGATGACGAATACACGCTTCGAATGTGCGTTCACCGCGATGTCGCCAAACACGGATGCGACCATCATGATGCTGTAAACAGAACCTGGATTCATCCGAAAAATGACGTTTTGCCATTCGTGCACCCAGGTTCGTCGTTGAGTACACTATCGCAGGCGGTTCTGTCTGTGATGCAGCGTCAAGAGTAACCGCAGCCATGGTCTCCGAGCTGATAGTCCATGCTGCTACAAACGTCGTCGAACTGTTCGTGCAGATGGTTGTTGTCTTGCAAACGACCCCATCTGTTGAATCAGGGATCGAGACGTGGCTGCACGATCCGTTACAGCCATGTGGATAAGATGCCTGTCATCTCGACTGCTTGTGATTCGAGGCCGTTGGGATTCAGCTCGGGGTTCCGTATTACCCTCCTGAACCCACAGATTCCATATTCTGCTAACAGTCATTGGATCTCGACCAACGCGAGCAGTAATGTCGCGATACGACAAACCGCAAATCACGATAGGCTACAATCCGACCTTTATCGTAGTCGGAAACGTGATGGTACGCATTTCTCCTCCTTACACGAGGCATCACAACAATGTTTCACCAGGCAACGCCGGTTAACTGCTGTTTGTGTATGAGAAATCGGTTGGAAACTTTCCTCATGTCAACACGTTGTAGGTGTCGCCACCGGCGCCAACCTTGTGTGAATGTTCTGAAAAGCTAATCATTTGCATATCACAGCATCTTTTTCCTGTCGGTTAAATTTCGCGTCTGTAGCACGTCATCTTCGTGGTGTAGCAATTTTAATGGCCAGCAGTGTAGTACATGCATCCAAGGTAAACATGGTGCAACGTCACACTGATGAATGTGCTCACACCGCCAAGTTCTGTGTAATTTTCACTTGATTTTGTAATCGTTTTAATATCATGTATGCTCTCAACTCTTGAAGTTTCACTTCGTTTCCTCCTCCAATTCAGAACGCTTCACTTTTGTTGTCAGTCAGTGTATTTATTGGATTCCCTTACTCATTCATTACGGATGATTACAACAAAGTTCCTCATACTGCAGGTAATGCAAAATTGAATCTAAAATAAAATATTTCTTAGATACGTACTTTAAATAAATATTGACACCGAAAATTTGTAGGACGTATTACCTGAAAATCAAATAAAAATCTGTCGTTCCTACGTCCATTTGCTTCATTTTATTCCACATTGATGGAATTAAGGTCACGTGGAAAAGATTGGCAATCAGCTCTCAATGCAGGGAAATGCAAAAGTATGATACTGGGAAACCGCAGTTTGTCTGCAAAACAGACCGCTTACAAAAAAACTTTCATGCTGAAGTGTGTGGGGCCGTATGAGGTCGGAATAGCAGAAACGGGGACGTAAGCAAGAGAATAACGGTGCTAATGGTCATAGCCTTATTATACAGGCGAGAGAATATAATAGAAACGCTGGAAAACTAGCACTGGCATACATTCAACGAAACGTGCCGTATATCTCGTAAGAGCCTGCTTATGAAGCTGCGAGAACCATTTTCCGCAACACTGACCACAAACATTCTTCAGGCTCCTGCGTATGTACCACGTAGGTATAGTGCAAAAAATTTTGGTAAATAGCAGTTCACTCACGGGCATAGAACTAGTCATTCTTCGGAACTTCCACCCATTAATGTAATAGAAAGAATTCTTAAAACACTGATAGAAAAAATCGCAACACAATTAAGGTGTGATGTGACATATAGGAAATTTTGTAGGCTTGTTTCTACATCTGACATATGATGTCTATTCCAAGTCACATAAGAGTGTTGCTAGTAGCGCCACTATCAGGATGAATATCAGATTTATTTTAAATACACGCTGTAGCGATCATGAGCGTTATTTACTTTTGAGACTGGAAGTGGTCAGCTGATGTTAGTCAACAATAGCTTTAAGCCGAGGAACACGCCATTATCAACACCTCACTAAGTTTGAACGAGGGTCATGTAACAGAGTTACAAGAAGCTGGATGATCCTTCTGTTATATTGCAGAAATACTTGGCAGAAACGTAGTCACTATACGTGATTGCTGACAGCAGTGGTCATGAGAATGTACGGTCGCAAGAAGATCAGGGTCCGGAATGTTATGTGGCACCTAAGTGCAAGAAAACCATCGTTTTCGGCGTATGGCTCCGGCCGTCGGGCTGCATCTGCACCAGAAATCTGAGCAGCAGTTAGCACCAAAGTGACACAACGAACTGTTACAAATGGGCTACTTCAAGGACAGCTCTGAGCCAGACGACCTGTAGCGTACATTCCACTGACCCCAAACCACTGCCATTTATGACTTCAGTTGTGTCAAGCGAGAGTTCGTTGGAGGGCAGGACGGATGTCTGTGTGTTTTCTGATGTAATCTGGTTCTGCCTCAGTGCGAGTGACGGATGTATTTTGGCTAGGAGAAGACCACTTGAGGACCTACAACCAGCCTGTCTGCATGCTAGACCTGCCATCTGGAATTATGATTTAGGGTGCGATTTCGTATGGGACCTGGAGCACTCTCGTGAGTGTTACAAACACCCTGACTGAAAAACTGTACGTCAATCTTGTGATTCGACCTGTCTTGCTGCCATTCGTGAACTGCATTCCAGGTGGTGTTTTCCAACTGGATAACGCTCGCATACGTACCGCTGGTGTAACACAAAATGCTCTACAGTGTGTCGACACGTTACCTTGGCCTGCTCGGTCACCAGAAATGTCTCCAATCGAGCATGTACAGGGAATCATCAGACGATAACACCTCCGTCATCCACAAACAGCATTTACCGTCTCTGTATTGATCTACCAAATGCATCAGGTAAGGAACATCATCCTACAAAATGACATCTGGCACCTGTACAACACTACGCATTGTTTCATTCAACAGTGGCGGTTACACAGGTTATTAACGTACCAGCATTTCAGATTTGCAATGGCTTATCTGACGCTTACATTAAGCTATGATCTTGCAATGTTAAGCACTTACTCTGTAAATATTTTACCTAGACAAATGTGTTCCCAAAATTTCATTATTCTACATTAACAAATGTTTGGTGTCGTTATTTTTCTCCATCAGTGTATGTATCACAGTAAGAAGTACTCTCTGCCACGCACATCACAATGATTCGCAGTGCAAAGATGTTGATGGAGATCCAGGTGTCCCCTCTGCTTTACGTCGCGGGCTTCCCCACCCTCTTTTGCAACAGCGCCATGCCGAATGACAAAACACTGCACACAGCCACTGCTGCGTCTCTATAAATATTCTGCAGACTTTCGTGACAAATGGGCATTACGCTCTCCGCAGTGAGGAATTGTATCACAGGACGCTGTTGCAAATACACATCGAAGAGTTCATCTGACGGATGTAGCATGTTTCAGAGGTTTTTTTTTTTTTTGTCATATGTTTGAACGTAGCTAAACCAAAATCCCACAGTAATTATACAACTGATTTTTTCCTAGTTTTCGTAGCCAAACAAAGAGTAGTAAGTGAACAAATAGGGTATAAAACCAACCAGTGTGAAATCTAGTTGTCCTAAAACAGATTTAAATAATGGAAAGTAATGAAACGAATTAAGAATAGTTTAATAAGTGATTTTAGGGGAAATTTTTATCGGAATTTTCATAGTCAAACAAAGAGAGGGAAATGGATGAAAGTGGTATAATATTGAGCAGTGTGACGTCTAGTTTTGTAAAAACAAAATTAATTGTGTGAAAGTAATCAGGGTAATCAGGATAATTAAGAGAAATTTAATAAGTCACTTAAGGGAAAATTGAAATGTTGCACGAATGGCTACTGCTAACTGTGTACATGAAGTCGTTCTTCAAGGTCTAGTTATTTCACGCATATAGAGTTACATTGGTTTGGAAATTGTGAGATTCTTTCCGTCATGTTGAAAAATAAAATAAATATCAAATTTCAACATAACTGGGAATCTCTGCTTTATCTTAACCTATATACCGGTACTTCTAATAACAGCAGAATACCGAAAAATATTTTAATATGTTATATTTCATACTTTCTTAGCAAAACTTGACAATAAAGAATTTAAAAAAGAAACAGTCAAATGTTTTTTGGAATGAATTGTATAAAAATAAGAACTAAAATTGATTAGAGAAACATTTGATGTACATGATTTCGAGAATCACACAAAGGTGCGTCAAACGTTTATGTAAGCCGTTGTACTACTTAGATCAATCATTTAACCACGTACTTTTTTCAAAATTTTTTAAGTTCACAGCCTGGCTGACATTCTTATAGCCCGGTCATAAGAACAGAGTTAAGTCGGATTTATTTCTACTTCGCATTAATTACCTTGATGATTTCATTATGGGCGATTTGAGGAGTATTATTTTGGATTTACTTCTACAGAGGTAAGTTTACAGGAACCACTTGCACTCAACATCTGCAAGCGACAAGTAGTCTCCATCCGTCTCAGTAAAGTGCTGAGGTCACTCGCTCATAGAGCTTGAGTCACCTGGTATCAGGTTCACTTACAAGAAGAACTTAGTCACATATTAATTGTTTTTCTGGAGAATGGGTACTCTAAAACAGGTCAAAATGCAATGATCAGAAGAAACAGATGCTCCGAAAAGACATAATTCTGTACTGTGTCGGCAGTGTTTCGCCGAAAATATATACTACTTTTAAAAAGCGTTGGATAATATGTGCCTTTCTTCCTCCCAACATATTCTGATAAGCGAAAAACACTGCCCAGCGTGCCACTGAATGCCGCTTAGTGGCACTTTGGACATATGATGCGCTAAAGAAACTACGCAGGGAGAGCAGAGGCGAACGTGGAATCATTCTAGCGGTGATACGAGCAACAAATCCATTAACGTAAGCGGAATTCACAAAGGGCAAATAGCTATGGCGAGGAAGCCTGAGAGCGACCATCGCGAAATCGTCGCAGCTGGTCGACTGCTCACGTGCGATTGTCATGGGCATCTATGGAAAATGGTTGAAGAGGCCGGTGAAACCATGTGAATATGACAAAGTGTTGGACGTCCATGCCACATCACAGAACAAAGAGGTCGAGAGCCTAGCTCGTACTCCCAAGCAGGATACGCACCGTGGACTAGTGGTACCGTCTTTGATTCATGATCGTAAACTTCTCGCTCCCGGGTTCGAATCCCACCAATGGTAAAATTTTGATTAATAATCAGTATTGGCGGCCTAAGACTTCCGGCGTAAGGAGTCGCCCTCATTCTGCCCTGAAGGCAGAGGAACAGAAGGCAATGGAAACCACTGCTTTAAAGAAAGGTAACGTGTATCCACGGGATATGTGGCCTGTAATTGAAAAAACAAACGTATCGTGATGATCTCGCCATTGGAAAGATTCCAGAATAGTCCAACATTCGGATCTCCGGAAGGGCACTGCCAAGGGGGAGGTGACCATGAGAAAACGACTGAATAATCAACGGAAGGATAACGTTCTACGAGTCGGGGCGTGAAATATCAGAAGCTTGAACGTGGTGGGGAAACTAGAAAAATCTGAAAAGGGAAGTGTAAAGGTTCAGTACAGATGTAGCAGGGGTCAGTGAAGTGAAATGGAAAGAAGATAAGGATTTCTGATCAGGTGAGTATAGGCTAATGTCAACAGCAGCAGAAAATAGTATAACTGGAGTAGGACTCTTATGAACAGGAAGGTAGGACAGAGAGAGTGTCACTGTGAACAGTTCAGTGGTAGGGTTGTTCTTATCAGAATCGACAGCAAACCAACACCGACAACGATAGTTCGGGTACACATGCCGACGTCGCAAGCTCAAGATGAAGAGAGAGAGAAAGTATAAGAGAATGTTGAAAGGTTAACACAGTACGTAAAGGGAGATGAAAATCTTATAGTCATGGGGGCCTCGAATGCAGTTGTAGGGGAAGGAATAAAAGAAAAGGTTACAGGAGAATATGGGCTTGGGACAAGGAATGAGAGAGGAGAAAGCCTAATTGGGTTCTGTTGTAAATGTCAACTAGTAATAGCGAATACTCTATTCAAGAATCACAAGCGAAGGAGGTATACTTGGGAAAGGCCGAGTGAAGTTTTCAGTTACATTACATCATGGTCAGACAGAAATCCCGAAATCAGATACTGGATTGTAAGGTTTACACAGTAGCAGATACAGAATAAGATCACAATGTTGTAGTGATGAAGAGTAGGCAGAAGTTTAAGACATTAATCAGGAAGAATCAATACGCAAAGAAGTGGGATACAGAAGTACTAGGGAATGTCGAGATACGCTTGAAGTTCTCTAAGACCTTAGATACCATAATAAGAAATAGCTCAGTGGGCAGTGCAGCTGAAAAGGAATGGGCATCTCTAAAAAAGGGCCATCACAGAAGTTGGAAAGAAAAACGTAGGTACGAAGAAGGTAACTGTGAAGAAACCGATGGATAACGGAAGAAATACTTCGGTAGATAGATGAAAGAAGGAAGTACAAAAATGTTCCGGGAAACTCTGGAATACAGAATTACAAGTCGTTAAGGAGTGAAACAAATAGGAAGTGCAGAGAAGCTACGACGAAATGGCTCCATGAAACATGTAAAGAAATCGAAAAAGAAATGACTCTCGGAAGGACAGACTCAGAAAAAGCTATTTTGCCAAAAACTGACATATTGAGCCCTTGGCTGTGTACAAAATATAGGCTGACTCTTACACAGAAGATTACAGCCATGCACA
Source organism: Schistocerca cancellata (assembly GCF_023864275.1). Classification (NCBI taxonomy): domain Eukaryota; kingdom Metazoa; phylum Arthropoda; class Insecta; order Orthoptera; family Acrididae; genus Schistocerca; species Schistocerca cancellata. Next base: position 351,995,323 of record NC_064628.1, read on the forward strand.
CAACTACCAACAGTCATAGAATAAAGAATATTGAAGAGCATGTACAAGTATTGCACCATGCTGAGAAAGGTAGCCTTATGAATTTGCTTGAGGAGATTGAAATATATGTACATAAAAGCAAATCACTACAAAATCTCCTCAATGAACAAACCGAGTTAGCCAACGCAGCCATTCTTCAAATTTTCATTCACCTGCTTTCCAGTTTAAAGTAAAAAATAAAAAATTTAAAAAAAGCCCACTTTTGTTATATTTGCAATATTTATATACGCACATCCATCCCAACCCATTTACTGTGCTTTCAACGTTTGCCATAATATGTCCATGGTTGTGAACGTCTGGCCCCTATTATTAATTTTTGTACTAATGTATACCATAATATTTACGTAATATCACTGCAGTAACACTTTGTAACTGACTGCTTTGTTTTTTTATCTTAATTTTGATCAGTTCTCTTTTAATGTAGACAGTAAGTTTGTGACTTGGCAAGACAGCCAAGCCACTATGAGAGGAAGCCGAAAAGGCACGCGTTTAAGCTCACGCAGGCTGCCGTGAGGTCTGGAACAGGTAAAGTAATTATACTAGCAAAAAAGGTACGTAGCTTCTGGAATACTTAACTTTAATCCATAATTGGTGAACATCGGTCTGACGGTACATGCATCACAAGATATATAGCAAATGATAATGGCGCCTTGCTAGGTCGTAGCAAATGACGTAGCTGAAGGCTATGCTAACTATCGTCTCGGCAAATGAGAGCGTAATTTGTCAGTGAACCATCGCTAGCAAAGTCGGCTGTACAACTGGGGCGAGTGCTAGGAAGTGTCTCTAGACCTGCCGTGTGGCGGCGCTCGGTCTGCAATCACTGATAGTGGCGACACGCGGGTCCGACGTATACTAACGGACCGCGGCCGATTTAAAGGCTACCACCTAGCAAGTGTGGTGTCTGGCGGTGACACCACAGTAAGTAACGTAACACTTACAAGTTTCTTTAATTTTCGTCTATGGTCACAATCTTTTTTGTTTAACAGATTACCGGTTTCGGTCTTAAATGACCATCATCAGATCTGTTTCATAAAAACGAAGTCCTAATGTACTGCAGCCATAGTGGCATTGTCAAATGTTAAATGCGGAATCAGCACCAGCATCGTCAAATACATATAAATCACATCACATGCACGATTTATATGTATTTGACGATGCTGGTGCTGATTCCGCATTTAACATTTGACAATGCCACTATGGCTGCAGTACATTAGGACTTTTTTTATGAAACAGATCTGATGATGGACATTAAAGACCGAAACCCGTAATCTGTTAAACAAAAAAGATTGTGACCATAGACGTAAATTAAAGAAACTTATTACATTCTTTCGCGACGATGTCACAGCTTGTGTAACATTAACAGTTTGTAAATTTCTACTGTCACATACATGTACATAATGAAATATCTCTGACAGTGGAAGTCTTTGGCGTTGTTATGGTTGCAATACCGTCATCTTTGTATGCATACCCCCATGTGACGAAACTTCTAAGTGTGTTATATTATGTGCAGATGTATACACCAAAAGTGCATTATATAGTTTTGGATGTTGCAAGATGATAAGTAACCTGCACTGGAACGTAATGGCGCGAATTCTTCATTGTAAGTAACTAATTAATTCCATTTAATAATAATAATAATTTGTTTACATCACTTAACATTGTTGTGAGGCACAATTACAATTAAAACGACGTTGTCTCACACCTTCTTTTGATTGTAGGGTATCGCCACCCCAAGGAAGTTTCGTCAGGGGGAAAATAAATCACGAAATGTAAAGTAAAACGTGAACTAACCGTCTGAAGATGAACCTATCGGTTCGTAACCAGTAACCGCGCTGTTTAAATAAATAAATAGCATTGTAAAAAGTGGCTGGTTGCTGTAATCTTCTGTGTAAGAGTCAACTTACAAGTCAAAACAACCTTCAGTGCCATTAAAACCAAGAGTTGTAACATTAAGAGTGCAACGGGAATTGCACTGTTAAATGCAGAAGATAGAGCGAATAGGTGGAAAGAATACATTGAGAGCCTCTATGAGGGAGAAGATTTGTCTGAAGTGATAGAAGAAGAAACGGGAGTCGATTTAGAAGAGATAGGGGATTCAGTATTAGATTCAGAATTTAAGAGTGCTTTGGAGGACTTAAGATCAACTAGGGCAGAAGGGATCGATGACATTCCACCAGAATTTCTAAAATCATTAGGGGAAGTGGCAACAAAACGACTATTCACGTTGGTGTCTAGAATGCATGAGTCTGGCAATATACCGTCTGACTTTCGGAAAAATATCGTCCACACAATTCCGAAGACTGCAAGAGATGACAAGTGCGAGAATTATCGCACAATCAGCTTAATAGCTCATACATCCAAGTTGCTGACAAGAATAATATACAGAAGAACGGAAAAGAAAACTGAGGATGTGCTATATGATCGTTTTAGCTTTAGAAAAGATAAAGGCACGAGAGAGCCAATTCTGACGTTGCGCTTGATAATGGAAGCAAGACTAAAGAAAAATCAGAACTCGTTCATAGGATTTGTCGACCTGGAAAAAACGTTCGGCAATGCAAAATGGTGCAAGATGTTCTGAATTCTGAGGAAAATAGGGGTAAGCTGAAGGGAGAGACGGGTAATATGCAATTTGTACAAGAGCCAAGAGGGAATAATAAGAGTGGACGACCAAGGACTAAGTGCTCGGATTCAAAAGGGTGTAAGAAAGTGATGTAGTCTCTCCTCCCTACTGTTTAATCTGTGCATCGAAGAAGTAGTTATGGAAATAAAAGAAAGGTTCAGGAGTGGAATTAAAACTCAGGGTGAAAGGATATCAATGATACGATTCGCTGATGACATTGCTATCCTGAGTGAAAGTGAAGAATAATTACATGAGATTCTGACTGGAATGAACAATCTAATGAGTGCAGAATATGGATTGAGAGCAGAACGAAGGAAGACGAAAGTAATGAGAAGTAGCAGAAATGAGAACAGCGAGAAACTTAACATCACGATTGGTGGTCACGAGGTAGATGAAGTTAAGGAATTCTGCTACCTGGGCAGTAAAATAACGAATGATATACAAAGTAAGGGCATCAACAGCAGACTAGCACTGGCAAATAGGGCATTCCTGGCAAAGATAAGTCTACTAGTGAAACGTCCTCTTAGAAAAATTATGAATTACTGTGCTGGTAAACTTCTACGTTATTTGATACAAATATAGCTAAGTAAAACCGAACGTACTCAGACAGTTCTCTCGTTACTTATTCTGATCATCACTAAACTGACACACAATATTTTTTTAGCGCGACACAACCTGACTTTCAATCATCCCTACAGAAGGATGGCCCTGACTAACAATAACCTATACCTTTCATGAAACACTTACCCCACAAAAATCTTCGTTACTGGAACTATTGCAATACAGCGAGCGCCAATACTGCCAGCTAAATAAAAGATTCTAACTACTGAAGGCACTAACTACTCATAGGCGTAGTTAGAAATTGAAAAATTTTGACAGAGAACAAACAATGTATTTACCTTGATATGGTGATCAAAAAGTCAGTATAAATTTGAAAACTTAATAAACCACGGAATAATGTAGATAGAGAGGTAAAAATTGACGTACATGCTTGGAATTGCATGGGGTTTTATTAGAAAAAAAAACACCCCATATTGCTAGACGCATGAAAGATCTCTTGCGCGCATCGTTTGATGATGATCGTGTGCTTGGCCTCCCAGGTCCCCAGACCTCAGTCTGTGCGATTATTGGCTTTGGGGTTACCTGAAGTCGCAAGTGTATCGTGATCGACCGACATCTCTAGGGATGCTGAAAGACAATGTCCGATGCCAATGCCTCACCATAACACCGAATATGCTTTACAGTGCTGTTTACAACATTATTCCTCGACTACAGCTGTTGTTGAGGAATGATGGTGGACATATTGAGCATTTCCTGTAAAGAACATCATCTTTGCTTTGTCTTACTTTGTTATGCTAATTATTGCTATTCTGATCAGATGAAGCGCCATCTTTCGGACATTTATTGAACGTTTGTATTGTTTTGGTTCTAATAAAACCCCATGTCATTCCAAGCACGTGTGTCAATTTGTACCTCTCTATCTACATTATTCCGCGATTTATTCAGTTTTCAAATTTATACTGACTTTTTGATCACCCGGTATATATATATATATATATATATATATATCCAAGTAAACAAATTTCCTTTTTCTGACGGACACACGTCCAGATTGTCTGCTCAAAACTCTGGCATCTCTCTCTCCACACACCACTGCTGGCGGCTCACCTCCAACTGCACAACGCTACGCGCTGTTCACATCCGACTGCCCAATAGAGTTGTGGCGATTCGTGAATGAGTCGTTCATTTGAACGACTCTAAATAAAGAATCGTAAGAATCGAATCGTGATACTGACGAATCGTCGTTCAAAAGAATTGTAAGAACGATTGTGTGTTTCCGAGTCGTGACAATTCCAATTTCCAACGATTCATCGATTCTTAGTACGCTATGCTTCGAAGGCAACTTCCGAATCATGCCGAGTCGTGCCGAATGATTGCGGCCGCCAGATGGCAGTCAAGTGGAGGACGCGTGTCAACAAAGGAAGCTCGAAACGAACAAACGAAGTTCGTGGGCCGTAATATTACGCGTGAAAACCAAGCTGACACTTGGCAGTGTCGTCTTCTCATGTAAATAGTTGTGCCAGTGGCAAGTTCTCAGACAAATTAAAAGCAAAATACCTATGCTTCGTATTTAGACGAAATGAAAGTTAAGCTAAATTTGCCTTGTGGAAGGGCTGTCAGCTGCGTTATGAATTGCAAGAGTGATGTGGACTTGGAAAGACATCTTAGCACAGAAAAACATAGGATGATATGAGCCTAATCACGTCTGCCTCACTGCTAGATTTTGTTACTATAAAACAGACGTCCGTAGTTAGATACGTTCAAGCCACACAACCAAACTGGGATACCACGTAATTTTGCACCACCTTTCGCACAAATTGACTCCTCTTTCCTGGCATACTGAAATAAAACAATAGATGCAATCAAATCAAACGTGACGTATAAATCGAGAATCACACTTGTAACGTCATTTGCATGTTTACTCGTAAATAAACTATTTATGGCATATATTATCATGACACAGTTCGATTCTAACCCCATTGACAATTTCAGACATGTCCTGCCATCTGTGAGTAAGATGTAGAACTTTTTGCATTCCGTAAGAGTCGTGCCATCGCAGACTAGAATGAATCGTGAACGAATCGTAGGAATCGATTCGCAATGTGAGATTGAATCGTAGGAATCGAATCGGGAAAAAGAATCGTGTTGCCCAACTCTACTGCCCAACACTACAATAGCGAATATTCCAACAATGCCAACCAGCCACAGACTGCACACAGCACAGTCAGTGATTTTCAAACAGAGCGCTACGTGGCGTTACCAACATAAAAACCTAAACAGCGTACTTACACTAGCATCAAACGTAGGCCTTACTTTGAGGAAGAAATTTCTGAGAAATGTACGTCTAGAGTACAGCATCGTATGACAGTGAAACATGGACTGTGGGTAAACAGTAACAGAAGAGAATCGAAGCATTTGAGTTGTGGTGCTACAGACGAATGTTGAAAATTAGGTGGACTGATAATATACGGAATGAGGAAGTTCTGCGCAGAATCGGAGAGGAAAGGAATATATCGAAAACCCAGATAAGGGGAAGGGACAAGATGATGGACATCTTTTAAGACATGAGGGAATGACTTCCATGCTACTAGAGGGAGTTGTAGAGGGCAAAAACTGTAGAGGAAGACAGAGATTGGAATACATCCAGCAATTAATCGAAGACTGATGACCCCCCCTCCCCCCCCCCCAAAAAAAAAAAAAAGACGGCGATCTGTGGAGGATCTGGGGATCTGGAGACGAGAACAGATACAGCACATATCGTCATTTGGAATTGCAGCGGGCACTAGACCATCTAGACTGGACCGCAATTAGTGGAAACGTGTCCCGTATTCGCCTGAGTCACGGTTTTTATTACACTAGGAACGTGGTCGTGTCTGGATGCGCCATCGTCGAGACGAACAGCTGCTCGAAATGTGTGCCTCGCCATGGACATAGGTTGGAGGGAACAATATTATGCTATGAGAGACACTCACCAGAGTTTCTGTGGATTCTGTGGTAGTAATAGAAGACACCATGGACTACGCCAATGTTATTGCAGACTACTTGCATCACTTCGTGCTTGACTTCTTCCTCGACGATGGTAGCACCTTCCAGTAGGATAACTCTTCGTGTCACAAGACCAAAATCGTGGTACAGTGGTTTCTCTTTGATGTCTTGGTCAACAAATTCGCTTGATCTGAACCCATCTGCATACATATGGGTCGCTGCTGGACGAAAGACCCGCGCGCAGCCAGCACAGGCCTGTAATTTACTGTAATTGCGTGACCTGGTTCCACACACTTCCAGCAACCGACAAAGGACACTGAATCGCTGTCGTACAGCGCTCCAAAGACCGACCCGCGAGCTATTAAGAAGACGGTCATAATGCTGTGGCTCACGAGCGTAGGTACGTGACCTCTTGAGTTCTAAAACGGACAGCCTCGCTCCGCGATAACTGTCTATGAAATTCCGCCGCATTTCTGATCATCGTATGTTGGTAAATTCTTAAAAACAGAAGCCGTGACGCCCTCGCCATACCCATTAGCACAACAAGAAAAATCTGAGTTCACCGAGAGCTGCCTAACAGGATGGTCTACAGAAATACTAAGATCCTCGCTAGTGTTGATTTCAGACTACTGTTCTTTCCTGGCAGGCTTTTTTCTGAATCCATATTTACTCCAGCATGGTCTGCAGTCCAGCATTTTATTACCAGATTTCTGTCTAGGCACGTCGCGGATATATTGCACTAGTAGCTCTTTTAGTGCCTGCTGATGCATATCTTATCCACCTGTGATTTTGGAAGAGTGAATTTATCGCAAATTCTGATGTGTTCGTTGTTGATGTTCGCTTGAACCCGTCATCTCTAACGGTTCGCCTAGTTCTTCTTCGACGCAAACTCTCCAGTACTTTATTCTTCCGTTCTCTCCCATTTTACAGCATTTTAAGTACCGACGTGTATTCGATTTTGACACCGCGCCCCTCCCCTTATGCCCATTACATGGACGAAAGTACAATACAGGCAACTTATGTGTTGTCGTAGGTGATAGATGTTCTTCCTGTCTTTACATTATGAAGGAAGACAACACAAAATTATGTGCGTTGCACGTAATTCCTAGATAAAGCATTTACTGTCGAAGTAGGCTGTCACAAAGCAGACGAAGTTAAAGTATTCTGCTACTTTGGAAGCAAAATAACACATGGCGGACGAAGCAAGGAGGACATAAAATGCAGATTAGTACAAGATAAGAGGGCATTTCTGATCAAAAGAAGTGTGCTAGTATCAAACATCCGCCTTAGATATGTGGAAGAAATTTCGGAGAATGTACGATTTGAGCACGACATTGCGCGGTAGTCAACCGCGGACTGTGGGGAAAACGTAAAAGACGAGCTCTGAAGCGTTTGACATGTGTTGCTGTAGAAAGATATTAACATTAGATGGACTGATATAATAAGGAATGACAAGAAGAAGGGACAGGATGATAAGGCATCGTGGTAACAGAAAGAGCTGTAGAGGGTAAAACCTGTCGTGGAAGACAGATATTGGAACATATCCAATAAGTAACTGAGGGCAGAGGCTGCAAGTGCTACTCTCACCTGAAGAGGTTGGCACAAGAGAGGAATTCCTAATAGGCTCATCCAACCAGAGCACTGATGACTCCGAAAAAGAATAAAAGCAAAGAAAACTAAAGATATTACAGAGATTTTTAGAGGGTAAAAGCTGTAGGATAAGACAGAGATTGGAATACGTCAAACCAATGACGATTAACTTAACATCAAAATTAGGGGCCGCGAAAAAGACAAAGTTAGGAAAGCTGCTACCTTGGATGCAAAATAACACATGACATATGAAGCAAGTGCTATTCTCAGATAAAGAGGTCGCCACAGGTCAAAAATTCTTGGCGCTTGGCAGGCCGCATCAAATTAGTCCGAAGACTGATTACCAAACAAAAGGCTCTTTAATTTCCTGCTCGCTTTTAACGTAAGCTCACACACGATTGCAGACACGCATGCGGTTTCGAGAGCGGTCCATAGTGGATTTTACTTTCCTTTATTATACATTTTAGCACGCCGTGTGATAAATTCCATTTTCCGGTAGTCATTACCGCTACAGACCATCGTCTTTCCGTGCAGAGTCATACACGAACGATATGGAATCGTTCGGGCTCTCATTGATCACGATTTCCCTCGCTACTGTCGACACTAGGAATGTTGATAGTTTTTACTGATATCGGGAAACCGATGTATCGATATTTGATAATGTATCGTCGTCGGTCATCGGTAAGTCGAAAACAGTAACGATATATCGACGGGGAAATATCAACGTACCGGCCTACAAACATATCGGCTACCCATTGTAAATATACTGCCAGTTCCAAAGCTGTATATTTAAGTACGTATTTATTATCGTTAGATACTCTGTACACCAACAAACTAGCAGCCTGACTATCCTCCTTTGAGCAATAATTGAAAGGAAAACGATGCACGTTCACGCTTAGCGTTAAACACTTTACTAACAATGTTAGCTGCGCATAAAAAACACTTTACTAACAATGTTAGCTGCACATAAATGGCACAATAAAAGAAGTCCGATGGGTCCTTCGTTCGGCTACGTCACATATCTGACTTCTCCAGAACACTTCAAGTCAACATCCCTGCTTTTCTATTTCTGCCAACGCAAGCGTTCAAGCAGTTGTTGTGTCTAATTGCGTGGTGAAGTTAAACACTGCAGTTTCTGTTGGTAGCGCCGAGTGATGATTACGTCAGACTTTCCCCTCACACGTCTCCGCCCTCCGCGAAGACCAATCTTGTCATTTAGATTTTTGTTCATCATTTTCAGCAACTGTTTTTGAAGAATACTGATGTGAAGAAATAGTACACTAGTCATGTTAAAAATTGTTGTTTAACGCAAGTAGTGTGCTATTTCTTCACATCGGAAAACTTGTTATTCCATTCACACCGCCACCCTCCAGTGCATTCGGACATCTTCTTTGCGCCACCTACGCTTGCTTCACACAGTCTAAAAGAAAGATTTAACGAGATGAAAGCTCAAAAGGTAGTTAGACTCCATACAGTGAAAATAAAATTATGTTCTACTACAATTTCAAAAGAACAGTTTCAAGTATTTACCGATAATTGGGAAAATATATAATATAAAATAAAAATATCGGCTCTCGACATTGCCATTTCGTTAACAATCTTTTGGAAAAAAATATCGGTAGATCAATATATCGATATTTTATCAACAGTCCTAGTCCACACAAGCTGGTTACCCCATGTAGCTAATCATCGCCTTTGTACACGCCAGGTACTCGGCGATCGAGCTAGTTATATAGATGTTATGATTTACGGAAATAATGTGGGAGTATCGAATAATGTCTTTAATAATAATAATGATAATAATAATAAAAATTTTAGTAGTGCTAATTACATTTTTTTCACGTCAAATTCAGGAATGAGAATAATGACACAAGTATCAAAAACACTGGACACGGAAAGTTTTGCAGCAACAAGATAACATTGTTTCTGCTAGGGGTGGAAGTTGCTGCTGAAACAATCGGTTTTCAGTTATATTGTACTTTTTTCCAAAGCCATTTTAACAGGACTGTTAAAGCCGCTTAAAATAACCGGTTACTGAAACAACCGATTTTCGATTTTTTATTCCTATTATTTCCTGTGATAAACAAAGAAGTTAAGTCCCATAGTGCTCAGAACCATTTGAACCATCGTTTAGTGCAGACCTAACAGCGTACTCCATTGTTTTGATTCTCATTTCGTTTCAGACGTGAATTTGTGGACCAATTTTCCTTCTTACATTAAAAAATCTGTGCACAAAATCATTTTCGCTTGTTTTAAACCGTCCAAAAATGTCTTGGAATTTTTTTCGGTTAGTAGTCTAGAAACGCCGCATCTAGCTTATAGAAAGATTTTTATACTCCAAACCTTCATGTAAAATGTTTCTACCTTTCTTCTGATACGTCAGCGGCGTCATCTGTTTCATACAGCCGTCAGCATCAGTCCACCAGTACTATTTTTGTGCAACCCCTTTTTTCTCAACTGTTTTCAGAAGCAGTATAGCAGCGTTTGATGTCAGATGTCCACTTTTTAATTGTTGAATATGAAGCAGCGAACATGCCTTCAGGAACACTGAATGTACTTGGTACCAAATCGTCTAAAACAAAACAAAAAATTTTGTCCCTAGATTTTTCAGGTTATCCAGGGAAAGACGCGCAACAACAACGTATTGCTTTATAAGCCGTATAAACAACCTGTCACTAACCTAACTGCGCTACATGTACCAAGACAGAGAGAAAAATACCGTAAGCACTCCATTTGTGTTGCTGCCGAGCCTTGGTCTCCGCATTATAGTACACTTGGAGTTCGTAATACGCAATAGAACGTAACACAGATTAAACAGACGACACTAATGCTGTATTTTATACTCGTAGTAAACAACAGCACTGCTCTAGACCAATTTCAATTTCGGCAAGCTGAAAAAAAACCGTACGTCCTTCTCTGCCGGCTTTGGCACAAAAATACTGTGCTGGGTTCTTCGAAACTCTGTGAAAGAAAAACTTTTATTTCCATTTTCACTTCTCGTACCAAGGGTGGACCATTACATGTGAGGGTCGAACCTACCGAGGGTGCAATAAAACGCGTTATGACTTTCTGGCTTCTTTTATGAACGTTCAACAAACAGCCTTGTGCTGGTGACAAAATATCAACTCATTTTTGGAGAGAAGAGTGCACCGCTGTGAAACTTCCTCACGGTTTAAAACTATGTACTGGATCGGTATTCGATGCTAAGCGTCCAGGTTCTGTTTACAGATCTATTAAAAAGAGAAGTAATAATCAATATATATTATAAAAGTAAGTGTACAACGTGCGTGCCGCTAAAACTCAGAAACGAGTCCCGGTACGATCAAGGAAGGTATATGGCGTGGTAGCCCTTTATCCCCCACCCATAAAGAAGGTTCCCGTTTTTACCTGAAAGGCGCGCTTTTGAAGATATAAAGGCTGGGAAGTTTCATCTTCTAGAAATTTCCAGAGCATTTGAGAACATTCGAGGGTATTCAGGAGCATTCCACAACATTCCAGAATGTCTGATGAAGTCGATGTGATAGTGAAAATAAAAGTTTTACCGAACTTATTGACTTTAACTTGCTTCCTTATAAAACTTCATGGCAGATTAAAACTGTGTTCCGGGCCGAGACTCGAACTCGGGACCTTTGCCTTTCGCGGACAAGTGCTCAAGGTTCGCAGAAGAGCTTCTGTGAAGTATGGAATGAAGGAGAGGAGGTACTGGAACAATTGAAGCTGTGAGGAAGGGTCGTGAGTCGTGCTTGGGTAGCTCAGATGGTAAGGCACTTGCCCGAGAATGCCAAGGGTCCCGAATTCGAGTCTCGGTCCAGCACTCAGTTTTAATCTGCCAGGAAGTTTCATATCAACGCACACTCCACTGCCGAGTGAAAATCTCATTCGGTTGCCTTATACTTTCATAGAATCTTTATTTTCATTCACAATTTAAATTCTATACAGTTTTAATGATGATGTTTATATGATGGTAGATTATTATCATGCTCAGCGAATTTCACTTACAAATTTTAACTTGTTAATATTTCTGTTTGTATTTAATTTCAAACATTGAATACTACACGATATTTAACTAGCTATTATTATATTTTCATTATCATTTTTATTATACACAGATCGCTTCTTACTTTATAATATTAATGCAAGTACGATTTCAAATCTAATGAAAAGATTTTTATAATTGGCCCCCATGCATCACATAGCCACAACTTTCAGTGTATTGATACATATCGTTATACATCATGGCATTATATTTTCAGGCATCGCTTTTATTGCCATTTATTTTTCGCTTTATATCAACACACCGCCGCCAGTACAGTCAGTGGCGCCTTACTGCCAGCCGCGCGGGGTAGCCAAGCGGTCTAGCGTGCCCTTGTCACGGTCCGTTTGGCTCCCCCCGTAGGAGGTTCGAGTCCTCCCTCGGGCACGGGTGTGAGTGTTGTCCTTACCGTAAGTTAGTTTACGTTAGATCAAGTAGTGCTAAGCTTAGGCACCGACGACCTCAGCAGTTAGGTCCCATAAGACCTTACCTTACTGCTTGATCCTTGACGGTATATATCGATAACCGCACGCCACTGTCATAGCAACGTACGTTTCCTCCCGGCACATCTTTGCCTGCCAGCAGACATCCTGAAGACGAGGTCTGTACGGAAACAGCGTCCCTGAAAGAACCAACCGCTGCCACGAACTGATATACTTAGTTATAAGCTACTTTCCATGTAATGTTATGCAAATACTTTTATATTCCTTTTATAATTTTGTTCGTTCATTTGGACGCTTCTTACGTAAATCATTGCCCATTGACTGAAGTTGACGTCATGCGGCAAAAGCGCGCATTTTCCACTGTATTTAAGTCTTGGCACATTATTCAGCAGCACCAGTAAATGATCGTGACTGCGCTCGGTTGTTCCGTGCACCGCCGGCTGCGACCATACACATAAACGCAACTTCATTTTAACTCTTGATAGTCTGCCTTGTTCGCGCACACTGTATGAGTTTCTGACTACCGTATTTAATATGGCACTTTTTATATCTTTACAGTGCATTAGATCTGAAGTTGCCCAGCACAAAGGCCGAAACCGACAATAATTTTTAAGTAAATGCTTATTGCGATCATGACTGCCTTATTAAATGATCATAGCACATGTAGTAGGTTACTTTTCCTCATAGTCTTGTACTGTGTTACGACACTTCGATTTACGGTTAGTGGCGTGGCGGGACGTGATTCTAAACTGTGTACTGGCAGTAGCCCTGCCCTCAAGACTAGACACGCCTCGTTCCAGTACTAATATAAATCGTTAAATTTTAGTCCAAGATGTTTAATCGTGTGAATGTAATAGGAACTGTGCACAAACTACGCATCCGACTAAAACAGAAGTACACGGGTTACTTGTCCCTATTACATCGTAGAAACTCTGTAAATACTACATTCGTCAATAGTATTGCAATGCGGTGAAGTGGTGAATGGTCAACACACGTTAGTATTGGCACTTCTCGTTATAGTAATTAGGATTTCATTAAACCTTTGCGCATTGCGCGTTATCTGAAATATAAATACGCTCGTTCAATGAGCCGTAACGTGGATTGCTGCTGACAACAGCAGTTCAAAACTCTCAGTAAAATTGCATACGTTATAACCCGTAACTTGCGCCTATTATGGCGTCTTTATTCGAAACTTAAATGATTAAATTCTCGTAATGACAGCAAACAACTTTATAACCCGAAATACCCATAGCTATCGCTTGTTGTTAACTTTATTCATGTTAACGATCGGTATAGTTTACTACGCGAAAATCTTTCACTCACTATTATAAAACAAACACACCTAAAAATGCGTAATAAATATTTACCGTGACAAATGTTTCTCTTACTTACGGTAAATCTCAATTTCTTACACCTTTATTCACTTGAATTTAATATACCGTATCATATTGCGGTAATTCCGAACTAGCAACAAAAGTTATAATTTCATTCCAAACCAGCGATATAGCGATAGCTGTCTCTGCGATACTATTAACTTCTTACGATCTGTAAACGTTGTTTCTTATTGCCCCTTTTCCTTATTTCTTGCTCTTTACATCCTTGAAATAACTGTTAAATGAATAAGGAAGTTAATACCTTTGACTTTTCTTAAATGAACTCTAATTACATCCTTTTTCTCTAATTACTGATTTAATTCGTAACAAAGTCTCAATAAGACACTGTCTCTTTGAAACCTGGAATAACTAACTTATCTCTGAAAGACTGATTTTCAACTACTTTGCGTCTTTATTATTTACGCCACTTGCATATCTTTCAGCGGGGATTCAATCCTTTCCACTGTAAAATTAGACTGCGAACTCAGAATTAAGTATGAGTTTCCTTTACGGGAATCAAATTAGTATCTCACATACAACTTCCATGTGAAAGAGCGACATTCAATAAGTCTAAGCACCACAGTAATCGGGATAGGACGGGCAAAACAAAAACAAAGAAAAATCCTGCGTGCTACCGCCGGTTTTGTACTACCTTTAACTCAGCAATCAAGGCCCATGCACTTCAGGTGTCGGCAATTGCGTTCTCTCTAATTGTCCCTAAACTAAATTTGCCACTGGACACCCTACCAAGCTATGGAAATGAATATCATAGAATAATATTAATTCGTTCCGCTTGGCTAAGAAGTCTGTCTTCAAAGATGAGGGTCACAAAATCTACGGGCAACAATAACTGTGTCATCTACATACGTCGTGCAGATCCTAGTTCCTGGCTTTATAAAACACCAATTGAGACTTAAACTCAATGGTACAGAAAATCACAATTATTACACCACTAACTCTGCAGTCGCTTTTAACTCCTTTTTCGTCTTCGTGTTCTACGGTTCTGATATGGGCGAGTCTGACTTTAGTTGTTTTTGCACCCTAAAACAAAACAAACCGAAACCAACATAAACCGTTCAACACCCAAACACCTTAGAGTGGGCGTCCGAAAGCACACAAATACAACCCCTCAATTACGTTAGAGCGTGCGTGAATACAACGTCTATCAACGTAAACCACAACGGCTTCTAGAGTCTTGTGAGCACCAACACTACGAATCGCACTCTAAGTCCAGAATACCACGAATCGCACATTAAGTCCAGTTACTGACTAACACTTTCAAATATCAATTTCTCCAAACATGGAACACAGATTTACCAAAATCAGAGCGTAACTTCACAATAGCTCCCTATCCCGTTATTTCCTCTTCAAAGTGGTCACAAATGAGCTTTATCCACGCTATTGTCGCGTCGATTAATCATTTCCTCCACATATACGATCGTAGCAAAAATCTCTCCATCACTACGACCCAAACCAAACTCAAATCAATTAATTTAACGTACCCTACTTTCTCTCGCGGAACAGTATAAATTGAAAGAGATACACAGCTAAACACGTCCAACAACTCGGTCACACTAAATTCTGATCTACAACACTGACTGAATACTAACTCAATAATTCAATAAAACTTCTTGACGATATTCGCACAAAATTTATTAGTCGTGATTCCACCTATATCCGCGAACTATTGTGTTTCCCGGTGACTGTTAGACATGGTAATTAATTAGAGGTCCCTACCAGCTCTAGAGTAGACTTCCCTAGCAAGACCCAGATCAGAGCTGAACTTCTAAATCCCAAAAAATTCTCACTGAATAGCGGCCAGCTTGATGTGACATCTCTGGCTCGACAGTTGATGACTGCTGTTGTCGGCGCGAAGAGATTCTTTGTTCCAACTTGCTCGTTCTGTCAATCACGGTCGAAAACCCGCTTTTCTACAACATTTGCACACATAGAGAATGTAGTTATAGAACAGACACACATTTATAACCATTCATCACGTATTTAATGCTTTCCAACCGTTACGTTAATATGTTGAATCGAATCAATGTCCGTGGCGGCACCCAAAAACTTTTGACCTTCCACAGTCTCCATACAGTCTTAGGCACTTGTCACTTCGTGGGATGAGTTTAAATATACCCTCCTTGTAGAAATCCTATCTCTGGGTGTTTAGTGTGGCGAGTCGTAGTATCGTGTTGGACAATTTCGGCAAGGACTACAACAAAACCAGTTACTTATTATTAACGTAACATGAGGTTTTATTTAATCACTGCTCTTCCCGGCTAATGATCGTTATTTTGTTAAACAAATCTCCACCTGGGAACATGTAGCAATGTTGTCTGTCAAGCAGTGTAAATGGCACAAAGTTCATGCTCAAACGTGATCATGAACAACCATCAAACAAGCTAAATGCATGATAAGTAATCTCAATTATACAAGAGTAAGGATTTTTAGCAATCAACAGTGCTGGTGCATAATAGTCCGTTACTAGTGGCAGATCGTCTATCGAATTTACCGCTACTGTTATTCGAGATGGCTACACTTTTCGTTAAGCACAATGAACAGTTTTGTCACACTATACAACACGCACACAACACTAATGTGTTGTTTCTTGTCAGAATATTTCATAAAACGTGATACGAATCAACCAGGCTTCATACATCAGCAGAGAACAATTTTTATCACGTAAGATGCTGTTTGCATAGACATAACTTCACTATATTTAAAGATTATTCACAATCTAAGTGGAATTTATTACCTCTGAGTGGATTCTGGGCTACCAATACACAATTATTATCGCAGTAATGACCATCAAGATTTGTTGTTATTGTCGTCTTCAGTCCTGAGACTGGTTTGATGCAGGTCTCCATGCTACTCTATCCTGTGCAAGCTTCTTCATCTCCCAGTACCTACTGCAACCTACATCCTTCTGAATCCGTTTAGTGTATTCATCTCTTGGTCTCCCTCTACGATTTTCACCCTCCATGCTGCCTTCCAATACTAAATTGATGATCCCTTGATGCCTCAGAATATGCCCCATCAACCGATCCCTTCTCCTAGTCAAGTTGTGCCACAAATTTCTCTTCTCTAGAATTCTATTCAATACCTCCTCATTAGTTATGCGATCTACCCATCTAATCTTCAGCATTCTTCTGTAGCACCACATTTCGAAAGCTTCTATTCTCATCTTGTCTAAACTATTTAACGTCCACGTTTCACTTCCATACATGGCTACACTCCATACAAATATTTTCAGAAACGACTTCCTGACACTTAAATCTATACTCGACGTTAACAAATTTCTCTTCTTCAGTCTACATTTTATATCCTCTCTACTTCGACCATCATCAGTTATTTTTCTTCCCAAATATCAAAATTCCTTTACTACTTTAAGTGTCTCATTTCCTAATCTAATTCCCGCAGCATCACCCGATTTAATTCGACTACATTCCATTATCCTCGATTTGCTTCTGTTGATGTTCATCTTATATCCTCCTTTCAAGAGACTGTCCATTCCGTTCAGCTGCTCTTCCAGGTCCTTTTGATGTCTCTGACAGAATTACAATGTCATCGGCGAACCTCAAAGTTTATGTTCAAACAAATTTCGGGCTTGCAGTCGGTCGTCGTTCAATACTTCGCACGATATTTCAACTGGGCACCTGCCAGTCATCTTCAGGTGAGCCGTCGCAGACTGGCGAAAACGTCCTCCGTTCCGCAATATATAGCGTACTGTAACTATTCTGCGCATGCGTCGAAAACTTGATAGTTGAACCACACTGCCCGCCGGCAGCGCCCTCGCTGGTAGAATAGCGGAACTCAGTCGCCCTCTGCGTTGCTGTTTGCCACGGCCGTCGACGCACTCTGCCGTCTTCGGTTTGAGCAAATCGTGGACATGATGGGATTCCATGCACTGTCCAGCTGGTAGCCGCTGTCACGGTTTAACAGATTTTCCGCCAGTCGTATTTCTACGGATTCTTTAATAATGGAGCTATACAAAACGAAGGTTAGATGCTATTTCAGCAGAACTTTACCAGTTACATTGGAAGGTTGCAAGGTATCTTTCTCCTGTGTCATGGGACTGGGTTGATGGAGTGACTTCGGCCAAGTTCGAGTGGATCCACAATTATGCTAATTGTCGGCAGTTATCAAAATTTGATCGACTGTTGCTACAGAAACCGTCGCCAGAAGGGATAATGGTACGACGTTCCGTTGTCAATCTCACGGAGAAGAATTTGGACGACGCTACGCTGTCTGTATTAAGCAAGGGACTCAATTTTGCACCTACACTTACAGCACCGCCATTAATAAGTATTTTGAGTGGTGTTGAAGAAGCTGTACGACGTCTTCCTTCCTTTGGATGCTGCAGACGAAATAAGAAGGGAAACTTGCCGTGCTCTGTGGAAGGCTCCTACTCAACGCAGTAATTTAACATCTGCAGAAAGGGCTGCATTACGAAATCTGAGAGAGGACCCTGACGTAGTGGTATTGAAAGCTGACAAAGGTAATGCAACTGTTTTGTTACCTCGTGGTGTGTATAAAGATAAGATGTATGGTCTGCTAAGTGACTCTACCTACAGCAGGATTGATTACGATCCTACAGGAAGTGTGCAACGAAGAACTTCAGCACTATTAAATTCCTCCTCCTTACCGCAAGAGACCATCAAGAGGTGAAGACCACATAGTTGTGTACCTCCAAGACTGTATGGCCTTCCAAAGATTCATAAAGAGGGTCTTCCTCTGCGTCCAATAGTGAGCCACATTGGAGCTCCTATATATGATTTAGCCGGCCGGAGTGACCGAGCGGTTAAAGGCGCTACAGTCTGGAACCGCACGACCGCTACGGTCGCAGGTTCGAATCCTGCCTCGGGCATGGATGTGTGTGATGTCCTTAGGTTAGTTAGGTTTAAGTAGTTCTAAGTTCTAGGGGACTTATGACCACAGCAGTTGAGTCCCATAGTGCTCAGAGCCATTTGAACCATTTTGAACATATGATTTAGCTAAGCATCTCGCTTCCTTACTGAGACCTTTCGTAGGCAAGTGCTGACATCACATACGAAACTCAGCTGATTTTATCAATAGACTGCGGGCTCTTCGTCTTAGCAGTGTAGACCATCTAGTAAGTTTTGATGTGGTCTCACTTTTTACAGAAGTTCCTCTTGCAGATTCTTTGACATTGATTGGTAACATGTTTCCTGTTATTATCACTGCTTTGTTCAGGCACGCTCTTTCCTCAACTTATTTTATGTTTAATCAAGAATATTTTGAACACACTGACGGTGTCGCCATGGGTAGTCCCCTGTCTCCTTTAGTGGCCAACCTTTTTATGGAGGATTTTGAAGAGAGAGCGCTTGAATCAGCTGCCCTGAAGCCAACAGTATTTTGGCGGTATGTGGATGACACTTTCATAGTGTGGCCTCATGGAGAAGATAAATTAATGGAGTTTCTACATCACCTCAACTCCATTCATAGCAACATCCTGTTCACCATGGAAATAGAGAAAGATGGTTGTTTGCCTTTCTTGGATGTCCTGGTTCGAAGGAAGAATGATGGTTATCTAGGGCATTCAGTTTACCGGAAACCCACTCATACTGATTTGTACCTGCAAGCATCGAGTTGCCATCACCCATCGCAAACCATGAGTTTGCTTAAAACACTTGTTCATAGAGCTCATACTGTTTCAGATCTAGATAGCTTACCTCAGGAACTCGCCTATCTAAAGACAGTATTCAGCGAAAATGGGTATTCCATCCGGCAGATTAACAGGGCACTAACAGTTAAAAGTAAGAAGCAGGAAGTGAATAAAGAGGAGAACATGCCGGAACAATCTTTAGCTTTTCTTCCTTTCGTTGGCAACACTTCGTTTAAAATAGCAAGAATCCTCCGAAAATTTCAGGTAAAAGTGGTTTTCCGCCCACCATCGAAGATTGCGGACCTTGTAGGATCAGTTAAGGACAATCTGTTGCTACGAAAGGCCGGAATTTACAAGATACCATGCCAATGTGGTATGGCGTACATAGGTCAAACCACACGTACCGTGAAAGAACGCTGCACTGAACATCAACGTTACACTCGCCTTTTGCAGCCAAGCAAGTCCGCTATTGCTGAACATTGTATTTCTACTGGACATTCAATGGAGTATGAGGAAACAATGATTTTGTCCACAGCAACGTCTTTCTGGGACTCCATTATTAAAGAATCCGTAGAAATACGACTGGCGGAAAATCTGTTAAACCGTGACAGCGGCTACCAGCTGGACAGTGCATGGAATCCCATCATCTCCACGATTTGCTCAAATCGAAGACGACAGAGTGCGTCGACGGCCGTGGCAAACAGCAACGCAGAGGGCGACTAAGTTCCGCTATTCCACCAGCGAGGGCGCTGCCGGCGGGCAGTGTGGTTCAACTATCAAGTTTTCGACGCATGCGCAGAATAGTTACAGTACGCTATATATTGCGGAACGGAGGACGTTTTCGCCCAAGACCCAGGCAATCATCGTAGGTCGTACCACTCGCTCCTTCCGGCTCCTGGATTTCTCCCTTACTGCCTGCGCCCGTCCTGTCCGCCTCACCCCCACCCTCACCTACCTTGGCCTCACCATTGACCGTCACATCACCTGGATCCTTCATCTCCGCTCCATCCAATCCAAAGCCCACAACCGCCTCCGACTCCTCAAACTCCTCTCTGGCTGGACATGGGGGTTGCACCCCTCTACCATCCTCCACACCTACAAATCCTTAATCCGTCCCATCCTCTGTTATGCCAGTCCTGCCTGGTTATTTGCCCCCCCCCCCAAATTCTATAAGTCCCTCCAGATCCTTGAGCGTCATGCACTCTGCCTCGCCTTCCGTATACGCCTCCCGTCCCCCATGCGGATCCTCTATGATCTCATTCCTTTCCCCCATCTGCTCCTATTCATCGAACATATCTGCATCCTCTACACCTCCCGCCGTCTTGAACCCCCTCACCCCCTGGTTGCTCCTCTCCTCTCCCATCCCCGCCCCCTGCCACGTCTTCACCGTTGTGTCCCCCCTACCCTCCATCTCTACACCCTACATCTCCTTTCCCAAGGTGGCTTCCATCAACTCCCCCTCCCAGATGATGCCCTCTCTCCCTCCATTTATCCCTCCTATCCTCTGTCCTTTCCCTGGGCTCCCTCTTCCCCTCTTCTGTCCTGTTTTCTCCCCAATAAACCTCTCCCTACCTCCCTTCTCGCCCCCCCAAGTCCTTTTGTATTCCCCTCCTCTGCCTACCCCACTCCCTGTCGCGTCTGCCCAGCGCCCCCCACCCCTCTTATGGGTCCTCATCCTCCATCAGCTCCTTTCCCGGCTCCGCCCCTTTTTTATTTTCCCATCATCTGTCCAGTTTCCCCCCACCTGCTCTCGGCTGTGGTATGTCACATTTGCCAACTTTTTAGTGCAGTGTTCCAGTGACTGTTCAGTGTTGTTCGTCTTTCTCGTGTTGCGAACAGAAACAATGGTGTCGCTGGGTGTGAATTTTATGTCTTTTGCGAACAAAAACCAGACTGTTGCCGTGTTTTTTTTAATTGTCTGTCTATTGTTTTACCTGTCTGCTTTTTATGTATTTTCTTAGCGTCATCATCCCTCTGTTCCTTGTTTTAAGTTCCACGATATCTTTTCGCCATGTTACTCTTTAAGTCTCCGATTTTATCGCCTGTGTTTATTATTTATTCTCTTCCTCTTTCTAACGAAGTCTGTAGGCTGAAGAGCGGCATACTAAGCTTCTGCCAGCCCGCCCCCTTCGGGGGGAATTGAAATTCAATAAAGGGAAAAAAAACGTTTTCGCCAGTCTGCGACGGCTCACCTAAAGATGACTGGCAGGTGCCCAGTTGAAATATCGTGCGAAGTATTGAACGACGACCGGCTGCAAGCCCGAAATTTGTTTGAACAGTCAATTCGCCGGGAAAATTTTAAAATTCACTCAAAGTTTATGTCTGTATAAAAACTCAGTTTAAAACTGCCGCTGTAATATTTCACTAACAAGGGAACCTCCCCATCGCACCCCCTCAGATTTAGTTATAAGTTGGCACAGTGGATAGGCCTTGAAAAACTGAATCCAGATCAATCGAGAAAACAGGAAGAAGTTTTGTGGAACTATGAAAAAATAAGCAAAATATACAAACTGAGTAGTCAATGGCCAACATAGGCCACATCAAGGAGAACGTGAGCTCTAGAGCGCCGTGGTCCCGTGGTTAGCGTAAGCGGCTGTCGAACGAGAAGTCCTTGGTTCAAATCATCCATTGGCTTACAAGTTTAATTTTTTATTTTCAGACAATTATTATCTGTCCGTCCGTCCGACGCGAGGTAACTGCGCCATAGTATGGGGACGCCAAACCTAAACAAACATCGAAACACACGACGTCAGTCGACTATAGCGCACGGAAGAGAGAGTATTCCTGCTAACGAGGCCCCTGGCTGGCAGTTGACTGTTCACTACTTTGGACGAGAGTGCATTAAATACGTGAGATGTATTCCGTGGGCAATATGAATCCAGCAAATATAGCTCGCGACTTCAATAACAATCGCACGGTTTTGCGGTGCGGTAACAAAACACAGGCGCTAAACTTATTACAGTGAACAGAGACGTCAGTGAACGAACGGGCAGATCATAACTTTGCGAAAATGAAGAAAGTAAAATTTTCACTCGGGGGAAGACTTGAACCAAGGACCTCTAATATCACAGCGGCTCATGCTAACCACGGGACCACGGCACTATTACGCTCAGATTGTCCTTGATGTTGCTTATCTTTAACGTGGACTACTCAGTTTGTATATTTTACTTACTTTTTTCATAGTTCCACACAACTTCTTCTTGTTTTCTCGATTGATCTGTGTTCAGTTTTTCAAGGCCTATCCACTGTGCCAACTTATAACTAAATCTGAGGGGGGTGCGATGTGGAGGTTCCCTTGTAAGATGGCGGCTAACATAAGAGAATCACTTATCGATCCTCCTTCAGGCACTGTTTTACTACTAACAAATAATATATATCAAATCTTTTTGTACCTTTACTATATGCATTAACAATTAAAATATTTCTCAATGTTAATCGCTTATTATTCAGCATTTACCAATAAACCGCACTGTACATCAATAGCGCTAATGGCTGCGCTGCTTTGTAGCTGATCGGGAAACTTAACATGTACAGTCGTGGACAAAACGAGCGAGACCCCTCGCCTTTTCGTTATGCTGACCCGCACGGCTTTAAAGTCTGCTACACAGCATAACAGGCAAGGCGACGAAGTGCTACCAACATACTATGCACAGGCGTGAAATTGACAAACTATCTGAACTTTTTTAGACTGTTTTCATAATTTGTAAGACTATATTAATGCTGATTGGTGTGTTAAATACAACACGTAAATATAAGACAGAACTGAAAGAAGAAACGCTAATTGGTATGAACTGTATCAATAAAAATGAATTTCAACTTATCGACATAACATAACTGTTTAAGTAAGACAAAGAACCCCAGATTGATACGAATTAGCAAAATGTTATCCGCATTCGGCCGCGAAACGGTCTGTGTCAACGTTCAGACCAGTCATACTGGATTACCGTTGCTGACCTACCATGAAAGTGTGCAAATTTAGCAATGCGTGAAGATTCATAACGAAATTCAGTTCAAAATCATTCAGTGCCACACTTAAGTCAATTCCATTATTGACAGAAGCGGAAAAAGTAGGCTGTAACATGTATGAAATTCTACAAGAGTGTCATATTGACATCCACAGGGCGCCAGTACAGAATAAAGATAGCGATAAAACGTATGGGGGGCGCGAGAATTTCTTAAAATTGCTTTACTGATTTCTACCTGCCTCCATCGAGATTAGAACCGAAAACAAACCAGACCTTCCTTTCACTACGCTAGCAGACAACCCAGGCAAACAGCCCTCTATTATTACCCCAGACATGAATAAGCCGGCAATTTCGCAATGAAAATGGCAAAATGATCTGCAGTTCCTGTTGCATAGAGCTTTCTGGACTCAACAACATGAATTTTCTTCCTTTATGTCACCGCTTATGTGACAATCATTCGGGATGTTTATCGAAATAACAAAATACTGTTAAGAGAGAGTAAATTTAGTAGGATAATTCTGCACCACCCCAGAAAATCAACGGCTATATAGCTGCCAAACGTATTCTACACTGTTTTGAATTCTCCACTAGACTCCCCACAGCCAGAAAACGTTCATTAGCCGAAGTGTTTCTTAAGCTAGCTAGCAATGGGAATGTTCGCACTTCTAAAACGCGGTGGCATTAATACTGGGATGTGAATTACCACGTGTATAGGCAAATGGATTCTATTTGCATTCCTGTAAACGTGATTTAGATCGAAAGCGTAGCTACGATTAAGATGGTGATGTATCGACTGCAACTAGAACATTTCGAATAAAGAGTAGGGGGTGTTATTTATGCGGCCCTCATCTTCAGTAGCTGTCGTAGCTGTTTTCGTTGTTAGGATTTCGTCACCTAAACCGGTAAAAACGGAACCCTACTAGTCTCACTTTCTTGACCGTCTATCGGTCTACCCAACCCTTAAAACCCGTTTACCTCCAGAACGGGTAGACATAATAAACGGAAACGTAACGCACTTCTTGCGGTAACCCGTCCCTTGGTGGTGGAAAAAAGTGAGCTTCTATGTCAACGCAATCTAATGATACGGCCGTTTATGTAAAGAAAATTTACGCGAAAGGTCAAAAAATGGGTTCAAGAACTATGCGACCAAACTGCTTATGTCATCAGCCCCTAGAACTGGAACTACTTAAACCTAGCTAGCCTAAGGACATCACAGTCATCTATGCCCGAGGTAGGATTCCAACCTGCGACTGAAGCAGCCGTGCGGTTTGTGACTGAAGCGCCTGGAACCGCTCGGCCACCGCACCCGGCGAAACCCTATTCACCCCATGTATAATGATAAAATATACTGTCTAGTGAGGATAAACTGTATTCGCCAGCAACTCAGATCGTTATATCACGGAACTTTTACGAAGCTACATTCAAACTTTGTCGAAGTCGTCTGCAATATCCATTTATAAACACCCTAGGAACGTCGTATGCGATAACCACTTCTGAAGGCGCTGGCAGATACTGCAGTACCATAACAAGTAGGTAAGAATTTATTGTTATTGGTCCATGCTTGACACTTTATTTCAATATCAATTTAACGCGCCTAGGTGTTCCAATATGGCTGAAGCTAATGAACAAAAAGTAAATAAACAGTAAGCAACTTCGATGTTCAAATCAAATGAAAGTCACATGTTGCAATTACAACGTAATTTCGTTGTTACATCTACATGACTACATCAACAGGATTTCTTTGCAATCCAGACTTACGTGCCTGGCAGAAGGTTCGAACTATTTCTCTACCGTCCCACTCATTAACAGTGTGCGGGAAAAAGGACCACTTAAATCTTTTCTTGCGAGCCTTGTATTACACTATTACTATGGTTTCTTCCTGCGTAAGTTCCCGAGGAAATAATATTTTGGCTTTCAGAACAGATGTTGCTGATTGAAATTTCGTGAAAAGATCTCGCGGATACGAAAAACGCTTTTGTTTTCATGAATGTTACCCCAACTCGATTATCAAATCTGGAACCCTCGCTCCCCTATTTCGTGACATTACAAATCGTGCTACCGTTCCTTGGACGTTTTTGCGTGCACAGTCAATCACGTCTGTCAAGGATATTCTAGCAGTGGACGGACAAACGTAGTGTAGGCAGTGTTTTTACTTGGCCTGTTGCGTATTCTTAGTGTGCGGCCAATAAAATGCAGTCATTCGTTTGCCTTCCCCACAAAAGTTTGTTTTCGATTGTTCCAGTTTAAGTTTTACTGGGTACTGAGATGAACTGACAGTGCTTCGACTTGTGTTGTGTCATGTAACCGAAAGTTAATTATTGTTATTGGACGCAGCTTTCGTGTTTAATGTATTCCTCATTCAACAGAGTACACTCCTCGTACACCACACATAACTGTTTCAAGGTATTAAATTGTTACTGATGTTACCAAGTTGCAGTAGTCATCTTAACTTGCCGTTTTGAAAGAAAGGAAAATATTATAGCGAAATGTAGCAACTAAGAAGCGGAGTATCCAAATAAACAAACATTTCCGGTTTAAGTAGTTGCAGTAGGTCTACTACACAGTAACGTAAATTTGGAGCAAAGTCCATTAGTAGATGGTTATCAGGAAAACCAGCCCTCATAATGCAAAGTTCCACTACAAGAAAGAAAATTTCCAAACATGTCAATGAGTAGTCGAGGAAAGTGGACGCATTCTATCTACTGAATTCCAACGCACGCCACTTACGAGGAGACACACCAAATGTCATACCCCGATCTTGCTGAAACTTCTCTCAGCGAAAGAGGGGTCCAAATAAGTGAACACGTGTCTCGGCTTATCTGCTTACACTCTACCGCTTCTGAGAAAACGACGGTCAAAGTTTCTAATGCGCTGTTGCTATGGTGTAGATACCTCTTAGCGGGTAAGGATTCAACTGAAGCGGTGGCTCTGCGGCTACCATACCGAATTCGGAACTTTGCGCTGCGAGTTGGAAACCCGGTTTTTCCTTTTTTTCCCCCCTGACTCTCTGAATTATCTACGAATGTTTATTCCAATTGATGTTGAAACACTGTTGTCGTTATTCGTCAGTTAATTTACTGTGTAAAGAAATAAGTTAAAAGGGGAATACACAGTGCGTAGTGGGGCGATCACTCTGTTGTAGAAATAATTCAGAAGCCAAGATCGCTTAAATACTGTTTACTGGATAACCGGTTTCAACACACTAAAGGTGCCATCATCGGATCTGAATGTAGATTAACATTTATAAACCATTTGGATCTAACGATACATGAGGCAGACCAGATGATTTTAGATCAGCTTGTCTCATTCGTTTATTATTTTTTAAATTCATTAATTACACATAAGTTAATTGGCGAATAATTACAACATTATTTCAACATAAATTACAAACAAACATTCGGAGATAATTCTGATAGAGAGGCAGGAAAAAAATAATAATAAAAAAACCAATATGGTCTCGAACACGGGAATCAAAGTTAAGAAGGAAGGACGGTAGCCACTGAGGCACTGCTTCAATTGCGTTCTCGGCTGCAGAAGGTATCTACACTACAGCAACAGCGCGTTGATAACTTTGACCGTCGGTTTCTCGGAAACGGTCGAGTGTCTGCAGATAAGCCGAAACACACGTTCGCTTATTTTGTCCTCTCCTTCACTGAGCAAAGTTTCCGGACAATCAGCCTATGACACCTGGTGAGTTCCCCTCGTTAGTCGAGTCGCTTCTTACGCCCGGCGAGAATTATGTATTCCTCTCAGTAAACTGCGCCATTTGGAAACACGGTGAGCGGGGATAAACACGTTTTCCTTCTAATAAGGCAACCTTCTACAGATAAAATTCACGAAGTGTTCTTCAGGCTGCCTCAGATATTTCAGAAATGTTTCTTGCGTTAGGCCTGCCGCATATGCAAAACGTAAACATTTCATTTCATGTAATATTTATCAGGATAAGACAGTCCCTTCTGAGAAAAATTACAGATTCTAAGTTGCTCCACTACGTAATGACACGGGTACGGGCTTGCGATCTCTCGTTTATGCCATCGATTTCCGTGTTACACATACTTGCCCACTGCGTTGTGGCTGCCATCGTGAAGGAGGCAGTCTATTTCCTGCTAGCGCTGTTTCCGCAGCAGATATTAACCGCGACGAATCATTCAGTCAATGCTAAATGGTCCATCTAGCTGAGGCAGACAAGGGCGCTATAATAGCACTCCATGCAGAGGGATCTGCAAATGGCTATATAGCAAGAACTATGGGTCTTCACAAGTCGACGGTAGTCAGGTGGATCAGACGAAAGGAAGAGAGTGGTATCCTGAATGGGAGGCCTCATGGCCGTCGCCGCAAAACAACAGCAGCTCAGGATCAGCAGATACGCCGTTTCAGTGAGAACCACCCATTTGTCAACTCACGACAAATTCAGCAAACTTTGGGTCTCAATGTTAGCAGTAAGACCGACACTCGTCGTCTAAGGGAAGGTGGACTGAGAGCAAGAAGTGCTGCTGTGAAAGAGACATTGACTGTTTCCCACAGAGAAGCTCGCCTTGCTTTTGCTGCTGAAAATGTCGACAAACCTCTCCAGTTTTGGAGGCGAGTGAGTTTCACGGACGAAAAAGTTTTCTCTACGGCATCAACCGGAAAAGTACTTGTTTACCGGCCTAAAGGTGCTAGGTATAATCGAAAATATATTTACAGTTGCCGAAGGAGTGGCAGGGAGTCGGTAACGGTATGGGCATGGATATCGGCCGAAGGGTGTGGGCTCCTGTGAGAAGTGGAAGGAAGATTCGATGCGCGCAATTACATATCAATTCTGGAGAACGTGATGTTGCCTTCTGTGACAGCAAGATTTGGCGATGATCAGATCATGTTCCAACAAGGTCGCTCGCCTATTCATATGGCACGTGTGGTTAAGAGGTGGTTCGACGATCATAGTAATATTACTGTAATGGAATGGCCACCTAAAGGAGCTGACATGAATCCCATTGAGAATATTTGGGCAGAAATGGTCAGAGTAATACGAGAAAAGGGGCAGTCACCGTCGACTCGCCGACAGCTTTCTGATGTGATTCACGACGCTTGGAATGAGTTACTTGAATCTCCTAGTTATGTGGCTCGAGTTGTGGGCTCAATGCCCAACAGACTTCGAGCTGTTGTGGAAGCCGAAGAAGGCTATACGCGATACGAAGCAGCATCAGCAGAGGTGTTTTTTTTTTCAGCCCTTCACCAATCAGCTGCTACAGCTGTTTCAACTTTTTTTTTTCGCAGTAAGTGAAATGTGGACAAACAAATTACAAGATATGTAATATTTAATTTGATAAGAGAAGAAATACTCACCTTATATATTCATGCAGTCTTTAAAAAATACATGACACACGTGTTCATGTGCAAGAAGGCTACAAAACAATTCAGCACAAATGAAAAATATTGAGGAGAAGCTCGCCGATGAAGGTGTAATTGGAGAACAAAGGTTGGGCTAGAAGGAGAGGTAAGGAGGCCCGAGAAAGCAGAGAAAAATCAAATACCCAATAGACTTTGAGTCGTCGTCGCAGCAGAGGGCGGTTGGTATATGCAATTCGGTGCAACAGTAGAAGAATAGTTTTATTTACTGATTTTTGAGGCTTTATTTTGTGACGGCTAAACAGTGCTGCATCATGAGACCCACAATTTGTCCACATGTGGCTAAACATCAGAGGTGTAGAAAATTTTGAGAGGTTGCAAAGTTCTCTGGAAGAGTAACGTGTTTTAGACAAGAAGATGATTGTTAGTTCATTTCATTTTAACCATTCACTCTATGATTTGACATTCTAATCTTTGATTTCATGTTATTATTATGTATCTCTTCTTCAGTGAAAGTCAACGGTAGTAAGTTTCAAGATATGAAGAATAACTGGAAGTTTTTAATTTGTAGAATAGCGTATTTAACAGTTAATATTTTCAACAAATCTGTAGTTACAGGACATATTAAGAAGCAAGTCAAAAATGGCATTGTGGGAAGATCAGGTTGGTCTCTAAAGGGTAACGACGGTAAAATAGCAAATACGAAACTATGGGTAACAACTATTGTTAATGGTGATGAGCCATAATCGATATGCCACTACTCTGTAATTGCATTTCTGAAGTTTATCGACAATCCTAGGACTGAAACCGATACTCTGTTTTACGTAAAGAATATAACCTTCAAAATTTATTTAGCAACGCAGAATATTAAATCATAGTTTATAGATCAGGAACCTAATCCAACTGCCTTTAATTTTATTCTCACGGATGACATTGAGACAGTAAATAACAAGAGAAATAACAAAACTCTCAGAATCAATATAGAGAATTCAAGTGTTCAGTGGATTAAAAAGTTTGCTGTAATATCGAATAATTGCTTTTACTGACTCCTTCATGCCTACGTTTTCTGTCAGACAATGTCTGAAACTAGGACTAGCAAGGTAAACAATTTTTCCACAAATTGTCAAATTAGAAGTCGGAGAGCCAGTTACATAAATTACGATGACAACAAACGTTTTTCAAGTAAACTGATCACAGGAGGCATCCAACGCATTTATTGTGTGTTACATGCACAGTATGTAAACTGGCAACGCCAACCACTAACAAGGGAACATACCCATCGCACGCCCCTCAGATTTAGTTATAAGTTGGCACAGTGGGTAGGCCTTGAAAAACTGAACACAGATCAATCGAGAAAACAGGAAGAAGTTGTGTGGAACTATGATAAAAATAAGCAAATTATACAAACTGAGTAGTCCATGCGCAAGATAGGCAACAACAAGGATAGGGTGAGCTCAGCAGCGCCCTAATCCCGTGGTTAGCGTGAGCAGTTGCGAAACGAAAGGTCCTTGGTTCAAGTCTTCCCTCAAGTGAAAAGATTAATTTTTTATTTTCAGACAACTATTATCTGTCCGTCCGTCCGTCCGATGCGAGGTAACTGAGCCTTAGTATGATGACGCTACACCTAAACAAACATCGAAACACATGACGTAAGTCGACTACAGCGCTAGGAAGAGAGAGTATTCCTGCTAACGAGGCTCCCTGGCTGGCAGTTGACTGTTCGCTACTTTGGACGAGAGTGCATTAAATACGTCAGATGCATTCCGTGGACAATATGAATCCAGCAAAAATAGCTCGCGACTTCAATAACAATGTCAATGAATATTTTCCGAACTGTAAGGCATCGGAGTGTTCCTTAAGAGATCGGACGATTGTCGAACATTTGTATGATTATTTCCTACATTTGTTGTTGAACAGTACGTGTGGTGATGATTGTCTGAAAATAAAAAATTAAACTCTTAACTCGATGGAAGACTTGAACCAAGGACCCCTCGTTCCGCAGCTGCTCACGCTAACCACGCGACAACGGCGCTACCGAACTCACACTCTCCTTGATGTTGATTATCTTGCACATGGACTACTCAGTTTGTATACTTTGCTTATTTTTTTTTTCATGGTTACACACAACTGCTTCCTGTTTTCTCGATTGATCTTTAGTTTTTCAAGGCCTATCCACTGTGCCAACTTATAACTTAATCTGAGCAGGGTGCGATGAGGAGGTTCCCTTGTTAGCTATGAACCAACTATAGCAAAACGGAGCATCCTCGTTATCCATGTAATGGATAAGACGACTAATTCTCAACATAAATGTCAATGTAAGCATCAATTTCTGTTGGAACGTGCTTACTGGACCAAATAACATACATTTCCTACGTCTTCAATGCGAATCATGTAGCAAATGTAATTTAAAGGACATAAAAATATCGAGTGAATTTACTAACATAATTATGAACCACTCACGAACATAAATTGATGGTCACATAGTTGTCAAAAGTATTCTACAGTATTGCCATTGTCCATTAGACTAGCAGCAGGAAGAAAACGTTCGCTCAGCTGTGCTGAGATATCTTGCACTGACCGAGCTGGGTGGCGCAGTGGTTAGACACTGGACTCGCATTCGGGACGACGGTTCAATCCCGCGTCCGGCCATCCTGATTTAGATTTTCCGTTCAAAAATGGTTCAAATGGCTCTGAGCACTATGGGACTCAACTGCTGAGGTCATTAGTCCCCTAGAACTTAGAACTAGTTAAACCTAACTAACCTAAGGACATCACAAACATCCATGCCCGAGGCAGGATTCGAACCTGCGACCGTAGCGGTCTTGCAGTTCCAGACTGCAGCGCCTTTAACCGCACGGCCACTTCGGCCGGCCTGAAGATTTTCCGTGATTTCCCTAAATCACTCCAGGCAAATGCCGGGATGGTTCCTCCGAAAGGACACGGCCGACTTCCTTCCCAATCCTTCCCTAACCCCATGAGACCGATGACCACGCTGTCTGGTCTCCTTTCCCAAACCAACCAACCAACCAATCTTGCACTGACGAAGCTCAAGCTTCGAAGACGCCACAGCATTGTCTGCCACCATTTCATAGGAAACGAAATATCTCAAGTACACAGACTTAGACATAAAAACTGACCGCCGGCCGGCCGCCACAGAGTCGTTCACTTAACGTGGCCAATAAAACACAATCTGGCAACACTGTTAGATGCGGAAGTGTTAGGAGGAAGTGTTGTCTACTTCCGAGATGTTCTCGGATTGTGTGAGCCCATGGTCTAGTGGTGCTGGCACGGTAGCTCAGTGTGTTCGGTCAGAGGGCTAGCTGCCCTCTGTACTAATAATAAAAAAAAAAAAACAACTGAGTTAATGGATCAACAACGAACTGAAACGGAAGTCTTTCGACGTCCGCCTCGAGCAGATACAACGAACGAAAACGAACAAAATGATGTAAACTTCGTGCATTCAAAACTTATGGTCGCCTGTTCGCGTCCAACAGTTTTTTTTACCACATTTCGATCTAAAGTTATGAGTCTGATTGAGCATCGAAGATAATTCACTTAACATTCTACCTACCAGCAATAACAAGTATTCCAGAAACAACTCCGCAGGACGGCTCGTGGCTGCGTCGCGATCATAACAGCTTACGCTCGAGCGTTTCCTCGCGCTGCAGCGGCTACCGGCCACCGGCCAGACGCCACCCGCCGCCTGAAATCCGGCGCCGCCCATGTGAACGCGGCGCCACGCTCTCAGTGTATATATCAACTGTCATTTTCGAATTTGATGTTCTAGTTATCATCTTGCAGCTAAGCATTGGATTTTGCATACTTGAAAATCATGAACTACAGTTAAGCATTGTAAAATTGAGTCGCAAGTGGAAAAAGGTGTATCATCTGCAACACAACGTTTACTTTTGGTATAACAGAAGGGTGAATGTGGAGGAGGCAGCTAGAAAGATTTGAACTGTGTTTGGAGCGAGTGCTTTTGGGAAAAATAAGCCAGAAAAAGATATTCGTGTTTCAACAAAGATCGTTCTGGCATGAATGATTTTCCACATTAAGGAAGTCTCGACTACTGATAAATGTGATAGATTACCATTTTACCATCATGCTACATTTGCATTCAACAGGCAAAGTTCAGAAGTCTGGTGTAGGAGTACTGCATGCTCTAATTCGAAACAACTAAAATCAACGGAGTGACTACTATTGAACGTCATCAGGTCACTCATCGAGCATTCCTATGCAGTACTGTTACTGGTGACGTGTTATGATGCCTTTATCGTTAACTTCCTAAGAATAAATGAAAGGCTGAGCCCCACCAAAAGACGTAAACTCGAGGAAAGAGTAGTGTGAACATAATATTTAACATTTGATAAATCCAAAAGTGTGTTTTGGGCTACGAATTCTGCCCCCAGGGTGTGTGCAACACAGCTGGAATTTGTTCCCAACATCTGAGACACCTTTCGGTCGCAGTGTAGTAAAATCGAGCAACAAAACTACATCACCTGTGCTACTGCATGATAACGCACTATATTGATTTGAGAAACAAAACTATCCAGGAGATTGATAGGAAAGTCGTCTCTCAGGCACTTGTATTGATAGGGAGGTCCTCTCTCAAGCACTTGTCCCTCTCGTCATATATTTGTAAAATTTTACCTTTCCCGCTCTTGATCGATCAACCGTCAAGGCAATACATTTCTAGACGAAAATACTCTTAAAACTACTCTGGTTTAATGACATCGTTACAACCAGTAGGTTTCTACAGGCGTAGAATTTGTAAACGCTTTAGCATTGTCAGATCGTTTTAGATATCGTGAAAGAAAATTCTGCTGCTGATTAATTTCTCTTTGATAATTACTGTTGCGTTTAGTAAACTAATGGAAAATGCAATTAAAATTTTCACTGTACTAATACAAATTAAATTCAGCTTACTACAGAAACATCACGAAGGCAGTCTATCTTAATAAAGCATTAAGTGTCTGTGAGACGATTGAGCCTACTTTAACGCGAATTAGTAGGATATCACCGACTTTTGACTTCGAAAAGATCTGTATTTATTTCATTTCCTGTACCATTCGTAAGTATTATGAAAATGTGACATTTCATAGATAAAATTATGTATTCACAACAACAACAAATATGCCGGCAGATAACAAAAGTGGCATTATGAATTTCGCAGTACCGTAAGGTTTTCGCTCTGACACTAAGGGTTACTGAAAGTAGCAAGACGAATTTTGCTCGAGCGTTGTCTTACGATTCCCTTTACAAAAGAATTAAAAATCTGGCTTTCAGCGAGTCTCGAAAGGCGAACGAAAGCAGCTTGCACCTGGTAGCTAAGCATGTTACCTGGGAACCGGTTTTTTCCTAAAGTGGGAAGACATCCTTTTGTGGTTGAACTGTTGGCAAATTGTCAGTCAGACGTGGGCCGTTGATCTAAGCGTTTCGGCGTGCTGAATTTGTACCAATGATTTTTCTACAGGTTTTTTCTGTCCCAAATAGAGAGTTGAAGTCTCCCATTAGTATTTGCACGTCATCTTGGTGAATTTTGCTCATAGTATTTTCGAGTGTCCTCCAGAATTTTTTGACATTTTCGGTGTTTTTCTTATTTTCGATGTTGGTGGGGACAGGTGCATAAAGCATAGTCATAAGTCGCTTGTTGATGGGCCGGCCGCGGTGGCCGTGCGGTTCTAGGCGCTTCAGTCCGGAACCGCGTGACTGCTACGGTCGCAGGTCCGAATCCAGCCTCGGGCATGGATGTGTGTGATGTCCTTAGGTTAGTTAGGTTTAAGTAGTTCTAAGTTCTAGGGGACTGATGACCTCCGCTGTTAAGTCCCATAGTGCTCAGAGCCATTTGAACCTTTGGATTGTTGATGGGTGTGATTTCTTTGACGGAATTGATGATAGATCTGCGTTCGAGAAATGCAATGCCGAAGATTGGTACGCCTTTCGCTACCTTTTGTTGTATTTTGCTGTTGAAGATGCAATGGTTTCCCTAATGCAAGGTTTCATTGTCAGTTAGTCGTGGTTGTTGAAGAGCAAGGATGAGAAATTTTTGTCGGTCGATTTCTTTTGTGAGATTATTTAGTTTTCGTGTTTGGATCAATGTATCGATGTTTACTTTTAAATGCTTGTTTTTTGCTTATAGGGAAATTTACCAGAGATCTTTGATATTCTCTGCCGTGCTAACCTGGACTCCCCAGAATCCGAAAATCCAACTGCCGCCTGTCGACAGCCGGGTTGTGTACCACCTAGGGTAAAGTTGACTTTGCTTGCATAGGTCATGTTTGCTTGTGTTTCATTGGTTTGGCTTGGATGATTACAGGACCGGACAGGACCAGAGGGTGTTGAAGCCTTTGAAAGCAAATATTTTCAGCCAAGCTCATTGAGCTATCAGGCGGTGACCAGAGTAGCGGTGATTTTCACTCAGACGTGTCTGGATTTTGGGTTCAACGGATTGAGTAGCCGTTCAGGATTGTGTTAGTACATGGTTCACCCCTAGTATTTGATTTCCTCGGCACCACCCATATGGGGGAGGGTTTCTCTTATCCGCCACACGCGATTATTATTATTATTATTATTATTATTGTCATTATGTCATCAGCAAATCCGATATGGTGTATCTTCCCATTACTGAAATAGATGTGTATTGTTCGATTCAGTATTTCCGTCACATAAATGTGGGTTATAATTACGTTACATTACTGCTAGTAGACGTATATTTCTCACTTTTTCTTAGACAGTTGCTGTCTGTTACTCCATCATAGGAATTTATGTGCTCAGCATTGTTGCAATACAGACGTTCAAATTATCCGATTTCTCTAATTTCATTTCGTTACCAGATCGTTCTAATCGGATTCAGCCAGGCAGTCTTAATGTGGATATCCGACTACGACTCTCATCATATGATAGACTGGGTAAACCACTTTATTAATCGGACTGTTGAATATAGATCACTTATCTATGCCAGGGCCTGAATTCTTAAACACTGTAGAAAATAATAATCCAATGTGCTTATTACAAATACGTTATTTAAATATAAATATATGAACTAACTAGATAACAGTTTATTTACAGGAGCAGAGCCCCATCCATCATAGCAGAGCAGTGCGAGATTGGTTTCAGGGCCAAGAGAGGATAGAGTTGTTGCCGTTTGTTCCACGATCACCAGACATTAACCAGATAGACCATATGTGGGCAGAGGTAACAAGGCCATTGCCACGTGGATCTACAAAAGCAAGCGACCTTTGGAGAAATATAGAAAACATATGTTGGGAAGTAAACCATCACGCCACACTGTCGACGATTTAATGAAATCAATTCCCCTACGCCTTCGAGAAATCTTACGTAATGGTCGTGGGTGGGTTGGTTACTAAAAGTATAAAAAAATGTTCAAATGTGTGTGAAATCCTATGGGACTTAACTGCTAAGGTCATCAGTACGTAAGCTTACACACTACTTAACCTAAATTATCCTAAGGACAAACACACACACCCATGCCCGAGGGGAACTCGAACCTCCACCGGGATCAGCCACGCAGCCCATGACTGCAGCGCCCAGACCGCTCGGCTAATCCCGCGCGGCTACTAAAAGTATACTCGTCCACAAAACCCATGTGGACAATTATCTGATAATCGGTCAAGCTTTGCTTTGTCGCAGCTCTTTAGCATACAAGTCCATTTACTTTCAGGTTCCTCCTTACAATTCTTACAACGCAAGGTAATTGAAAAAACTCATCCACTCGACGCCAACTGAGGAACTGAATGGTGCATGTGTTGTTCAAGACACAGTACTTGTCACCCTCACTGGAATCAATGACTGTGTGAGTGTGTGTGTGTGTGTGTGTGTGTGTGTGTGTGTGTGTGTGTGCTTTCATGTTCATGCACAATCTGAATCAATACTATTAACATTAGAGAGACAACCAACAATAAATATTGCATCAAATATGACTAAAGTATTTTAATGCGATGGGAAGTTACAAACTGAATTTTCACCCAACCCACGTCCTGCATATTACGTTAAGTACGATGTATTAACTCCATAGTATCGTTAGCAGAGACAATGCGCTCTTGTTGTCGAGGTTCGCGACAAGTGTAGCGATTAGCAGTGCCCAATGCCGCCGCGATTTGTTTATGTTGGCTGAGCGTGGACACCGCAGCAGACGCTTCGCCATAAACAGAAAGAAATCACCTTGGCTCTGGCTGCAGTGAGCGGATATCACTGCCTGCGTGCTCTTATAGTACCCAACGTGAGACTCTATTCACAGGTGCCATGGAGCAATTGCAACGGGCCTTCAGCAAGGTTCCGATGACATTAAGTTTCCGCTCCCAATTGTTCGTGGCCACGCGCTTGAGATTCGCCCTTAATCACAATCCGAGTTGGAGTCTCTCTTCAGTTACATCTAACCAGTGCTCACCTATTGCACTATTGTAAGAACCGAGATGCAGTATTTTGGATTTAAAATTTTGTAAATTTGTGATAAGAACTTATGAGACCAATCCCCTCGGCCATTATTCCACTCGCTCGCCCCCACACTGTATTCCTGCGTGGGTTCGGACGATGTCGTACGTCTATCACTGAAAACTTTAGATGAGCCGCCGAGACCCAAATAATTATACAGGATGTTTCAGGAGGAATAGTAAATATTGTAGTAGGTGATAGTATAGACAAATTGCAGAAGAAATGCCATATAACATGTGTCCAATTTTTATTTCGTACATACAGCTGGGGTCAATGCATTTCCGTTTCATATGTTGGTCCTTACATGACCAAGTTGTCTACACTTCCTTGAAAATGACTTCCAACGTTATTGGAACAGGTTGATTTGGCTACAGGAATGCCTATGTTCCTCCAGCATGACGGGGCTCCTGCAAATTCTAGTCGTCAGGTGACACATTTTCTGGAAGATGTATCATTAGTTATGGGCACTTTTCTTGGCCTTCATGGTCCCTGGACGTTCTCTGTTTGGATTTTTTGCGGGGATGGTTAAAGGCGAAGTCTACAAAGAAAAAGTAAACCCAAGAGCCGATTTGATCATTCGGATTATGAATAGTGGAGCCCTCATAAAAGAACGCAAAGTCGACCTCAGAAGAGCTACACGTGGTGTTATCAAGAGAAGTCAAATGTGCATTGAAGTTGGTGGGGGAATTTTTGAAAATAAACTTTGAATGTCCTCATTTGTCTTTGATTTGAGTTTGTGAGGGTTACGTACTAACAGATGTATCTCTGTCCTCAATAAAATGTGGACGCATTTATATGGAATTTTTTTATACAATTCGTCTGTACTACCACCTGCTAAAATATCTACGAGTACTATTCCTCCTGAAACACCCTGTAAATGGATATATGTGTGATGTCTGTTCTTTCGGACATGTCCAAAAGAAAATGCTTCATGGCAGTCTGCAACGACCTTCGATCTAGTTGTATGGGCTGATAGAGATTTCAGAGCTGCTTGGGTGTCTGAATAAAAGAAGATACTACGATTTTTGTAGGGTCTACTCTAATTCTCCTCCGTGCACATGCTGATAGAAGATGTAATGTAATACTGTGGCCATCTTCCCTAAAGAAATTCTAGGCAGTACACCAGATCAGGTACTTTCATCTGTTTTCGACCTGTCAGTAAACCACTATATTATGTCTCCTGCAGGAAACGCTCGAGCGTAAGCTGTTATGATCGCGACGCAGCCACGAGCCGTCCTGCGGAGTTGTTTCTGGAATACTTGTTATTGCTGGTAGGTAGAATGTTAAGTGAATTATCTTCGATGCTCAATCAGACTCATAACTTTAGATCGAAATGTGGTAAAAAAAACTGTTGGACGCGAACAGGCGACCATAAGTTTTGAATGCACGAAGTTTACATCATTTTGTTCGTTTTCGTTCGTTGTATCTGCTCGAGGCGGACGTCGAAAGACTTCCGTTTCAGTTCGTTGTTGATCCATTAACTCAGTTGTTTTTTTTAATTATTAGTACAGAGGGCAGCACTAGACCACGGGCTCACACAATCCGAGAACATCTCGGAAGTAGACAACACTTCTTCCTAACACTTCCGCATCTAACAGTGTTGCCAGATTGTGTTTTATTGGCCACGTTAAGTGAACGACTCGGACTTAATCTCTGTGGCGGTCGCCCGTCGGTCAGTTTTTATGTTAAAACTGTGCGCCAATGTGTTTCATTCACATATCTGTGTGGCGCTAAAGTGTGGCTATGGATAATAGGTATGCTCAGATTGCGAATCTAACATCATAAATAAAGAGAATGAAATGAATTAGGCGTCCTTCGTCTTCCGTATCATCTAATATATTTTAGTTATTCTATCTTAAATGAACTGCGCAGAAAATGATTCACCAGAATTAAATAACTTTTTAGCGACATCAGATGATATTAACAGCTTGTCGGCGCGGGATAGCCGTGCTTTCAATGGCGTCATATCGCGGATCGCTCGGCTGCTTGCGCCGTCAGTTAGAATCCGTCCCCGGGCATCGATGTGTGTTAGGTTAGGTTGGTTTAAGTAGCTCTAGGTCTAGGGGCTGATGACATAATCAGTTTGGTCGCATAGTTCTTGAACCCATTTTTTGACCTTTCGCGTAAATTTTCTTTACATAAACGGCCGTATCTTTAGATTGCGTTGACATAGAAGCTCACTTTTTTACACCACCAAGGGACGGGTTACCGCAAGAAGTGCGATACATTTCCTCTTATTATGTCTACCCGTTCTGGAGGTAAGCGGGTTTTAAGGGTTTGGTAGACCGATAGACGGTCAAGAAAGTGAGACTAGTAGGGTTCCGTTTTTACCGGTTTAAGCGACGAAATCCTAACAACGAAAAAAGCTACGACAGCTACTGAAGATGAGGGCCGCATAAATAACACCCCCTACTCTTTATTCGAAATGT
This sequence comes from Schistocerca cancellata, assembly GCF_023864275.1. Classification (NCBI taxonomy): domain Eukaryota; kingdom Metazoa; phylum Arthropoda; class Insecta; order Orthoptera; family Acrididae; genus Schistocerca; species Schistocerca cancellata. The sequence continues at coordinate 352,034,766 of NC_064628.1, forward strand.
TCTAGTTGCAGTCGATACATCACCATATTAATCGTAGCTACGCTTTCGATCTAAATCACGTTTACAGGAATGCAAATAGAATCCATTTGCCTATACACGTGGTAATTCACATCCCAGTATTAATGCCACCGCGTTTTAGAAGTGCGAACATTCCCATTGCTAGCTAGCTTCAGAAACACGTCGGCTAATGAACGTTTTCTGGCTCTGGCGAGTCTAGTGGAGAATTCGAAACAGTGTAGAATACGTTTGACAGCTATTTAGCCGTTGATTTCCTGGGGTGGTGCAGAATTATCCTACTAAATTTACTCTCTCTTAACAGTATTTTGTTATTTCGATAAACATCCCGAATGATTGTCACATAAGCGGTGACATAAAGGAAGAAAATTCATGTTGTTGAGTCCAGAAAGCTCTATGCAACAGAAACTGCAGATCATTTTGCCATTTTCATTGCGAAATTGCCGGCTTATTCATGTCTGGGGTAATAATAGAGGGCTGTTTGCCTGGGTTGTCTGCTAGCGTAGTGAAAGGAAGGTCTGGTTTGTTTTCGGTTCTAATCTCGATGGAGGCAGGTAGAATATCAGTAAAGCAATTTTAAGAAATTCTCGCGCCCCCCATACGTTTTATCGCTATCTTTATTCTGTACTGGCGCCCTGTGGATGTCAATATGACACTCTTGTAGAATTTCATACATGTTACTGCCTACTTTTTCCGCTTCTGTCAATAATGGAATTGACTTAAGTGTGGCACTGAATGATTTTGAACTGAATTTCGTTATGAATCTTCACGCATTGCTAAATTTGCACACTTTCATGGTAGGTCAGCAACGGTAATCCAGTATGACTGGTCTGAACGTTGACACAGACCGTTTCGCGGCCGAATGCGGATAATATTTTGCTAATTCGTATCAATCTGGGGTTCTTTGTCTTACTAAAACAGTTATGTTATGTCGATAAGTTGAAATTCATTTTTATTGATACAGTTCATACCAATTAGCGTTTCTTCTTTCAGTTCTGTCTTATATTTACGTGTTGTATTTAACACACTAATCAGCATTAATATAGTCTTACAAATTATGAAAACAGTCTAAAAAAGTTCAGATAGTTTGTCAATTTCACGCCTGTGCATAGTATGTTGGTAGCACTTCGTCGCCTTGCCTGTTATGCTGTGTAGCAGACTTTAAAGCCGTGCGGGTCAGCATAACGAAAAGGCGAGGGGTCTCGCTCGTTTTGTCCACGACTGTACATAGGACAAGAATCATAGTGAAATACAAGTCCAAACAAAGTGGATTCAGTTCAGTGACACAGAAACTCTGTTTTTCAAGTATTACTTAGCAACATAACAGAGGTTGTTACAGACATCTGTTACGAGACATTAATCACATCCGATCAGTACAACAGTTCGAAACAAGAAGAAGAAATATTCTAAAGGAATCATAGATGACAAAAGATGGAGATTTTCATTATCTTTTTCCATAGGTATTGTCTGAGATATAATTTCTTACAGAATATTAAATTATGTCATTGACAATAATTATTCAGTATTTTGACGAAATAAATCTCTGGTGAACAGCCTGGTATGAGTGTGCATAGGACACAATATTTCGGCAATCGACCGCGTTGTCACGTTGTCCATCTGAAGACCGTGTTTCGGAGGAACGGTTACAAGGAAGGGCAAATTCGGGAGGCTGTACATCCCACACCTGCAGCACCGGCGGAAACTGAGGATGAACCTCAGGAGGAGGCTGCGTTGGCTATTATTCCGTTTTGTGGGGCCTTATCAGGAAAAACTGGACGCATTTTACGTAAACACCAAGTGAAAACCATATTCCGTCCTCCAAGCAAAACCAAGAGCCTTCTTGGAAGCGTCAAGGACAACCTTCGACTACGTAAATCAGGGGTTTATCAGATACCTTGCCAATGCGGGTGTGTATATATAGGTCAGACCTCTGCCAGCTGCCGGTGGATTTCAGCCGCGGCTACATGTTTCGCCCACAGAAATCGAACTAAGCCGATTTTTCCGTGAGACCAATTTTACAAAGGAGTCGCCATTTGCGTTTACTTACAACTAGCGCTGCGCGTGGCCGGTGGCTGAAACTCTGCACAGTGGCCAATCGCATGAATCAGAATTATCGCACACTACTAATTTCTCTGTAATAGACGAAACTGCTGGAATACTGACATTGTAATCTTAGTTTCCACAACATGGCGGTCAGTGCCGCCCTCCTGGTCTCAGCGATTCCACACTCGCATTACAGTCGTGGCATCCCGACCAGTGCTAACAACAACGCTGCGGAACAATCTGGAAAGACCGCGATCCCGCCGCTGTCGAACTGCGACACCTGATGGCACACGTTTCTTCTCACGAACAGCCAACGTTCAATCGCGATTTTTGAAAGAAAAACACGCTGCATAATCTTTCCTTTGTACACAGTGACGCCGGCATTACTGCTGCCTACTTTCTGATCGCACTGAATTGTTAATAATTTGCATATCCAAGTGTGTAGTACACCTCATGCCTACGCCTGCCCGGTTGGCCTTGCGGTCTAACACACGGCTTTCCGGGAAGGAAGGAGCGCCGGTCCCCGGCACGAATCCGCCCGGCGGATTTGTGTCAAGGTCCGGTGAGCCGACCAGTCTAGGGATGGTTTTTAGGCGGTTTTCGATCTGCCTCGGCAAATGCGGGTTGGTTCCCGTTATTCCGCCTCAGCTACACTATGTCGGCGATTTCTGAGCAAACAAGTTCTCCACGTACGTGTACAACACCATTACTCTACCACGCAAACATAGGGGTTACACTCGTCTGGTGTGAGACGTTCCCTGGGGAGGGGGGGGGGGTCCACCGGGGGCCGAACCGCACAATAACCCTGTGTTCGGTGTGGGGCGGCGGAGGGGTGAAGTGGACTGGGATAGTCGTTGTGGGGTTGCGGACCACTGCGGCTGCTGCGGGGACGGAGCCTCTCCGTCGTTTCTAGGTCCCCGGTTAACATAACATAACACCTCATGCCAATCTGACGTAATTGCATGCCGCCTTCCTGGTGGTACTGTAATTTTAATTGCCAGCTGTGTGCCTTTAAACCTTCTTCATACTTGTTTGTTCGAAAGTATTTATTCTAGGAAGCCGGACGTAATGACCGAGCGGTTCTAGGCGCTTCAGTCCGGAACCGCGCTGCTGCTACTGTCGCAGGTCGAATCCTGCCTCGGGCATGGATGTGTGTGATGTCCTTAAGTTAGTTAGGTTTAAGTAGTTATAAGTATAGGGGACTGATGACCTCAGATGTTAAGTCCCATAGGGCCCAGAGCAATTTGAACCATATATCCTACGAAATATGTCGATTGCCTCCAAAAGCATTTTATTTCACCTCGATTTGTTACTCAGGTGGAAACAAAAGAACTTTCTCGATCTAGTTTGTAGTAGAACATAATTTAAAAGAGGAAACATTGCAGTTTTTAATTTTTTTTTTTTTTTTTTTTTTTTTGTCATCAGTCTACTGACTGGTTTGATGCGGCCCGCCACGAATTCCTTTCCTGTGCTAACCTCTTCGTCACAGAGTAGAACTTGCAACCTACGTCCTCAATTATTTGCTTGACGTATTCCAATCTCTGTCTTCCTCTGCAGTTTTTGCCCTCTACAGCTCCCTCTAGTACCATGGAAGTCATTCCCTCATGTCTTAGCAGATGTCCTATCAGCCTGTCCCTTCTCCTTATCAGTGTTCTCCACATATTCCTTTCCTCTCCGATTCTGCGTAGAACCTCCTCATTCCTTACCTTACCAGTCCACCTAATTTTCAACATTCGTCTATAGCACCACAACTCAAATGTTTCGATTCTCTTCTGTTCCGGTTTTCCCACAGTCCATGTTTCACTACCATACAATGCTGTACTCCAGACGTACATCCTCAGAAATTTCTTCCTCAAATTAAGGCCGGTATTTGATATTAGTAGACTTCTCTTGGCCAGAAATGCCTTTTTTGCCATAGCGAGTCTGCTTTTGATGTCCTCCTTGCTCCGTCCGTCATTGGTTATTTTACTGCCTAGGTAGCAGAATTCCTTAACTTCATTGCCTTCGTCACCATCAATCCAGATGTGAAGTTTCTCGCTGTTCTCACTTCTACTACTTCTCATTACCTTAGTCTTTCTCCGATTTACTCTCAAACCATACTGTGTACTCAGACTGTTCATTCCGTTCAGCATATCATTTAATTCTTCTTCACTTTCACTCAGGATAGCAATGTCATCAGCGAATCGCATCATTGATATCCTTTCACCTTGTATTTTAATTCCACTCCTGAACCTTTCTTTTATTTCCATCATTGCTTCCTCGATGTACAGATTGAAGAGTAGGGGCGAAAGGCTACAACCTTGTCTTACACCCTTCTTAATACGGGCACTTCGTTCTTGATCGTCCACTCTTATTATTCCCTCTTGGTTGTTGTACATATTGTATATGACCCGTCTCTCCCTATAGCTTACCCCTACTTTTTTTCAGAATCTCGAACAGCTTGCACCATTTTATTTTGTCGAACGCTTTTTCCAGGTCGACAAATCCTATGAAAGTGTCTTGATTTTTCTTTAGCCTTGCTTCCATTATTAGCCTAACGTCAGAATTGCCTCTCTCGTCCCTTTACTTTTCCTAAAGCCTAACTGATCGTCACCTAGCGCATTCTCAATTTTCTTTTTCATTCTTCTGTATATTATTCTTGTAAGCAGCTTCGATGCATGAGCTGTTAAGCTGATTGTGCGATAATTCTCGCACTTGTCAGCTCTTGCCGTCTTCGGAATTGTGTGGATGATGCTTTTCCGAAAGTCAGATGGTATATCGCCAGACTCATATATTCTACACACCAACGTGAATAGTCGTTTTGTTGCCACTTCCCCCAATGATTTTAGAAATTCTGATGGAATGTAGTTACAACCCGTAAAGATAAGGATGAAAAATACTTTGGTGAATATTCAGAACATCACTCTTCAATGACAGAAATGTGACTACCTGTCAAATGCCTGAGTACCCACCTTTCGCTTCGCGGACCGCTGCGAAACGTGTAGAAAGAGAATCAGTGAGGTTCCGGAAGGTACTGACGTCGATATGGAGGCTTGCAGACTCCAGTCCTGTGACCATCTGCGCTAGTTTTCTCGGTTCAGCATTCATGGCGTGAACAGCCCTATCGAGATGGTCCCACACGTTATCGATTGCGTTCCATTTTTGTGAAATTTGGTGGCCAGGGAAGTACGCTAAACTCATCCTGGTGCTATTCGAACCACGCACGTATATTGTGAGCTGTGTGGCACGTTGCATTGTGCTGCTGGCAAATCCCATAGTGTCGAGGAAAAACAAACTGCATGTAGGGGTGGACACGGTCCCCAAGGACAGAATTCTTCCAGAATGACGAGCTCACTGAGGGAATGCCACTAAAAGATTCCCCATATCATAATTGTTGCAGGGTATTTGCTTTCTGCCGTTTCACGCCGTACACATCACAGATCATCCGTACGACGGAGCATAAAGACGTGATTCATTTGAAAAAGGCAGCTGTCATCGCTCAGTTGCGAGCAAATTGCAGCCATCGTCGCCGATGAACAGCAGTCAGCGTGGGTGCACGAACCAGGCGCCTGCTGGGAAACGTTCGTTGAGGAAACACTGTTGGTGGCCCCTCGTGTGGTTTCTCAACAGTTGCCACTCTGTTCGCCATTACACATCTCCGTAACCGTCGTTCAGCACCGTAATCTACGCCCCATGTTGCACCACAATTGTCTCGGAGCCAGTTTTTGGATAGCGCCATTTTACCATGCATGGTATACTTTAACCACAGCGGCAACTTAGCCTCTTCGGAAATGCTTCAGCCCTTGACCTAAGAGCCAATGACCACGCCCTTTGGGACGCCAAATAAATCTCTCCGATTACGTATTACTACACTACTGGCCATTAAAATTGCTGCACCACGAAGATGACGTGCTACAGACGCGAAATTTAACCGACAGGAATAAGATGCTGTGATATGCAAATGATAAGCTTTTCAGAGCATTCACACAAGGTTGGCGCCGGTGGCGACACCTACAACGTGCTGACATGAGGAAAGTTTCCAACCGATTTCTCATGCACAAACAGCAGTTGACCGGCGTTGCCTGGTGAAACGTTGTTGTGATGCCTCGTGTAAGAAGGAGAAATGCGTACCATCACGTTTCCGACTTTGATAAAGGTCGGAGTGAAGCCTGCCGCGATTGCGGTTTATCGTATCGCAACATTGCTGCTCGCATTGGTCGAGATCCAATGACCGTTAGCAGAATATGGAATCGGTGGGTTCAGCAGGGTAATACGGAACGCCGTACTGGATCCCAATGGCCTCGTATCACTAGCAGTCGAGATGAAAGGCATCTTATCCGCATGTCTGTAACGGATCTTGCAGCCACGTCTCGATCCCTAAGTCAACAAATGGGGACGTTTGCAAGACAACAACCATCTGCACGAAAAGTTCGACAACGTTTGTAGCAGCATGGACTATCAGCTCGGAAACCATGACTGCGGTTACCATTGACGCTGCATCACAGACAGGACCGCCTGCGATAATGTACTCAACGACGAACTTGGGTGAACGAATGACAAAACGTCATTTTATCGGATGAATCCAGGTTCTGTTTACAGCATTATGATGGTCGCATCCGTGTTTGGCGACATTGCGGTGAACGCACAAGAAAATGGCTCTGAGCACTATGGGACTCAACTGCTGTGGTCATAAGTCCCCTAGAACTTAGAACTACTTAAACATAACTAACCTAAGGACAGCACACAACACCCAGCCATCATGAGGCAGAGAAAATCCCTGACCCCGCCGGGAATCGAACCCGGGAACCCGGGCGTGGGAAGCGAGAACGCTACCGCACGACCACGAGATGCGGGCGGTGAACGCACATTCGAAGCGTGTATTCGTCATCGCCATACTGGCGTATCACCCGGCGTGATGGTATGGGGTGCCATTGGTTACACGTCTCGGTCACCTCTTGTTCGCACTGACGGCACTTTGAACAGTGGACGTTACATTTCAGATGTGTTACGACCCGTAGGTCTACCCTTCATTCTGTCCCTGCGAAACCCTACATTTCAGCAGGATAATGCATGACCGCATGTTGCAGGTCCTGTACGGGCCTTTCTGGATACAGAAAATGTTCGACTGCTGCCCTGGTCAGCATATTCTCCAGATCTCTCACCAATTGAAAACGTCTGGTCAACGGTGACCGAGCAACTGGTTCGTCATAATACGCCAGTCACTACTCTTGATGAACTGTGGTATCGTGTTGAAGCCGCATGGGCAGCTGTACCTGTAGACGCCATCCAAGCTCTGTTTGACTCAATGCCCAGGCGTATCAAGGCCGTTATTACGGCCAGGGGTGGTTGTTCTGGGTACTGATTTCTCAGGATCTATGCACCGAAATTGCGTGAAACTGTAATCACATGTCACTTCTAGTATAATATATTTGTCCAATGAATACCCGTTTGTTATCTGCATTTCTTCTTGGTGTAGCAATTTTAATGGTCGGTAATGTACAACGAGTCCACAGTTTTCCGCGTCCCCCACGGCACGCTTTACACAGGATGTTTCCGTAAGAGCGCGCAAAAATGTTACAGAACATAGATAATTCTCCAGTGAACAATTTGAGATGGCGAGCCTGGGGTCGGAGAAGCCAAATTACGGAGATATGGAAAAAAACTTGGCTATCACTTTGTTTATCATTACCGTTTTCCAGCTTATTTACAACTAACATGCGTACACGTTTACACGTACCGTACTGCAAGGAAACAAGGAGGACTAGCCTGATTACCAGTAAGTCATGATACAGGTTTTATTTACTTTAATTGTCCATTAGCTCTGTTGTATCGTATTTATGCTATCCCATGACAGAACGTGCAGTGAATCAACGATAGACCCATTCATTCCTCAGTGGTATTCGTAGACGTACAGTGCGATACGATGGAGCAGTACTGGTACAGTGTTTCCTGGTCGCTGGATTGGGAGGGGAGCTTCTATTCCATGGCCTGCGAGTTCATCTGACGTGGCTCCTCTTGCTTATTTCCTGCGAGGATATATAAAATCACTTCTGTATGAGACCCCAGTGGATATGGAGATGGAATTAGTTGCCACAACTATAGCTGCCTGTTATGTGATTCGAAACACACCAGGGATATTTGCCAGCGTGCTTCAGAATCTTGTTCGCCGATGTCATGCTTGCACGAGGCTGATGGCCGTCAGTTTCAGCACATTTCGTAAGATAAAGTACAAATGGTACGTCCATTGAGTCAATTATGGTATTTACAGTTAACTAATGTAAACAAAATAGTACACAATAATGTGATTTCTATCCTATTGTCTTCTTAAGCTGGCTTCTCCTACCCCAGGTTCCCTATCTCAAATTGTTCAGTGGAGCATCTTCCATGTCCTGTTAAATATTTGCACGCTCTTACCGAAACACCCTGTATACCCTCCATTGCTAGTGCTGCCACCTTCTGTGTGTCAGTGGTTGTTGTTCGTTGACATCGAACATAGCCGATGGTCACATTAATGTGACTGGACCGTGTATGCGAAACTTTCTTGCCGCGCGGGATTAGCCGAGCGGTCTTAGGCGCTGCAGTCATGGACTGTGCGGCTGGTCCCGGCGGAGGTTGAGTCCTCCCTCGGGCATGGGTGTGTGTGTTTGTCCTTAGGATAATTTAGGTTAAGTAGTGTGTAAGATTAGGGACTGACGAACTTGGCAGTTAAGTCCCATAAGATTTCACACCATTTATTTTTTTTTTTTTTTTTTTTAATTTTGGTTCATCTAAAAAGCTGATTACTAACGGCAAAGATCATTTCCGTCACTGACATCGCAGTTGATATTTACCTGTTTATTGCTGCCTTACTAATCTATACATCGATACTAATGTAGTTGGTAATCCAACAGAAAGCAACACACCTTTTGAAAAACAAATTTACATTCCAGAGAAGCAGAAAGAAAGGTGTGGAGATGTAATCAAAAATAAGTAATAATACCGTATCACTTTGAAAAGTCTTGCACTTCAGTGCCAGTCTATCACTACTGAAAATGAACTGCAGGAAACACGGTGGAGCTGTAGTTATTCTGCCTCGCGCACCGATCACATACGTGAGCGCGTCGGCTCAGAATGACACACACTCGCCGAATCTCGTCCTGTGATTACCACGCTCCTTGTACATGAGACAAAGCACCGCGGTGCAACTCCCACTAACGTCTCTCGGTCGCAGTCACATACAAACGTTATTCAAAAATTCGATCACACTACCCTTTTGCGACGCAGATGACTACTATTTCTATCTCCAATTAAAATCAGTGCTGAAGTGAATTAATTTTCAGCGTCTCGTTCAAAGTCAATACTAGCCGCTGGAAAAAAAAACATGGGTTGTTATAATATTGCAATTGGCTTTTGCCACTGCCTGTCATCCGTAATTACTTTCTCCCCCGCACATTTGCTAGTAACAAATACATCCGCCTACGAAAGGCCAAATACTACAATCACAAACAAATTTTGCGCCACGCAGTCACATACACTCCAACCACTTCATTTACGCATGATCGTGCATAAATTTATTAATTATCTATTCGCTCGGGGCCTGACCCGCAAAATCATGCTAAATATTTCGGAATAACTCGACATAGCTTGCCAACACGTAACGAAAACAACTGCGCTGACGGTAGATTAACAACGCTAAAGAGATGTTACAAGAATTCTACTAACTAAAGAAAGACTCTCGTTCCATATGTTTCTCGGCCATTAGTAAAAGTCAAGCAATGAGTTTAAAAGGCACGATCTGCAGCGATATCAAGCAGATGACCTCTGTCAGATACGGCAATGGACTTGGAAGAGCTGTTGAAAGGAACGGATAGTGTCTTGAAAAGAGATTATGAGATGGAAATAAATGAAAGTAAGACATTAAATGAAACGACTAGTTCACTGTTACCAGTCACCGTTTTATTTATTTCCATGACGCGTTTCGAAGGTTTAAACTTCCATCATCGGGTTGATTTACATTAGTTAGTATTACATATGTGTGTGTGTGTTGTGTTACGATTTCTGGAGGAACTTGTGGCACTGCCTAGTGGAGAAACAAGGCACTATTTCAGAATATGGTTTAGGATTACTTTTGACAAAAAATTAAACTGATATCTAATGGTAAACATTAAATAAGTAAACTAGGGTAGCTCCAGTGGTCACAGGTTCCTTGTGCTGTCGTAACACATCACATGTATACTGCCACATTTGTAAACACATACGGTCTGGAATCAGCTGGGTGCAAGGTTCGTATAGCAGAAGAGAAGACATAATCGCAAAGTGCAAAGAATATACATCGTAACAACATTATTACAGAATAATTGTATAAAGCATTTGTAGGTGTTTGTTTTGAGGTGTCGAACATACGTGTGTGTACTTCAGGTGGTATATAAATCCAATTTTGACAAGTTAAAACAGCTAAACATTCGTACTCGTTTATATAATCAGGTGAAATGGTAAAATGGCTTAAACATCATAATTGTTAATAATAATTAGGTGAAATGTTACAGACTTGAATTACAATGATCATATTGGCTACAGCAGTAAAATCATACATAGATGACACTCTTTGGTTGGGATTAATAAATAGATGTGAGGGGCTGGAGGCAGAAGGAGAGGAAGAGAGGGAGAAAGTGTGTGTGTGAGAGAGGGAGAGGGAGAGAGAGAGAGAGAGAGAGAGAGAGAGAGAGAGAGAGGAAAGAGTAATTATATGAGAGCACACATTTACATGGCAAGGAGTCTTAAGATTACATGTTGCATATATTAGCTGCCTAAAGTTTGGGTAATACATTGCTTTGCTATAAAATATGCAGATAGATATACATTTGTGCAAGTAGTTGATGCACATACAGTTTTACACTGACAAGGGGTACAAGGTTACTTACAAACAAACAGATGGTCTGGCAATGGGCTCAATTCTTTCCGGATTGCTAGCAGAAATATTTATAAGTAACCTAGAAGAGAAAATCCTGAATTCCAATCAGCACCTTCTCAAAAATATCATCTACTACTACAGATATGTAGATGATACCATCATTTTAATCAAAGGCACTAAAGATGACACCAGTGAGTTGAATCAGTTTTTCAAAAATACATACCACAATCCACAGCACACAAAATGGCAGCATTCCGTTACATGATTAATAGAGCTATCCAACTACCACTCTCAGTAGATAAATGTGATCAAGAAATTGAAATAATAAAACAAACAGCTATTGAAAATGGTTATAACAGCTCCACAGTAGACACCCTAAAACACTCAATAATAGCAAAGCAATTAGAACACAAAAAACAAAAAGAAAATAGCATCTTCCATAAAATCCCCTTTCTGGGTAACATTTCATACCAGATTGCCAATGTCTTCAAAAGAAAAGGCATAAGCATATCCTTTACAATAGACAACAAGATTGGACAGAAGTTACCCCACAACATCGGCACACGAAACCCACTTCATCACACAGATGTGTACAAAATTGGATGTTTGGACTGTGACTGCTTCTACGTAGGCCAGACAGGCAGATCATTTGCGATTAGGTTCAAGGAACACATAGCAGCACTAAAAAATAAAAAAATACCACACATCAGCAATAGCTACCCACCTGCATGAAACAAAACACCATGTTAACAACACAAGTATTAGCATCTTACACATCCAAAAGGCAGCAAACTAGACATCCTTGAAACACTCCAAATATACAAACACCAAATGAAACAACCAGAATCCATCTTAAATGACAAAAATGAAATATTTACAATGGTATCATCTCTGTTTCAGCAACTGCCTACACTCTTAAAAATGCACACACACACACACACACACACACACACACACACACACACATACACACACACCTGTGCACTCATCCTAATATTTACCATAAATATTGACAGTCACCAAGAGTACAAGAGATTGACCTCATTCACAGATAATTCATCACACCAACAGCTTGTACCCCTTGTCAGCTTAAAACATTATGTACATCAACTACTGGCACAAATGTATATCTATCTGCATATTTTATAGCAAAGCAATGTATTACCCAAACTTTAGGCAGCTAATATATGCAACATGTAATCTTAAGACTCCTTGCCATGTAAATGTGTGCTCTCATATAATTACTCTTTCCTCTCTCTCTCTCTCTCTCTCTCTCTCTCTCTCTCTCTCCCTCTCCCTCTCTCACACACACACTTTCTCCCTCTCTTCCTCTCCTTCTGCCTCCAGCCCCTCACATCTATTTATTAATCCCAACCAAAGAGTGTCATCTATGTATGATTTTACTGCTGTAGCCAATATGATCATTGTAATTCAAGTCTGTAACATTTCACCTAATTATTATTAACAATTATGATGTTTAAGCCATTTTACCATTTCACCTGATTATATAAACGAGTACGAATATTTAGCTGTTTTAACTTGTCAAAATTGGATTTATATACCACCTGAAGTACACACACGTATGTTCGACACCTCAAAACAAACACCTACAAATGCTTTATACAATTATTCTGTAATAATGTTGTTACGATGTATATTCTTTGCACTTTGCGATTATGTCTTCTCTTCTGCTATACGAACCTTGCACCCAGCTGATTCCAGACCGTATGTGTTTACAAATGTGGCAGTATACATGTGATGTGTTACGACAGCACAAGGAACCTGTGACCACTGGAGCTACCCTAGTTTACTTATTTAATGTTTACCATTAGATATCAGTTTAATTTTTTGTCAAAAGTAATCCTAAACCATATTCTGAAATAGTGCCTTGTTTCTCCACTAGGCAGTGCCACAAGTTCCTCCAGAAATCGTAACACAACACACACACACACACACACATATGTAATACTAACCAATGTAAATCAACCCGATGATGGAGGTTTAAACCTTCTAAACGCGTCGTGGAAATAAATAAAACGGTGACTGGTAACAGTTAACTAGTCGTTTCATTTAATGTCAGTAACAGTCACGGCAAAGCCTAACCTAAAAATGTTTGCATTTAAAGAAAGTAAGACAAATTGCAAACTGATTTAGACAAGATATCTGTATGGTGCAAAAAGTGGCAATTGACTCTAATGATGAAATATGTGAAGTTATCCACATGATTATCAAAGGGAATCCGCTAAATTTAGTTTACACGATAAATCAAACAAATCTAAAGGCTGTAAATTCAACTAATACTTTGGGATTTTAATTACGAATAACTTAAGTTTGATCGATTACATAGATAATATTGTGGGTAAAGCAAATCAAAGACTACGATTTGTTGGCAGAACACTGTGAAAAGCAACAGGTCTACCAAAGAGATTGCCTACATTACGCTTGTACCTCCTCTTCTGGAGTACAGATGTGAGGTGTGGGGTCCGCAACAGATAGTATCGACGGAGAAAACCAATAAAGTTCCAAGAAGGGCAGCTCGTTTTCTACTATCGCGAAATAGGGGAGAGAGCACCACGGATATTATACGTGAATTGGGGTGGAAATCCTTTAAAAAAGGTTTTTCGTTGCGGCAGGACCTTCTCATGAAATTTCTACCACCACCTTTCTCCTCAGAGTATGAAAATATTTTGTTGGTGTCCACCTACATAGGGAGGAATGATCGTCACAATAAAATAGAAGAAATCAGAGCTCGCACAGAAAGATTTGAGTGTACTTTTTTCCCTGCGAGCTGTTCGAGAGTGGAACTTGAACTTTCTACCAGGCACTCAGTTGTCAATTGCAGATTGAGTATGTAGATGTAGATGGAGTGTAGTCAATTCTAATAATGTGATGCTGAGATAATTACTTTACGGAACGAGTCGCTGAAAGAAATATTTCGACCATAAAATAACTGAGAATGTAAAATACATATTGGCTGTAGCAAGAAAAGCTTTCCTTAAAAAAAGTGGTGCTGCAAAATAATAATGGACATTGTAATAGCAGATAGAGTAATTTATTAAAAGCTGCTGATTCAATTTGCAAAAAGATCTATATGATAAAATTCATCGGCCTTCTGATTCGTTGGATGCGGGCCACCTCTCCGGTGTCAACTTTTTCATCTCAGAGTAGCACTTGTAAACTATGTCCTCAATTATTTGCTGGATGTATTCCAATCTATGTCTTTCTCTACAGTTTTTACCCTCTACAGCCTCCTCTAGTACCATGGAAGCTATTCCCTTACGTCTTAATAGATCTCCTATCATCTTGTTCCTTTTTCTTGTCAATCTTTTCTCGCCCATTGTCCAGAGAACCTCCTCATTCTTTACCATATCAGTTACCTAATTTTCAGCATTCTTCAGTAACGGCACTTCTCAATTGCTTCGATTCTCTTCTTGTCTGGTTCACCCACGTTCCATGTTTCACTACCATACAGTGCTGCGCTCCAGATGTACGTTCGTAGAAATTTCTTACTCAAATTAAGGACTATGTTTGATACTAGTAGACTTCTCTTGCCCAGGAATGCCCTTTTTGGTAGCACTACTCTGCCTTTTGTGTCTTCTTTGCTCCTTTCGTCGACCATCATCGGCTACTCTGCTGCCAAGGTAGCAGATTGCCTTAACTTCGTCTACTTTGTGATTCCCAGTTCTGATGTTACGTTTCTCGCTGTTCTCGTTTCTGCTACATCTCATTACTTTCGTCTTTCTTTGGGTTACTCTCAGTCCATATTCCGTACTCATTAGACTCTTCATTCCTCGCAAAACACCCTGCAATTCTTCTTCATTTTCACTATGGATAGCTATGTTATCAGCGAATCTTATCATTGATATCCTTTCACTCTGAATTTTAATCCCACTCTTGAACCTGTGTTTTATTTCCGTCACTGCTTCTTCGATGTGTAGATCGAACAGTAGGAGAGAAAGATTGCATCTCTGTCGTACTCCCTTTTTAATATGAGCATTTTGTTTTCGGGACTCCAGTCTTATTCTTCCCTCTTGGTTCTTGTACATGTGCCGCGCGGGATTAGCCGAGCAGTCTCGGGCACTACAGTCATGGACTGTGCGGCTGGTCCCGGCGGATGTTCGAGTCCTCCCTCGGGCATGGGTGTTGTGTTTGTCGTTAGGTTACGTAGTGTGTAAGCTTAGGGACTGATGACCTTAGCAGTTAAGTCCCATAAGATTTCATACACATTTGAACTTGTACATGTTGCATATTACCCGTTTTTCCTTGTATCTTAATTCTATTCTTCCCAGAATTTCGAACATCTTTCACCATTTTACATTGTCGAATGCTTTTTCCGGGTCGACAGATCCCATGAACGTGTCTTGGTGTTTGCTTTCTCTTGCTTCCATTGGGAAGTCTCTCTGCTTTCTTTAGTTTTCCTAAAGCCAAACTGATCATCATCCAGCAGATCCTCAATTTTCTTTTCCATTCTTCTGCATATTGTTCCTTTCAGCAACTTGGATGCATGAGACGTTAAGCTGATGGTGCGATAATCGCGCACTCGTCTACTCTTCGGAATTGTATGGTTGAAGTTTTTCCGAACGTCTGATTTTACATCACCAGTAGATTATATGCATCAACGTAAATAGCCGTTCTGTTACCACTTTCCCAATGATTTTAGAAATTCCGATGGTATTTGCTCTCAAGACGTCCAAAGCTCTTTCAAATTCTGATTCCAATACCATATCTCCTACCTGTTCCCAGTCGACTCTAGTTTCTTCTTCTATCATGTCATCATAGAGGCCTTCAAAGCACTTTTGCACCTATCCGCTCTTTGATTCGCATTTAACAGTGCCCATTTCACTTTTAATGTTACGGCCCTTGCTTTTAATTTCACCGAAGATTGCTTTGACTTTTCCATGTGCTGAGTCAGTCCTTCCGACAATCAGTTCCTTTTCGATTTTTTCACATTTTTCATACAGCCATTTCGCCTTAACTTCCCTGCACTTCCTATTTATTTCATTCCTATGCGACTTGTATTTCTATATTCCTGAACTTCCCTTCACATTTTCGTACTTCCTTCTTTCTTCGATCAACTGAAGTATTTCTACTGTCATCCATTGTTTCTTCGTAGTTACCTTCCTTGTACCTATATTTTTCTCTACAAATTCTGAGATTGTCCTTTTTAAGAGATATCCGGACCTCTTCAACTGAACCGCCTACTGAGTTATTCATTATCGCCGTATCTATGCCCTCACAGAACTTCAAGCGTATTTCTTTAATCCTTAGCTTCATCACAACTAAGTTGTGAAATTGAGTCTATATCTTGCACTTGGGTAGTATTGCAATCCAATAGATGATTTTGGAATTTGTGCGTGATTATAACTGAATCGAACTGGAACCTCCCGTATTTTCCAAGTCTACATCCTCCTCTGAGTCATCTAGGAAGAGTTAATATAGAAATGGGTGGAGATGCAGGAGTGGGGGATAAAGTTGTAAAGAGATGTTTACGAGCGAACGTAGTAAATAGCAAGCAGCTTCACACAGATGCAGGCTGCAAGTGCTCTGCAGGTACGTAAAAATTGGCACAGGATAGATTAATGTATTGGGCTGTATCAAACCAATCTTCAGAATGACGAGTAGTAAAACAACGCATCGGCTTCTTCTCCTAATGACAATCTGCATCCTGACCCGATCTAGGTGTTCACTTTCATTTATTAAAGGAAAGAAGTTGCTTGATTGGTTGTTTGGGGGAGGGTACCAAATAGCGATGTCACCGGTCCCATCGGATTAGGGAAGGATGGGGAAGGAAGTCGGCCGTGCCCTTTCAAAGGAACCGTCTCGGAATTTGCCGGAAGTGATTTAGGGAAACCACGGAAAACCTAAATCAAGATGGCCGGACGCGGGTTTGAACTGTCGTCCTCCCGAATGCGCGTCCAGTGTGCTAACCACTGCGCCAACTCGCTCGGTGGGACAGAAGTAAAGAGTGAAAACTCTTCAATACTTTTCAAACAAACCAAGTCTGTCGAGACACTCGATTAGATAAACACGTCTCTGAATGCACTCAGAACAATAGCAGGCTTTGACGCCTTGGGCAATGGGACAACAGGCTGAGACAAAAAAAAAAAAAAAAGCACGCCCTCCTATTGTCAGAGAGCTGTATACGAACCACTAGGTAGGTCTGCAGCACAATACTACACACGAAAAGGAAACATTTGACCTTCATCATTCGACTGAAGTGAAAACGAATGATTTGCCATCATTAGAGCAAATGCTAACTTCGTTGGGTACTGATGGGATTAGTTCGAGTCACTACGACCACCTTAATTTTTTCTACAGGATGTCAGTAAAAATGATGTTGACACAGTCTCGCGAAGCCAACTGAGATACTGTTTGAGCAAGTCAGTATTGTACTGATATACGAACAACATAAATGGCGTCAAACCAAAATACTTGTTCCAGGCTGTGAGCTAAAAAACATTTTGTGGACTGAGACACTCAGAAATTTACTTATCTATTCTTACAGCATGGTTCTGGGCACTGGAGGTTGGCTCACATTGATAAAATAAGAAAAAAAGTGTTTAATGTAGCTGCCTTGTGTGGTAAATATTCTGCAAATTACGTCGAATGTTTTAACTTATTTCCTCACGTAGGCAGCATAGGCTCTGCATGATACATGCCCATTGTGCTAGCCTTCTATGTATTCTCTTCGCGCAGCAGCACAAAACTACTATTGTTTTAACACTGTTTATGTAGAGCTGGAAACGTAGGGATGACCAACATAGTCCATTAGACAAGAGGTGAGCGTGATGGTGAGTGTTCAAACGTAAGTCACTTGCCACCACTGCGTGCCACGAACAAAACCCTCTGCCTCCGAAGTGCTGATTAAACTGTGCGTTGTATGCTGTATTAAATTATTGTCGATCTATAGCATGCAACAGTGTACACACAATACTGTTGACCACTACTATGTCTGAAAAATGCATTGAGACACATCACCACCAGTACGAGATCCTTTTTCACTTCTCAGTCTCATATGACGGTGGAGACGCAACACTGTTTTCTGGACAATGTGGAGCACAGCGTTTATGCAATTGCAGATAACGTGCATAATACAACGAAGCGCCAAAGAAACTGGTATAGGCATGCGTATTCAAATACAGAGATGTGTAAACAGGCAGAATACGACGCTGCGGTCGGCAACGCCTATATAAGACAACAAGTGTCTGGTGCAGTTGTTAGATAGGTTACTGCTACTACAATGACAGGTTATCAAGATTTAAGTGAGTCTCAACGTGGTGTTACAGTCAGCGCACGAGCGATGAGACACAGCATCTTCGAGGTAACGATGACGTGAGGATTTTCCCGTACGACCATTTCACGAGTACATCGGTAAAGCAACAAATCTCCGACATCGCTGCGGTCGCAAAAAGACATGCAAGAAGGGGACTAACGACGACTGAAGAGAATCGTTCAACGGGACAGAAATGCAACCCTTCCGCAAATTGCTGCAGATTTCAATGCTGGGTCATCAACAAATATCAGCGTGCTTACCATTCAACGAAACATCATCGATATGGGCTTTCGGAGCCGAAGGCCCACTCGTGTACCCTTGATGACTGCATAACACAAAGCTTCACACTTCGCCTGGGCCCGTCATCACCGACACTGGACTGCTGATGGCTGGAAACATTTTGCCTGGTCGAACGACTCTCGTTTCAAATTGTATCCAGCAGATGGAAGTGTACGGGTGTGGAGACAATCTCATGAATTCATGGACCGTGCATGTCAGCAGGGGACTGTTCAGCTGGTGCTGGCTGTGTAATGGTGTGGGTCTTGTGCAGTTGGAGTGATATGGGACTCCTCATACGTCTACATACGACTCTAACACGTGACACGGACGTAAGCATCCTGTCTGATCACCTGCATCCATTCATGTCAATTGTGTATTCCGACGGACTTGGGTAATTCCAGCAAAACAATGTAACACACTACACGTCCAGAATTGCTATAGAGTGGCTTCAGGAACACTCTTCTGAGTTTAACAACTTTCGCTGGCCACCAGATTCGCCAGACATGAACATTATTGAGCATATCTGGAATCTCTTGCAACGTGCTGTTCAGAAGAGATCACCACCCTCTCATACTCTTATGGATTTATGGATAGCCCTGCAGGATTCATGGTGTCAGTTCTCTCCAGCACTACTTCAGACATTTGTCGAGTCCATGCCACGTCATGGTGAGGCACTTCTGCGTGCCCGTGGGGGTTCTACGCGATATTAGGCAGGTGTACCAGTTTCTTTGGCTCTTCAGTGTGGAATGCAGCCAGATAATAATTATTGAATTGGATAATCGCACATATTTACTAGGTATTAACATCAGTTGCGTGTAATAGCATGCAGTATATAGGGGGACTGATCTATCACCTTTTTTGTCTGATAACACTTTCAAAAGACAATTAATAACACATCTTTCAAAACGACAACAGTAGCTTCTTTATTCATGTCCACAGTCTTTTACCGCATTGTTACCACACACTCTTCTTTCCAGCCAGACTTTCCTTAGTTCCCAAAGCCCGTAGCTGGTGTAGTCTACTCAAGATCTTACCCTCGAAATCCACTATACCATAAATATGACTTTTGTACAACTATAAATACTTTTTGTAAAAAATAGTTAAACCCCATACAAAAGGATTAGGCTTGTTCCGACTGTTGACTACGGGGCACTACAAGATGATGGGACATGTGACCCGTATGTCGCCAATCATTCCAGCCCTTATTGCCAGTAGATGAAAGCTGATGATGCCACAGTTTCGTTATTGAAGATGTTCCTGATTTGGCTTCTTTTATATCTCCACGGTCGCAGCAGACAAGCACTTTTAATTTAGTCAATATATTTCATTTCAGATAGGAACTTTGGCGTCAGGTCAGATGATGGGTACCAATCACTGTAAGGTGTGGCTTTCACTGATAGCAATCAATGTGCTCAATCACAAATATGCTTATTTGTTAACATGTACAATTCAATGACAAACACTTTTCACATTCTAACATAAACGATACACCTTGCAACCGCTGCATATTATTACGTCAGCTTATAAAAAACCTTACAGAGCGCGGAGTAGACGTCGTTCCAGACCTCCCTACCACAGAAAACCCCGTTGTCATTATACACATTCAGGTGTTGTTTCAAACAATTTTTAATTCCATTAACATCATTTTATTTCTATACATCATAATAAAATTATTTTTGTTTCTTAAGTCACTAAGATCTAAAAAGTACTGTACATGTTAAGCCCTAGCCCGATGTAGGAAACGGCTTGAAGGTCCTATTCTGTTCACGTTAAATAAACATTAGCATTTCAAAGACTTGGCGAATTTACGTATAAAGTTTTCTTATACTCTTTGTAATTACAATCTATTGGCTAGAAGCACTATGTGAACTACATTTCTAATTGTTTAAACTCACTTACAGGAAAGCAGCTCTGCTTCATGGCACTTCAACTAAACCATCTGAATACACAGGTTGCATTACTGTTGACTCAAAATTTCAGATTGAGGTTTTGAATACAAAAGATTCTTTCAACGCTTCCTCTTCGCTAAATATAGGTGTTTACATGGTATGGAACACTTCTGACTTTGTGAGTAACTCTTTATGACATAACCAAGTGGTATCTAACAATTGTGCAATCAACACAAAGACTAAACAAAAAATGGAAATGTCGTGTGAATAGGGCCTCCCGTCGGGTAGACCGTTCGCCGGTTGCAAGTCTTCCGATTAGACGCCACTTCGGCGACTTGCGCGTTGATGGGGATGAAATAATGATGATCAGACAACACAGCACCCAATCCCTGAGCGAAGAAAATCTCCGACCCAGCCGGGAATTGTACCCGGGCCCTTAGGATTGACATTCTGGCGCGCTGGCCACTTTTTTTTTTTTTTTTTTTGTTGATCTCATTTTGTTCTATATTGTTCATTGAATTTGTTCATGGCGAACGTCCGATGACACTCATTCAGTTTGTTCATTGATCCGTTCACTCAGTTTTTTTTTTTTTATTAAAGAGGGTATCTAACCCCTCTGACCGAACACGCTGAGCTACCGTGCCGGTGCCCACTCAGCTACATGGATGGGGTGGGCAACACGAAGACTGAGCAGTCACTGTGACCGGCAAAATATCAATTCTGGAACCTTTTGTGGGGGATACTCATACGTTACAATATACAGGCCACTCCCGCCGGAGGTTCGATTCCTCCCTCGGGCATGGGTGTGTGTGTGTTGTTCTTAGCGTAAGTTAGTTTAAGTAGTGTGTAAGTCTAAGGACCGATGACCTAAGCAGTGTGGTCCCTTAGGAATTCACACACATGTGAAAATACAATATACACGTCAGTATCTAAGCGGCAGGAGAGGTTATGATGACAGCTTAAAAGACTCACAAAAGGTCTGTCCAGTGCTCAACATCGATCAACACGCCGACTCGATACTGTTAATACGTTAAAAACAAAATCACTGGAAACTAAGTGTCAGGCACTGCACATCCGTCTTACCTGTGAAACGTCACCTTAGAACAATTGTACATGACTGTGCTTAAACTGACACACAATATTTTTTAGCGCAACGCAATCTGACCATCAAAAATCCCTACAAAAGAATGGCCCTGACTAACATTAACCTATACCTTTCACAAATCACTTACCTCACAAAAATCTTCGTTACTCGAACTACTGCAATACAGCGAGCGCCACTATTGCCAGCTAAATAAAAGATTCAAACTACTGAAGGCACTAACTACTGATAGGCATAGTTAGCAAATGAAAGATTTTAATAGAGAACAAACAATGTATTTACCTTAATAGTGTTGAAAAATCATAATATACATAGCAGTTCATGCCATCCAGTCTTACAAATTTCCAAACTCCGCCATTTCTCTCCCCACATCCACCACTGCTGGCGGCTCACCTCCAACTGTGCAACGCTACGCGCTGTTCACATCCAGCTGCCCAACACTACAATGGCAGACAACAATACAAACTAGCTACAGACTGTACACAGCACAGCCAGTGATTTTCATACAGAGCGCTACGTAACGTTGCCAATAAGAAAACATAAACAGCCTACTTACATAGCCCCCATGCTCCCCACAAAAAATTTTACAAATTGTTTTGGGCAGGGGCCAATAATGATTTGATAAAATTTTTCATAATTACAATAACAAAGATATCAAATGCACACACTTATTGATACAATGTTGGTCAAAAGCTAAAATTTTCTCACAGTCCATAAAGACAGTCCTGATCATTCATCACAGTAAAACTGCCGTTTCTTTTCTCAAAGACTGAGCAGTAAAAGACAATGCACACGGAAGTAGTGGATTTCCATGCAGTCTTGAAGAAGTGGTGTTGTCCTTCCAACGGAAAGACAGTGCTGACTCTTGACATGCTGACTGGTAATGGGCCACAACAGAGCAAACCCACAGCACAGTCATTCGACGTTTTGAAGAATATTGGTAGGTAGGTCATCACAGAGCAGACCCACTGTAGTCCTGGTAGAGATTACGGTATTGGTGGGCCACCAGAGGTACAGACCCACTGCAGTCCTTGTAGAAATAATGGTACTGGTGGGTCATCAAAGATGCAGACCCACTGTAGTCCTTGTAGAGATGGCCAGCAGCCATCTGTTGTGACTGTGCAGGTGCACAATCACCATTGAAGAGTCTTTCGGATAATATAGCAAGTCCATAACCACCACTTGTGCACTCACAAAGTTTTTGGAATTGTCCTTAGAAGCAGCAATGCTGTTATCCAGTCCCTTGCTGAATTATTAACACATGTGCAAACACTAACAGTCCCTACTTCTCACATATTGCCCATATATTATGACCAACAGAAATGTGTGCAGTGAAATGTAACTTACAAGTTAATAATATGATGAATTGGTGTCAATTACAATTTTATAACATAAGAATACAATTACAAAGGTACAAAATACATCATTAAAGAACATAACAATACAGATAACATTTGTAGTACAGGCTTTACAACAGAATAGAAATAAACATACACATCAATGTTACAGGAATTATGACATAAGTAAATACATAAAAGATCAGAATAACTTTTGAAACATCAACTTTACACATGAGCATTAAAACAAAACAGAATAAATAATGTCTAAACATCTTTACAAAGTAAATAACATATTATTAATGCAAATTATATTTGAGGATAACAGTATTCCTCATCATAGTTCATGTAGCTGAGTATTAGAAAAATTCTACAACATAAGTCTTATCAGATAAACATATAAATACAAGAAAAACATAAATACACAATGGTACACAAACATATAGCGGAATAATACAAGGAAAGGACAGGGTTTGTTTTACTGCAGTATTTTGCAAACAAAACTTTCTTTACTTCTCAGAGATCTCCCTTCGTTCTTCATTATTTCCAAAAGTCCTATCTATACCTGCTTTCTGTACTTTTCTCGTATAGCCTCTCACTGCATTTCTTCAAATTCATCGCAACTCATTCTCTTATAAGCTACCCCCTCTTAAGGTAACTTAAATCTACTGAGCTCAGATGCTAAACTAAGGGACGAGGCAATGCAGCAGCACATAACAAATTAACACAAACAGCAATGACAAAAAAATTCAAATTGGCAAAGCAATTGCAATATTACAACTAATATAAGGCAATGTGCAGCAAACAAGAAAAATAAATCAGTAGTAAAACTGGCTTAACAGAGTAATGTAAAGTGAAATTTAGTAGCACTATGCCTGGCAAACAGCAGCAGCTAATGCAATAACTTATATCTAAACATGACATAGCTCAAGCAGAAAAAAAATTCCAGTAAAAATGGCCATGTTTAATACCTATGTCACATCTTAACACTAGGGTGATGCATCACGAGAACTTACGCTAGCAGATAAGTTACCAAATCGTAAAAAAATTATTTATGCAATTCCTGTGAACTGGAAATGTCTTTTTGTGCTCCCTCATTTTTTTGGAGTACATCCATCATAAAGTTATTTTTACTGGATCTGTAGGCATAAAATATTTTTATTAGTACATCTATAAAATTTTATTTTAACCAATGCTGCAGTACAGCTAGGAACTAGATATTAAACAAAATGAGTAAATAAATACATAAAGCAAGCCATATGGCATTTCTCTCAACTAGTAAGACAATAGCCGTGAAATGTTTCTCATCGTTTCATTAGGCATTTTAGTAAATATCATAAATTAAGAGCTCCACAGTGTAATCATATGTTTTCAAGTTTGAGTGTGTCGTATTTCCAATGCTTTCTACAAAGAAATGTCAATAGCGAGGATAATGGCCTCCCTTTTTTTTCTACCTGTGCTTCTGAAAAGGCACACACTAATGGCTTTTTCTCCAGGCGTCTGACACAGCTGGCCGCTCAAGATGCATTACGTCAAGGTCACTTGGCTTTCTTACCGAAATATTTACGACACCAGTTTGCACTACAGTGGCAGTCTCATATAAAAAATTTCACAGGTCTAGAATTTGCGTTACAAATCTGTAGAAACAAAATCCTGTAAATATAACAGTGTCCAAAAAATCTTCGTCGGCATTGTGGTACATTCACGCATTTACACACATTTCATAACTCTTAAAGTACGATTCTTGGTTTCCAACAACCTTTTTCACAAATCAGAGTCCCTAACCACTACTCATTATTCCTTATCTTATTCGTCGACACTTCTTCAATATTTCATCATAACAGATACGTAGCATAATCAAATAACTCATATAGCATCAGCTTATTGATCATAAACATACCGCAACAGCATAATACACATAGTCATCGTAATAATAACATCATAACACCTCAGTCAACTCTCAAAATCGTCGTAGCTTCCTCCAATAATTTCAAAACCTAAAAAAAATTCTCTACTCATGTCAAAAGTGTCATCTGCCTCAAACGTACTTTAAAAATCGTGATCCCAAACCAAATATATCATTCAAAGCTCTCATAGTATCACAATGGTTCCGAAAAAATATGAACAGTTCACAAAGTACAGACAAAATACAGTTTCATAAGTGTGAAGTTATCCAACTGTGTAATTCTGTAAACATCTGTCACTGATGTAGTAAAATAAATGTTTGTCTCTCTCAGTTAAATGATAAGATAGCTGTGTAATTCTGTGTTACAGAAATATGGTACCGATGTGTAAAGTTGTATAAGCAAATACCATATTAGCAAGGGCTCCTTGTGCTTGCCAAACACATGGTACACAAAGTAAGTGTGTACCCCCCTGACGATTAATGTAATTATACCCTCAGGTGTTACAGATTACAGCAATGGAATGAAATGTATCACGGAAAACCTTTGTATCATTGTACTTCAAATATCTTTAAAAATAAATGTTTTAAGTACAAAATTAATCACTCAAATACGTGTACTGTAGCGCTAAACTGTGCGTCATGTTGTAAGATAATCTCTGTGGAAGTCTCGTAGTTATCGTCCTCCGAAAGCTAAGTTCTGGAGAAATCAATGTACTTACCTCATGATAAACAAAAGTGAAATGTTTTGCGTATAGATATCTTAGTTATTACGCTTATTGCCATGATGAAGAAAGTGCTGTACTGTAACGTATTATTGTGCTATGGAAAAGGCTGTCTCATTGTAGCTATACCACAAAAGTTACTACTAAAACATGTTTTACTTTCCAGAATAATTCAGAAAAACTGTGCAGATATAAAACAGATACACTGCAAAAGCAACAATATAAATTGTGTCACACATTAGTAGCATCGTGATATAATCATGTAGCTGTCAAAGAAACCAAATGCTAAGTCATCTTTAATCCCACAGAAAGTACTTCAAATAAAGAATAACTTTTCAGCTAAACCAAAATGTTGCATTAAAATCTCATTAGCAGTATATGTTCTAAGTATGTAAGCCTTATAGTCATTACGTAATTGTGCATCTAACAAGCAAGAATGTACACACACAATAACACTGTGATGTCTGTTCACTATAACAATGCATTCGTAATTTCTGCTTAAATAAGTTCTCTTGGTTCTTGACTGGATATTTAACTTGAAACATTGTTCCATGTTAACAGATACTAAGTCTGACAAAGAGTACTAGTAATGTGAAGTGAAAAATTTTATAGGAAAGACTAAGTTAAAAGGCAGATTATCTCTCAATAAATGGTTTTACATGTGAAATGTGGTGCAATCCTTTACTCTTCATAGTACTCAGAGTTTCAACTTCAAAGAAAATATCATGTTGTATACATTGGTAAGGAATGCTAAAATTTTTCTCAAGGTTGGCGTCTATGTTATTTTTTGCTGAGCCAGCCGGCGCACGTGGTTGCCTGCGGTGCGAGTCATTGTCTGTTTCTTTGTTGGCACGCGTCGTTATTGGCATTTGGAGGTCTAACTTCTACAAATTCACCTTGCCCAGAGGGCCCTGCCCTGTTTGAAAACCGCCAGTTCTGATTAAATCCTGGTCTGTCGTTTCGTCGGTAGTTTACATAGTTTCTTGTTTGTCGGTCATGTGGTGGAGAATTTCTCCCAGAATTGTAACTGCATGGTGGACCGTTGCGTCTGAAGTTACTCTGTCTCCCTTGATAATAATTGTTCTGATTGCCATATTGTCTGTTTCTATGATTCTCTCTATCATATTCATTACTATGGAAATGCGATCTTTCTCTGTAATTATTACTACTCTGCCAACGGTTGCCATACGGTTGGTGTCTGTTTTGGTCACGATTTACGTTGTAAGAATAGGCTTGTCGTGGCCAGCTATCGTTTCTGTCGTTACGGAATTGAGACGGATGTGACCTGTAGTGATTGTTTTCCTGTTTTCGCATCCCACAACTGTCTGTGTCAATTTCTAATTCTTGTAAGAGTCTCTGAAAAGCTTCAATGTCGTCTTCACAACGTCCTGCCAAAATAATATTTCTTAAATGTTCAGGCAATTTCAGTAAGCAAATGCGGATGAGTTCTGAAGGGCTGTATGGGTTTGAAAGATATTGATTCTTGTGCAACATGTCTTCAAAATATTTCACAAGACTGGAAAATTCAGATTGTTCAAAGTGTTTCATCATCATGATGCTATGTTTTACTCGGTCTTGTGTAGCTTGAGACCAATATGCTGAGAGAAAGGCATGGTAAAATTCTCCTTCACTGTGACAATCGTGAATGACCGATCGCATTCTTACAGCTGGTTCATTCTCTAAGTAGCCACACATAAATTCTAATCTGTGCTCTAATGACCAGTTGGGAGGAAAACAACGAGAGAATTGATGGAGCCATGCTTGTGGATGAATGTCGTTGGCAGAATTCTTAAATGTTTTGTATTTACCTGTAGTAATGAACAGCTTATAGTCAAAATCATCATGTCGGTGAGTCACATGTCGGTCATTGTTACGTCGTTTCGGCGGTTCCATCTCAAAATTCGATGTACCTTGCCAATTTCTTTCATAATTTCCGAAGTGTCCTGTGTTATTATTTTGTGGTTGCTCCATATTTCTATGTCCCTCTTCCCGTACTGGAGCGCGAGTGTCCTATGAAATATGTAATTCTTGTATTACTTGTGCCAACTGATCTTGTACTTCCTGGATTTCTCTTTTGTACAGTGTATTGATTTGAATTTGATTTTGTTCGAATTTTCTAATTTGTGCATACTCTTCAGTGTCAGTAAAGGCTACAGGTCTTGTGTCATTCAGATCATCATCTACCTTTGTAGATAAATTATTTAGCTGATCCGAAAGTGCAACTACTTTCTCTGATAATGAACTACACTCCTGGAAATGGAAAAAAGAACACATTGGCACCGGTGTGTCAGACCCACCATACATGCTCCGGACACTGCGAGAGGGCTGTACAAGCAATGATCACACGCACGGCACAGCGGACACACCAGGAACCGCGGTGTTGGCCGTCGAATAGCGCTAGCTCCATCGCAGTCTTTAACACTGGTAGCATGCCGCGACAGCGTGGACGTGAACCGTATGTGCAGTTGACGGACTTTGAGCGAGGGCGTATAGTGGGCATGCGGGAGGCCGGGTGGACGTACCGCCGAATTGCTCAACACGTGGGGCGTGAGGTCTCCACAGTACATCGATGTTGTTGCTAGTGGTCGGCGGAAGGTGCACGTGCCAGTCGACCTGGGACCGGACCACAGCGACGCACGGATGCACGCCAAGACCGTAGGATCCTACGCAGTGCCGTAGGGGACCGCACCGCCACTTCCCAGCAAATTAGGGACACTGTTGCTCCTGGGGTATCGGCGAGGACCATTCGCAACCGTCTCCATGAAGCTGGGCTACGGTCCCGCACACCGTTAGGCCGTCTTCCACTCACGCCCCAACATCGTGCAGCCCGCCTCCAGTGGTGTCGCGACAGGCGTGAATGGAGGGACGAATGGAGACGTGTCGTCTTCAGCGATGAGAGTCGCTTCTGCCTTGGTGCCAATGATGGTCGTATGCGTGTTTGGCGCCGTGCAGGTGAGCGCCACAATCAGGACTGCATACGACCGAGGCACACAGGGCCAACACCCGGCATCATGGTGTGGGGAGCGATCTCCTACACTGGCCGTACACCACTGGTGATCGTCGAGGGGACACTGAATAGTGCACGGTACATCCAAACCGTCATCGAACCCATCGTTCTACCATTCCTAGACCGGCAAGGGAACTTGCTGTTCCAACAGGACAATGCACGTCCGCATGTATCCCGTGCCACCCAACGTGCTCTAGAAGGTGTAAGTCAACTACCCTGGCCAGCAAGATCTCCGGATCTGTCCCCCATTGAGCATGTTTGGGACTGGATGAAGCGTCGTCTCACGCGGTCTGCACGTCCAGCACGAACGCTGGTCCAACTGAGGCGCCAGGTGGAAATAGCATGGCAAGCCGTTCCACAGGACTACATCCAGCATCTCTACGATCGTCTCCATGGGAGAATAGCAGCCTGCATTGCTGCGAAAGGTGGATATACACTGTACTAGTGCCGACATTGTGCATGCTCTGTTGCCTGTGTCTATGTGCCTGTGGTTCTGTCAGTGTGATCATGTGATGTATCTGACCCCAGGAATGTGTCAATAAAGTTTCCCCTTCCTGGGACAATGAATTCACGGTGTTCTTATTTCAATTTCCAGGAGTGTAATTTACTCCATGTGTCTTTCTGAACCAATGTTCAGAGTATCTACTGTGTCCTTTAAGTTTTCCTGAGTTTTTGCAAGTTGCATAACCGAATCGGTAGATGCAACTGAGTCAATTTTAGCTTGCAAGGTCTCATGATTTTCATGAACAATAGTTTGCAGTTCTTTTATGGCTGCTTCGTGATTCTGTAATGCATTTTCATGCCGCGAAAAAATAGGTTGGAAATGCCCACAAATTTGTGTTTTTACGTCATTACAGACTTTTTGACATTTCGATTCAATGTTATGTAACTCAGTAGTTAAATTTTCACGTGTTTGTTCAAGTGTGGTGTGAAGATTTTGTTCCATTGCGTCTAACTGTTCCTGTGTTTGTCTCTGGTGTTGTTCCATTGTGTCCAACTTTTGAAGATTTTGTTCCATTGTGTCTAACTTTTGAAGCTTTTGCTGTGTTTGTCTCTGATTTTGTTCCATTGTGTCTAACTTTTGAAGCTTTTGTCCCATTTGTTGCATTAATTGTAATAACAATGCACTGGTGTCTGAAACATGTTCCTCAGTGCTTTTCGGCAATGAATTTGCACCGCAACATTCACATATTGACAAGCGGAAAATGTGTCTTGACTCATTTGAGAAAACGGTGAGAACCCAAAACCTGCGTCTACAGTATTTGCAATATTGTGTTCTGTCATTCCCGATTCCTGAGGCGAGTTGTTGCCGACCGATCGATCGATAATGCTTCCCTGTTCACTACCTGTTTCACTATCTACACCATTATTTGACGCCCGCTCCATTTCCCTATGCACAGTTACCAAATTACTACTTTGAATGTCTGTTAATTCATTACATGGTGGCGTTAACACACTGCTTTCGTCTTCACTGTTATTTCTCAGTTTACTTTGGAGCCTAGTATTACGTTTTTCACACGCCATTATTGTCACAATATTTCACACGACAACACAGAAAAACACAATTTGAAGAGCAACAATAAGAGAACACATTAACATAGCACTGAAAATAATATCTCGTTCATTGCAAGCGCAGCTGCGAAATACTTGGTGCATATCTACATGCATGCCACAACTGTACAACAACTGTACAACAACTGTACAACAACTGTACAACAACTGTACAACAATGAAAGGCTGCAACTACAAAGGAGATTCTCTCTACAATTATGTGCTAGCAATAAACAAAATCTACACTAATTACACAAACTACAAGAAAAAATCAGAAGATACCAGTGAGGATCCTGGTAGGGTCGCCATATCAAACGTCCCCTTAGAACAATTGTACAGGACTGTGCTTAAACTGACACACAATATTTTTTAGCGCAACGCAATCTGACTTTCAAAAATCCCTACAAAACAATGGCCCTGACTAACATTAACCTATACCTTTCACAAATCACTTACCTCACAAAAATCTTCGTTACTCGAACTACTGCAATACAGCGAGCGCCACTATTGCCAACTAAATAAAAGATTCAAACTACTGAAGGCACTAACTACTGATAGGCATAGTTATCAAATGAAAGATTTTAATAGAAAACAAACAATGTATTTACTTTAATAGTGTTGAAAAATCATAATATACATAGCAGTTCATGACATCCAGTCTTACAAATTTCCAAACTCCGCCATTTCTCTCCCCACATCCACCACTGCTGGCGGCTCACCTCCAACTGCGCAACGCTACGCGCTGTTCACATCCAGCTGCCTAGCACTACAATGGCTGACAACAATGCAAACTGGCCACAGACTGCACACAGCACAGCCAGTGATTTTCATACAGAGCGCTGCACTGCACATTCAGGTTTGTGTTGTTGATGAAAAAACAACTAGGCAGAACACCCGGAAGCACTATATTACCCAATCATTATTCTGACACACCCGCGATCAGTATTGATGCTCATACGGAATCATATCGTCAATAAGAACAACTATAAGTTGATGTAGCAGATTATAGAACGTACTGCAGAACCGCAGCGTCGTAGCAAGAAAATCACTATGCTGTCGATAAAGGGACACCGCGGTATCAGGAGCAATGAAATTGTCGACTTTCTCGCTAAGACTACCGTCCACCACAGGGAAAAGACATGTGTGAGCCGTAGCGGCGTTATACAATCTTTGGATCCTCTGACTGACTGGCTGTGGGGCGGCGGGTAAAAATTATTTACATGCCGTCTTATTCACGGAAGCCTGGCAACTAATTTAGTGGTCAGCCAGAGAGCGAAGGGAAACATAATGACGTTTGTTTCCAGTCTGCACGGCCACATTCTGGTCCAGCCGACTAAAAGAAAAGTTTCTATTCTCTTATTTCTTTGCGGGATCACGACTATGATTTCAAATAAAAGTATAAAGTTCCAGTCAAAATTTATATTACGTTAAGTTTGTCACATACAACACTTGGAAATTCAGTGTTGCCAACTGAAAGCAAGTGTTTCTAACAGCACATTTATCAGTTCAGAGTCGATCTCTACAGTAGGTTCCTACCAGATTGTCTTTCGCCCTGACTAAAATTACTCAAATGAAAGTTTGCAATTAATGTTCACAATAAATGCTCGCCATAAAAGTGGAAGTAAAGTCACCACTGCACAAGCGGAATTGTAATTCACACGGACGGTGCACTAACCGTTACTTTGGCGAATTCTAAGCGATCCAGGATGGTGTACAGTCCTCGCGAGTTCACTATCCGTTTTTACCGCAAAATAAGCGCTTTGACACAGTTCGGCTCTGACGTCATCCGAGGCAGAGCGCGCTCCGACGTTTGACAGGCCTTGATCTTACAGTGGCTGAGTGCGAAGTGAACCTTACCACTGCAGCTCGGGCTGTATTTATGTAGGTGCAGGAGCGGACGGTCGAGGGAACATCTCTTGTCTACAGCTATCTGCATACTCCAGCAGCCTCCGAACGACCGCTTTCTCGGACACATAATCTTTAATAAGATGGTTACAAATTAATTCAGAAACTTCTTAATTTTTATTTGTATGCAGTTAAGTCGTTTGAACTCACAGAAATAGTTTCAGCTAGATAGAATGAAAACTTTGCCTTCTAGAATTTTTATAGTGGAAATAACGGTAGATTGTTACCTCTGAACCATACCTTTACTAGAACTTATATCGGCTGTTATTAATACTATAACTCTCAAATTTGGTATAGCTCTATTAATTAGTATGTTTTATCATACATTTAACCAAAATTCTCTATCATCAAAATGACAGGTACTTAATCTGCTACAATTGGGTATACTTTAGTTACAAAATTTGGGTTTTACTTAATTACTGAAAAACTGTAAGTAGTAGCTTAACCTGGTCTTGCAGTTATTATTTTTGGGGTGAACTGAAGCATAAAACAAATTTTCATGTTCCTAAATCCATTGCTTAGCGCTTCTGATTTTTCCTAAAAACGTGGATTCTGGTGTCAATTTTTGTTTATGGTTTTGGAAACCTGCACCACTAATTTATGAGTTCTAAAGACACCTTCTGACCAAATTCTTGCTTTCTAGCTTAATTATTTAGCGCCACTTATTTTTCTCTTAAAACGGCATTTTTACGTAAACTGTTAAGTCTAGAAGATTGAGACTTGTTATTTGAAACATTATAACATTAAACCATATTTTAACTAAATTTGTAAACGTAAATTTACATTTTAGATTTCATCCTTAATTGTGGTTCAACACTTGCGCGCTACGGGCAGATGCGTTAAGGTGACATGGCGCTGCTAGCAGTGAACTGGGGTAAGTCGCGGCACACTCGCTCGCCAGTGTATCTCACACATAATTCAGCCCCTGCTTTGCTTCATGGCTTCTCGGTAGGAGGCGCGAGTGCCTCACTGATTCTCTCGGTTTATCGCTGTTTGTGACTGAGGGAAAAGGCGGAACACGTGCTGCGGTTGGAGGGTTATTGTTGTTGCGTGGCGGCGGTCGGTACGGACTGGTGGGCCAGTCCGTTGACGTTGTGGCCGTTGGGAGCCTCTTGCTGTATTCGGAACCGTATTCACGATAGCATCCATTGTGACTGATTTTTGGGTTTTGAAGAAGAGAGTGCACCAGCAATTTGACTTCTGGAATGTTCTCTCTGGGTGCAGTATGGAAATTGGTTATCGGAATAGTGCTTCGAATGACGGCAAAAGGAGTACTAAAGAAGTTATGGTGCGCATTGAATTTATTCTCTCAGTGAACCTCACCTGTGAAGTTTGAACGATGGGGTTTTCTTGCAATTACTGTAATCTATTTAAATTGTAAATTTGCTGATTTGTTTAGTGATTTCTATTTATGTGTGCATACGAAGTGTTGTACAGGCATCTGGTCTGTTGGAACCTCCTAGATAGTCTTAGGTTAGTGAATGTTTACGTAGATGGACCAATGACTGAAGTGCTAAAATTGTCTTTGAACCGTTCTGTTCAGAGTCTGCCGACGGTACTTACTGTGCACTGGTTCAAATGGTTCAAATGGCCCTGAGCACTATGGGACTTAACTTCTGAGGTCTTCAGTCCCCTAGAACTTAGAACTACTTAAACCTAACTAACCTAAGGACATCACACACATCCATGTCCGAGGCAGGATTCGAACCTGCGACCGTAGCGGTCGCGCGGTTCCAGCCAGTAGCGCCTAGAACCCCTCGGCCACCCCGGCCGGCTGTGCACTGGTGTTTCCAGCTGGTATTTTTCAGCTTTAAGTCATTTCTTATCTGTTGTAAGTTTTTAGCAATACTGAATCGGCTTATGATATTTAAGGCTAACGTTCTTTTAAATTTATTTTAGATAGTTTTAAATCTTGAGCGTCTGCAACCTCAATCTTATTTGTAAATGTTAAGCCTAAAGTCCGTGCCAGACGGGTAAGCTTGAATCTGTTGTTGTTGTCGTTTTTGGGGAAGGAGACCAGACACCGAGGTCATCGGTCTCATCGGATTAGGAAAGGTCGGGGAAGGAAGTCGACCGTGCCCTTTGAAAGGAACCATCCCGGCATTTGCTTGAAGCGATTTAGGAAAATCACGGAAAACCTAATTCAGGATGGCCGGACGCGGGATTGAACCGTCGTCCTCCCGAATGCGAGTCCAGTATCGAACCACTGCGCCACCTCGCTCGGTCGTGAATCTGTGGTTCTGTAGTTTCAAAAGAGCATTCTGTGTCTGTTGGTAAATGTAGCATTGGTTATCACAAGTGTCTTATCCTTGTATTAGCAGTTTAGTACATTATTTGAAATTTCTGCTTATAATTGAAAGCTTTAAGACTTACTCACTTAACTTAGAATTAAGTAGTTGCTTAGGGAACGTTACGTTACTTTAAGAGCTGTATCAAGTCTTGAAAGACCTGAACACTTTATTGTTAGAGCTCACGATTTTCCTATTGTAAAGTGTATGCTATTTGTTAACAGCCTTAGCTTCTGATCCGTGACATTGAAATTGACGCGGCGCCCGCGTCTCTGGTGGCCGTTAGCTCTCGCTGGATTTTTGTTCCCAGCTGCAGCTGCTAAACAAGTTAAGTTTTCTGTCATCCTGTTAAATGAGTAATTTTCCGTAACTGCCTGTTCGAGCTTGCTCTGACTTGTGATCTAACGTAACGAAGATAAGAATCTATTTTCCATACTTTGAGTTTACGAATTGCACTTAAGTCTTCTGAATATTTAAATTCCATCTGTAAATGATTGCTCTTGGTAGTCAGTTTAGCCTAACTTGATTCCACACTTCTTGTAACTCGTTCCAAGATTACCATATTTAGAGTTGCGAATTTGCCCTCTATCTCGGAGGACTGATTCTTGTTTTTGGTCGTTGTGTAATTTGGTTTAGGAATCTTTACTTAATTCTACTGTCAGAGTTGTGTGGCTCTTATTTACGGCCCTTATGGCCGTTTAAAATTTTGTGTTACTTTAACTTCTTGTCTGCTGAGTTTTAAGAGTGGCTCCTGTGGGGTTAAGGATGGGTTCCTCCTACTTGTTGTGATAAACTGCAGTTATTTCAGTTGTTGTTGTTTCTCCGTTTTAAATTTGCTTCTGTTTAAATTAATATTTATTTTATTTATTTATTTATTTATTTATTTAACCTGGAAAGATTAGGGCCATCAGGCCCTCTCTTACATCTAGCCAGGCATTCTACTTATTTTACATTCATATGTTTTAGTAGGCATGTTAAACTACATCTAGTACAAAAAGTGAAATAAACAATTAGAAAAGTACACCCGGAAAAATACATACATATAGAGTTTATATTCGTAGATCATAAGCACTGTTATAATTAGACATTAATGAAGAGACAGATTTTAGATAGGAGTGCTGGCAGCAGGGAATATG
This sequence comes from Schistocerca cancellata, assembly GCF_023864275.1. Lineage (NCBI taxonomy): Eukaryota > Metazoa > Arthropoda > Insecta > Orthoptera > Acrididae > Schistocerca > Schistocerca cancellata. Next base: position 352,070,088 of record NC_064628.1, read on the forward strand.
AGGGAGACTCGTGGTGAAGGAGGAGAAGAATAGAGAGACATGATGAAACATAATTAAGGAAATATAAAGGAAAAGAAGATTGCATAGCTAATAGAGATAGATGAAGAGGAAGGCATCTCAGGAGCAAGATAGGAGACGCTAGCTTTGCTATTTGACAGATGAGAGGATTGGCCTTGTACATTAATTTTGTGGAGAACTTTATGAGGATGATAGTAGGAAATGCTTCAACTTCTTCTTAAAAGCAGCAGGAGATTGAATTTTGCGCAAGGTAAGGGGCAGTTTGTTCCAGAGGCGGACAGCGGCAACTGAGAAGGAGTTTGCAAAAGTTTTTGTTTTGTGAGTGGGCACAGTTAGCATACCAAATAAGAGTGACCTCGTGTTTCGATTATGATGGCATGACAGGTTTTTAATCTCTGAAGCAAGGTACTGGGGTGCATGCGCGACGAGGAGTCTGTGAAGTAGACATAGAGTGTGGTAGTCATGCAATTTGTCCGGCCGCAGCCACCCTAGCTCGGAGTATGAAGCACTTTAACATGATCATATCGGCGAATGTTGCAGGTGTAACGCACACAGGCATTCATGGTTAGCTCTAACCGTCTTTTGTTTTCACTACTCATGCCTTGTTGAATCACATCACAATAGTGGAGGTTCGGTAGAACGAGTGCTTGCACGAGCTGGCGTTTCAAGTCCTGTGGAAATGTGTTCCGAAACTTTTTGAGAGCATAGAGCCAAGCGGACGTCTTTCGGCACACTGCGACTGTATTCTCCGCCCAGTTGAGATGCTCATCCAAAGTTACACCCAAGTTCTTCACTGTTTTCTGATATGGTATTGGAGTACCGTCGAGCAGAATAGGAGGTAGCCGTTCGCGGAAATCTGAACTTATTAATTTCTGATGGGCTATTAAGATTACTTGCGTCTTTTTTGCATTTAATTTAAGCCCCAGGTTTTTCACCCATGTCACTACTGAAGACAGATCATCATTCATCTGAGCGATTGCAGTGTTTACATCTTCAGGTCTGACGCTTAGGTAGAGTTGGAGGTCGTCGGCATAGAAATGATATTTACAGGAGGACAGAACCGACGAAATATCGTTGACATATAAAGAAAACAAAAGTGGTCCTAAGACTGATCCTTGTGGCACTCCCGAGGAGACATGATTCCAGGAAGATTTTTCATTTACGCAGACAACTCATTGCTGTCTGTCTTTTAAGTAGCTTTCAAACCATCTCATTGCACTATCAGAGAAATTAAGCTGTTGCATTTTTCTGAGCAATATGTCAAAGTTAACAGTGTCAAAAGCTTTGCTGAAGTCCAGTAGCCTCAATATTGTTGCCTTTCGATTGTCGATGGCATATTTCAGGTCATCAGTTACTTTAATTAGAGCAGTGTTTGTGCTGTGATGTTTACGGAAACCGGATTGAAATTTGTCATATAGGCTGAATTCATGCAAGTGTTCAGTGATTTGGTCATGAACAATATATTCAAGTGCTTTGGAAACAGCAGGCAGTATGCTAATTGGTCGGTAATCACTAGGCAGTTGCGGGTTTTCGATCTTATGGATGGGTCTCGTCTAAAAACTGTTTATGCAAGGGAACTTCTCGTTCATTATTATATATCAGGTATAAGAGAAGATTATGGTTTTAATTATCACTCCGATTATTTGATAGAAATTTGTAATTTTTTGAGGAAAAATGTGCTCAGCCTTGGTTCGCCCTTCCATGTCTTCTATCCTCTGCCCATCGTTACACAAACCTGCGGTGACACATCAAAATCTGAAAATGAAAGAAAATGTCGTGTGACTAGGGCATCCCGTCGTGCAGACCGTTCGCCGGGTGCAAGTCTTTCGATTAGACGCCTTGCCCGTTGACGGGGATGAAATGATGATGATTAGGACAACACAACACCCAGTGCCTGAGCGGAGAAAGTCTCCGACGCTGCCGAGAATCGAACCTGGACCGTTAGGATTGACATTCTGTCGCGCTGACCACTCAGCTACCGGGGGCGGATATCGAAAACCTGATGGAACAATAAGTACCATCCAGCTTACCAACAAAGGGAAAACATTATGAAGTTATACTACCAACTATCCTTGCATCACCATGGTGCTCCTCCGGTATGTACGACTGAGTTTTCTAGTAGCAATGTTGCATCATGGCTTTAACCACGGGCGGTTCACACTGCACTTCCGTCGATTACAACTGACTGACTCAGTTACATGCGATTCTGGAGCGGAAGAGGACATCGACTACATCATTCTAGGCTGGCCACTGTGATTCCAAGGGACAATCGATTTGCTGCAGTGCTTGTTGCTTCGCGGACAACAGCTTCTCAGTAGGGTGGAGCCACAGATCACAGCGCATGACGTGTTTCCTGGCGGTTGAACGCGGGATGATCGAATTGACATGTCTACAACCAATGCACATATCTTATGAGAGTCTTGGGTGTATGTGTGTGTGATTGGATATGACTTTTAATGTGTAATATATTATGTATTGGAGGCTGGCTGAGTGGATCGTGTCAGAAGACCACAAATGAACAAAAAGAAAGAATCATCAGGTTACCCTCCATTCAGAGGCTGTTGCACGCAGCGGCCGTTATTTTGATTTGTAAATAATAGATTTCAGCTATCAGTCGTCCTTTGGAATATTTATTGGCAGATCTAGATTTCGGCTAGCAACTAGCCATTCTCAATGCTAAGAATACAACAGGTACATAGTTAGATGATGTCATAAAAAGTTGCAGTTAATGGCTTAACTCATTTGGTTTGTATATTACATACCACTAACCTTTTTTGGTCAATGCATGTAATGCCTGGTGGTCTGGCTTTGTACACAGTTCATGGAATACTAATTTTTGCGGAAGGCGGGCTGTGTGGAGAACACATCGTTTGGTTATATGGCGCATCCTATGTGAACTACATATAAACCTCAATAGAAGCAAACCACTTCAAATTTAATTACATGAAATGGAACGTAAGTAAAATTATTACATTGTCGTCCGACTTATTTCATCTTTATCGTCAAATAATAAAATTTCATGTTCACTCCTTGTGAGTCCGTTATTATTATTAAAACTGTAGCGCCGCCGATGGCCATTGTAATCAATGCAGTGCTGCAATCTTCTTATCGTGGATTGAGTGGTATTCCTTGTCACTTCGGCACTTATCGAAGCACAAACTTTTCAGCTCCTATCATACTTTCGGAGTTATTCTTGGTGGCAATAGTTAGTGTGTGTGTGTGTGTTTGTGTGTGTGTGTGTGTGTGTGTGTGTGTGTGTGTGTGTGTGGGTGGGTGGGTGGGTGTGTTTCGCGTGTTACCCTACGCCTTCGGAACTACCGACATGAAGGAAAAGAAAGCACGTTGTGAGCACGCATCATACCGTGCATGTTAATAGACGTCCTCAGCACTGAAGCTGGCCGCTAGATAAGGCACGCACGACTAATACCTGCAAACTTAATATTGTTAATAGTGCTAAAAACGCTGTTACTTTGTTTTTTTTTTTATTTCAGGCGCAATCTACGATAAACAATCGTGAAAATTTACAGGCAAGAAATGCAACCTATTGACATCTGAAGGAATGCTAGGGCTCCAAGTGTCTCGCGTGTAGCAACAGAAGAATTATGTGATATAAAATGAGAAATTACTATTTTTGATGGTGTTACTTCCGTATTTCCCATAATCTGCTATTGCTCTACAGTATTACCTTTAATGTGTTAACCGGTTTCCGGCTTACAAGACCGTCAGACATTTACTGACTATTGTCGCCAAAAAAGTTTCAATATTTGTAAACGACATTTTAAAATAGGTTACACATCTGGATTCAAGCAGAAACGTACAGTGAATAACATATTTGACAGTGTGGTGATAATGCAATGTAAAAAGTTAAAAAATGTACAGTAAATAAATATAAACGGAGGGAAAAAGGGAAGAGCAAGCCTACGTAACAATTTATATTAATAAACAAATTCAATAAATAAAATAAAATTAGTAACTGACTAGGAAACTTCAGTAGGTATAAAACATGGAGAGTGATACACATACCAACTAAAAGAAGAAAGAGTTATCAGTGTGACTATATAATATATAAGGAACTTAAGCGATATGGAGAAGATAAACAGAAATGAACAAATGAAAGAAAGTGGACGAGTGTGTTGGTACTGCATTTTAAAAAGTAAAAAGCTGAACATTAGACAAATATAAAAGGAGCAAAATGGAAAAACATTAACGCTATAGTCAAAACTGCCTACGTAACAGTTAACAGTAAATGAACGAACCAAGTAAAATAAAAACCGTACATGATGAGACAACTGCAAGAGGTATTAAACATGGGAAGTAAGACAAGTACCAGCTACAAGAAAGACTTAAAAATTGTAACTAAAGTCTATATGGATTACATAAACAATTTCAATAAAATAAAAGAACTCAATAAATACAGGAAAATGGGGGAATATGTAAGAGCAGTCAGTGTGGGAAGTAATAATAAACGGAGAGGATTATGTGAAGTTTAGGAGAGGGGAAGTGTTAATTTCCAGGAAATTAACAAATATCAAGCTCACAGTCCAGATCTAATCTTAAATCCCAGGACATTAACAAACGTCTAGCTCACACTCCAGATCTTAAATGACCAATCTTAAATGACCAGCCGGCCGGAGTGGCCGAGTGGTTAAAGACGCTACAGTCTGGAACCGCCCGACCGCTACGGTCGCAGGTTCGAATCCTGCCTCGGGCATGGATGTGTGTGATGTCCTTAGGTTAGTTAGGTTTAAGTAGTTCTAAGTTCTAGGGGACTTATGACCACAGCAGTTGAGTCCCATAGTGCTCAGAGCCATTTGAACCATTTTAAATGGCCAGACACAGAAATGCAGAAAGAATAATAGTGAGAATATATTTCTCTTCCTTTTAAATGAAAAACTATAAAAATGCCCGAATAACTATAACAGTAAGAGACAGAAGAAGGGTAAATTATTTAGATCTCGGAATTCGTATTTAGCTCTGAGATTAAGAGAAAAAGAATCTGGAATACGCAGTCGGGTGTAAATTAATGAACCAAGTTCGGAAAAAATTATCACCTTTTAGCGATTTATAATAGGATCTTGTTAGCAAATACAAGAAAAGAGACAATGGCTGCGGTTACCCTTGACGCATCACAGACAGGAGCGCGTGCGATGGTGTACTCAACGACGAACCTGGGTGCACGAATGGCAAAACGTAAATTTTTCGGATGAATCCAGGTTCTGTTTGAAGGATCATGATGGTCGCATGCGTGTTTGGCGACATCGCGGTGAACGCACATTCGAAGCGTGTATTCGTCATCGCCATACTGGCGTATCACCCGGCGTGATGGTATGGGGTGCCATTGGTTACACGTCTCGGTCACCTCTTGTTCGCATTGACAGCACTTTGAACAGTGGACGTTACATTTCAGATGTGTTACGACCCGTGGCTCTACCCTTCATTCGATCCATGCGAAACCCTACATTTCAGCAGGATAATGCACGACCGCATGTTGCAGGTCCTGTACGGGGCTTTCTGGATACAGAAAATGTTCGACTGCAGCCCTGGCCAGCACATTCTCCATATCTCTCACCAATTTTTCAATTGGTCAATGGTGGCCGAGCAACTGGCTTGTCACAATACGCCAGTCACTACTCTTGATGAACTGTGGTATGGTGTTGAAGCTGCATGGGCAGCTGTACCTGTACACGCCATCCAAGCTCTGTTTGACTCAATGCCCAGGCGTATCAAGGCCGTTATTACGACCAGAGGTGGTTGTTCTGGGTACTTATTTCTCATGATCTATGCATCCAAATTGCGTGAAAAAGTAATCACATGTCAGTTCTAATATAATATATTTTTCTAATGAATACCCGTTTATCATCTGCATTTCTTCTTGGTGTAGCGATTTTAGTGGCCAGTAGTGTAGCATCGCATTGCGTTCAGAGTTGAATCGCGGTTCTGAACTGCCCTGAAAGAATATCCTCAGCTAGAAGTCGGTGACCTGAGGAGAGTTTCCATTCTTCCAATGTTTTTAAGACGCACAGTAGAGCTTCTCTTTGGATCATTGGGATCATGGTGTGGGGAGCCATCGGGTATGACTTCAATAATTAAGAGAACTCTGACGCCGCCATTGTATGTCACCGACATCATACATCCTCATGTCTGTCATGCGAGATCTTCATGGTGCCATTTTTCAACAGGGCAGTTCTCGTCCACACATGGGACGTGTCTCTGTGAGCTGCCTGCATTATGTTAAGATACTTCCGTGACCAACAAGACCCCCGTATCTGTCGCCAATAGAACACGTGTTTGACCAGCTCAGTTATCAACTGCGTCTCAGTGCGAGTATGCAGGTTACCAAGGACCAGTGAGAACAATTCTGGCCAGCGTACCTCAGGAGAAGCTGCAACGGCTTTTATTACACTTTTCCCAACTGAAGTAGTGTTTCATCCAGGCCAGAGAGGGTGCAGGTTTATACCGATAAGTGGACTCATATTCCTAAGTTCTTTGGAAATGTCATACGATTCTGTAATCACTTAATTAACACCGCAAACCGTCTCTTTACCTCCTCTCCTTCTGAGTCCGGTATTGGTCCACCACAGTATTATTGTAGCGGGGACTGAGGACGCTTCTGTCGTCTTATCGTGAGTTTTTATCGTGATATTGTAACTTCCCCCTCACTTATCGACCTTAGTGACAGTCAAAAATTAAACCGCGTGTACCTAATGGAAATTTGGGAAAAGCAATCGTCACCGAATTTAATCTGTCGGTAAAGAGGGAGGAAAGGGTTACATCTAAATGAAAGAAAAAATGCAAATGAAACTGGTGGAAATTAATTTTGAAAAAGTGTAAAGTTAATAAAGAAGGTAAATGTGCGCTCGTTACGTTAACAATTAACTGGCGTTAGTTAGATATTTGAGATTTGGGGAAAATTACGGTCGCCAGTCCTATGGACAACTACTATAATAACTGAAAAAGAAAGGTTAATTCACATATAATTAGCACTAAAAGCGTGGCAACTGAAGGTTGACATGTGTTGTGTGAAAACTAAATGTTTGTCAGAAGTAATAAATTTCGCTACACACTGACTTAATTTAGCAAAGGAATTAATAAAACCGGAAAATTGAAAGTTAATTTAGTGACTGAAATTAATAGTGAACTTTGTTTCTAAAGCACTACGAAATTAAATGAAATAAGGTTAGTCTTGGGCTACCTCAACAATCATCTCAAAAGCAACTTGAATCTATGCAATTTAGAAATAAGAGATTTAACTTTGAACTTGAATTAAATGATTCTGAACAATTAACAATAGTAAAATTTAGTACGTACCAAGCTGAGCTGAAATCACAGGTAAGCTAAAATATGGTAACAAAACTCGCACTATTAATTTCTGCTTATGTTAACATCGGCGAATCCACTCAAGAATTCCGCATCATGGGAGGTGTCAAGCAAGGCGATCCCATCTCCCCAAAACTGTTCTCTGCTGTATTGGAAATGGCTATGTCAAAGCTGAGCTGGGAAGGTAAGGGAATTAGAATTAATGGAAGAAGGCTTACCAACTTGAGATTTGCTGATGATATTGCCTTACTGGCCAAAGACTTCGCAGAGCTCCAAAACTTAGTTACAGATCTTGCATCGGAATGTCAGCTGGTTGGCTTGAACATGAACCTTTCCAAAACAAAAGTAATATCCAACAAATGGGTCCCAGCTGGAGATGTGAAAGTCAAGGACAGTCTACTAGAAGAAGTCAGTGAATATGTCTACCTTGGCCAGATTATAAATATGAAGGGAGACATAAGACCAGAAATCTGTCGACGCATCAAGCTTGGCTGGCAAGCATTTGGGAAGAATTCAAAAGTATTCAGATCAAAAATGCCAGTGAATCTGAAGAAAGCAGTATTTGATTAATTCATTCTTCCTGTGATGACGTATGGCTGCGAGACATGGACACTGAACTCATTCACAAAAGGGAAACTTAGGACAGCACAGAGAGCCATGGAGAGATCAATACTGGGCTATACAAGAAAGGACAGGAAAAGGACAGATGACATCCGGTCTGTGACGAAGGTTAATTGCATCTTAGAGAGAGTAGGTTCCTTGAAATGGCAGTGGGCTGGCCACGTTGCAAGAAGAAAAGACAACAGATGGACGAAGCTAGTACTGGAGTGGAGTCCGAGAGAGCACCGGAGGCCTAGAGGAAGACCACCAGACAGATGGAACAAAGCATCAAGAAGATCGCTGGTAACACCTGGCAGAGAACTGCCCAAGACCGTCCCACTTGGAGAAGACTGCTGGAAGCCTACCTGAACCTACGACTCGAAGAGGCCACATCATCTAATGATTGAATTGGCTGATGATGATGATGATGATGAATCTAAATACTGTAGCCAGCTATGAATACTTTAACTGAACTTTGAAATTAAAGCAGTGAAATGGAATGATATTACTTTAATGCTGGCGTATGAATTTCAACGACACTCGGGTTCATTCCAGAAAAGGAAGAGTCCCTGCTTGGTAATGCAGTTGGGACAATGAGCAACAAAGGTTCATGCTAAGTTGCTGTATTTTTGTGATGCAACAGTTTTAAAAGCTGAGGTCTGCACTTTACGTGCTTTTAGTCTCCTTGTTGGTTCATTGAAGGTTTGAAGTCGTCGATCGGGGAGGTGGCGACAGTCACTTATTGTCGGCCGTCGCTGTTGCAGAAGCTGGATGTTGGCGCGCCTTCTTCTCGACACAGTCACCAGGCGAAACGGGCTCTTGATATGTGCCAGCTAATGTTTCCCGTCCGCGCCCCCATGCCAGAAACTATCATAGCAAGTCGAGCGCAATTACATGATGCCAAACCCCGCAAGCGTGGCAACTCGCGGGAGCGTTACTCGACACACCTGCTCCACCGCCCTACTCCAGCCAGACTCCCTCTGCCCGCGCACCACACGGCAGAGTTAACACCACCAAAGATCCTAAACACTTTGGTTCTCCACACGACCTATCGATGTAATCGTTCGATAGCAGAGTTTTCCCTAGGCAAGGCCAAGCGTAAAAATACAAATAATATTTACAAAACAAACCAATTATACATCGGCATAAATACATATATATACATATATATACACTCCTGGAAATGGAAAAAAGAACACATTGACACCGGTGTGTCAGACTCACCATACTTGCTCCGGACACTGCGAGAGGGCTGTACAAGCAATGATCACACGCACGGCACAGCGGACACACCAGGAACCGCGGTGTTGGCCGTCGAATGGCGCTAGCTGCGCAGCATTTGTGCACCGCCGCCGTCAGTGTCAGCCAGTTTGCCGTGGCATACGGAGCTCCATCGCAGTCTTTAACACTGGTAGCATGCCGCGACAGCGTGGAAGTGAACCGTATGTGCAGTTGACGGACTTTGAGCGAGGGCGTATAGTGGGCATGCGGGAGGCCGGGTGGACGTACCGCCGAATTGCTCAACACGTGGGGCGTGAGGTTTCCACAGTACATCGATGTTGTCGCCAGTGGTCGGCGGAAGGTGCACGTGCCCGTCGACCTGGGACCGGACCGCAGCGACGCACGGATGCACGCCAAGACCGTAGGATCCTACGCAGTGCCGTAGGGGACCGCACCGCCACTTCCCAGCAAATTAGGGACACTGTTGCTCCTGGGGTATCGGCGAGGGCCATTCGCAACCGTCTCCATGAAGCTGGGCTACGGTCCCGCACACCGTTAGGCCGTCTTCCGCTCACGCCCCAACATCGTGCAGCCCGCCTCCAGTGGTGTCGGGACAGGCGTGAATGGAGGGACGAATTGAAACGTGTCGTCTTCAGCGATGAGAGTCGCTTCTGCCTTGGTGCCAATGATGGTCGTATGCGTGTTTGGCGCCGTGCAGGTGAGCGCCACAATCAGGACTGCATACGACCGAGGCACACAGGGCCCACACCCGGCATCATGGTGTGGGGAGCGATCTCCTACACTGGCCGTACACCACTGGTGATCGTCGAGGGGACACTGAATAGTGCACGGTACATCCAAACCGTCATCGAATCCATCGTTCTACTATTCCTAGACCGGCAAGGGAACTTGCTGTTCCAACAGGGCAATGCACGTCCGCATGTATCCCGTGCTACCCAACGTGCTCTAGAAGGTGTAAGTCAACTACCCTGGCCAGCAAGATCTCCGGATCTGTCCCCCATTGAGCATGTTTGGGACTGGATGAAGCGTCGTCTCACGCGGTCTGCACGTCCAGCACGAACGTTGGTCCAACTGAGGCGCCAGGTGGAAATGGCATGGCAAGCCGTTCCACAGGACTACATCCAGCATCTCTACGATCGTCTCCATGGGAGAATAGCAGCCTGCATTGCTGCGAAAGGTGGATATACACTGTACTAGTGCCGACATTGTGCATGCTCTGTTGCCTGTGTCTATGTGCCTGTGGTTCTGTCAGTGTGATCATGTGATGTATCTGACCCCAGGAATGTGTCAATAAAGTTTCCCCTTCCTGGAACAATGAATTCACGGTGTTCTTATTTCAATTTCCAGGAGTGTATATACAAATTGTAAAACAATTACACTATATAAAGAAACAGAAATGTCATATCTTCAGGTAACAAAATAAGGAAAAAAATTATAGTACCTTAGATGGAAATAGGAGGATATGCATTTCCAGAGTTACAATATTTCACGAGTTCACAGAGAATCACTCGATTCTACAAGCGGCGTCCATTAGCTAATGCAACACAATTTCTCTAACGGTTTTGGTTGAAAAATTGCGGACTTTGTTGTGAAACATCGTGGAATATTCACGCTTCAGCCCCTACAGTTTTCATAAAGTTCCGATAGGTGGCGTTGCTATTCGTAGCATTCAAAATTGCATCCGTAACAAAGTTCCTTTCCAATCATAGACCTGTCATCAGATTCCTTTTGGCAGAGAATCTAATCATCACAGAGGTTCACAGGCGCTTGCAAAATGTCTATGAAGACCTGGAAATGAACGAAAGCACGGTGAGCCGTTGGGAAAGGTGTCTACTGTCATCGCAACAAGATCACGCAGAGCTGTCCAACCTCCTGAGTACCGGTCGGACGCACAGCTGAGACTTCTTCAATGTTGGAATGTACGGACACTCTCATGCAAGGTGATGGATGGATCACAATCGCACACCTCACTGCACAATTCGACGTCCCTGTTGGTAGTGCTGACACATTCGTCCACCAGCGGGGATACTGAAAGATGTATGCCCGAAGCTCACACTTTCCGACTTCCATCTGTTTGGCCCAATGAAGGATGCATGACTTCCATCTGTTTGGCCCAATGGTGGATGCATTCCACGGGAAAGCAGTACGTGAATGACAGGGAGGCTATTGATGCAGAAAGACATTGGCTCTGACGTTGACCAGTGGAGTAGCACTATGAGGGCATACATGTCTTCCCAGGAACGTGGCGTAAGACCGTCACATTGAGCGGAGATTATGTTGAAAAATGGGGCATTGTAGCCAAAATAGTGGGGAGTCGTATGGTCTATTGGAATCCTGAATAAAACCAACGTGCTTTCAGCAAAAAAAATATATGTTGCATTACTTATTAAATGACCCTCACATATGCACAATTGTCTTGAAATCGTTAGCCGCGCGGTCTAGGGCGTCTTGTCACGGCCCGGGTGGGTCCACCCGTCGGAGGTCCGAGTCCTCCCTCGGGCATGGGTGTACGTGTTGTGCTTAGTTTAAGTTAGAGTAAGTAGTGCGTAAGCTTAGGGACCGATGACCTCAGCAGTTTGGCCCCGTCAGGCCTTACCACAAATTTCCATTTTTTTCTTGAAATCATTCACAGTGCGATGCACTTTCCTCAGTTAGCACTTTCCTTGTTCACTGTAATGTCACGACGTGTTTCTGATAATGGCCACAGGGGTCCAAGTGCAGTAACATCGTAGTCAGGTAGTAGCGTATATCTGATTCCTCATGAACACGTAACAGATGGTATTACGCTTAATGTTCTTCTAATTAATTTCATTCTCTTAGCATCGCCTATTCCGGGTTGCTCCTCGTCTGAATTGTTTATGAATTTAACATAGCACTGTATGGAAACAGCAAGTCAGCATTCCTAGAAAAAAGCAATCAGACCAGTTTGATCACACGAAGATAATTGTCGCGTTACGTGTGACTGCGCTTTTTGTCTACCAGCACGGCTACAGCACTGCTGACTGCGTGCCGCGGTTTCGGCCTGTTCCACAGTTTGGCGTGTCGGCTGCGGCCAACCGCTCTCGGCGGGGCTTCTCCTTTTATACGACTAAGCGGCGCTGTAGCCGGCCGCGGTCTGTAACGCTGTGTTTTAAGCCGCGCTCCCTGTGGCCATGCTTTAGCGTGGCTCCGTAGCAAAACTGCGGATATCGGCAGGGACAGATATCGTAAAAAGCATGGCGTGCCCTTCCTTCCAGTTTATTATCTGAAACGTGCCGGCTATTCATGCCGACTTTTTTCATAAGCCGTGAAACGAGCACAACTTCCCAATTCCTCTGTTTTCCAAAGAGCCGTACTTCTGGAGCGCTTCAATACTCTGGCTGGTTGATGCACACCTCCAATTAAAAGTTGTTTCAAAACTTTGTCGAGTACTTGTTGAAAGTTACAAGACGACAGTTATCTTTCATATGGCATTCCACATAGTCTCAAAGTACACAACTTGCAGTGATCAGTTTATTAGGTGCCACTCTGGGAAGCTTAATTAGATGGTGACGGATTTATTGTACTGTCCTACTTGAGAAACTAATTTATATTTGATTTCAGTGCAGCACTCTCAACCAGCGCCAAATAAAAGAAGTACATGTGACAGCTGCAGGGCAGTATTTTAAGCAAATGTGCCGTATTAGAGATGTTTTTATTTCCATAAATTGTATCTTTTTCCGGACCAAGGCTGTACTAATTGCAGCTACACTGTACTTATTCTGAAATAATTAGTGTATTTCCATCATTTGCACTAAGATTAAAAAGAAAATAATGATATTTCCATTCCTTTAATATAAGGCGCGAGCAAAAAGTTTCTGTTCGAATGCCGTCCAGTTCATAACCGGTATGTCAATCAGCAAAAATCTTTGTCAACACTGAGACAACCATCTCGCTGATGCACCAGGCTGAAGTTAACTATTTGCTAAAACACTGTGTCTTCCTGCGTGAAGAAGTCCGCAACTATCTGCTGCACATCCTCATCTGACAGAAAACTTCAACTCTCCCCTTGTGTTAGCAAGACCGGTCACAGAACCAATTGCTGGTAGGTCGTCTTAACTCGGTGAGGTTGCTGGCGGAGACACGTACGTCCGTCGTATCTCGCTGCAGGTACCTGAAATACACAGACCTGCGACTTTCAGATGATGATGTCTCCTGGACTCAGGATCTGGATGAACGGCTGTAACGATGTGAAGTCGGACAGGAGCCAGTAGTCGAATAATTGCCAGCGCGCTTTTTTGAATGTATGCCAATGCCACTTTTAATTCTAGTAATTTTCATTATGGTGGTTTACAAAACACGTTTATACACTCACAATCACTAACGCGCTAAAGCAATGACAGTTACTTTTGTATTGTATTGTACTGAATGGAACTGGGGACCTAGAAACGACGGAGAGGCTTCGTCCCCGCTGTAGCCCGCAGTAGTTCACGACCCCGCAACAGGCTACAGCAGTCCACTCACCCCACCGCCGCCCACACTGAACCCACGGTTATTGTGGGGTTTGGCCCACAGTGGACCCCAACGGGAACGTCTCACACCAGACGAGTGTAACCTCAATGTTTGCATTGTAGAGTAATTAAGGTGTCCGCGTACGTGGAGAAAGTGTTTGCGCAGCAATCGCCGACATAGTGTAACTGAGGCAGAATAAGGGGAACCAGCCCGCATTCGCCGAGGCAGATGGAAAACCGCCTTAAAAACCATCCACAGACTGGCCGGCACACCGGACCTCGTCACTAGTCCTGTCCTCTGAGTGGATTCGTGCCGGAGACCGCACGCCTTCCCCCCCCCCCCTCCCCCGGAAAGCAGTGCGTTAGACCGCACGACTAACCGGGCGGGCAGAGTTACCCTACATTTAACAAACTCTTAACAGTGTCACAATTTAACTCATAGGGCATATTCTATCGTGATCAGTAGGACCTACGCCCGACATGCAACCGCTCACCTCAGCCCTCACTTCCCGACTCCCACTTTGTTACCTTGACACATTGCAGTAAAGTGCTTCCTTGTGTTTTGGGTTAGTCAGAGCCCTCTGATTTGTTGCGTGTATATATATATATTTGTTCCCTTCTGGGGTCTGCCAATGGCTGTCTTCTTACGTGGCTAATATAATTCCACGTCGACAGGGACATTACAGAGGATGCTTTCTGTCCCTCATTTCATTTACTCTCTCTCTCTCTCTTCTCTCACTCACACACACACACACAATCCAGTGGCAACATATTGCCCAACATTGTGTGATCTTAGGTATCACTCACTGGGTAACCCCTGTTAATGTAATCATTATAAATCGTCGACCCTTGAAGAACTTTTTAAGGGACCGAAGGGGCGATAACCGCATGGCGAAATATCAGGACTACAGTGTGGGTGCTCGAGTGTCTCCCACTGAAGTTAACGTAACTTCTGCGTTAGGACATTTCCAATGTGCAGATGTGTGTTATTATAAAGAAGTAGCAGCACCCCTTCGTGCTCCTTTCTACTCTGAAGAGCAAAGGAAACTGGTACACCTCCTTAATATCGTGTAGGGTCCCCGTGAGCACGCAGAAGTACAGCAACAAGACGTGGCATGGACTCGTCTAATGTCTGTAGTAGTGCTGGAGAGAAGTGACATCATAAATCCGTGAGAGTGCCAGGGGGGTGGAGATCTCTTCTGAACAGCACGTTGCTGGGCGTCCCAGATATGCTCAATAATGTTAATGTCTGAGGAGTTTGGTGGCCAGCCAAAGTGTTTAAACTCAGAAGAGTGTTCCTGGAGCAACTCTGTAGATATTCTCGACGTGTGGCGTGTCGCATTGTCCTGAAATGAAATGATCGTATGGCATTTATTGGCCGGGATATCCCCTTCGGGGTTTAGCCGCCGCATTGCGAGTCTTTTTAATTGACGCCACTTCGGCGACTTTCGGGTCAATGATGATGGAAATGATGATGAACGACACACAACACCCAGTTCCCTGCCGGGAATCGAACCCGGGCCCCTTGCGTGGTAGGCGGTAACGCTACCGCTGCGATAGGGAGGCGGACGCCGCATTGTCCTGCTGGAATTGCCCAAGTGCGTCGGAATACACAATCGACATGAACGGATCCAGGTGATCAGACAGAAAGCATACGTCTGTGTCATCTATCAGAGTCGTATCTGGAACTGTCAGAGGTTCCTTTTTTATATCATTTCAACTGCACACGCCCCACGCCATTACAGAGCCTCCACTACCTTGAACAGTCCCCTGCTGACTTGCAGGGTCCATGGATTCATGAGGTTGTCTCCATACCTGCACACGTCCACCCGCTCGATACAATCTGAAACGAGACTCGTCCAACTAGACAACATGTTTCCAGCCATCAACAGTCCAATGACGGTGTTGGCGGGGCCAGGCCAGGCGTAAAGCTTTGTGCCGTGCAGTCATCAAGAGTACACGAGTGGGCCTTCGGCTCCGAAAGCCCATATCGATGATGTTTCGTTGAATGGTTCGCGCGCTGACACTTGTTGGCCCAGCATCGAAATCTCCAACAATTTGCAGAAAGGTTGCTATTCTGTCACGTTGAACGATTCTCTTCAGTCGCCGTTGGTACCGTTCTTGCAGGATGTTTTCCGGCCGCAGCGATGTTGGAGATTTGATGTTTTACCGGATTCCTGATATTAATGGTACAGTCGTTAAATGGTTGTACGGCAAGATCCCCAGTTCATCGCTACCTCGGAGATCTTGTGTCCCATCGCCCGTGCGCCGACTATAACACCACATTCAAACTCACTCAAATCTTGATAAGCTGCCATTGTAGCAAAAGTAACCGATCTAACAACTGCGCCAGACATTTGTCTTATATGGAGTTCCGACCACAGCGCCGTATTCTGCCAGTTTACATATTCTGTATTTGAATGTGCATGCCTATACCAGTTTCTTTGGCGCTTCAGTATACAATGGTGGTTTTCGACTGACATGCTGCCCCATACCCCACACACATTCTTCATTCTCCGATGGATGTCTACTGGTGTTTGTACCTCGGCAGCCAAGAGAAGCGTAAGAGCATGCTGATCCTGTTTGGAAGCATTTAGTAATATCGACGCCATACACCCGTTTCCGCATTTACACACATATCGGAGGGACACTAATGCCATATGAGTTCCTTGCCTACACGTCGATGCTTATACTGGGTGTTACAAAAACGTACGGCCAAATTTTCAGGAAACATTCCTCACACACAAAGAAAGAAAATATGTTATGTGGACATGTGTCCGGAAATGCTTACTTTCCATGTTAGAGCTCATTTTATTACTTCTCTTCAAATCACATTAATCATGGAATGGAAACACACAGCAACAGAACGTACCAGCGTGACTTCAAACACTTTGTTACAGGAAATGTTCAAAATGTCCTCCGTTAGCGAGGATACATGCATCCACCATACGTCGCATGGAATCCCCGATGCGCTGATGCAGCCCTGGAGAATGGCGTATTGTATCACAGCCGTCCACAATACGAGCACGAAGAGTCTCTGCATTTGGTACCGGGGTTGCGTAGACAAGAGCTTTCAAATGCTCCCATAAATGAAAGTCAAGAGGGTTGAGGTCAGGAGAGCGTGGAGGCCATGGAATTGGTCCGCCTCTACCAATCCATCGGTCACCGAATCTGTTGTTGAGAAGCGTACAAACACTTCGACTGAAATGTACAGGAGCTCCATCGTGCATGAACCACATGTTGTGTCGTACTTGTAAAGGCACATGTTCTAGCAGCACAGGTAGAGTATCCCGTATGAAATCATGATAACGTGCTCCATTGAGCGTAGGTGGAAGAACATGGGGCCCAATCAAGACATCACCAACAATGCCTGCCCAAACGTTCACAGAAAATCTGTGTTGATGACGTGATTGCACAATTGCGTGCGGATTCTCGTCAGCCCACACATGTTGATTGTGAAAATTTACAATTTGATCGCGTTGGAATGAAGCCTCATCCGTAAAGAGAACATTTGCACTGAAATGAGGATTGACACATTGTTGGATGAACCATTCGCA
Source organism: Schistocerca cancellata (assembly GCF_023864275.1). Taxonomy (NCBI): domain Eukaryota; kingdom Metazoa; phylum Arthropoda; class Insecta; order Orthoptera; family Acrididae; genus Schistocerca; species Schistocerca cancellata. Next base: position 352,087,291 of record NC_064628.1, read on the forward strand.
GAAGTGTACCCGTGGAGGCCAATCAGCTGCTGATAGTGCCTGCACACGCTGTACATGGTACTGAAACAACTGGTTCTCCCGTAGCACTCTCCATACAGTGACGTGGTCAACGTTACCTTGTACAGCAGCAACTTCTCTGACGCTGACATTAGGGTTATCGTCAACTGCACGAAGAATTGGTCGTCCACTGCAGGTGTCCTCGTCGTTCTAGGTCTTCCCCAGTCGGGAGTCATAGGCTGGAATATTCCGTGCTCCCTAAGACGCCGATCAATTGCTTCGAACGTCTTCCTGTCGGGACACCTTCGTTCTGGAAACCTGTCTCGATACAAACGTACCGCGCTACGGCTATTGCCCCATTCTAATCCATACATCAAATGGGCATCTGCCAACTCCGCATTTGTAAACACTGCACTGACTGCAAAACCACGTTCGTGATGAACACTAACCTGTTGATGCTACGTACTGATGTGCTTGATGCTAGTACTGTAGAGCAATGAGTCGCATGTCAACACAAGCACCGAAGTCAACATTACCTTCCTTCAATTGGGCGAACAGGCGGTGAATCGAGGAAGTACAGTACATACTGACGAAACTAAAATGAGCTCTAACATGGAAATTAAGCGTTTCCAGACACATGTCCACATTACATCTTTTCTTTATTTGTGTGTGAGGAATGTTTCCTGAAAGTTTGGCCGTACCTTTTTGGAACACCCTGTATACCCGCATCGGAATCGCGCCACGTTGCATATACGCTGCTGCAACGCCTCTTATAATTATCTCAGGTTGTTTTCCTGGCTGTTAGGATTTGAGGAAAAAGGACATTGGCAGGTAGATCGTCATGTCAGTGCTGCAGTG